>NC_092373.1:23426670-24060561 GCF_030028105.1 Mobula birostris | reverse complement strand
CTCCAGAATGTGCACTAGACATACATTCTAAATCCCTTCACCCAATCACACACACACACACCTACACTTCACCCTCCCATCTTTGACCATCCTCGTATCCTATTCCTGTTTATTCGTCATATTCTATAAAAAACCCCTGTACCCCTTAAAAATGCTAAAAATACCCGGACGTGCTCTCTCACCCATGCCCAGCAACCCTTTTAATGTAAATTCCTGCATCCCCAACTCCCTTAATTTATTTCTCATCATCTCTCTCTGTATCCCATACTTCCTGCAGCTCAGAACTACATGTTCTACTGACTCCTCTTCCTGACATTCCTCACACAATCCTGTCTGGTGTTTCCCTATCATTTTCAATGTTTTGTTTAACGCACAATGCCCCAGCCTTAACCTAGTCCACACAATTTCCTCTCTTCTGTTTCCATTACCTAGCCTAGTAACTACAACACTCTTTTGTATTTGATATAAATGCCTCCCTTTCCCCTCCCTGTCCCATCTTTCTTGCCACATTCGGTTGACTTTTTCCCAGATTACACACTTAACCTCTGCTTTACTGATACTAATGTGCATTTCCACATTTTCTTTCTTTAACGCCCTCTTTGCCAACTCATCCACCCTCTCATTCCCCTTCACCCCTACATGTGCTGGAACCCATAGAAATTTTACCTGACCTCCCTGATTTGCAATCCTTGTAACTAACTGAAGGACTTCATAAGGTACACCTTGCCGACTGTTTGTGTGAAAAGACCTTAAACTTGCTAGAACGGAGGATGAACCTGAACATATCAATGCTTTGGCTTGTCTGGCTTTCTGCACCCATTGCAACGCAACCAACACTACCAGCATCTCCACTGTAAACACTCCTAACTTATTAGATGTTCTTCTGCTGATTCCAATTTCTTTTGCTGGTATGACCACCCCAAACCCTGTCACTCCTGTTGCAGGTTCCTTCGCACCATCCGTATAAATGTGAGTATAATCTCTATGCTTTTCCATCACATGACAGTTAAATGCATTTACCAAATCTGTTTTATATCTTTCTTTCCTTTTTACCTCTAACAAATGCCAGTCTATGTCAGGCCATACAAGCTTCCATGGAGCTACAACCAGATAAACTACTGAAGGACTTATCCTCAGATCAAATACTCCACATTCTTTCGTGATATCATTCCCTACCCGACTAAAGGTATCCCTCTGAAACCTCCCATTTTCCCAGCACTCCTGCAACACTCCTTTAGTCGGGTGAGAATCATTGTGCCCCTGCAAGTTAGCCCAGTAGTTTGCCATCAGTTGCATCCTTCTTAGTTCCAAAGGCATTATTCCCATTTCTACCTGTAGGGCTGACACTGGTGACGTTTTAAAAGCCCCACTGCACACTCTCAAGCCCTGAGCCTGAATCACATCCAGTTTCCTTATAAGAGACCTAGCTGCTGATTCATATACTATATTTCCATAATCCAATACAGATCTTACTAAAGCCACATACATTCTCTTCAAAGCTGAACAACTTGCTCCCCATTCCCTACCAGTCAAACATCTCATCACATTTATTACTTTTTTACATTTCTCCTCAACTTTCCTGATATGGTCTGCCCATGTTAATCGTGAATCAAATATAACTCCCAGAAATTTAAATGATGCAACCCTTTCTAATTCAACCCCATACATCCTTAACTTCTTCCCTACCTCAACCCTTTTCCTGGTAAAAAATACAGATTGACTTTTGTCTACTGAAAATCTACATCCCCAATCATAACCCCACTCCACCACTTTATCAATTGCTTCTTGTAGTTTCCTAATTATATGGTCCATGTTCCTGCCTCTTTTCCACAAGGCCCCATCATCCGCAAACAGTGACCTACCTATATCCACTGGTACCTTTGTGAAGACATCATTGATCATAATGATGAAAAGTAATGGGCTAATCACACTACCTTGAGGTGTGCCATTTTCCACTATGTACTGTTTTGATAATTCTGATCCAATCCAAACTTGAATTTTTCTACCAAACAAAAAATCTTTAATCCAATTAAAAACTCTCCCACCAACCCCCATCTTGTGCAGTTTAATTAATAATCCTTCCTTCCACATCATATCATAGGCTTTTTCAATGTCAAAGAACACTGCCACTACTGACTCTCTATTTGCCTGGGCCTTCCTTATTTCAGTCTCTAGCATAATCACTGAGTCCATGGAATTCCTTCCCTTTCTAAAACCACTCTGATAACTTGCCAGCATTCCCCTTTTCTCAAGCTCATATGATAACCTTTCTGTTATCATCCTTTCCATTATCTTACATATACTTGATGTTAATGCAATTGGTCTGTAGCTAGTGGGTTTTGACAGATCCTTGCCAGGCTTCCTTATTGGAATTACTACTGCTTCTTTCCATGCACTTGGTAATCTTCCCTCCTTCCACACTCTGTTATAAAAATGCAGCAACTTCAAGAGCGCTCCTTCTCCTAGATTTTTTAGCATCACAGAGCATATCAGATTTTTCCCTGGGGAGGTTGGTCTCGATCTCTTTATTGCTCTCACCATTTCTGCTAATGTAAATGGATCATCAATTATATCATCTGTTCCTTCCCTCCTGCTTAACACACCTGGGTGTTGGCTCATTATTCTTTCCCTTCTTCTTCTCCCTTCTTCAGACAAATTTTCTGAACTGCGTATCAGTACAAATGACTTGGCCATGACCTCAGCCTTATCCCTACTGGAGACTGCAGTTTCCTCCTCAGATATCATTACTGGATATTCCCATTCCCTTCTATCTCCTCCCATCCTCTTAATCATTCCCCATATCTCTCCCACAGGTGTTGTTCTTCCTATCTTGTCACAAAAACTCCTCCAACTTGCCCTTTTAGCTTGACGTATAGTTCTCCTCACCACTGCCTGTGCTTTCTTATATTGAACCAAATGCTGCATATTATGGGTTCTTTTAACTAGCCTGAATGCTCTATTTCTGTTTTTTTACAGCCTGACAACATTCCTCTGTCCACCATGGTACCAGTTTTCTATTCATCCTATTTTTACTCCTAGGTATAGATCCTTCTGCTGCCATGATAATTGCTGAAGTCACCTGACTGTTTAATTCATCTACATTTCCAGAAATATCAATCTTTGTCAACCCTTCTTCACTCAACTTCTGGAACTTACCCCAATCAGCTTTTTCCAAACACCCACTTTGGGGTTCCACCACCTGGTCTTACTTCAACTCTTTCACCCACTGAACACAAAACTGGGTAGTGATCACTGCCTACTGTTGAAGCAGTCCAAACTCCCCAGTTACTAATGCCAGCCAAGGTATTAGACACTAACGTAATATCTAACACTGACTCAGTTCCTGTTGTTATATCTATCCTTGTGCCGCTACCATCATTCATACACACCAAATCCCTTTCTTCCATCAAATCTTCAATTACCTTTCCATTTGGATCTGTAATCTGATCCCTCCATATTGTGCTATGAGCATTGAAATCTGCACACCACACTACTTTATGTCTGTTTTGTCCTTGTATCTTTAATAGGCTGTCTAAATCCAACCTTTTACATGGATTGTAGTAGTTAATTATAACCACTCCCTCCCCTCTCTCCCACACTTCCACCACTATGTATTCCTGATCATCTCCTTTTTCTAGTACCCTATATGGTATACCTTGCTTGATTAACATAGCACAACCCCCTCCTCCCCCTAGATTTCTATCTTTCCTTATCATTGTATACCCATATACCACAAAGTCTAAAGTTGGTTTCAACCAAGTTTCCTGAATACACACTACATCCGGTTTTACAACCATTTCTTTAATAAAGTGCTTGAATTCTTGGCTATTGGTCAGTAAGCTCCTTGCATTCCATTGTAAAAGAATCACCATAATTAGTATTAACCAACACATGACACTTCCTGGCTTGACTGATTACTGAGGTTCTCCCTCACTTCCTCCCATGTCAGTCCTACTAACCCTAAATGGTTTACTGCTGCTTTTACCACCAGCTGAATTTTGTCACTTTTTGACTTTACCTCAGCAGTACTATTAATCACTCCTGCAATGAATGTTACTAGAGCCTTTTTGTCTACATAAATCCTGTCATTTGTTCTTTGTTGCATCTCTCGTATCCCTATTGCTCCCTGTTCATTAGGAACATTATTCTGTTCTCTTGACATTCTTACAGCTTCTGCATAAGTGATCTTTCTTTTCACTCTTATTTCTTGAATTTTAGTCTCCCGTCTCACAACCGCACACCCACTATGTGCAACATTATGAGCTCCTCCACAATTGCAGCATTTTGGTTGAACTCCTGTTCCGCACTTTCCATATTCATGATCACCCCCACATCTAGCACACCTCCTCTGCCTTTTACAGTTTTTAGCCACGTGTCCAAACCTTTGACAATTATAGCACCTCAATGGCTTTGGCACATACACCCTTACTGGGTAACTCATGAAACCCAGGAACACCTTCCTTGGCACTCTTTCTTCTTCAAATTCAATCAATACTGATTCACTTTCCTTTTTCACTCCCTCCTTTGTTGTTTTCAGTCTTTGAACATTCATTACTTTCCCTCCTTTGATATTCCTCTTTATCTCCTCCATATTTATACTCATTGGTATCCCCGTGATCACTCCTTTACAACCACTGTTTTGTGCTCCCACCCTCCCAGTGTATTCCACCTTGCATTTTCCTATCTCTTTTAGCTTGAGTGCTTTCTCAAGTTGTTCCTCATTCGCACATCTTACCAATAAGTTGCCATCATTAAGGACTTTTGCAAATACTATTTCCCCTACCTTATTTGTCAGAGTTGTTGTTAGCACAAACGGGTTAATTTTCTTCATATGTCCCTGAGCCTTCTCATTAAACCTAATTATGACAACACCTCCTCTCTGAGCTTGTTCATCTTCCTCACTTTCAGAGCTTTCTCCACTATCATTTCTTATTCTTTTATTCCCTTTGTCTTGGTTTTTATTCATCCGACCCCTCACTACCTCCTCATTCCCTTTATTTCTCCCTTCACAATAATCCACCTCTCCCCTGCTGCCTACCTCTGGTCCCAAGTCTCTATCCCTCTCCACTTTCTTTCCCTCAACCCCGCCTCTTATCTTGTCCGCCATTACCGGACCCACACGACCCCCTCCCAGCAATTTCCGTTCCTTCCCCATTCTCTTTCCCTCAACAGGTTCCAAAACACACTCACGCATCAAGCAAAACACAGCCAGCTTCCAGTCCAACCACTCCTAGCTCAGCCCTCTTAGTCAAGACTTGGACAAGTCAAGTCCATATCTCCCTCCAATTGATCCTCAATTTTCTCATCAGCTCGCGCCTATAAGCAGCCTCATGTGTGGCACCTTATTAAATGCCTTCTGAAGATCCAAGTAAAATTTCAGTCATTAGATTTCCAATTGCTGCTAGTTTACCTAATTACAGTACACCTGGTTTTCATTAGAGACTGTGAAATAAGTATGATGGCTTCTCTATCACAGGTTGCCAGTTTGTTGATTATTCTCATTATACCTCATTCTCTTGTCCGCTTAGAACCATTAGTTCTAAGTTTAGTTCGAAGTTCTGCTCTAGTTTCAAGATAGTCCCTGTAGATCCCATCTCCTGGTCAAGATTCCTCCTGTTTGCTAATCTACGCCAGCATCTCCAACTCAGTCGACGTGCCGGTGCCCTGCACTTGTTTTCTCCTCAGTTGCCAGGTGCAACAGGAGTTCATTGCCGCTAATAGCTGTGGAAGCTCAGTCATTAGGTATATTTAAGGCAGGGGTTGATAGATTTTTGATTAGTCAAGGAATTAAGGGATAAGAGAAGAAGGCAGGAGATTGGGGCTGAGAGGGAAAATGGATCAGCCGTGATGAAATGGCAGAGCAGACTTGATGGGCCAAATTGCCTGATTCTGCTCCTATATCTTGTGGTCTTATATTTGTATAACATATGCATGTGTAGCACTCTCCACTAATGTATTGATATTAGGTGAGGCCTATGTTTCATCATATATACAGTGTCCACAAGACCATAAAGCATAGAAACAGAACTAGGCCATTCCATCATGGCTGATCCCGGATCCCAGTCAACTCCATACACCTGCCTTCTCGTCAATTCCTTCGATGCCCTGACCGATCAGGATATGATCAACTTCCGCCTTAAATATACCAACAGACTTGGCATCCACCATAGTGTGACAGATCATTCCACAGATTCACTACTTTTTGGCTAAAAAAAAAAAACTCCTCTTTACCTCTGTTCTAAGGTTGTAAACAGTCCTGTCAGTCTCAGAAAGAAGGTAAGACGGGATGAGCCAATGGCTAGAGAATAGATTTGGTGATTAGAACCAATGATAATTCAAAGACATGCTGTACTGATTTGTTAATACTTACAATTAAGAAGGTGGCAGCTAGCAAAACTGCTTTCATTTTCACATCTAGATCAATGGGGAATTGGATTCCAAAGTTATCTGCGTCTGTGAACATTTCTTTCAGTAATCCAGTCCACTGCTTTGTGATTTTGCCAACTGATTCTGTTTCATCAAGGTTTGTAACCTATTACGAGAGAATAAAAATGAAAGCTAAATCAATTTCAAGATTCAAGTGATGATTGTTTATTGTCGTTCTTCAGTACACAAGTGTAAAGAGGAATGAAATTTGTTACTTCGGATCTGGTGCGGCAAAAAAAAACAAAACAATAAAAAACAAAATAAATATAAATACACAAAATTAAGTTATATACATACTGTAGTCTGCTTGTCTGTACATAAAGTGATGCTAGGCACAGGAGTGTCTGTACATAAGGTAACTCTGACAGGAAATGATAAAGGAGTGGTGGTGTGTGGTAATGAATGGAGGTGTTGGTCTGCCTGACAGTTTGAGGAAGTAACTGTTTTTGAGTCTAGTGCTGCTGGTGTGGATGCTGAATTGCTTTTCCCCTGATGGGAGTGGGGCAAACAGACCATGAGCAGGGTGGGTGGAATTCTTCAAGATGTCACTGGGCTTTTTCCAGCACCTTTCTGTTTATGTCCTTAATGGCGGAAAGGCTGGTGCTGGTGATGTGTTGTCCAGTTTTAACCACGCATTGTAGAGCCTTCTTATTTGATATGATATTTACATCTCACAAGAATATCACCTTCAAGTCTTTACCTGGAGCAGGAGTAAATCTTTCATCTTTCAAGCCCATTTCACTTTCAATAAATTATGGCTGATGATACAGGTCAGGCCGACTTTCAAGAGAGACTTGGGTGTTCAGATGTTTTCCAAGGCTTGAATGTTCTCTGCTACTGAGCATCCTTAACACTTTATTTAGTAGTTTTCCTATTTCAGCAATGAAATTTCCCTTTACTCTTTCACAAAAATGACCCTCTCCTCCCTAGTTCTAACCTTTCCAGGCATGGGAACAAACGCATTTGCCTGATCACACTCTCAATGAACTTTGTGCTCCAATGAGACTAACTTTTATTCTTCTAAACTGGAATAGGAAGTGAAATGGTGAGTTCTGAACATTGCAGCTGACATGAAGGTTGGCGGCATTGTGAATAGTGTAGTACATTACAACGGGGCATTGACAGGATGTGGAACTGGGCTGAGAAGTGGCAGGTGGAGTTCAGCCCAAAAAAGTATGAAGTGATTAACTGGTAGGTCAAATTTGAAGGCAGAATAGAGGAGTAATGGCAGGAATCTTGGCAGTGTGGAGGAATAGAGGGATCTTGGGTAGAGGGATCCACGATCACAAATTTTCTCAAAGCAAGATTATAAGGTTGTTAAGAAAGCAAATGATGTGGTGGTATTCATTAGTCAGGGTATTGAGTTCAAAAGCCATGAAGTAATGTTGCATCTCCATAAAACCCTGGTTAGACCACATTTGGGATATGGTGTTTAGTGCTGGTCACCTCATTATAGCAAGAATATGGAAACTTTAGAGAGAGTGCAGAATAGATTTACCAGCATGCTTCCCGGACTAGAGAGGGTCTTTTATGAAACTAGTTTGGGGTAGGGCTTTTCTTTTTGGAGCAAAAGAACATTAGGAAAGAATTTAAAAATGCAAACATGAGGACTTCTGCAGATGTTGGAAATTCAAGCAACACACATCAACGTTGCTGGTGAACGCAGCAGGCCAGGCAGCATCTCTAGGAAGAGGTACAGTCGACGTTTCAGGCCGAGACCCTTCGTCAGGACTAACTAAAGGAAGAGCTAGTAAGAGATTTGAAAGTGGGAGGGGGAGATCCGAAATGATAGGAGAAGACAGGAGGGGGAGGGATGGAGCCAAGAGCTGGACAGGTGATTGGCAAAAGGGATATGAGAGGATCATGGGACAGGAGGCCCAGGGAGGGGGGGACAAAAACCCCAGAGGATGGGCAAGGGGTATAGTCAGAGGGACAGAGGGAGAAAAGGGAAAGAGAGAGAGAGAGAAAGAATGGGTGTATATAAATAAATAATGGATGAGGTACGAGGGGGAGGTGGGGCATTAGCAGAAGTTAGAGAAGTCCATGTTCATGCCATCAGGTTGGAGGGCACTCAGATGGAATATAAGGTGTTGTTCCTCCAACCTGAGTGTGGCTTCATCTTTACAGTAGAATTCATAACAGTGTACAAGATGATAAGAGGCATAGCCAGATACTTATTCCCAGGATGAAAATGGCTAATATGAGGAGGCATAATTTTAAGGTAATTGGAGCCCAAAGTATAGGGCTGATTTCAGAGGTAAGTGTTTTTACTCAGAGAATGCTAGAATGCTAGCTGTCTACCCCAAAGAAGGGTCTTCGCTTGTAATGTTGACTGTTTAATTCCCCTTCATAGATGCTGCCTGACCTGCTGAGTTCCTTTGGCATTTTGTGTGCATTGATTTAGATTTCAGCATTTGTGGAATCTCTTGCACTTATCCCTATTTTTGTAAGATACACCAAGTATTTCGAGATGTTGTGGGTGGCAGATGGAAACATTGTCTAACTTTTCCACTATAGGCTTGCAAGGAACTTCTCTACATGAATAAAGATTCTGTCCTCAAATGGAGAAATAATCATGAAAAGGAACTTATATATAATATTCCCTCTGTGGTCAAATTATGACCAGTAATAATGGTTCATATCAACTTTAATGACACAAGTAGATAAAAGGATATGGTCCTGCAGGTAATTATCGGTGACCAGATAAGATGAAGAAACAACTCAAATGTAAGTTTCAAGTTAATATCAAATGGTAAGAACTAGTGAATAGATAAATGCCTGGCTGAAGGGAAGATTTTAGATCAAGGGATGTTGGAACTGATTTGGTGTTGATAGAAGTTATCCAGGTTGGATGCAGTGCATTTCCACTGGGTAGACTTGCTAATGTGCTTGGAGAGAATTTGGACAAGCATGGCGGGGAGCAGTAAACAGACAGGCAATATTGGCAGGCAATGGTTAGTAAGTGAATATGTAAAAGTACAGGGACCAGGGTAGTTACAAAGGAGTCGGACCCACCATCCAGACCATGCTCTCTTCTTACTGCTGCCATCAGGAAGGAGATCCCACACCAGCAGGCTTAGGAACAGATATTACCCCTCAACCATCAGGCTCTTGAACCAGAGGGAATAGCTCACTTATCCTATCACTAAACTGATTCCCCAACCTATGGACCACTCTTAAAGATTCTACAATTTGATTCTCGATATTTATTGCTCGCTTGTTTGTTTATTTATTTTGTATTTGCACAGTTTGCCTTCTTTTGCACATTGGTTGTTTGTCTGCCACTGTCATGTATGGTTTCTCATGGATTCTATTGTGTTCTTTCATATTTATTTTATTTCATTTAGAGATACGCTGTGGAATAGGCCCTTACAGCTCAATGAGCTACACATTTCAGCAATTCACCTATTTAAACCCAATCTAATCATGGGACAATTTATAGTGACCAATTAAGCTGCTAACTGGTACAGCTTTGGAATGTTGGAAGAAACCAGGCAACTCAGAGCACCTAGAAGAAACCCATTCATTCACAGGAAGGACATACAAATGTATTACAAGCAGCATTCGAATAGAACTCTGAACTCTGACATCCAAGCTGTAATAGCAAGAAAATGAATTTCAGGGTAGTATATGGTGACATATACATACTTTGATAATAAATTTACTTCGGACTTTGATATAGTTCAGTACATGCAGCCTAGGATACAAGTGTGATAAACTGAAGGTCATGATTGGTACATGGAATATTTTACCACTGTTATCAAAACACGGCTTACAAAAAAAGCATAGAATCTAACATAGTAAAGACCCTTCAGACCATCATGTTGTGCTGATCTTTTAACCTACTCTGAGATCTCTCCAATTCTTCCCTCCTACATAGCCCTCCATCAGAAATGGAAGCTCATGATACATAGGATTATAGAAATTTTGGACATGTTTGAGTGGGGAAATGTTAAAGAATCACTGCAATATCTTCAGGTCAGACATTTCTTACAAGAATGTTTAAGTAATTTTCCATATATACAAGACTCTGACCTGTTAGACATTATTTTAAAAATGAACCCTTTAGTGAAAGGTTTCATTGGGAAAATTTATAATTTACTATTACAACAGGATAACTATCCTTTACTTAAGATTAAGCAAGATTGGGAAAGAGGGCTTAATATGACCTTGATAACAGAGGATTGGTTGCGAATTTTGAAGCTGGTGAACTCTTCTTCAATTTGTGCCAGTCATTCTCTAATTCAATTTAAAATTGTACATCGCTATTATTTGACAAAGGAGAGATTCTCCAAAATATTTCCTAATGTAAATAGTCAGGGTGATAGATGCAAAACTGAGATAGCTACATTGACACATATGTTTTGGTCGTGTTCTGTACTGAAACAATTTTGGAAAACTATTTTTTCTACAATTTCTAAAGTTTTAAAAATCAATTTACAACCTAATAAATTGACAGTTTTGTTTGGTATAATTCCTCAATATATTCATGGTATTTCTATATCAGACCAATACATAATTGCATTTGTCACATTATTGGCTAGAAGGGCTATTTTATTAAAATGGAAAGATGCCTCTGCTCCGACTTTGATACAATGGTTCTCTCAGGTGATGTTATGTCTTAGTTTGGAAAAAATTAGAAGTCGAACTTTTGATCCTAGATTTGACTTCGAGAAAAGGTGGGGTTCTTTTGCCCGTTATTATCATTTGATTTGAGTTAATAAAGATGGTCCTTTTCTGATGCTTGGGTATATGGATTTGGTTGGCGGATTGATGTCTTTTTTTTTAAAAATGGAAGCTTGTATGGCGTATAGCTTCGGGTTTGTGCTCCAAATGGGTTTCTTTTTTCCCCCATTTTTTTTGTTATTAGGGGTTTTTTCTGTTTTAGTTAGCAGGGGTTCTTTTTTTTTTCTTTCCAAAAAAAAAAGCTTTAACATTTTGTTTTTATTATTATTATTGATATACTGTTCAGCCTGGTTGATAGTTTAACTCTTATTCTACATATGGATATGTTGTCTTGATTATTTTGATGTATTTTTCTCTGCTGTTGATTTTCAATAATAATTAATAAAAAGATTTAAAAATGAAAAAGAAAAGAATCACAGCTATGTAAAAGAATATTATGCTGGAAAGATTGATACTGTGGCCATTTTGTTTGATAGATAAAAAAAAATTACTGTACATTCTTCAGAGTGCATTACTGTTTTTAAACATCCAGAAGGAGGTAGAAGAACAAATATCAAGGCCCAGCTCTGAGAAGCATCCAAACAACAGTAGAAAATTCAGGGAGATTTCTACTGCTTTGATACCAACTGGCTCATTGATCGTGCAACAATGTAGGTCTTTTCATGCATTCAAGGGAATTTTTTCTTTAAAATGAGTACATTACAAGCCCAAGATGAAGCAATGGTTCTGAAGCTGGTTTTATGGAATGAATTTATGCAGCTGGACAGGTGGAGTATCAGATTTATTTGTATTAGATAAAGAAAAGATTTCACCAAATTCTCAGCTGGGGAAATGCCCTGTTTATGTTGGTGGGTAAAACAGCAGTGGAAAGAGCAGCATGAAGACTAATTGGGGTCAGGACAGAGGAGCAAAAGGGGCAAGTAGTTGTCATGAATGAAAAGGATGGAATCAAAACTGAAAGAATAATGGCAATCTGGAACTCACTGTAATAAAGTGTGGTGTGTATAGGAACCATTATTAGATTTTGTGCAGACCTGAGCAGCTCCTGTCTATTCTTGAAGACTGAGCTTAATCTGTTTAAGTTTTTCAGCTGGTAAGAGCAGAATGGGATGAATATTCTCCTTTGTCATAGTTTTCAATGTCTCTGTTTAAACACTGGGGGCCGTAGGTCAAGAGGAACACTGCTACCAATCTGCAATAAACAAACAGATTCCGGAGGTAAGGGAAGGAATTTGGAAAGAAATAGTACCTGGAAATCAACGTCACCACAGCCACAGGCACAGAAAGGGCCTCCGATCTTCAGAACAGGCTCTCTATTCTCATTCTGAACTGTGAATTTTGGCAGGAATGGATGCCAGTTTTCAATGACATATCCAATAGTTTGATTAGGCGGTGCCATTACTTCTATCTGCAGAGGGAAAAAATAAATGTAGTGTTAAACGTACAGTGGTCACTATTCAGAGCAGCCAGCAGTAAGGCAAATCACTTTATGAAGTCAGGTAGAAGGAACTTTATAATAACAAGCTTCATTTCTGTGACACACACACACACACACACACACACACACACACACACACACACACACACACAATGCTGAAGGAACTCATCAGGCCAGGCAGCACCTATGGAAAAGAATACAGTCGACGTTTCAGGCCAAGACCCTTCAACAGTTTCGCCTCTTGTTTGTCAATTCTGTGTGACGTACCTTATTCACCTGCAAACAAAATTCGAAAGGAGACAGAGGAGAAGCGAAACATATAAAGAAAACTGATCATGGAAAGAACGACCATGATAATGGGGGAGGGGCCGGCATTCTGTAATACTTCAAGAAAATTTAAATTTTCTGACTTCAGTTAGTCTGACTTCAAACTTGTTAAATGCCATGGGTTTGAAAAAGGCAAAAAACAAAATGCTATCTTGCAGGATGAGGTGGTGGTAAGAAAAGCAAATGAAGTATTAGCACTAATTTTGAGATCACTGGAATATAAAAGCAAGGGCATTATTCTGAGGCACTATAAGGAATTGGTCGGACTGCACTTGGAGTATTGTGAGCAGTTTGGGCACCGGATCTAAGAAAGGATGTGTTGACATTGGAGAGGGTCCAGAGGAGATTCACAAGAATGATCCCAGGAATGAAAGGTTTAAGGTGTGAGGAGAGTTTGATGGCTCTGAGCCTCTGTTTGCCGGAGTTTAAAAGAATGGTTGGAGGGGGTTTTATTGAAACCTATCAAATATTGAAAGGCCTAGACAGAATGGATGTGTAGAGGATGTCTCCCACAGTGGAGGAAGTCTAGGACCAGAGGGGACAGCTTCAAAATACGTCCCTTTAGAACAGAGATGAGGAGAAATTTCTTTAGCCAGAGGGCGGTGAATGTGGAATTCTTGTCACAGATGGCTGTTTAGGCCAAGACACTAGGTATATTCAAAGCGGGGGCTTGATAGATTCCTGATTAGTAAGGGCATCAAATACTTTGGGGAGAAGGCAGGAGAATGGATTTGAGAGGGATAATGAATCAACCATGATAGAATAGTGGAGAAACTCGATGAGCTAAATGGTCTAATTCTGCTCCTATGTCTTATGGTCAAAGAAATTAAATGAGAACATTACAGCAGTTATGAGGAATGGAGCAACAGAGCTGGACAATATAAAGGTGCAACTGCAACATGAGGAACAGTAAGACAGAGGGAGCGAGACAGTCACACCAGGTGCAGGCAGGCATGTCATATAACATGCTCTACCTGGATAGAAAGAGAATGAAGCCAAGGAAAGCCTTACATTTCTTACACAACTCAAGATTTTCCAAAAAAGTTTTACAGCCTATAAATTAATTTTAAAATCCCATCAGCACAGGAAACACAGCAGACAATTTACACTTCGCAACTTCTCAGAAATAACAATAAAATGACAGGCTAATCAAATTCATTGATGTTGATTCAGAGATAAATATTGGCCAGGGACGAGCTTCCTTGCTCTTATTCAAAGGAGTACCAAGGGATAGTTTAAGTTGTGATATGGACAAATGAGCATTGATTTAATGCTCTTTCAAAGGCTACCTCTACCAAAACACAACACTCCTCAGTGCTGAAGCATAACATCAGCCATGAATTTTGCAGTTATAAGATGAGCCAGATAAAAACGAATTAGGAGGAAGAAATGAAAGTTGATTGAATAGATGGATACTGAATGTTCAGAAATGAATGAGAAAGAAAGAAAAAGAGAGACAGCATAATGGGAAGATGATAGAGTGGTAAAGAAGATGTATGGTGTGTTGGCTGCTATAAGCTGGGAAATTGAGTTCAAGAGCTTTAAGATCATATTGTAGCTCTATAAAATCCTGGTTAGACCATATTTGGAATACTCTTTTCAGTTCTGTTTCCCTTATTATAGAAAAGGTATGGAAGCTTTAGAGGGGGTGCAGAGGACACTTAGCAGGATGCTACCTTGATTAGAGAGCATGTCTTGTAAGGATAAGTTGAGTGACTTGGGCTTTTCTCTTTGGATTGAAGGAGGATGAGAAGTGACCTGATAGAGCTATACAAGATGATAAGTGGTGTAGATTGAGTTGACAGTGAGAGACTTTTACCCTGGGGGGAATGGCTAATATGAGGAAGTATAACTAAGGTGTTTAGAAGAGGTATAGATGGGATTGCAAAGGTAGGTTGTTTTACCTAGAAAATGATAGGTATGTGGAAGGCACGTTTAAGAAACTCTTAGACTGACAGAATGACAGAAAAATTGAGGGCTATGTGGGAAGGAAAGATTAGATTGTTCTTGGAGTAGCTTAAAGGATTGGCACAACATTGTAGGCTGAAGCAACACTTTCAGTACGCTGGATGAACTCAGCAGGTCGGGCAGTATCAGTCAGAAACGATGAGTTGACGTTTCGGGCTGGAACCCTTCGTCAGGACTGAAGAATGAAAGTTGGGGAAGG
This sequence comes from Mobula birostris, assembly GCF_030028105.1. Taxonomy (NCBI): domain Eukaryota; kingdom Metazoa; phylum Chordata; class Chondrichthyes; order Myliobatiformes; family Myliobatidae; genus Mobula; species Mobula birostris. The sequence continues at coordinate 24,045,517 of NC_092373.1, read as the reverse complement.
ATTTGAAGAATGCTTGTAGCGTCAGTTGAAAGACCAGTAATTTGAAAGACAAAGGGGTGGGGGAGGGGAAGCAATGACATCATAGCCCTGAAAACAATGGGTAGTAGAAGAAGGAGGCGGAACCATGAGGGAGCTGGGGGAGGGGGTAGAGTGAAATAGGAATAGAGGAAGGGAGGGGGAAGGAATTACCGGAAGTTGGAGAATTCTATGTTCATACCAAGGGGCTGGAGACTACCTAGACGGTATATGAGGTGTTGCTCCTCCAACCTGAGTTTAGCCTCATCATGGCAGTAGAGGAGGCCATGTATGGACATATCTGAATGGGAAGCAGAGTTGAAGTGGGTGGCTACCGGGAGATCCTGTCTGTTGTGGCGGACAGAGTGGAGGTGCTCGACGAAGCAGTCCCCCAATCTGCGTCGGGTTTCACCGATGTAGAGGAGGCTGCAACGGGAGCACCGGATGCAATAGATTTCCCCAACAGACTCACAAGTGACGTGTTGTCTCACCTGGAAGGACTGTTTGGGGCCCTGAATGGTTGCAAGAGATGAGGTGTAGGGACAGGTGTAGCACTTACGCTTACAGGGATAAGTGCCGGGTTGGAGATCAGTGGGGATGGACATGTGGATAAGGGAGTCGCGGAGGGACCGATCCCTGTGGAAAGCGGAGAGGTAAAGGTGTGCTTAGTGGTGGGGTCCTGTTGAAGGTGGCGAAAGTTGCCGAGGATAATGTGCTGGATCCGGAGGCTGGTGGGGTGGTAGGTAAGGACAAGGGGAACTCTGTCCCTGTTGTGGTTGTGGGAGGATGGGGTGAGGGCCGAAGTGCGGGAAATGGAGGAGATGCGGGTGAGGGCATCATTGATGATGGTAGAAGGGAAACCATGATCCTTAAAGAAAGACGACACTTGAGATGTCCTGGAACGGAAAGCCTCATCCTCGGAGCAGATGCGGCGGAGACGGAGGAACTGGGAATAGAGAATGGCATTTTTGCATGTGGCAGGGTGGGAAGAGGTATAGTTGAGGTAGTTATGAGAGTCAGTGGGCTTGTAGAAGATGTCAGTGGACAGTCTGTCTCCAGAGATGGAGACCGAGACATCGAGAAAGGGGAGAGAAGTGTCCGAGATAGAGTAAGTGAATTTGAGGGCTGGGTGGAAGTTTGAGGTAAAGTCGATGAAATTGTCGAGCTCAGCATGGGTGCAGGAAGGAGCAGCCATGTAGTCGTCAATGTACCGAAGGAAAAGTTGGGGAGCAGTACCAGAATAAGTCTGGAGTACAGACTGTTCCACATAACCAACGAAGAGGCAGGCGTAGCTGGGTCCCATGCAAGTTCCCATTGCTACACCCTTAGTCTGAAGAAAATGGGAAGAGCCAAAAGAGAAGTTATTAAGTGTGAAAACCAGTTCCACCAACCGGAGGAGGGTAGTGGTGGTGGGGAACTGGTGAGGTCTATTATCCAACTGGTAGCGGAGGGCTTTGAGGCCTTCTTCACTGCCCTTATCAACTCAGGAGACCTTCCATCCTCAGCTGCTAAACTCATTATTCCCACACCCCGTACCACTCGGTTTTACCTCCTTCCAAAGATACACAAGCCTGACTGTCCAGGTAGACCCATAGTTTCTGCCTGCTCCTGTCCCACCAAACTTGTATCTGCCTACCTGGACTCCATTTTGTCACCCATAGTTCAGTTCTTCCCCACCTACATCCGGGATACATCCCATGCCCTCCACCTCTTCAATAACTTCCAATTCCCCAGTCCCAACCACTACATTTTTTACTATGGACGTCCAATCCTTATACACCTCCATTCCCCATCAAGAAGGCCTCAGAGCCCTCCACTACTTCTTGGGTAATAGACCTCACCAGTTCCCCACCACCACTACCCTCCTCCAGTTGGCGGAACTGGTTCTCACACTTAATGACCTCTCTTTTGGCTCTTCCCACTTTCCTCAGACTAAGGGTGTAGCTATGGGAACTCGCATGGGACCCAGCTACGTCTGCCTCTTCATTGGTTATGTGGAACAGTCTGTACTCCAGACCTATTCTAGTACTGCTCCCCAACTTTTCCTTCGGTACATTGACGACTACACTGGTGCTGCTTCCTGCACCCATGCTGAGCTCATCAATTTCATCAACTTTACCTCAAACTTCCACCCAGCCCTCAAATTCACTTACTCTGTCTCGGACACCTCTCTCCCCTTTCTCGATGTCTCGGTCTCCATCTCTGGAGACAGACTGTCCACTGACATCTTCTACAAGCCCACTTACTCTCCTAACTACCTCGACTATACCTCTTCCCACCCCGCCACATGCAAAAATGCCATTCCCTATTCCCAGTTCCTCCGTCTCCGTCGCATCTGCTCCGAGGATGAGGCTTTCCGTTCCAGGACATCTCAAGTGTCATCTTTCTTCAAGGATCGTGGTTTCCCTTCTACTGTCATCAATGATGCCCTCACCTGCATATCCCGCAACCACAACAGGGACAGAGTTCCCCTTGACCTTACCTACCACCCCACCAGTCTCCAGATCCAGCACATTATCCTCCGCAACTTCCGCCACATTCAACAGGACCCCACCACTAAGCACATCTTTCCCCCTCCGCCCCTCTCCGCCTTCAGCAGGGATCGGTCCCTCCGCGACTCCCTTATCCACACGTCCATCCCCACTGATCTCCCACCTGGCACTTATCCCTGTAAGTGTAAGTGCTACACCTGTCCCTACACTTCATCTCTTGCAACCATTCAGGGCCCCAAACAGTCCTTCCAGGTGAGGCAACTCTTCACTTGTGAGTCTGTTGGGGTCATCTATTGCATCCGGTGCTCCCGTTGCAGCCTCCTCTACATCGGTGAAACCCGACGCAGATTGGGGGACTGCTTCGTCGAGCACCTCCACTTCATCTGCCACAACAGACAGGATCTCCCGGTAGCCACCCACTTCAACTCTGCTTCCCATTCAGATATGTCCATACATGGCCTCCTCTACTGCCATGATGAGGCTAAACTCAGGTTGGAGGAGCAACACCTCATATACCGTCTAGGTAGTCTCCAGCCCCTTGGTATGAACATAGAATTCTCCAACTTCCGGTAATTCCTTCCCCCTCCCTTCCTCTATCCCTATTTCACTCTACCCCCTCCCCCAGCTCCCTCATGGTTCCGCCTCCTTCTTCTACTACTCATTGTTTTCAGGGCTATGATGTCAATGCTTCCCCTCTCCCACCCCTTTGTCTTTCAAATTACTGGTCTTTCAACTGACGCTGCAAGCATTCTTCAAATCCTTCCCCATCTTTCATTCTTCAGTCCTGACGAAGGGTTCCGGCCCGAAACGTCGACTCATCGTTTCTGACTGATACTGCCCGACCTGCTGAGTTCATCCAGCGTACTGAAAGTGTTGCTTTGATCTTTTACAGCATCTGCAGATTATTTTGTGTTTATTGTAGGCTGAAGGGCAAGTATTGTGCCGTGTTGTTCTATGTTCTGTGCAAGGGAGAAAACTGAGGTAAAATTGTTAATTTTGAAAGAAGATCCAAAGTGCATTATTTAATGTCTTTCACAAGATGTTAATATTAATGACAAGGTGGGCTTTTATTGTCCATCACTAATTACTCCCCATTTCAGAAGGCAGTTAGTCTTCCACATTGTAGCATTTGGAGTCACTAGACCAGGTGAAGGGAAGGAGTGGAGCAAGAAATGGTAGGTGATAGATGGATCCAGGTAAGGAGGGGTGATAGGCAGGTGAGGGAGGGGAGAGTGGTAATAGTAACAGAAACCAGGTGAATGTGGATAGTAATGACAAAGGGCTGAAGGTGGTGTTTGATAGGAGATGATACTGGAGCTGAGTTCCACTACCTTTTTGTGCATTGCTCCAGATTCCAGCATCTGCAGTTTTTTTCATGAATTTCACAACAAATGCCGATTCTGATTCTCATTTCACGTATGCTATTATAAATTTTAATTTCTGGTTCCAGACTTTTTTCCAACGGTGGAGAAAATGGGTCAAGCAGAGCAGTAGGGAGAACTATAAAGAGATTTTGAAATAGTGAGAACTCAAGAATATGTTGATATTTTACTGCCATTTATGAATAGCACTCTGCGAAGTTAGTTAGTGCAAAAATATTTAAAGCCTTTTACAGAACCAGCACATGCAATACATTTCTACTCACTAACCTCCTGCAGACAACAGGGACAACAACAGCCAGTGCATTTCAAGGGCCGGTACAGACTCATGACTGGTTGCCCAAATGTGTTAACGATCTTCATCTCAAAGGGGCGCAGATTTCCACAGCAGTTCCGAGTGCAGCAGTCGTTCTCTTCTGCAGCAAAGTAGATCTGCTGTCCCAGACTATTCTTAATTTGGAATTTGTTGTTGGTCTCAAATCCAGTTAAGGCTAAAGTAAACAGGGTGGAAGAAACAGGAGCTATTTAAATCTGTCAATAAGGAAACCAAGATAAAGATTAAATTAAACTCTTCCTAGTGCAGTAAGTAACCAAGAAAGAAGACCAAGTAATAATGGGATGATGGTATTTTAAAAGTCTGTGGCTTTTAGCAGGAAGTATGAGAGGTGGGATGGCATTTACAGTTCATTACTCTTAAAATCGGCAGTTAAAAGGTAGCTTCGAAATTATTGACAATGGAGCACACGGGGAAGTTTCCATCAAGATTGCTCTTCAACCAGCAGGTTCCCAAACCAATGTGGATAGCTTCACTCACCTCAACAGTGAACTGACTCCACAACCTTTGGACCTACTTTCAAGGACTCTGCAAATCATGTTTTCAGTATTATTTAATTATTGTACTTTGACAATTTATTCTTTTGCAGGTTGTCAGCCTTTGTGTGCAGTTTTTCATTGAACATATTGTATTTCTTTGTTCTACTGTGAACATCTGCAAGACACTGAATGTCACAGTAGCATGTGGTGACATATATGTACATACTTCGATAATAAATTTACTTTGAGATTTTTAAGAAGTATGTAAGGTTTTGACAAGGCAGATGAAAGCAGTACTTGGCTGACCACAGAGATTGTCGCTGACTCTCAATATTGGAGAAATCAATTGAGCTATGGACAAGATACTATAATGGTGCTGGAGTATATAGTCAGCCATGATCTTGTAGGCTCAAAGGGCCGACTGCCTTAGTCCCATTCCAACTTCTCCTGTAGATATGTAGGTGTACCTTCATAGGATACAGCAGACTATGCAGTGGTTCAGATGCTCCCTTGTCGGAGGAGCTGTTAGGAGATTGCCATCTGGTTTTCATCTGATGGCAGAAACTCCACAAGTGGGAATATGAAGGTGGTGGAGCCAACGGTGGCAGATGGCCAGGGGTGTGTGGTGGAGGGCACGGGGCAATCCAACCTCTGTCCAGATATCTATGGTTTACACAACCCATATAGATACAAGGAGTGGCACAATAGTATAGTGGTTCGTGCATTCGCTTTAGAGCAGCCAGTTGTAATGTCAGGGTTCGATTCCTGCTGTTGTCTGTAAGGAGTTTATTTTGTAATTTATAATGATTTTATGTCTTTGCACTAACTGTACTGCTTCCACAAAACGACAAATTTCATGTCATATAAGTCGATGATAATAAACTTGATTCTGATTAACTGCATGCAATCAACAATTCCCTGTACTGCTTGGAAGCCAACTGAAGTGCAGATCTAGCTGCCTGTAACTGCCAGCCCAGTTTAGTTATCCATCTAATGCCACTGGGCAGAAGTCCCAAAGGATCTAGAGACAAGGAAGTCAGGGGAATGAACAACCTTGACAACAAATAGTGGCATTTGACCCCTGACTCTGTTGTCAATGGACTGCCTGTGTCCATTCCATCCGATTCTACACTCCAGAGGCTCCTCAGCCACAGAGTGTTCTGACTTATTGAGTGAGCTTATTCTTGACATATGTGAGGATTACAGCAAGCTCCAGCTCTCTGCTAAGTGTCTCTTTTGTGCACTTCCATGCCTGTGGCTGACAGGCTGTTGCCATGATCAAAAGTCCAAAAATACAATTCCGGAGGCTTTCCTGCAGGTCAGACCAATCAGAGCATAACAGTTACCACAGCAGGAATGGAAGTGCTAAACCGTGCAAAGTAATTTGCAAGGGTAATTAAAACAAGCTCTCAGGACAAGTACTGTGAACAAGCAGTGAACAAGTAGCCATGAACAGGGAGTAGTTACTGTACTTCAATTTTGAGAATTTTGTTGTAGAAGAGTTGTGATTAGTCTAAAATTTTGGAATTGATGGACTAGGGTGTAGAATTGGTATTTCTCTTGTAATTTGACTTAATATGTTTCAAAGACCAGGAGGGGGATAGATTCAAAAATATGGCGCAAAGGTTCAAACGGACAGCATATCACAGGAATAGATCCACTGGCCCACAATATCTGTGACAAGCACAATGTACACTGTTAGTATTGAACTGATCTGAACCAGTTTTTCTATTTGGTTGTTGGAACACAGTTAACGTTCAAAATAATTTTATTATCAAAGCATGTACATGTCACCATATATCACTACCCTGAGATTAATTTTCCTGCACACAGTAGAATACAATAGAATCAATGAAAAACTACACACAAAGACTTGCAAGCAACCAATGTGCAAAATAAGATAAACTGCATAAACTCAAAAAATAATAAGTAAATAATAGAGATCATCAGGTGTAGAGTCACAGACCATTGGACAAAGAACAGTACAGCATGGGAACAGGCACTTCGGCCTACAATGTTTCACGGAATCAATTAAATTAGTAATCAGATGGCAAACTAAATGATCTCTTCGGCCTACACAATATCCACATCCTTCCATTTTCCTCACATTCATGTGCTTACAAAACATCCCTAAAAAGCCTCTAATGTTTCTGTCTCTGCCACCACCCAGGGCAGCACATTCCAGTCACCTAGCATTATCTATACAAAAACTTGCCCCTCACATCTCCTTTGAAATTATCCTCTCTCACCTTAAAAGCATGCCCTCTGGTATTACACACTTCAACCCTTGGAGAAAGATATTGTATGTCTACTCTATCTATGCCTCTAATGACCTTCTAAATCTCTATCAGATCTGCCCTTAACCTCCGGAGAAAACGACTCATATTGTTCAACCCCTCATTATAGCACATGATCTCTAATCCAGGCAATACCCTGCTAAACTTCTTCTGCACCCTCTTCCAAGCCTTGACATCTTTCCTACAATGGGGTGACCAGAACTATATGCAATACTCCAGATGTAACCTAATTAGAGTTTTATAAAGCTGTGTAACTTCTTGAATTTTGAACTCATTGCTTCAACTAATATGCTTTCTTAACCACCGTATCAACCTGTGTAGCTAGCTTTATGAACTTGGACCCCAAGATCTTTTGCCCATCATCACTGTTCAGGACCCTTAACTGTGTACTGTCTTTTCACATTTGACCTACCAAGGCGCAAAACTTCACAGTTGGCTTGGTTAAGCTCCATCTGCCACTTCTATTTAATTTACAGCGTGGAATTGGCCCTTCCGGCACTTTGAGCCACACCACCCAGCAATCCCCCTATTTAATCATCGCCTGACTATCGGCCAATTTACAATGACCAGTTAGCCTACCAACCAGTAGGCCTTTGGATGGTGGGAGGAAACCGGGGCACCTGAAAGAAGCCCATAGAGGCACGAGAAGAGTTTACAAACTCCTAACAGGCAGTGGCAGGAATTGAACCCGTGTCTCTGCTCTGTAAGGCATTGTGCTAACCACTATGGTACCATGCTGCCCTATTTTTCTGCCCATATCTGTACTAATCAATATCCTATTATATTCTCTGCCAGTCTCCTACACGATCCACAACACCACAAATCTTTGTATTGTCTGCAAAGTTCCTAACCCACCCGTCTACATTTTCATCCAGGTCATTTATATACATCACAAGCAGCAGATTTCTCCGGATAGTTCCTGCAGAACCAACCACAGCCCTCCAGCTGAACCAAGTCCCTTAAACCACTACCCTCTGTCTTCTGTGGGCATCCAAACGACCAATTGACCATGAATCACATGCATCTTAATCTTCTGGATCAGCCTCCCATAAGGGTTCCCTGTCAAATGCCTTATTAATATCCATGTAGACAACATCCTCAGCTCTACCTTTATCACATCGTCGAAAAACTCAACCAGGTTATTAAGACATATCTTGCACAAAGCCATTCTGGCACTCTACATGAGAAAATCTGCAGATGCTGGAAATCTGAGCAATACACACAAAATGCTGGAGGAACTCAGCAGGCCAGGCAGCCCCATCTATGGAAAAGAATAAACAGTGCCATGTGCTCCTTATATACAAGCGCCCGGTATGGAAGGGGGCTGGTCGCGAGGAGGGTTTACTGGTGGGCCTGATCCTGGGCCTGGCCAAGATGGCCATTCATGGGTCAAGGCAGTGGGCATTTGAGGGCGCTGCTAGGGACGACTACCTGCCCCTCTTCCGAGGATACATTTGGATGAAGGTTCGGATAAAGTCTTGATGAAGCGTCTCGGATGTTTACTCTTTTCCGTCGATGCTGCCAGCATTTTGTGTCTGGCGCTCTGTAATTAGGCCATGGTCTTCCAAATGCTCATAACGCCCATCCCTAAGAATTCTCTCAAGTAATTTCCCTACCATTGACGTGAGATTCACTGGTCTATAGTTTCCAGGAGTACCACTAGTTCCATTCTTAAATAATGGAACAATATTAGTTACTCATAAGTTCTTTGGGACTTCACCTGTAGCTAGACAAGACACAAAGATATTGGCCAAGGGCTCAGCAACCTCTTGTTATGCTTCCCTCAATAACCTGGGATATATCCCATCAGCCCCTGAGGACTTCACCACTTAATACTCTTTAAGGAACCCAACACTACCTCCTTCTTTACCACAAAATGTCCAAGCATATCTAGACTCATCAGTAAATGCTGATATAGTGTACTCATTAAGGACCTCACCCCCATCTCCACATCCAAATAAATGTCCCCTCCCGCATCATTTTTGAGTGGTCCTACCCTCTCTCTATTTATCTGTTTGCTCTTGATGTATGTATAGAATACCTTGGAATTCTCTTTAATCCTTCTTGCCAAGTACTTTTCATGACACCTCGTGGCTTTCCCGATTCCTTTCTTGAGTTCTTCCCTGGCTTCTACATAATCCTCAAGGGCTCTGTTTGATTTAAGCTTTAAATACTTTTCCATTTTTTACTTAGTCACCTGGCTAAGCTCATTTCCCAACACAAGGTCCAGTACAGCCCCTCTCTTGTTGGAGTATCTACATATTGATTTAAGAAACCCTCCTGGATGCACCTAACAAATTCTGCCCCTTCTAAACCTCCTGCAATCAGAAGGGCCCATTTTATATTAGAGAGGTTGAAGTCCCCAATGACAACAACCCTATTGTTTCCACACCTTTCCTTAATCTGGACGCATATCCGTTCCTCGATGTCTGAGTGCCCATTGGGGGTCTGCAGTACAAACCCATCAGAGCGTTTCTATTTTTGAGTTCTACCCAAACAGACTCAGTGGACGAGCTCTTCATTATGACCCTCTGAGCACAGCTGTGATATTGTCCCTGATAAGTAGTACAACTTCCCCCTCTATCTTCTCTAAAATATTGAAACCCTGAAAAATTAAACACCCATTCCTCTCCCCTACTCAACCAAATCTCTGTAATGGCCACAAAATCATAGTTCCATATACTGATCAAAGCTCTATGTTCATCACCTTTACCCATAATACTTAGTATTAAAATACACAAACTTCAAATTTTCTATCCCATCGTACCTACTACTTTGCTCCTGCCTATATTTACTGGCCCTGACATCTACCTTCCTTCTCCATCCCTTCACTTTGTGACCAGGTACTGTGGTTCCCTGCCAAACTAGCTTAACTGTCCCGTGTAGTCAGTGAAGGTGAGTCTATAGGATTTGCTCAGTGATCAGTTCAGTGTCGAGGTGAGTGAAGTTGTCCATGCTCTGCCTCTGTCCTTGTCTCAGTCTCTGTATCTTTCTCACTGTATCTCTGTTTCACTCACTCACTTCTTTTGCTCAATAGAACACTTCATTTATTTAACTTTCAGCATACTCCAGACTGATTATGAATATCCACAAGCTCTGAGCACAGACTCGGTGAGTCAAGTGATGTCCTTCTGTCCAAAAACAATTGTATAATTCTGTGATTAATCATCCTAAGTAGAGAAGCAGCTATCAAGGACTATTGATTACTACGAAGGCTCCTCTATAAAGAGAACTTGTCATTCTAACAGAGAAGGGAAACAAAGCACAATCTGTGATCAGGCAGGATTAAAATTGGGGTGAATTTATAGTAAACCTTACACCATGTAGAACAGTCTATTGATTTGCCGAATTTTGTTTATTACAATTGACCAAGATCGGTTTCACTCCCTGCTTTCTCTCGATAACAACCTACCTTCCAGCAATTCCACCTGCTGATGAACTAGGAGCTGATCGATCTGTGACAGAAGCATAATGTTAATTATCCCTGTAAATCAAATGAATTACAAAAGAATTATACTGCAGAGAACAAATTTGTGACAAGGTATTCTCATCATTTTATTTTGACAGTACAAACTGAATTGATAAACTTAGGGAAACAAACCATAAGACAAAGGTGCAGATGTAAGCCTTTTCACCCATTGGGTCTTCTCCACTACATTATGGCTGATTTATTGTCCCTATTAACCCCGTTCTTCTACCTTCTCCCCACAGCCTTTGATGCCCTTACATATCAAGACGCTATCAACCCCTGTTTTAAATAAACACAATGACTTGGGATCCTGGGCTGGTTGTGGCAATTAATCCCACAGATTCACCATCCACTGGCTAATGAAAATTCTCCTCATCTCTGTTTTATTCTGAGGTTGTGCAATCTGATTCTAGCCTCCCCCACTGTAGGAAACATTCTCTCTAGTTCGCTCTATCAAGGCCTATCAATATTCGATAGGCTTCAATGAGATCCCCCACTATTCTTCTAAACCCCATTGAGTTCCAGACCCAGCACCACCAAACACTCTTAATATGTTAACCCTTTTATTCCCAGGATCATTCTTATGAAACTCCTCTGGACCCTCTCCAGTGCTAGCACATCCTTTCTTAGTAAAAGAGCCTAAATCTGCTCACAATATTCCAGGTGCCATCTGAGCAATTCTTTATAGGTATCAGAGGGGTTTCCCTGGCATCCACGGGGGGATATTTATCAGGAGCTCTGTGTACGCAGGACCCTTAGAATTAAGGATCCCACTACATCCATCCAGCATCCACTTTGACTTTCTACCATTAGGTAGGAGACTCCGATGCATAAAAACAAGAATGGTCAGGATGGGAAACAGTTTCTCCCCCCCTGGCCTTTAGGCTTCTGAACTCGCTGATGTATCGTATTCGAAGTGTCACTGGTTAGTCTGTTCCATCACTTATCCATGAAATTTTCTTATCTTTTGGGTATAAAACCAGCTGTTTTGTGCTAGGGGCCACATTTTCTTTTGTTTTTCTTCTAGTAGTAGACATTTGTCCCAGTTCGTTTCAACTTCCCTTGGTTCTATCAACAGCAGCCCAATCAGTGGCAGGATCAGGCCACAGTAACGAGGTTTCTCACAGATCGATGATGCTTGTTTAGGAGTACAGAAGGGACTAGAGGGCGGCCATTGTTGGGAGTAGGCCACTGGTGTGAGTAAGAGTGTTAGGCTCTGGCCCAAAGGAAGCTTCAGCTTGGAAAAGGCGTTGGCTCTGGGTAAGTTTCTGTTAAGGTTCCTTTTTCTCTCTTACTGTAACTAGTGTAGTAAATGGCCATTGTATGTTCTTCATTCCGGAGGTTGAAGTCCTGGGAGGCCCAGAGTCTCTCAGGGAACTACATCTGCATGAAGTGCATTCAGCTGCAGCTCCTTGAAGACCCTGTTAAGGATCTGGTGGAGCAGCAGCAGCAGCTGAATGACCTTTGGCTTGTACAGGAGAGTGAGGAGATAATCGATCAGAGTTACTGGGAAGTAGTCACCCCAAAGTTGCAGGAGGCGAGTAGCTGGGCGACTGTCAGGAGAAGTGGAAATGTCAATAGGCAGTTAGCACAGAGCACCCCTGTGGCCATTCCCCTCAATAATAAGTATACCATTTTGGATACTGTTGTGGGGGATGTCCTCCAAGGAAATGCCACGGAGACCAGATTACTGGCACTAAGCATGGGCCCTTGGTGCAGAAGGGAAAGAGGGAGAAGAGGGGAGTGATAGTGATAGGGGACCCAGTGGTCAGAGGAACAGACAGGAGCTTCTGTGGATGTGAACGGGACACCCGAATTGTATGGTGCCTCCCAGGTGCCAAGGTCAGGGGCGTCTCGGATCGTATTGCAGAATTTTGGAGGAGGAGGGAGAGCAGCCAGATGTCTTGGTACATATTGGTACCAATGACATAGGAAGGAAAAGCAAAGAGGTCCTGAAAAGAGAATTTAGAGAACTAGGTAGAAAGCTGAGAAGCAGGTCCTCTAGTGTAGTAATTTCTGGATTGTTGTCTGTGCCACACACCAGCGAGGGTAGAAACAGGATGACTTGGCAGGTTAATGCATGGTTGAGAAGCTGGTGCAGGGGGCAGGGTTTCAGGTTCCAGGTTCTTGGATCATTAGGATCTCTTCTGGGGGAGGTATGACCTGTACAAAAGTGATGGGTTGCATCTGAACCTTAGGGGAGCCAATATTCTTGCCGGCAGGTTTGTTAAGGCTGGGGATGGTTTAAAATGGTTTAAAGGGATGTGATGTTGAGGCTCTATAAGGCGCTGGTGAGACCTCACACAGTACTGTGGGCAGTTTTGGTCTCCTTATTTAAGAAAGGATGTGCTGACGTTGGAGAGGGTACAGAGAAGATTCACTAGAATGATTCCAGGAATGAGAGGGTTAACATATGAGGAACGTTTGTCCGCTCTTGGACTGTATTCCTTGGAGTTTAGAAGGATGAGGAGAGACCTCATAGAAACATTTCGAATGTTGAAAGGCATGGACAGAGTGGATGTGGCAAAGTTGTTTCCCATGATGGGGGAGTCTAGTACAAGAGGGCATGACTTAAGGATTGAAGGGCGCCCATTCAGAACAGAGATGCAAAGAAATTTTTTTTAGCCAGAGGGTGGTGAATCTATGGAATTTGTTACCACGGGCAGCAGTGGAGGCCAAGTCATTGGGTATATTTAAGGCAGAGATTGATAGGTATCTGAGTAGTCAGGGCATCAAAGGTCATGGTGAGAAGGCAGGGGAGTGGGACTAAATGGGAGAATGCATCAGCTCCCAATGATAAAATGGCAAAGCAGGCTCAATGGGCTGAATGGCAGACTTCTGCTCCTTTGTCTTATGGTCTTATGGTCTAAAATAATTTGGCAGGGGGTTTGGAACCGGAGTGAAGGGACTCAGGATAGGACAGATGGTAAAAAAGCAAAAGTATCATGCAGTCAGACTGTCAGGAAAGGCAGGCAGATGATACAGTGTGTATCAGTACATTGGTGATGCAGAATCAAAATGGACTGTAAATACAGTACTCAAAGTGTTATATCTCAATGCACGGAATATAAGAAATAAGATGAATAAATAATCTTGTTGCACTTTTACAGATTATCAGGTATGATGTTGTGGCCATTACTGAATCGCGGCTGGGTTAGAAGAACAGCTTGCGAATCAGATTTATGAGTTAATGGAACAAATAACTTAACTACTCAATTAGGGAAAGAAAGAGAAATGCACAATAAGCTACAAAAACAATGTGATGCGGACAGTGAAAAGTCTAAAGAGCAACTTTCTGTATTACCTGAATGGGTGAGAGAACAATGGAATAAATGCAATTGACTTGATGTGAAATGAGCAGGACTTCAACGCGAACTGAGCTGGTTTCAGATGACACAGCTGGGACGTCATGTGGGCAGTCATGCCCTCTCAAGCCAGCCCTTCCAGTGATGTTTCACATGTCGGAACACCACTTATGTTGATGTCCTGTGCCTTCAGGTCCCGCTTGTAGACATTCCCATAGGGCAGTTGTGGGTGGCCAGTGGCTTTCTCGCCTGAAGCCAGCTCATCATAGAAGATGCCTTCTGAGATGCGGCCATCCTGCATGCAGTACACATGGCCCAGCCAGCGCAGCCTACACTGTCTGAGTGCGGGGTACACACTAGGGAGGCCAGCACGAGAAAGACCTCAGCATTGGATACACTTTTTCCTCGACGCGACAAAGGCACCTTAAATGGCAGGTGTTGAGCCTTTGCTCCTGCTTAGCTTATGTGGTCCAGGTCTCCCTGCTGTACAGCAGTGTGCTGATGGCACAAGTGTTATATGCTGCGATCTTTGCCTTGACAGAGTTTGGAGTTCTCCCAAACTCCTGTGGTGAGGCAGACAAGGGTTACTGCAGCCTTCGCAATGTGCCTGTTGATTTCTGCTGCAGCCTTCACAATGTGCCTGCTGATTTCTGCATCCAAGGAGACGTTGTCACTGATGCAAACAACAGGAATTCTGCAGATGCTGGAAATTCAAGCAACACACATAAAAGTTGCTGGTGAACGCAGCAGGCCAGGCAGCATCTCTAGGAAGAGGTGCAGTCGACGTTTCAGGCCGAGACCCTTTGTCAGGACTAACTGAAGGAAGAGTGAGTAAGGGATTTGAAAGTTGGAGGAAATGCCTCACCTCCCCCTCGTACCCCATCTGTTACTTATTTGTATACACACATTCTTTCTCTCACTCTCCTTTTTCTCCCTCTGTCCCTCTGAATATACCCCTTGCCCATCCTCTAGGTTCCCCCCCACCTTGTCTTTCTTCCCAGACCTCCTGTCCCATGATCCTCTCTTATTCCTTTTGCCTATCACCTGTACAGCTCTTGGCTCCATCCCTCCCCCTCCTGTCTTCTCCTATCATTTTGGATCTCCCCCTCCAACTTTCAAATCCCTTACTCACTCTTCCTTCAGTTAGTCCTGACGAAGGGTCTCGGCCTGAAACGTCGACTGCACCTCTTCCTAGAGATGCTGCCTGGCCTGCTGCGTTCATCAGCAACTTTTATGTGTGTTGCTTGTCACTGATGCATACTGGATTGGAAATATATGTGAGGAATTCTAATTGGATACCAGGAGCAGATCTGACATCGGCAACAAAATCTATTGTCCAGAGGTGGAAAATGTCATTGACTGATATCCATAAATGTGCATAACAAAGAATTACTTTAATCAAAAGTGAGCCAGTCGAGGTGCAACTTGGTCCTCTCCTGCAAGAAAAGCAATTCTGGGTAGGAGTTGTATCACAGTCTCTTCTTGAAATGGATGTCTCGTTAAGCTTAGGCTCTATCCTTAAGTTCATAGAGGGTAAAGTTCTTTGGCATCTCATGTGATTGCC
This sequence comes from Mobula birostris, assembly GCF_030028105.1. Classification (NCBI taxonomy): domain Eukaryota; kingdom Metazoa; phylum Chordata; class Chondrichthyes; order Myliobatiformes; family Myliobatidae; genus Mobula; species Mobula birostris. The sequence continues at coordinate 24,030,183 of NC_092373.1, read as the reverse complement.
CAAATCTGAATTAAGCAGTCATTGCATATGGTCGGAAGATTAAAAACTAGGCACCACCTTTTCTTTAGTTTCCCCTTCTTCAAGTAGTAGACTTCTATACCTGTTTGTTTCAACTTCCTTTTGTTCTATCAACTCTTAATAAAAGGATTGTGAAACAAAAAGTTTTATGCCTTGCCTCTGACTTCTAAAAGAACCTTGGATTTAAACATTGAAATCCATCATATCCATTTGACGCCTCTGCTGTCACAACCACAGACTCCGCCGTAGGGTCTATGCACCTGCGGTGTGCGTGAATATGCATGTTCCAGTTGTTTCATTGTGGCAGTATTTAACTCCCTTCTTTTTGTAGTAGTCTTGTCGAAACTTGAGCAAAGCACAGCAATGTTACACTTCCTGACTACCATTATCCTTGTCTGAAAAAGAGGACGATTGTTTCAACTGACGCTGGAAATTCATTTACTATTAGATATTGCTTTCAGCTGCAGCGTTGGTACTTAACTTCAGTTTGATAGTTTTAGTTAATAGCCCTGTTGGCCAAGTGCTTATTGTTTTCCTTTCCCTTAAAATCCTCCAAAGTTCACACTAAAGTCCGTGTCTCCCTCTCCACACTTGGGCCATATCTGAAAGTTCTGACACTCGGCTACAAATGTACGTGTTAAAAAGACTGAGATTATCGCTGAGATTAACAGATGGTTCTCAGCAAAGGTACAGTGATTCATAATGTTGTACAGATCTAAATACACCCTTTGGTAAAACATGCAAAATGCTGGAGGAACTCAGCAGGTCAGGCAGCATCTATTGGAAAGGACTAAACAGTTGATGTTTTGCAGCAAGAATCAGACCTAATGAGATTAAGTTCCTCAAGCATTTTGTCTGCGTTACGTCAGACACTTTGGTCCACCTCATTGATGCTGAACAAAATACTTACCTGCACTATCCCAGTTTGCCTTCATTCTGTTTGGACCAGTTTTGCTGGGTTTCTATAACTACTTTGTCACATGGAATAACATGAGCGCTCTATGGTTTTCCTATCAATAAAACAAAATCACTGCTTGTGGTGCCATTCATGTGTGAAAATTAGTTGCTGCCATCACTTTTGGCATATGTTTGCTGCCAGTATAATCAACATGAATAGTTGCAATATCTGGTTAATCAACTACAGCAGAGCTACCACTGCCACTGTTACTGTCAGTGGATGTTTACTGCCCAAATTATCTGTTATGAGTCACTGTTTTTCTTTATTCCCAAAAGGACTGAGGATGATACCCATCAGCTATGATGTTTTGTGTAGCCAGGTATCTGATATGTGAAGAAATCCAACATGATGTGAAAACAGATTCAAACCAGAAATAATTTAAATAGATTCTAATTTGCACTGAGTTCATACTATAAGTGTCACATTACAGTGGCCATGTAGTGAAATTGCTCAGAAATGTAAATGCAGGAGCTTGTTTACATATAACAGTGTGACAGAGTACAATAGAATGCATGGTGTGGGAAATTTAAAACCTTTTATCTCCTCCTCTGTAATACACCCCAGTGTAACTATTAAAATATCAATGATACAGATATAAGGTAGGACAGGAGGAATACCACGGGAGACACGGGAGCAGATATAATTAGGCCATTAATCCCATTGAGTTTTCACTGTCTTCCATCATGGCTGTTTTATTATCTTTCTCAACCCCACTCTCCTGCCTTATCCCTGTAACCATTGACATCTTTACAAATCAAGAACCTTTCAACCTCTGCTTTAAATATACCCAATGACTTGGCCTCCAAAGACATCTAAGGGAAAGAATTACACAGGTTCACCAACCTCTGGCTAAAGAAATTTCTCCTCATCTCTGTTCTAAAGGGATATCCTTCTATTCTGAGGCTGTGCCCTCTGATCCTAGATTCCCCCACTGTAGGAAACATTCTCTCCACATCCACTCTTCCTAAGCCTTTCAAGGAGATCCTCTCTCATTCTTCTAAACTACAGTACAGGCTCAGAGCCATCAAACACGCCTCAAATGTTAACCCTTTCATTCCTAGGATCATCCCTATGGCCATCTTCTGAACACTTTCCAAATGCCAACAAATCCTTTCTTAGATAAGGGGGCCAAAACTGCTCACGATTCTCCAAGTGGAATATGACCAATGCCTCGGTGTTACATCCTTGCTCAAGGTAGTAGCTTGCTCAAGCCATTAGAGATGAAAGTAAATTCTGCAGCTTCTATTAATTGTGCTAGTGGGACTATACCTTTAAAATGGCATCTCTCAGCCACAGCATCTCAGCAGCCAGGACAGAAGCTTAATAAGCATTTTTTTAGTCAATGGCAAATAAACTTTTAATGTCAAGGTTACTTTTCTGTCCCCTGAGCATACACAAAGGTTAATCTAAGCAAAATAATTGTTTAGCCATATGTTTAACACAACAGTCTTAAAAGAACAAAACAGAACACCACAGAGTTATAGAGTAAAACAATATGGAAACAGGTCCTTCATATGAACTCATCCCTGCAGACCAAGAAGCCCACATAAACTGATGTCATTTGCCTGCCGTGGGTTTTTTTTTCAATAAATAAAGCAGACTTACCTGCATTGGAGACTGTAATCTTCCATACTTTCCCGGGTTAAGGTACCCAAAGGTGCATCGATATGCCTCAACATTCAACGTTCTGGACCAGACCTCTTTGAAGGACCCTGTCAAAAGCCTTGCTAAGATCCATTCAAGCAACATCTACCGCCCTACAGGAAGGTCTAGTGCACGGTACAGAAAGAAGCTGCAGGGGGTTCTGGAATCAGCCAGCTCCATCATGGCACAAGCCTCCCTACCATCTGCTCAAAAATCTAAGTCAGATATGTGAGACATGATCTCCCCTGCACAATGCTGAACTGACTCCTAATCAGCTTCTGCCATTCCAAGGAAACAGAAAGCCTGGTCCTCAGAATCTCCTCCAACATTCTTCCAACCACTAATTGAAATCTCACCAGCCTGTAACTTTTCCCTCACTTTCTGAGAAAAGGGACACTTTATCTATCTTCTATTTCTCTGGTATCTTACACGTGCCTAATGAATATGCAAAAATCTCTATTAATTTCCCTTGCTCTACTTAACATCCGGGGATAAATCCTGTTTGGGGAGTTAACCAACCTAATCTGTTCCAGCACTTCTTGCATTTTTTGCCTCCTAATAAGAATGTACTCCAGAATATCAGCCTTAACTCTCCAGCTTCGAGTACTTACCTGATGATTACTAATGACAAGTATCAATTTAGGATCAGATTAAATACCCTATACCCTAGCTCATGCATAGTTTAACCTCTCTGGAGTAAATTTAATTCCTCTGCTATTCCTTTATTCCTTATTATAATTTCTTCTTGCCTTCTCTTCAAAGGCCTGACATTTTCCCTTATTTGTCTTATCCTGTCCATGTATGTTACAAGAGCTCTTACAGTCTGTTTTCATTAATTTACCTGTGTGAGATACTCCAGGCCTGGTGGGCAATTTGGGATGCCGACTGGCATTGGCATCACATGAACATTATTTTCTGCTTTGCCTTCATGAGGAAACTGAGGGCCATAATAGATTCCAGGTGGACAGACTCCAGGGACGTAATTCCCAGGGGGACAAGCTCCTGAAGGACCTGCCTCAGGTGGTAAGGCTCCAGGCTGATAGGTCCCAGATGGATTTGTTTGCCAAGAATCATTTCCTAAGAGCATGATATTCAAAAACAAAGCAAACAACACCTTTACAAATCAATTCATATCACACGTAATAAATTATACACTGGATTCAAAAACAGCTGAAAAATCCACCAGCTATTTTGTCTAAAGTGAATACTAAACAATTCGAATCTTAGAAATTCTCCAACGAGATGACAATTAAAAATGGAATTTCTAATATGATTTTGAGCATTAACATTGAATCCTTTAGTGATCTGACTCTAAGCTGACCAACTTATGAAACTGGCACAGATTCAGGTCCATTTGTGATTTTGCATTACTGTGAACATTTGGTTAAAATTAACACTATTTTGTTGCCTAGATTGGAGAGCATGCCTTATGAGAATAGGTTGAATGAATTTGGCCTTTTCTCCTTGGAGCAACGGAGGATGACAGGTGACCTGATAGAGGTGTATAAGATGATAAGAGGCACTGATCATGTGGATAGCCAGAGCCTTTTATCCCCAGGACTAAAATGGCTAATGCAAGGAGGCATAATTTTAAGGTGGTTGGAGGTAGGTACAGAGGGGATGTCAGAGGTAAGCTTTTCACACAGAGAATGGAGGGTATGTGGAAGGCACTGCCAGCGATGGTGGTAGAGGCAGCTAGAATAGGGTCTTTTAAGAGACTCTTAGATAGGTACATGGAACTTAAAAAAATAGAGGGCTATGTGGTAGGGAAATTCTAGGCAGCTTTTGGAATACGTTAAATGGTCAGCACAACATTGTGGGCCGAAGGGCCTGTAATGTGCTGTAGATTTCTATGTTTCTATTTAACACTGATATTTCCTAATAATTATCCAAAAATCCACATACTTTTTATTTCTCTTTAGCTGCCTTCCAGTTACTATATGTTGTTAAGTCTGTGAGAACTAAGCTAGTACAAGGGGACATGGCTTTAAGGTAAGGAGTGGGAAGTTGAAGGGGGATATTAGAGGAAGGTTTTTTACTCAGAGGGTGGTTGGTGCGTGGAATATCTTGCCTGAGTCAGTGGTGGAGGCAGATACACTAGTGAAATTTAAGGGACTACTAGACAGGTATATGGAGGAATTTAAGGTGGGGGGTTATATGGGAGGCAGGGTTTGAGGGTCGGCACAACAATGTGGGCCGAAGGGCCTATACTGTGCTGTACTATTCTATGTTCTATGTTCTAACGCAATGAAAGCTCTATAATCAAGGCTTGAAATACTAGCTCATTTCTCTTCCTTCTTCTGTGAGCAAAACTTTTGCCTTTCTTGAATAAAGAATGATCTTCTTCTGCCACATCTGCATTTAAGTCAAATTAGATACACAATATATAAGGAAAGAATAACATTCATATTTATTGTGTAGACGTGGATCTTGCTGACAAAGGCTGTTGTTCTTGAATACTCTAATTACCTCTGAACTAAAGAGGCCACTAAAAGTAGAATGCACTGGGGACAAATTACCCTCCTAAATGATGCCCATGATTCATAATGAATTTTGCAACAATCATGGCCACCAGTACCAATGTAAGTTTTGTCTTCCAGATTTATTAATTTACTACATTTACTAACTAGTTAAGTTTCCAATTGCTTTGCTAGCATTTGATCTGATGAAGCTAATTAATCACGTATGGTCATTGATGGTAATCCTGTACTGTATTCATGTTGGAAGAAAGTTTCTGAATATTTGAATATAACATCCATGGGAAGTTACATGTATTTAGATAGCTATTACAATGCAATTCAATCTTGTATTTTTTGTCCCCGTAAGTCAATTAATTTTTAGTTCAGGACTTTATCATTGATGCAATATTAATGTTTATTTATCAGTTTTTTTCCCATTATATGGCTAGGGTGTATTTTATAGAGGGCGATAAAGATTGACCAACTGAATTATAGAGGCAGAATCAGTGGGCATGAGTTAGAACCTATAAGTGGCAATTTTAGATCAATAACAAGACATTTTTTTTTTAGCCAAAGTGTTATTTAAATGTATAATAAAGTAATTAAGGAAGTTCATTCAAGGACTGGTATAAGAACCATATTTTCTGTAGAGTTTGGTATCATTGGTCATCTGTGGAAAATGTTTGAAATTTCTGGTTTAAGATGGCACCACTGAAGGTGGGTGACAGCTCACTGGTGGTTTTCAAGGCAAGAAATATGTCTATATTAATAACACTTTTTATTTGGGAAATTATGGTAAATGATCACCAAAAACAGTGAAGAAGTGAGCATAGGCGAAGCTAACCTGAGGGTGCGGGTGTGAGATGGAGTCGGAGCGAGGTTGAGGCATGTTCAAGGTGGAGTCTAAGTTGGAGAGAGCGGAGCAGAGAAAATTTGCAATGGGATTGTTTTGGAGTTTTTCCACCTATATCGGGAGCTAGGTTGAATCCATCTTCACGACGGACCGATTTGGAAGGGTCAAGTAAGGGTTGGAACACGGGGCCTTTTAACTTTGAATGGAGATTGTAACAAAAATGGCGGTTTCTTGTCCTACTATAAATGCAGGTACAAATTTTGCTTAACTGGCATACTAATTAGTTATTGAAGGAATATGTCAAATTTTTGGATATTAGATACAATTTCATCTGAGCATGAAGTTTTCCATTTGGGACTAGGTAACCTCAGATAAGTCTAACATAGACCAAGCTAAGTGATGTAATTGTTATGTGAATTACAGAATAATTTGTTCCTTTGATTTCAACTGAAATGAAAAGTGTATATCAGGATGGCCCAAGATGAAGTTATATTCCATTGACTTTACCATGTATCACTCAGTGCCAGAGTATGAAGTCATCTTTTAAGAAGCACCAGTATGAAACATTAGCCAGGATGTTCTACGGAGGGCATTCTGACTAGTTGCATCACAGCCTGGCATGGTGGCTCCAATACACAGGATTGGAAGGTTATAGACTCAACCAGCTCTATCATGAGCACAACCCTCCCCATCACTAAGGACATCTTCAAGAATCAGGTTTGTTATCACCGGCATGTATTGTAAAATTTGTTAACTTAACGGTAGCAGTAAAATGAAATACATGATAATACAGAAAAAAAGTAAAGCAAATTCAATAAGTATATATATATAGAATTGATTAAAAATAGTGCAAAAACAGAAATAATAAAGTTTGAAAAGTGAGGTAGTGTTCATGGGTTCAATGCCCTTTTAGGAATCGAATAGCAGAGGGGAAGAAGCTGTTTCTGAATCGCTAAGCGTGTGCCTTCAGGCTTCTGTACCTCCTACCTGATGGGTAACAATGAGAAGAGGGCATGTCCTGGGTGATGGGGGTCCTGAATAATGGACATCGCCTTTCTGAGACTCTGCTCCTTGAAGATATCTTGAATACTATGGAGGATAGTACCCAAGATGGAGCTGACTAATTTTACAACTTCCTGTAGCTTCTTTCAGTCCTGTGCAGTAGCCCACCTCCCCCCCCCCTCCACCCCTATACCAGGCAGTGAAGCAGCCTGTCAGAATGTTCTCCATGGTTCATCTATATAAGTTTTTGAGTGTTTTAGTTGACAAACCAAATCCCTTCAAACTTCTAATGAAATATGCTGTTGTCTTGCCTTCTTTATAGCTGCATTGATATGTTGGGTCTGGTTCAGATGCTCAGAGATCTTGACACCTAGGAACTTGAAACTGATCTCTCTCTATTTCTGATCCCTCTATGAGGATTAGTTCATGTTCTCTCGTCTAACCCTTCCTGAAGTCCACAATCAGCTCTTTCAACTTACTGACACTGAATGCCAGGTTGTTGCTGTGACACCACTCAACTAGCTAATTTATCTTACTCCTGTATGCCCTTTCACCTCCAACTGAAATTTTACCAACAATGTTTGTATCATCAGCTAATTTATAGAAGGTATTTGAGCTATACCGAGCCACACACTCGTGGGTATAGAGAGAGTAGAGTAAGATATTCCTTAAGAAGACAGCATCCACCACGAAGGACTCTCACCATTTAGGATATGTCTTCTTCTCGTTACTACCATCCACAGTGGATACAAAAGCCTGAATATTTATTATCAATGATTCAGTAAAAGCTTCTTTTCTTCCACCAGCTGAAAGGTCCATGAATTCATGAACACTGACTCGTTATTCCTTTTTTTTTGCACTACAGTGGATTTCACTTAATTGGGACACATTGAAATCCATGCATTTTGGCCCAATTATGCAGCTGTCCCAATTAGCTGAAGTTTCATGAAAATAGTTTTAGAAAAGACATTCTGCCATTTCACTGAGTAACAAATTATGTGTTTAAATGAAATACAGAACAAATTATAACACCATCAACTTTACTACAGTACTACAGTATGAAACTATATTCGATCATAATAGTTATTGATCGAGGAATCGATCCAGTATATGTTGCCATGTTCTTTTGATTGACCATAAATGAACAAAATCAGCACATACACCTTGTGCAGATAATAGGCTGCCTTCATTGCCTTCTTGCATGAAGTAGTCTCAAATATTGCCACTTTTTAATTTGCCATCTGTCAGCCCAAATAAGTAACATAACACAAGCATATGTAACTGCTACTACAAAATGTTTGCTCTAAACACAGTATAGTGTGTTATGGCCACACAAGTGTACGTGACTGATGCTATTTAGAAACTTTTGCATCCTCCAAATCTTCATTTTCATTGTAACATTCAAGATGATTGTTAATACCTTCAAATTGTCACAGTTCCTAACTTGCTGAAGTAGTGAAATAGTTTAATTTTTACTCCCAGCCATCTCTTGCATCTCCAAACCTGAATACTTGAAACTGCAGTGAGCAAAACAGTTCCAAATTGTCTTAATGCTTATTTCTCACCAACTATCAGTACAAAAATCAGTGTATTTTAAACAGAAACACACGTGACTGATGCTATTTAAAAACTGTTCACTCTAAGCATGGTGTAGTGCCTAACGGCCACAGAAGTGCACACTACTGACACTAGTCTAAAAACTATTTGGCAACAGTTTCCTGTCCTAATTAATTCGGCATAGTATCCTAAATAGACAAAGGATCCTGGTTATTTTTTTGATTAGTTTTGTTTTTTAAGAATTATCCCAAACAAGTGGCTTCCCGATTAACCAATGGCCCAATTAACTGTATTTTTTTAATTTTGTAATTTTGCCTTTGTAATATATTAATGTTCCAAAATAACAAACTTCAAGTCATATAAGATATTGATAATAAAACTAATTCTGATTCAACCTGCCTTCTCATTCTCCAGATGACATTATGTACTTATAATATTTTCTGGATTCATTACTAAATATTTCTGTTTTTTTAACATATTGGATTTTCAGTCAAGGTCACAATGTAAAATATTTCCTACCGGTTGTGGCCATCACTGTACGATCCTTTAAATCTGATTACCTAAAGAAAGGAAACAAAATGGGATTGCTATTAGTTCTTCCTTCTTAGACTTTTTTTTGAATGGGAATTAGCCGTCGGGCAAACGCATTGTATAATTTCCCAAGCATCTCTGTAAGGTCTTTGGATAATAATTTTCCAAAGTGCCTCCAGAAATCAGCCCCCAGCATGTACACCTTTCGCCTGTATTTTCTCCTGTGACTGTACTAAATGCCAAGGCTAACCTGATTATTAGTCTTTATCTGTCAGATCTTATGTCTTTACCACAGTGCAAATACTCTTAAATATCCTTTCAATATGAATAGAAATATTCCAGATTTCCTAATCTTCACTCACAAGCACCCGAGAAGGTTTGTGACAACAAGTTCTTGTGTATTGCGCCACACACAAAGCAGCTGCCAAAGCATAACCTTTGGTGCAATTAAACACTTATGTTTGGATTAAACAGGTGTTTTCCTGAAGCCACAGCATGGTTTGAGTATGAGCCCAAGGACACTGAAGGAAGTGTGGGAAAGTGTAATGTAACCGGACACCACACCACTGAGAGGAAACTAATGTTTCCTCACACTTTGTGAGACACACTCAGAAGGCTGATTCTGGTCAGGCATTTCCAAAGACACCAGAAACTAACTTATACAAGTTCCTGAACTCTTTCATACCAGTAGGCTGGATCTGGACTTATTTCCTGGCATAATTTACATATTACTATTTAACTATTTATGGTTTTATTACTATTTATTATTTATGGTGCAACTGTAACAAAGACCAATTTCCCCCAGGATCAATAAAGTATGACTACGACTATGACTATGAAAACAAGGGGGCTCTGAGGGTAGAAAGGGGCAGGTAACTACCGACATTGCATCAATATACAGGGAATTTGACCAGCATCAAATTCCCTGTATGCATCCACATACTTGGCGATAATAAAGGATTCTGATTCTGATTCAATACATGCAGGCTGTTGCCTAGGATCCTTTGCCTAGTACTCTTTACAATGTTTGCTGACAACACAAACAGTAATAAAAATTCAAAGGTCCAAATGTTCACTTATTATCAAAGCTTGTATCCAAACACAACTCTGAAATTTGTCTTCTCCAGAAACAAAGAGCATGAAAGTTGTTCAGAGAGGAACGTCAAACTCACCCCATCCCCCCCACACCAAAAAGAATGGCATCCTGATCATCAATCCACAAAAACCCCCTTCCCCACACAAAACGGAACACGCATAAATCCTTCTCCGGTGACTTGTTAGCCTTACACATAAAGGAGGTGAAAGAAGTAACCTTGGTTCCCAAAGAGAAATTTTCATCCCATATTCAACGTAGGGAATATCTGACACTCGGAAGGATATCAAAGTTTTAGTGAAGGATGAAGGGAAGATTTATGAGAATTATTCCAGGCTACTTCTCATATTTATTTGTTACTGCGATGTAAAAGGAAATCATTTGCCCCAGCAAAATCTATGCTGGCTGTCAGAATAATACATGATCTCACTACTTTCCTTCTAAGCTAACTTTTGTAACCCCTCAGCCCTAATACTTAATGACAGAGAGCGCAATATACAATGGCCAATTAGTCTACCAGCCAATACATTTTTGGGATGTCGATTAGGTTTTACAAACTTGAACAGTTTTCTCCGGAGCGTCTAAATCTGAGGGACGCACCTGACAGGAATATTTAAAATTATAAGAGTCACAGATAGGGTAGATAATCAGAGTCTTACCCCCAGGATAGAAATGTGGAAAATTAGAGGGTATAGCCTTAAGGAGATAGGGGCAAACATTTAAAGAGGATATGCAGGTCATGGTTATTTACTGTGCTGTGTTCCAAACTAGAACACCCACAGGAATCCTATGCCATCAGGGGCAAAATTTGCAAGTTCTACATGGATGGATGGTCAATCGGGGTCAGTGAAGCTAGGAGCAGCATCACCATTACCGTGCTACTCTCTGCTCCCCACCAACATGGAATGCGAGAACTCATTTTGGTGAAGAGAGTGGAAGGGTAGTAAGAACACCCAAGTTAGTGGGAAAATATAAGTAGTTTAAAACCACACAACCAACAGGAATTCTGCAGATGCTGGAAATTCAAGCAACACACATCAAAGTTGCTGGTGAACGCAGCAGGCCAGGCAGCATCTCTAGGAAGAGGTACAGTCCACGTTTCAGGCAGGGTCGCAGCCTGAAACGTGGACTGTACCTCTTCCTAGAGATGCTGCCTGGCCTGCTGCGTTCACCAGCAACTTTGATGTGTGTTGTTAGTTTAAAACCAAGTGGTTTCAATAAAATAAGAAAATACTTCCTGAAGCAGGAAGTTCAGATAAATGGCAAAAGAAGTTGAATTGAATTGACTTTATTTTTTACATCCTTCACATACATGAGGAGTAAAAATCCTGAAGTCTAACAGGAGGCGGATCAAGTGGCCTGCAGCTAACATGACTTGACTGTGGAAGCAGTTTGATGAAGATGTTAATTAAATTCTGGAGGCAACGGCGAAGGGAGGGGTTGATAGGAAGCTGCAAACCATGACAACAATTATTGTATTCATAGCCCGTTCCTTAGTTAGAGCCTTCAGCATTTTGGGCATCGAGGGAGAGAGGCAGAGGAGAGCCATCCGCAGTACCACCGATGCGGCAGAGAGGGCCTCAAGATGGCTGTGGCTCAAAAGAGGGAAGCCATGGAGTCATAAGTAGTTAGCCATCTGGACACAAGCTGGGGTCTGATCAGCCCCGGCTGGGTCACCTGGAGGAGGTTGTATGATGTTGAAAGACCGGAAACACCCGATGATTCCAGGAACATCACTGAAGGTGTGTCCAGAAGCATCAATAGATGTACGTACACAACATGTTATGTCTCCATCTAAACGTGCAATGTGCAATCATAGTAATTTATAATAAATAGAACAGTCAGTGTAATATAGAGTACACTCAAATCAGTGTGAGTTCATCAGTCTGATGGCCTGGTGGCAGAAGCTGTCCCGAAGCCTGTTCGTCCTGGTTTTTATGCTGCGGTACCACTTTCCAGATGGTGGCAGCTAAGAAATAGACAGAAATTGATGGAGACAGATGTGGAAAGGCACAGAGAAACATCTGGAGAAATTCTTGAAATGCCCGGTTCGCTGCCGCTGGTACTGTGCGATCGAGAATCTCCGGAGGGAAGGCCCCAAAATCCCCTGCTTTGCCTGCTGCTGGCGACCGAGGCTGAGGTCGAAGTGTTTGGCGGAGATGGTGCTCGATACTCGGTGTTGGAAGGCTGATCGGAGCTCGAAGTTTTCGGACGACTCAGAGTCGGACTGTGGTCGGGCATGGCAGGGAGAGTTTTATTCCTTCTCCTGTCTGCGTGAGATGTGGGACTTTCGAGAGACTTTGAACTTTTTTACTGTGCCATGGCCTGTTCTTCATCAAGCTATGGTATTGTTGCACTGTTGTAACTATATGTTATAATTATGTGGTTTTTGTTAGTTTTTCAGTCTTGGTCTGTCCTGTGTTTCTGTGAAATCACACCGGAGGAATATTGTATCATTTCTTCATGCATGCATCACTAACTGACAATAAAAGAGGACTGCGTGTCCTCATAATCTAAAAAAAATAGATTGTGGTTGGGGTGGCTCGAGTCCCCAATGATCCTACGGGCCCTTTTTACACACCTGTCTTTGTAAGTGTCCTGAATCATGGGAAGTTCACAACTACAGATGTGTTGGGCTGTCTGCACCACTCTCTGCAGAGTCCTGTGATTAAGGGAGGTACAGCTCCTGTACCAGCCAGAGATGCAGCCAGTCAGGATGCTCTCAATTGTGCCCCTGTAGAAGATTCTTAGGATATGGGAGACCTTACCAAACTTCCTCAACCGTCTGAGGTGAAAGAGGCTCAGTTGTGCCTTTTCCACCTCACAGATGGTGTGTACAGACCACGTGAGGTCCTCAGTGATGTGGATGCTGAGGAAATTGAAGCTGTTTATCCTCTCAACCCCAGAGCCCTTGATGTCAAATAGGGGTTAGCCCATCTCCATTCCTCCTGTAATCCACAACCAGCTCCTTTGTTTTTGCAACATTGAGGGAGAGGTTGTTTTCTTGACACCATTGTGTCAGAGAGATGACTTCTTTCCTGTAGGCCACCTCGTTATTGTTTGAGATAAGGCCAATCAATGTAGTGTCGTCGGCAAATTTAATTAGCAGATTGGAGCTGTGGGTGCCAATACAGTCATGGGTATACAGGGAGTAAAGGAGGGGACTCAGTACGTAGCCCTGAGGGGCTCCTGCATTGAGAGTCAGAGGGTTGGAAGTGAGGAAGCCCACTCTTACAATCTGCTGGCATTCTGACAGAAAGTCCAGGATCCAGCTGCACAAGCCAGGGTCAAGGCCAAGGTCTCTGAGCTTCTTGTCGAGCCTGGATGGAACGATGATGTTGAATGCTGAACTGTATTCCAAGAACAGCATTTTCACATAAGTATCCTTCTTCTCCAGATGTGTAAGGATGGTATGTAGAGCAGTGGCTATTCCATCATCCGTTGATCGGTTGTGTCGGTAGACGAATTGTAGGGGGTCCAGTTTGGGTGGTAGCATGCTGCAGATGTAATTCTTGACCAGCCTCTCAAAGCATTTGCTTATTATTGAGGTGAGTGCGACAGGATACCAGTCGTTTGGGCATGTTACCTTGGTCTTTTTTGGTACAGGGCAATGGTGGATAATTTGAAGCAGGAGGGCACTCTACACTGGGAGAGGGAGAGATTAAAAATATCAGTAAATACATCTGCCAATTGTGCTGCACACATCCTGAGTACTTGCCCTGGGATGCTGTCCAGTCCCGCAGTCTCGTGACTGTCCGCTTGTTGGAAACATCTGCGTACCTCAGCCTCAGAGGTGACCAGGTTGCAGGTTGTAGCAGTGGCTTTCCTCGGAGGCTCAGAGTTAGCAACAGTGATCCGAGCGTAAAAGCAATTGAGCTCATCTGGGAGATAGACCACAATGTTGGCGGTATCACAGCGTTTGGCTTCGAAGTCTGTGATGGTATGGCATGCAGCCCTCGCCACAAGTCACGTGTGAGGGAAAGTAAGATTTTCTTTTAAATACATACAACAGGTAATTATAATCCAGAATATCCTGTTGAAGCATGTTCAGTATTTTTGAGTGGGAAGTGAATGAACAGGGAAATATTTGCAATTCTATGGGAAAAATAGTGGAGAGAAATGGGAATAATTTAATAGGAATGATTAGCCAGCTTCTGCACTGATGTGGCAAATGCAATGGTTACAGTTATTCCCCTTTTAAAGTGGTCCAATATGTTCCTTTTTTACAAGAGTAGACTAATTTCAAACAAATTATAAATTCATTTGTTCACTGACTCAGCATTTTGCTCCAAATCTTCAATGGGAAAGCACTTGGGTTGATTATCTAGTGCATCTGCATTCTGCACATAGCCGATAATTCACCTCACCACTTTACTGGCTGTGGCTAACCATGATATCCTCCATGTTGCTCACCCACTGAGAGGCAGGCATCCAAGTTTCAGGATAACAATGCTGGGTTGCTTTGGAATAAAACAGAAATATCTAATTGAATGCAGCTGGCAAGATCAGATTAATGTGATGCAATTCTAATGAAAGGTTGTTAAAATACTTAGCAGCCTTAGGTACAACACCACAGGGATCAGGAACAGTTCTTAGCCTACAACCATCAGGCCCCTGACCAGCTTGGGTAATTTCACTCACTTCAACTTTGAAGTGATTCCACAACTGATAGACTCACTTTCAAGGACTCTACAACTCATGCTTTCAGAGGAGGAGAGGAGAAGATGGTGTGCAGCTGTCCGGTGAAAATGATATCGTCTCTGTTAAATAGGGGCTGTGGACAATTCTGATTTGATGAAGACAGATGTGAAAGCACAGAGGAACATCTGGAAAAAATTTCTGAAACGCCGGTTCGCTGCTGCTGTTACTGGGCGATTGAGAATCTTCCAGAGGGAAGGCCCCAAAATCCCCGGCTTTGCCTGCTGCTGGCGACTGAGGTTGAGGTCGAATCGATCGGATAGAGATGATGCTCAGTACTTGGTGTCAGAGGGCTGATCGGAGCTCCAAGTTTTCGGACAACTCGGAGTCGGACTGTGGTCGGGCATGGCAGGGAGAGTTTTCTTCCTTCTCCTGTCTGCGTGAGATGTGGGACATTCCAGAGACTTCAAACTTTTTTACTGTGCCATGGCCTGTTCTTCATCAAGTTATGGTATTGTTGCACTGTTGTAACTATATGTTATAATTATGTGGTTTTGTTCGTTTTTCAGTCTTGGTCTGTCCTGCGTTTTTGTGATATCACACCAGAGGAATATTGTATCATTTCTTAATGCATGCATTACTAAGTGCCAATAAAGGAGGACTGCCTGTCCTCATAATCTAATCTAATCCAAAAAAAATATTTTTTTATTTGCACAATATGTCTTCTTTTACCCATTAGTCCTTTGTCAGTCTTTGTTTATGTACAGTTTTTCATAAATTCTATTGTATTTCTTTATTTTTCTGTAAATGACTACTAGAAAATAAACCTCAAGTTAATGTATGGTGACATTTCCGTACTTTGATAATAAATTTTCTTTGACTTTGAACTATGTTTCCCCCTTCATCATTCCTGCCTAATGTGCTCAAAGGTTCAAAGGTTCATTTATTATCGAAGTATATAACTCTGAAATTCTTCTTCTCCAGGTAGCCATGAAACCAAGGAAGAACAGAAAGGCAGCATGATCATCGACCCCCAAATCCCTCTTCCCCATGCAAAAAAGTGATCAACAGTAGAACAGGCACATCAACCTCCAAATCCCCCTCCCCCACACACAACAAAATGAGAAAGACACAGAAAACACAGAATACAAAAAAAAAGACTGAAATAAAGTCCACAGTCCAAGTCCACATCCAAAATGCAGAACACCTGGGCAACCTTCTCCCTCTCTGTAGCAGAATGATCTCATAAATGATAAAAGTCCCTCTCTGTGTTGAGCGATCCCCAGCAATAAAAAGGCAGTTTCCCTTCTCCGTTCAGACTGATCTCCCCAGTGATAAAAGGCAGTCTCCCCTCTCCATGCAGCGTAATCCCCCAGTAATAAAAAGGCAGTCTCCCCTTTCTGTAGCTGAGCAATCTCGCCAGCGATAAAAAGGCAGGCAGCCAGCGTTTCAATCTCCCTCATTGCTTTAATTGGCGAACAATAGAAGCTCTGATCAGCGAAATGGAGGCGAACATCAGCCCGCAGCCTTCTTGCCACAAGGTCCTGCGCACTGCCTCCCCCTCCCAGAATCCCCTCGGAGACTTCAGAGTGCTGAAACACCCAAACAATCTCCAAACTGCAAATCATGAGCTCCAACAATTCCAGAATCACATTCAAGATGAAAAACAAATGTAAAAGACATAAAAGAAGTGATATATACTGTATGGTTTCCCGATCTATCCAGAAGATGTTGACCAAAGGAGCATTGAACCGAGGTTCCATCTTGACCGGAAGTCCTTCTGGAAGTTCTGTGACATTGAACATGAATATTACAGCACAGGAACAAGTCTTTCAGCCTGTGATGTCAATCCAAACTAACACCATCTAACTCCACATAGTCCATACCCTTCTATTTCCTGCTTGTTCATCTGCTCTCTAAATGTCTTTTAAACATTATTGTCATATCTTCTCCCACTATTTCTTCTAGCAGCACATTCCAGGCATCCACCACTCTCCATATAAAAAAAACCTTGCCTCATAAGCCTCCTTAAATTTCCCCAATCTCACCTTTAAGCTATGCCTTCTGATATTTGGCATTTCCCATCTTGGAAAAAAAATCTCTGACTATTTATCCTATCTAAGCCTCTCATAATTTTACAGACTTCTATCATGTTATGTTTCAGCCTCTGAAACTCTAGAGAAATCAGTCCAAGTTTTTTCTATCCAGCCAAATTGCTAATACTTTTCAGGCAACATGCTGATCTCATGATCATTGGAGAGAAGTTGTTCTCCCTCAGGTTAGTCTTAAATGGGCAGCACTAATCCCGAGTTGTGACCTACAGTCCTAGATTCTCCCATTACGAGTAATGTTCTTCCAGCAGATATCCTGTTAAGCTGCTTAAATATCTTATATGTTTCAAGAAGATTGCCTCTCATTCATCGAAACTCCAATGAGTGCAACCTTTCGCCACCAAATAATCCCTCTATTCCTGGGAACATTGTAATGATGCCAGTTTTCCTCTGTGCTGCATGAGTCTTAGGAGCTCTTGACCTGGAAGGGTAATGAAAGCAAGGATTTTGAATATTTATAAGGAAGAGTTAGATAGATTCTTGGTAAGTGAGGAGGTGAAAGGCTATCAGGAATGTGGATTTTGTTTTATAATAAATCACCGATGATCTCATTGAATGGTGTTCAAGGGATTGAGTGGTGTTGGTAATTTGTATGTTTATATGAATTGCTGCCTGTGTCACACAACAGAGACAACAGGAATAGAATGAGGTGGCAGATAAATGCGTGGCTGAAAAATTGCAGCAGAGGAATGGGGATTCAGATTTCTGGATAACTGAGACCTCTCCTGGGGCAGGTGTGATCTGTACAAAAGGGACGGGTTGCACATGAATATGAATGGGACCAATATTCTTGCGAGCAGGTTTACTAGAACTGTTGGGAATGGTTTAAGCTAATATGGCAGCGGGGTGGGAACCGGTATGATGGAGCTGAGGATGAGCCAGCAGGTTTACAAGTAGATGATGGGTGTAACATGAAAGTAAGGAGGGACAAGCCAATGACTGGGTACAAATGCAGACAGAGCAAAGAGTTAAATTGTACCAGAGAGCAAAAATTCAAAAAGGGCAGAGAATGCAAGACTGCAGGTGTTGTATTTAAACACGCATAGCATTTGGAATTGGGAGGATGAACTTGTGGCACAATTAGAAAATGGTCGGTATGACGTTGTGAGCATCACTGAGCTCATACTGCTACTTGAGAGGAAGAAGCACAAATCACATGTATCAGAATCACAATGGAATAAAGTGAATTACAGAGGCATGAGAGGGGAGCTTGCCCAGGTGGATTGGAGGGGGATACTGAGGGAATGACGGCAGAGCCGAGGTGGCTGAACTTTCTGGGAATAGTTTACAAGGTGCTGGAGAGTTCCGTCCCACAGAAGAAGTTGTTCTCAAATGGCGGGGGTAGGCAACCGTGGCTGGCAAGGGAAGTTAAGGACTGCATAAAAGCTGAGAAAAGGGCATATGAGGTAGCAAAAGTGAGTGGGAAGTTGGATGATTGGGAAGCTTTCAAAATCCGACAAAAGGCAGTTAAAAATCTATAAGAAGGGAAAAGATGAATTATGAAGGCAAGGTAGCCAATAATATAAAGCAGGATACCAGAAGTTTTTTCAGTTATATAAAGTGTAAAAGGGAGGTGAGAGTTGATATTGGACCACTGCAACATTATGCTGGTTGGCAGTAATGGGAGACAAAGAAATGACAGATGAACTTAATAATAACTTTGCATCAGTCTTCACTGTGGAAGACATTAGCAGCGCGCAAGAAGTTTGTGAGTTTCAGGGAGAAGGAGTGCAAAGGAAAAAAGTGACAAGCAAATTGAACGGTCTTAAAGTGGATAAGTCACCTGGACCAGATGAACTACATCCCAGAGTCCTAAGAGAGGTTGCTAAGGAGCTAACAGATACATTAGTCATGATCTTTCAGGAAGCACTTGAATCTGCCATGGTCCCGGAGGACCGGAAAATTGCAAATGTCACCCCACTCTTTAAGAAGGAAGGAGGGCAAAATAAAGGGATTTATAGGCCAGCTAGCCTAACCTCACTGGTTGGGAAAGCATTGGAGTCTATTATTGAGGATGAGCTTTCAGGGCACATGAAGATCAAAGATAAAATAAGTCAAAGTCAGCATGGACTCTGTCAAAGGAAATCTTGCCTGACAAATCTGTTCAGAGTTCTTTGAGGAAGTAACACGTAGGGTGGACAAAGGAGAGGTAGTGGATGTCATTTACTTGGATTTTCAGATGGCATTTGATAGGGTGCTACAGATGAGGCTGCTTAACAAGATAAAATCTTATGGTGTTACAGAAGAGATACTGGCATGGGTAGAGGAATGGCTGACAGACAGGAGGCAATGAGTGGGAATAAATGAGTCCTTTTCTGTTTGGCTGCCAGTGACTCATGGTGTTCCTCAGGGGGTCAGATTGGGACTGCTGCTTGTCACATTGTCCTTCAATGATTTAGATAATGGTTTTGTGGCAATGATACAGAAATAGGTGGATGGGCAGGTAGTGCTCTGGAAGCCATGTGATTGCAGCAGGACCTAGACAAATTAGAAGAATGGGCAAAAGGTGGCAGATGGATTACAGCGTTGGGACATGTATGATAATGCATTTTGGTAAAAGGAATAATAGTGCAGACTATTATCTAAATGGGGAGAAAATTCAAACATCAGTGGTGCAAAGGGACTTGGAAGTCCTCGTGTAAGACTCCCAGATGGCTAGTTTATGGGTTGAGTAAAGAATGCAAATGAGAGTCCAGAAGAGATTCACGAGGATGATTCTGGGAATGAAGGGGTTAACATATGAGGAGCGTTTGGCAGCTTTGGGCCTGTACTCACCAGAATTTAGAAGAATGCAGAGGGATCTCATTAAATCCTACTGAATGTTGAAAGGACTAGATAAGGTAGATGTGCAGAGGATGTTTCCTGTGGTGGGGGTATCCAGAGCTAGAGGGTACAGCCTCAAAATTGAGGGGCGACCTTTTAGAACAGAGGTAAGGAGGAATTTTTTCATTCAGAGAGTAGTGAATCTGTGGAATGCTCTGCCACAGACTGCAGTAGAGGCCAAATCTTTAGGTATATTTAAAGCAAATGTTGATAGTTTCCTGATGGGCCAGGGCATCAAGGGATATGATGAGAAGGCAGGATTATGGGGTTGAGAAGAATCCAAATCAGCCATGATGGAATGGTGGAGCAGACTCGATGTGCTGAATGGTCTAATTCTATTTGTTATGGTCATATGTCTATGGAGAAGGGAAGGGGGGGGAAGAAGAGAGAGGGAGGGGGAGGAAGAGAGAGGAAAGGGGGAGAGAGGGGGGAGGGGGAAGCAGCGGAGAGGGAGAGGGAGAAATCAGTCTTCCAATATTTGGTAAGTCTCAATGAGATCTTCCCTCAGTTTTCTGAACTACAGTGAGTACAGGCCCAGAGGCATCAAATATTCCTCATGTTGACCCTTTCATTCCTGGGATTATTCTTGTAACATTGATGTGACTCAGACACCGCTGTAGATTGAACAACACGTTTATCCACCAGACTTCCATTTTTACTTCTCCACGTCCTGACGTCATACGCACTCTGACGCTACGAATACTCACACAATACATTACATCCCCCTTCTCAAGATTTGTTTTTCTTTTTACAACACTGTGAATTACCAAAACAATGCCTCTAGGTACGCCCTTTTTACAGTGCAACAACCATGACATAAACTAAAAAAAATCTTACCTTGTACTGTATTCTGCATTGTATCTTACAATACTAACAGCAGTGTATTTTCTTTTACTAACATAGACTAATAAACCTTTTATTTCACACCTTGGAACTTATAACATGTGTGATTTTGCCTCAAACTGTGTGAGACTGTATGTATGTCTAGTCTCTGTATCTAGCTGGAAGTTTGACTTGTCCCCCAGACCGTGTGTGATACAACTGTGACTGTGCTTGTCCTTCATCCGTGTCAGTCTCTCGAGTGACCTCTGTGTCTCTGTGGTCTGCATCACTCTTGGTGTCGTTTGTTTCCATGTCTGTATCTGTGGAAATGTCCTGTGCATTTGTACGTGGAAACTCCCTCTCGCCTGTCTTCAGCAGATGCTTCCTGTTCCTCCTGTAGACTCTTCCATCCGGCGTGCGAACTATGAAGGATCTTGGTTGCTGATGTCTGTTCACAACCACAGCTGGTTGCCAGGTGTCTCCACAGCATGCATTTTCCTTGAGTTCTCCTTTGATTTGCACATCTTTGCAAAGTGATTTCTTTTCTGACATAACTTGCATGTCTGACCAAAAGCTGGACATATTCTGTATCCATGTTTATAACCACATCTGTTGCAGTTAATTTCCTTTTGATCATCCTGTGGAGCTGGCTTTGTCCTACTCTTGTCGGTTTTCACAGTTTTTATTTTGTGTACTTCAATCTCTTCATTGAGCACTTTAACCTGACTTGATGTGATCTCGCTGGCATGGCAAATGTCAACTGCCTTTTCTAATGTAAGATCCGCCTCTCTCAATAGCCTGCCTCTCACTTGATCATCTCGTATGCCGCATTCAATCCTGTCACATATTAAAGAGTCATGCAGTTGTCTGAACTCACAGTCTTTTGCCTTGTTCTTCGAATCTGTTACATAGGTGTCTATGGTCTCTATTGGTCCTTCAGCCCTCGTGAAAAACTTGTTTCGGATGTACGGTAGGTTTTTTCTCGGTTCGTAGTAATCTTGAAACGTTTTCTTCAACACTTCAATTTTATCTTGCTCATCATCTTGGAAGACAAACGTGTTGCAAACCTTTATTGCCTCTCTCCCGCCACATGCAGAAACGTAGCACAATGCATTTTCTCCGTCTTTTCAGCTACACCGGTAGCGGTGCAAAACAGCTCAAACCTCTGGATCCATATTTTCCAGTTCTCAGCAAGATTACCTTGTAGGCCTAAACTTGACGGTGGCTGTAACTGTGACATCTTTTACGTGTCTTCTCTTCCTTTTTTTTCGCGATTTCTTCTGACACCATGTAATATTGATGTGACTCGGACACCGCTGTAGATTGAACAATCATGTTTATTCACCAGACTTCCACTTTTACCTTCTTCATGTCCTGACATCATACACACTCTGACGCTACAAATACTCACTCAATACGTTATAATTCTTCTAAACCTCCTCTGGACCCTCTGCAATGTTAGCACAGAGTCTTAACCAGAAATATTGACAATTCCTTTCCAATGTTATTTGGCGTACTGAGTTTCGCCAGCAGCTTATTTTTTTGCTACTGCCTCTATACTTGTCTGACTCTCATTTTATCTTTGTTTAATTGATTTGACTAAAGAGTTGATGTGGTAAACAGATAGGAAGTAAAAGGCTCTTGCTCCCACCGTCCTTTCACTACTTTGTTGCTATACCTAAGAGACAGATTGAAAAGAGTTTTGTACATAAAGGGGGTGAAAGGATATTGGGAGAAAATGATAGATGTGAACTCAACCATGATGTCACAAGGTGTTTGGGTGAATTGTGAAGGAATTTTCGTAATTTGAGACAACCCACATTCCCCTTACCTGGTTTCACATTTCACCTGCTAGCTTGTACTCCTTCCCCTCCCCCCACCTTCTTATTCTGGCCTCTTCCCCTTCCTATCTGGTCTTCGTGAAGGGTCTCGGCCCAAAATGCTGACCACTTATTCCTCCCCATAGATGCTGCCTGACTTACTGAGTTCCTCCTGCATATTGTGTGTGTTTAGTTATGTGAGAGCTTGTTTTTCCTGCGGCAAAGGAGGCTGACTGGTAACCTGAAAGATGGGTTATAAATTATAAAAGGAGGATAGGGAAGAGATCAGGATCTTCATTCTAATGGTAGGGTTATGGAAAACAAGGGACAAAGGTTTAAGGTGAGAGGAAAGAGTTTCAAGGTGGATCCGAATGGATCTGTTTTTCTACACACAGGAACTGGTTGATATCTGGGATGCGCCAATCATCAAGCAATCATCTGTACTCCTCCCATTTTATTCTCCCTACATTTCCCTTAACCCACCCTCCCCACAGAACCTATCACTTATCGACACGTTATGAGTAATCTACAGCCTAATTCTGACTACAGGTTTGGTAAGCAGGAGAATGAGTATCTGAGAGGTCAAAGGTATGCTCTGAGGAACACACAAGACAGAAAGGTACAGCACTGGGACAGGCCATTCGGCCCACAATGACTGTGCCGAACATGATGACTAATTAACTCTCTTGTGCATGTACATGATCCATTCCCCACACATACATATCAAGTCAAGTCAAGTTTATGGTCATTTAACTATACATATGTACATAATGTATATAGCTACATAATTTATACAGAAACCAGACAACATTTCTTCGACCAGGGTGTCAAGCACAGTAGTACACATATAACACACAATAACTTATCAAGATAAGGCTAAGATCTGCAGATGGATAACATAAATAATAAACTAAAGTGAATTAATATTAAATATTGTAAGGTACGGAACAGATTAAACAGTGGCACTTTGAATACGATGCAGCAAGGATATCAGAAGCCTAATGACCTGGGGGAAGAAACTGTTTCTCATTCTAACCATTCTTGTTTTTATGTATCTAGCATCCTCTAAAGAGTCTATCCAACATCCTCTTAAAAGTCAATCTCATATCTGCCTTCTCCACCTTCTCCAGCAGTCTCATTTACCGCACCGAGTTTAAAAAAACTTTACTCTGTCACACTTTCTCCATCTCAGCTTAAACACATGCTTTCTTAATATTTCTGCACTGGGAAAAGATACTGTCTGTCTAGCTTAACTATGCCTCTCACAATGTAATAAACTTCTATCAGGTCTTACGTCAGCCTCCAACACTCCAAAGAAAACAACCCATTTTTGTCCAGTCTCTTCTTGTAGCTCCTCATGCCCTCTAATCCAGGCAGCTTCCCATTAAAACCCTTCTGCATCCTCTCCAAAGCCTCCGCAATCTGAAACGGTAAGTCTCTACCAAAGGAGGTGTAAGGCATCCTTCCCTCCGCTAGCCTGCAGATCACTGCGGGCAAGGTATAGCACCTGCTTAGCACCCCCCACCACCGATCGAGGTCAAGTGAAACCATGGGAGCAGACAGATGGTCGTATGAGCAGCTGGTGCAAATCACAAGTTCTGGTTAACCGAGCACTGACACCAGGCAGATAATCTATGAGGAATACAGATAATGGCTGGGGTCACCCACCTTGTACAGATACTGACCAGCAGAAGACAATGACCAACAACTTCTGTAGAAAAAATTGCCACGAACAATCATGGTTATGGAAAGACCATGATTGCCTACGTCATCGCGCGTGACCTCAGAGCGCGGAAGGCTTAAAAAGAACACCGCCATATCCAGCGGGCAGCGGAGTGAGAGGGTGCAGAGTGATAGGGCTTTGGCTCAATGGGCTTAGGCGGAAATGGGAAGAGGCTTCCTGCAACCGTGAGTCTCATAGTAAAGGAGTAAGTTACAGGTTTATTTATTTAGTAATAACAGTAGCATTAGAGGTATGCATCTAGGATTAGTGTTGTGCTTTGAGTGCCAGATGTGGGGAACCTGGGAGCCTCCCAGCCTCCCCAAGGAATACATCTGCACCAGGTACATTGAGATGAGGCTCCTTAAGGACCGTGTTAGGGATCTGGAGCTGCAACTTGATGACCTTCAGCTAATTAGGGTAAGTGAGGAGGTGATTGATAATACCTTTAGAGAGATAGTGGACAGCACCCCTGTGACAGTCCCCCTCAGAAATCGATATATTGCTTTAGATACTGTTGGAGAGGTTGACCTGACAGAGGAAGACCACAGCGAACGGGACTCTGGCACTCTACCCAGTGCTGTGATCAAGAGAGCAAGGAGAAATTCAGTAGTTTAAGGGGATTCCATAGTGAGGGGAACAACCAAGAGATTCTGCGAGCTGGACAAGGATATCCAGATGGTGTATTGCCTCCCTGGCGCCAGGGTACAGGATCTCTCAGATCGGGTCTAGAGTATTCTGAGGAGAGAGGGCGAGCAGCCAGAATCCTTGGTACATGTTGGTACCAATGACATAGACAGAAAAAGAGAGGAGGTCCTGAATGAAGATTACTGGGAGCTAGGAGGAAAATTGAAAAGCTGGACCTCCAGAGTAATAATCTCAGGATTACTGCCTGAGCCACGTGCTAATGAAGGTAAGAATAGCAGAAGTAAGCAGATGAATGTGTGGCTAAGTAACTGGTGCAGGGGGCAAGGCTTCAAATTCTTGGATCATTGGGATCTATTTTGGGGGAGGTATGACTTATACAAAAACAATGGGTTACACCTGAACTCAAAAGGGTACTAATATCCTGGCGGGATTGTTTAATATAGCTGTTAGGGAGGGTTTAAACTAAGTTGGCAGGGGAGGGAAACCAGGGTGTTAGGGTCGAAGAAGAGGAAAATAGAAATAAGTCAAAGATACTGTGGAGCAAAGATGGCAAGAAGGACAGGCAGGTGAATAGACAGGATAATTTTCTGTGCGATAGAAATATAGAAAAATCGGTAACAGATACTGAACTAAGTGTACTGTACTTAAATGCAGCATTAGAAATAAAGTGAATGACCTTGTTGTACAGCTACAGGTTAAAAGATATGACATTGTGGCCATCACCAAGTCATGGCTAAATGATCGATGTGATTGGGAGCTGAATGTCCAAGGATACACAGTGTATAGGAAAGATAGGAAGGTAGGTAAAGGGGGTGGCGTGGCCCTGATGGTAAGTAACAATATCAAATCACTAGAAAGAAGGGACATAGGATCAGAAGAGGTAGAATCCTTATGGGTCAAGTTAAGAAATGGCAAGGGTAAAACACACTAATAGCAGTTATATACAGGCCTCCAAACAGCAGCCGGGATGTGGACTACAAGTTACAGCTGGAAATAGAAAAAGCGTGTCAGAAGGAAAATGTCAAGATAATTATGGGGGATTTTAATATGAAAGTGAATTGGGAAAGTCAGGAAGGTACTGGATCTCAGGAGAGGGAGTTTATAGAATGCCTACAGGATGGCTTTTTGGAGCAGCTTGTCCATAAGCCCACCAGGGGATCAGTTATTTTGGATTGGGTGCTGTGTACTGAACCTGAGGCGATTAGAGAGCTGGAGGTAAAGGAACCCCTTGGAAGTAGTGATCATAATATGATCGAGTTCAGTTTCAAATTTGAAAAGGAGAAGCTGGTATCAGGTGTATCGATATTTCAGTGGAGCAAAGGAAATTACAGTGGTATGAGAGAGGAACTGCCCCAAGTTGATTGGAAAAGTAAGCTAGATGGAGGGACAGTAGAGCAGAATTGGATGAAATTCCTACAAGAAATAAGGAAAGTGCAGGAAAAATATATTCCAAGAAAAAAGAAAATCATGAATGGAAAAATGGCACAAATGTGGCTAACGAGAGAGGTTAAGGCTAAAATAAAAGCAAAAGAGACGGCATACAAGGAAGCAAAAACTAGTGGGAAAACTGAGGACTGGATGACTTTTAAAAACTTACAGAAGGAAACTAAGGAAGTCATTAGGAAAGAAAAGATGAATTATGAAAGGAAGTTGACAATTAACATAAAAAAGGATATTAAGAGTTTTTTAAAAATATATGAAGAGTAAAAGAGTGACACGGGTAGATTTAGGACTGATTGAAAATGATGCTGGAGAAATTATAATGGGTAAGAAAGAGATGGCAGAGGAACTAAACGAGTATTTTGCATCAGTCTTCACAGTGGAAGACATTAGCAACATACTTGATAGCCAGAGATCTTAGGGAATAGAATTAGGTACAGTCAAGATTACTAGAGAGAAGGTCTTGGGAAGCTAAGTGGACTAATAATAGGTAAGCAGCACATACCAAAGTTGCTGGTGAACGCAGCAGGCCAGGCAGCATCACTAGGAAGAGGTACAGTCGACGTTTCAGGCTGAGACCCTTCGTCAGGACGAAGAAGTGTCTCGGCCTGAAACGTTGACAGTACCTCTTCAGGAGTTGCTGCCTGGCCTGCTGCGTTCACCAGCAACTTTGATGTGTATTGCTTGAATTTCCAGCATCTGTAGAATTCCTCATGTTTAAGAATAGGTAAGTCCCCCAGACCGGATGAGGTGCACCCACAGGTTCTGAAGGAGGTGGCTTTGGAGATTGTGGAGGCATTGGGAATGATCTTCCAGTAATCAATAGACTCTGGCATGGTTCTGGAGGACTGGAAGGTCGCAAATGTAGTTCCGCTGTTTAAGAAAGGAGGGAGGCAGCAAAAAGAAAATTACAGACCTATTAGCCTGACATTGGTAGTTGGAAAGTTACTGGAGTTGATTCTCAAGGACGAGGTTATGAAATACCTTGAGGTGCAAGACAAGATAGGCCCAAGCCAGCATGGTTTCATGAAGGGAAGATCCTGCTTCACCAACCTATTGGAATTTTTTGAGGTAATCTCAAATAAGATTGACAAGGGAGAGGCTGTGGATGTTGTATTTGGATTTTCAAAAGGCCTTCGATAAGGAGCTGCATAAGAGGATGCTTAATAAGACGAGAGCCTGTGGAATTACAGGGAAGATAGGCAGTGGAATTACAGGGAGCCCGTGGAATTACAGGGAAGACTGGCAACCAATCAGAATAGGATCAGATAGGCAGTGGAATTACAGGGAAGATAGGCAGTGGAATTACAGGGAGCCCGTGGAATTACAGGGAAGACTGGCAACCAATCAGAATAGGATCCCTTTATTCCTTCCCTTTATAGGCTGATAGGCAGAAAGCAAAGGGAGGGAATAAAGGGATCCTATTCTGATTGGTTGCCAGTTACTAGTGATGTTCCACAGGGATCGGTGTTGGGGCCGCTTCCTTTTACAATGTATATCAATGATTTAGATTACGGATTAAATGGTTTCGTGGCTAAATTTGCGGATGACACCAAGATAGGTGGAGGAGCAGGAAGTGTTGAAGGAACGGAAAGGTTGCAGAGAGACTTGGTCAGTTTAGGAGAGTGGGCAAAGAAATGGCAGATGAGATATAATGTTGAGAAATGTACGGTTGTACATTTTGGAAGATATAATCGGGCAGATTATTACTTAGATGGGGAGGAAATTCAAAAATCGGAAGTGCAAAGGGACTTGGGGGTTCTCGTGCAGGATACACTAAAGGTTAACCACCAGGTTGGATCGGCAGTAAGGAAAGCGAATGCTATGTTGGCATTCATTTCAAGAGGAATAGTGCATAAGTGTAAGGAGGTATTGATGAGGCTCTAAGGGTTACTGGTGAGACCTCATTTGGAATACTGTGTGCAGTTTTGGGCCCCCTATCTTAGAAGGGATGTACTGATATTGAAGAGAGTTCAGAGAAGATTTACGAGGATGATTCCTGGAATGCAGGGGCTAACATATGAGGAGCGTTTGTCGGCTCTTGGACTGTATTCATTAGAGTATAGAAGAATAAGAGGGGATCTCATAGAAACATTTCAAATGTTGAAAGGGTTGGACAGAGTAGATGTGGAAAGGCTGTTTCCCTTGGTGGGTGAATCCACGACAAGAGGCCACAGTCTTAGAATTGAGGGTACCCATTTAAAACAGAGATGAGGAGAATTTTTTTTAGCCAGAGGGTCGTGGACCTATGGAATTCGTTGCCACATACAGCTGTGGAGGCTTGATCATTGAGGGTGTTTAAGGAGGTGATTGATAGTTATCTAATTAGTCAGGGTATCAAGGGATATGGGGAAAAAGCCAGAAATTGGAACTAGATGGTGGAGTGGCGGAGCAGACTCGATGGGCCAAATGGCCTACTTCTGCTCCTTTGTCTTGTGATCTTGTGATATGACACGCCACATAACAAATGAATTCCAGGTATGACCTAAACAAAGTTTTATTTAAACAGGATAGGGCAAATGAAGTGAAAAAAACTTTGACTGGAAGGAAAACAAAAGAAACTGCAGATGTTAAAAAATCTAAAATAAAAATAGAAATCCTGGAAACACTCAGTAAGTCAATGCAGTGTCTGTGGAGAAAGAAACAAAGCTAACGTTTGTCAAAGACCCTTCTAGCCAAATGCTGACAGATCTTCCAAGACAGTTTACTTTTTTATGTTAGTGGGTGCTATGTTTTGTAACTTCAAAACATTAAACTAATTCAAAAGAAAACATGGGAGTCTGGGAAAGCAGGTCTGGCTTTGTCTTTACATGAACAATGGACGTATCACATGGAAGAGTGATGACGTATGCAATTAATGCATTTTTACATAGAACCTGTAATTAATTATTTAAACTAACAAGAATTCTTAATCAACCAGTATATGTAAACGATTATTCAAGTATCAATGAAATATTAAACACACAGCACTTCTCCCTGCTTAGCTATAAATTCCAACTCAATAGTGAGTGCCTCTCAAGTATATACACAGCGTACAACATAATACAACTACTATATATAGACATACTCAGCACAATAAATTTTAAATTGTGCCACAGGGGCTGAAAGATTTTATCACTGTTGAAGATTTCTTGCTCTTGTGGGATAACATCTTTCCTGACAAGCGGGATCACACTACTTGGTCGGTAAGACCAAATGAATGCTAACATCGCTCACCACCAATTCAACCTGCAAGTTAACCTTTAGGGAGTCCTGCATGAGGACTCCCAAGTCACTTTGCTCCTCAGGTTTTTGAATTCTATCTCTTTTTAGAAGATAGTCTACCCTTTTATTTCTTCTACCAAAGTGTATGACCATACACTTCCCGACACTGCATTCCATCTGCAACTTCTCTACTTCCAGGTTTAAGATGGCGCTACTGAAAACTATCAACAACTTACTAGTGGTTCATAAAGCAAGAGATACAACTAAATACTTTATTAAGAACATGTTTTCTGTGGAAAACCGTTGTAAACAATAAAGAGGCTGACTCGAGGGTCGAGGTCTGCAGGGGCAATGCAAAGTTGGAGTGTATGGTCAGAGTGAGGCTGAGATAGAGTATGAAGTGGAGCGGAGGAGATTTGGAGCCTGTCCGCCTAAATTGGTTTGATTGATCTAGGTGCCGGGCTGCTTTGGAAAGTTCAGGTATGGGCCGGAAAATGCGGTGGGGTCCAGGCCCAGAGCACATCGATGCGACAGGGCCTGGGTCCGAGTGCAAGAGACAATCTGATTTTTGGATGATTTAAACGCTGGGCTGGAAAAGGCAGGGAGGTGTCGGGCCGGTTCCGCTCACTGCTCTGCTATGTGTACTACACTCTCTGTGGCACTGAGGCTGAGTCCCTGGCCTGCTCTGGCTACCACGGCCTTCACAGTTGCAAGCTTTGTGATGAACTGGGGCTGAAGCTGTGGGCCTTCTTCAGCTGCTTCAGGCCTTGTGCCAATGGACTCACTTCCTTTCTGAATGCTGTTGCTTATTTTTATTGTTTGTATGAGTTGTGTATTTTTTTCCTCTCTGCACATTGGTTGTTTGTACTTTGAACTTTGAAATTTGAAAACTATCTACCCCTCCACCTATCTTTGTATCACCCACAACCTTGTCCACAAAGCCATCAATTCCATCATCCAAGTTATTGACACAGAATGTAAAAAGAAGCGGTCCCAACACAAAACACCGCTAGATATTCAGAAAAGGCTCCCTTTATTCCCACTCTTTACCTCCTGCCAATCAGCCAGTTCTCTATTCATGGTAGGTTCTTTCTCTTAAATTGTTAAGCAGCCTCATTTGAGAGACCTTGTCAAAGGCATTCTGAAAATCCAATTACACAACATCAACTGATTCTCCTTTGTCTATCCTGTCTGTTCTTCCTTCAAAAAATTCCAACAGATTTGTCAGTTAACATTTTCCCTTAAGGAAACCAGGCTGACTTTGGCCTATTCGATCATAACCCTCAAGTACCCCAAAAATTTATCCTTAACAATCGACTCCAACATCTTCCCAATCACTAAGATCAGACTAGCTAGCCTATAATTTCCCTTCTTCTACCTCACTCCTTTCTTTAAGAGTGGAGCGACATTTGCACTTTTCCATTCCTCCGGAACTTTGACAAAATCATCCGATTCTTGAAAGATCCTACTAATGCTTCCAGAATCTCTTCAGCCACCTCTTTCAGAATCCTGAAGCCTTTGCCATCTGGTCCAGGTGACTTATCTACCTTTAGACCTTTCAGTTTGCCAAGAACCTTCTCCCTAGTCATGGCAATTTCACACACTTCTGCCCCCGACACACTTGAACTTCCCATACACTGCTAGTGTCTTCCACAGTGAAGACTGATGCAAAATACTTATTCAGTTCGTCAGCCACTTCCTTGTCCCCTGTTACTACCTCTCTAGCATCACTCCGTCACAATGTCCCAATGATATGAAGAGAGCCCAAGGATCATGTGGCAGACTGCCACTTCTGTCTGAACTTCTGCCTGGTTTCTCTTCTAAAAACAAGGAATACCCCAACCTCCCTTCAGCCATGAGACCGGTGCCACATAACAATAGTCTTTTAGAACTGAAGGCACCAGACACATGGAGCCTAGAGGAGGCAGACGATGATGCCATTATGCATAAACCAGGAAAAGCAAATGACACTGATATTGATACAGATTTAGCACCCTTTATGTTGAGTGACCCTCACCTGATAATTCAATCTGAGTTACATGACGTGATCAGAGACTTGGGTTTATCAAAGACAAAAGGAGAATTACTGGGTTCCAGACCGCAAGGATGGAATCTGCTGTCACTAGGTACAAAAAATTCTGTGAAGGATTTCAATATTTCAGTCAGATGTTTTCAGAACAACTAATACCAAGATTAAGAAAGGCACTTTTGTTGGTCCACAATTCAAACAGGTCATCAATGACAGACAATTCGAAGAAATTCTGGACCGGAGAAAATTGCATGGAAGGCATTCATAGAACATAGAACATAGAATAGTACAGCACAGTACAGGCCCTCCAGCCTACAAAGTTGTGCCGACCCTCAAACCCTGCCTCCCATATAACCGCCCCCCACCTTAAATTCCTCCATATACCTGTCTAGTAGTCTCTTAAACTTCACGAGTGTATCTGCCTCCTCCACTGACTCAGGTAGTGTATTCCACGCACCAACCACTCTCTGAGTAAAAAACCTTCCTCTAATATCCCCCTTGAACTTCCCACCCCTTACCTTAAAGCCATGTACTCTTGTGTTGAGCAGTGCTGCCCTGGGGAAAAGGCGCTGGCTATCTATTCCTCTTATTATCTTGTACACCTCTATATTGTCTCCTCTCATCCTCCTTCTCTCCAAAGAGTAAAGCCCTAGCTCCCTTAATCTCTGATCATAATGCATACTCTCTAAACCAGGCAGCATCCTGGTAAATCTCCTCTGTACCCTTTCCAATGTTTCCACATCTTTCCTATAGTGAGGCAACCAGAACTGGACACAGTACTCCAAGTGTGGCCTAACCAGAGTTTTATAGAGCTGCGTCATGACCTCGCGACTCTTAAACTCTATCCCTCGACTTATGAAAGCTAACACCCCATAAGCTTTCTTAACTACCCTATCTACCTGTGAGGCAACTTTCAGGGATCTGTGGACATGTACCCCAAGATCCCTCTGCTCCTCCACACTACCAAGTATCCTGCCATTTACTTTGTACTCTGCCTTGGAGTTTGTCCTTCCAAAGTGTACCACCTCACACTTCTCAGGGTTGAACTCCATCTGCCACTTCTCAGCCCACTTCTGCATCCTATCAATGTCTCTCTGCAATCTTTGACAATCCTCTACACTATCTATAACACCACCAACCTTTGTGTCCTCTGCAAAATTGCCAACCCACCCTTCTACCCCCACATCCAGATCGTTAATAAAAATCACGAAAAGTAGAGGTCCCAGAACAGATCTTTGTGGGACACCACTAGTCACAATCCTCCAATCTGAATGTACTCCCTCCACCACAACTCTCTGCCTTCTGCAGGCAAGCCAATCCTGAATACACCTGTCCAAACTTCCCTGGATCCCATGCCTTCTGACTTTCTGAATAAGCCTACCATGTGGAACCTTGCCAAATGCCTTACTAAAATCCATATAGATCACATCCACTGCACTACCCTCATCTGGTCACCTCCTCAAAGAACTCTATCAGGCTTGTTAGACACGATCTGCCCTTCACAAAGCCATGCTGACTGTCCCTGATCAGACCATGATTCTCTAAATGCCCTCAGATCCTATCTCTAAGAATCTTTTCCAACAGTTTTCCCACCGCAGACGTAAGGTTCACTGGTCTATAATTACCCGGACTATCCCTAATATCTTTTTTGAATAAGGGGACAACATTCGCCTCCCTCCAATCCTCCGGTACCATTCCCATGGACAACAAGGACATAAAGATCCTAGCCAGAGGCTCAGCAATCTCTTCCCTCGCCTCATGGGGCAGCCTGGGGAATATTCCGTCAGGCTCTGGGGACTTATCTGTCCTAATGTATCTTAACAACTCCAACACCTCCTCTCCCTTAATATCAACATGCTCCAGAACATCAACCTCACTAATATTGTCCTCACCGTCATCAAGTTCCCTCTCATTGGTGAATACCGAAGAGAAGTATTCATTGAGGACATCGCTCACTTCCACAGCCTCCAGGCACATCTTCCCACCTTTATCTATAATCGGTCCTACCTTCACTCCTGTCATCCTTTTGTCCTTCACATAATTGAAGAATGCCTTGGGGATTTCCTTTACCTTACTCGCCAAGGCCTTCTCATGCCTCCTTCTTGCTCTTCTCAGCCCTTTCTTAAACTCCTTTCTTGCTTCCCTATATTCCTCAATAGACCCATCTGATCCTTGCTTCCTAAACCTCATGTATGCTGCCTTCTTCCACCTGACTAGATTTTCCACCTCACTTGTCACCCATGGTTCCTTCACCCTACCATTCTTTATCTTCCTCACCGGGACAAATTTATTTCTAACATCCCACAAGAAATCTCTAAACATCGACCACATGCCATAGTACATTTCCCTACAAAAACATCATCCCAATTCACACCTGCAAGTTCTAGCCTTATAGCCTCATAATTTGCCCTTCCCCAATTAAACATTTTCCTGTCCTCTCTGATTCTATCCTTTTCCATGATAATGCTAAAGGCCAAGGAGCAGTGGTCATTGTCCCCCAGATGCTCACCCACTGAGAGATCTGTGACCTGACCCGGTTCATTACCTAGAACTAGATCTAGTATGGCATTCCCCCTAGTCAGCCTGTCCACATACTGTGACAGGAATCCATCCTGGGCACACTTAACAAACTCTGCCCTGTCTAAACCGTTGGAACTAACCAGGTGCCAATTAATATTAGGGAAGTTAAAGTCACCCATGATAACAACCCTGTTATTTTTGCACCTTTCCAAAATCTGCCTCCCAATCTGCTCCTCTGTATCTCTGCTGCTACCAGAGGGCCTGTAAAATACTCCCAATAGAGTAACTGCTCCCTTCCTGTTCCTGACTTCCACCCATACTGACTCAAAAGAGGATCCTGCTACATTACCCACCTTTTCTGTAGCTGTAATTGTATCCCTGACCAGTAATGCCACCCCTCCTCCCCTTTCCCTGCCTCTCTATCCCTTTTAAAGCACTGAAATCCAGGAATATTGAGAGTCCATTCCTGCCCTGGTGCCAGCCAAGTCTCTGTAATGGCCACTACATCATAATTCCATGTATGTATCCAAGCTCTCAGTTCATCACCTTTCCTCCTGATGCTTCTTGCATTGAGGTACACGCACTTCAGCCCTTCTACCTTACTACCTTTACACCGTTTATTCTGCTTCTCTTTCCTCAAAGCCTCTCTGTATGTTAGATCTGGCTTTACTCCATGCACTCCTTTTACTGCTCTATCGCTCTGAGTCCCATCCCCCTTGCAAATTAGTTTAAACCCTCCCGAACCATGCTAGCAAACCTACCTGCAAGGATATTGCTCCCCCTCGTGTTCAGGTGCAACCCATCCGATCTGTACAGGTCCCACCTTCCCCAGAAGAGATCTCAGTGATCCAAAAATCTAAAACCCTCCTCCCTGCACCAACTCCTCAGCCACGCATTCAACTGCCATCTCCTCCAATTCTTACCATCTCTGTCACGTAGCACTGGCAGCAATCCTGAGAACGCCACCCTTGAGGTCCTGTTCTTCAGCCTTCTGCCTAGTTCCCGAAACTCACACTTCAGGACCTCGTCCCTCTTCCTGCCTATGTCGTTGGTACCAACATGTATCATGACTTCTGGTTGCTTTCCCTCTCGTACCAGGATGTCATGCACCTGGTCAGAGACATCCCGGACCCTGGCACCCAGGAGGCAACAAACCTTTCGAGTGTCCCTCTCCAATGACAACAGCTCTCCTCTTCTCCGTCCCACCCTTCTGCACCACAGGGTCAGACTCAGTGCCGGAGGCCCTGCCACCGTGGCTGACACCTGGTCGGTCGTCCCTGCCAACAGTATCCAGGACAGTAAACTTATTATTCAGGGGAATGGCTACAGGGGTGCTCTGCACTACCTGTCTGCTCACCTTCGCTTTCCCCCCTTCTGACTGTCACTCGACCTACTTCTGACAGCCTAGGTGTGACTACCTCCCTGTAGCTCTCATCTATGACCACCTCATTCTCCCTTATGAGTCGAAGGCCATCCAGCTGCTGCTCTAGATTTCTTACATGGTCTTCCAGATCGCCCAGCTGTATGCACTTCTGGCAGATGTGACTCTGCGGGACAGGGGCGTTCCCCCAAGACTGCCACATCTCACAAGAGAGGCACATCACCGTCTCAGGAGGCATTGTAAAGACTAACTGCGAGCTAGCTTGTCCTCCGCCTCTTCTCATCGAAGCCTCTCAAGTCAAAGCCTCAAAGCTCCACTCCTTCACTGGCCCACTCACTCACTGGCCGCTTTCAAGGATGTTGTTGAAAATTTCTTGGCAACTACAGAGCACCAAACTATGTGCAGCTGATTGACAACATGTTTCAAGTGTATCAAACCAGGAAGTGTACCGTGTCAGTAAAAATTCAGCTTCTGCATTCCCATTTAGACCTCTTCCCTGCAAATCTTTGTATTGTCAGTAATGAGCATGGTGAAAGGTTTCACCAGGCCATTGTGGTCATGGAGAAACTGCATCAGGGCATCTGGAATCCATCAAAGCTGGCTGATTTCAGTTAGACACTTAAGCCAGAAGCCACAGACACTGAGTACAAATTAAAATAATCAACAAAACATTTTGAGCTTAGTTGCACTATTGCAAAGCATCAGCACTGTTATGCAATTAAACACATTCTCCATATTCCTATGTGATACAAGTAATCTAAAATTATTTTCGTGCTCTGCTTCAAGTGGTCTCTCATAAACAGAAATAACATTCCAAGGAAGCAACACTTCCGAAGAAATTTGCTGTCCTGTGATATCAGTTTCTTCTTCTGGTAAACAAATCCTCCCCCCTTTTTTCTGTTCCACACTCTGACCTTTTATACTTACTTTCACCTGCCACTGGGCCCTCTCCTCCTATGGTCAACTCTCCTCTCCTATGAGATTCCTTCATCTCCAGCCCTTGACCTTTCCCACCATCCTGGCTTCATCAATCACCTTCCAGCTAGCCTCCATCCCCCACCCCGCACCTTTTTATTCTGACATCTTCTCCCTTCCTTGAAGAAGCGTCTTGGACAGAAACGTCGACTGACTATTCGTTGCGGTAGATGCTGCCTGACCTGCTGAGTTCCTCCTGTACATTGTGTGTGTTGCTACAGTGACTGGTCCTTCAGTTTAGGATGGCTGTGCTGAGAGTGATGACGTATTAAACTAATCCCTTTTGCCCGCACGTTAACCATATCTCTTAACCCAGCATATTCATGTACCAATCTAAGACACCTTGAACTCCACTATCAAATTTGCTTCTATTACCGCTCCGCAGCGCGTTCCAGTTCAATGTAACTGTGTGTAACAAAAAAAAACTGCCCTGAGCATCTCCTTTACACTTTCCCCCTCTCTATTGCATTGGTTGTTAACGCAAACGACACCTTTCACTGTACGTTTCGATACACGTGAGAAACGAAACTGAATCTAAATTTCCAGCCTGGGAAATAATATTCTAGCGTCCTACCCTATCCACGCCTCTCATAAATGTATCAACAACATCTTTTCACCACCTATCAAGGAACAGAAATAAATTGGTTTTCGCATTCAAGAGAACTTGATTTAATGTTTATTATTCTCATGTTAGCTAGATATGAATAAGGTTTAAAACAAAACAGTACATTCTCCAGCCTTGATTTCAAACATTATAAACCACACAGGTAAATATAGCTCGTTCTACCAAAGACAGGTTTTATTTTGTCATGAGCCTTTAACTGGGCGAAATCGCCACGACTGACGCTTCCAAAATAACCTGTTTCTTTACTGTCCACGGCGACCGGCGAGTTAGTCAGGAATCTGCCCCGCCGCCTCCAACTACCAGGACAACCGCTGATCGCTTTGAACACACGTGGCAGCACCACACAGAATGATGTGTACCGGGTTATCGATTGTTCCGCTGCTGTGAGGTGATCTCCACAAATAATTGAAACTGATCAATAACATGATTTAAAGTTGAAGAAGCATTTCATTTCCTTACCTCGCGGTTTCTGCCCGAATCACTTCCGTTCGAATGAATCTCTCCGCGAAACTGCAAATGACACCCGTCAGTACTTGTACTGTTGTTATGGCGAAATTCTTGTGGGCGGTGTTTCCATTCAGCGGAGCTGCTGAACATCCCCAGAGGCTGGCATTTGTCTTGAGATCACGGAAGCTGACCACCATCTCAGATTTCACAATGCTGCACAGAAGTCAAAGCTGCCGCACTCCATGATGCAGAAAGCAACGGGAGTGTTTATAATTTGGAACACAGGTGTGGCGTAACAATTAAGCCAATACAGGTACTGTATTTTGAAGCAGGGATAGGACTGGAACGGGCTTCATGAACTAGCAGGGAACCAGGAAATGGAAATGCAAAAGGAAATGGAGTCACTAAGAAGTAAAAAGAAACTATTGAAAACCAATACATCCTCAGGGTCTGAATACCACACCCCAGAGTACTAAAATGGGTAGTCATGGAATTAGTGCATGCATTGACAGTCATGTTCCAAAATTCTTTGAGTGTGGAAAATTTCCTGCGGAAGAGAATCAGAATCACATTTAGTGTCACTGACGTAAGTTGAGGAATTTGTTGTTTTCTGGCAGCATAACAAATGGTACAATAACAGCATAACAGCAAGGTACAATCAAAATAAATAAATAGTAGTGTGATCATGCAAGTCGAGTATAACGTCCTCCCAAGGAGTAATTCCCCTAATGGAGAATGCCTGTGTGTGACTTTGTTTAATGTTGGCAGGCTGATGCGTGGGCAGCCACCATAAGGTCCTCGACATTTTCGGGGTCAGGGTACAGTAGCATGGTATCCAAGATGACTGGGGAATCTTCACTGCTGCAGTCTTCCTCTGCCTTCACTGCCAACGTGATGCGCTGTCATCTTCTGCCAGTTCCACAGCTGAGGCCTTTGTTGGATTGATCTCTGTCTGGTACCCCGTCCTTGACCTTACTACCATGAGTTACTCTACCAGGATCAAAGCTCCATATGGCATCACTCTCAGCATCTCAGGAATTCGCAAGCCTCTCCTCAACAAGAAGGAGACAATCTTTGGAGGAAACCAATAAATAGTGCAAAAGAGGAATCATCAAACTAGTGTTCCTGGCTTCCTGGACCGTTTTGAAGTTTGATAGCAGAGGGGATGATGCTGTTCCTAGAACACTGAGTATGTGCCTTCAGGCTCCTGTACATCCTCCCTGATGATATTAATCTGGCATGGTCTAGATGTTGAGGGTTCCTTAATGTCATTTTCCGCCTTTGAAAGATGTCCTCAATGGTAGGGAGGGTTCTACCCATGATGGAGACGACTAACTTTACAATCCTCTGCAGCCTCTCATGTTCCTGTGCATAAACGCCTCCATACGAGGCAATGATATTCGCCACGGTACATCTATAGAAATTTGTGAGAGACCTTGGTGACATACCAAATCTCCTCAAACTCCAAATGAATTTCGGCAGCTGGCGTGCCTTCATAGTGATTGCATCAATATGTTGGGCCCAGGATAGATCCTCCGAGATGTTGACAGATAGGAATGTGTAACTACTCACTGCTGACCCCTCGATAGAGATTGGTGTGTGATTTCCCGACTTCCATTTCCTGAAGCTTACGTTGAGTGCCAAGTTGTTGTTGCAATACCACTCGACCAGAGGATCTATTTTGCCCCTGTATATCTCTCATTGCCATCTGAGGATAAGATAACAAATTTAGTGCCACTATTTTAAAAAAAAAGGAGAGATCAAAGTAAAAACTGGGCATTTGCACTTGCACCAACAGTAAGGAAAATGGTAGAGTCTAATAAAGAGAATGAGTACAAAAAATTTGGAACATCAAATCTATTGGTCAATGTTGGCATGGATCTATGAAAGGGACAGCATACAATAAACCTACTGGAGTTTTCAAAATGGAAGTTGAGTTTATTATTCTACGCAACTGTGCATGTCTGCACAGGTTTTATGAAAAACTTACTTGCAGCAACATCACAAACACATGGAATCATATAAGCAATATTGACAAAAAATCATAAATTATACAGTTTTACAAGAAAATAATACAATTATATAAAAAAAGTCCATTTTTGTTCAAAGTTAATAGAATCGCGATAGTGTTGTTAAACTTAATGGAGACTCAGATCTTGTTGGTTGGTTCAAGAACCATATGGTTGAAGGGGAGTAGCTATTCTTGAACGTTATGTTGTGAGACTTAGGGTTTCTGTACCTCATTCCTGATGATAGATGTGAGATGATGCCAAAGCCCAGATGGTGGGGATCTTTGACAATAGATACTGCCTTCCTGAGCCAGCACCTCCAGTAGATATGACTGATGACAGACATTTTGAGGATGTAATTTCAGTTGACTGATTGTAACCAATTATTTGCAGGTTTTAGTACAGGAGAATCCTGCCATGGGTGTTCCCATGCCCAGCTGCAAAAGGACAAATGTTGGGGTAAACAACCTCCAACCCATCAAATCCCAAAACTACAAAAACACCAACAATTACCCCAAAGACCTCATCTCTGGGAGAGGAAGTATCTTCACCAAGACCTACAAAGTCATGTGGTGAAAGTGGAAGCCATAGGGCTAATCAAACTTCAGCCCAGGGCTATGGATTTTTGCGAGCTGCTGTTGGCAGCCCATGTCCCAGTAGGGGCGATGAGCTTGGGAAGAAGAAGAAGAAGAAGAAGAAGAAGAAGAAGAAGAAGAAGAAGAAGAAGAAGAAGAAGAAGAAGAAGAAGGAGAAGAAGGAGAAGAAGGAGAAGAAGGAGAAGAAGGAGAAGGAGAAGAAGAAGAAGGAGAAGGAGAAGAAGGAGAAGAAGAAGAAGAAGAAGAAGAAGAAGAAGAAGAAGAAGAAATAAAGATATTATGTACTTTGGAAAGGGTTCAAAAGAGGTTTACCAGAATGCTGTCTGAATTAGAGGGTATGAGCTACAATGAGAAGTTGGTTGGATGTGGTCCTGATGAAGGGTATCTGCCCAAAATGTTGACCATTTATTCCCCTGCATTGATGCTGTCTGACTTGCTGAGTTCATTCGGCATTTTGTGCATGTTGGTGAGACAGGCTGTTTGTTCAAGAGTGTCAGAGATTGAGGAGAGACCTGATAGAAGTTTATAAAGTTATGAGAGGCATAGATAGGCCTGATTGTTGGAATCTTTTCTGCAGGATAGAAATGTTAAGTACTAGAGGGCATGTATTTAAGGAGAGGAAGGAAGATTAAAGGAATTTGTTTTTTACATGGAGTGTGTAGGTGACTGTTTTAGGCTGCTTTGGTGGGGGGTGTGGAAGGTGGAAGCAGATACAAGTCTTATGTTTAAGAGGCTGTTAGATAGACATGTGGATATGTAGGAAATAGAGGGATGTCAACCCTGTAGAGGCAGAAGAGATTTAATTTAATTTGTCATTGTGTTCAGCAGAGACTTTGTCGGCTGAAGGGCCTGTTCCTGTCCTATACTGTTCTATGTTCAGTTGTAAACTAGGCAGTTGATTAGGGAAGAACTTTTAAGTTTCATTTCCACTTATAAGCGTCTAAGTCAGTTTTCTGGTTAAACCAAATAGGTCTGTCACAGATTTTCTTCTGTGTGGGTTCTGATATGATAGTTTAGTGCTAGTAGGTTTGATTCTGAGTATTTTTTCACCACACCACATCAAAAGAATCATTGAATACTTTGGTTCCTGTTGTCCTAATTTCAAAACTCTTAATCACTAAAGAGTGTTAAAAATTAAGTTTTTGGAGCCACGTAAACAATATTCACGAAAGATATGAAAGACATACAAATAAGCTGGAGGAACTCAGTGGTTTAGGGAAACTACGGAGGGAAACAGACTATTAGTGTTTCAGGTCAAGACCCTTCATCTGGGCTCCCATTTCCTTCCATAGATGTTGCCTGATCTGCTGAGTTCTTCCAGCATCTTTGTGTGATTCTGCAGATTTCCAGCACCTGCAGTTTCTTGTATTTCTATCTATACTGAAGAATTGTTTTAAACAAATACCCACTGCTGCTGCCACTTTGCATCAAGTCCTTTAAAATCCATAAGAGTAGAATTCGGCCATTTATCTCATTGAGTCTGCTCTGCCATTCCATCATGGCTGATCTCAGATCCCACTCAAACCTTTACACCAGCCTTCTTGCCATATCCTTTGATGCCCTGACCGATTGGGAAACTATCAGCTTCCGCCTTAAATATACCCATGGACTTGGCCTCCACCGCAGTCTGTGGCAAAGCATTCCAAAGATTCACTACTCTCTGGCTAAAAAAAAATTCTCCTTACCTCTATTCTAAAAGGTCACCCCTCAATTTTGAGGCTGTTTCATCTATCTCTGGATACTCACAATACAGGAAACATCCTCTCCACATCCACCTTATCTAGTCCTTTCAACATTTGGTCGGTTTCGATGATATCCCCATGCTTTCTTCTAAATTCCAGTGAGTACAGGCCCGAAGTTGCCAAGTGCTCCTCATATGTTAACCCCTTCATTCCCGGAATCATCCTTGTGAACCTCCTCTGGACGATCTGCAACGACAGCACATCCTTTCTGACAATGGGGCCCAAACCTGCCTGACTAGTGTCTTATAAAGCCTCAGCATTATCTCTTTGCTTGATATTCTATTGAGGACATTTACAGCAGCAGGTGCGTAAAGAAGGCCTGGAAGATCATCGGGGACACCAGTCACCCCAACCATAAACTGTTTCAGCTGCTTTCGTCTGGCAAACGGTACCGCTGCATTCAAGCCAGGACCAACAGGCTACGGGACAGCTTCTTCAACAAGCCATTACTTTTATAAATTCACATGTCTGTACATTGCAACGGAGTCATTATGCAAAGATTTTTACTCCCTCACGTTGTGCGACAGATGTAAGAATTAAATAAATTCAATATTCCCCTTGAAGTCATTAACAATCCAAGTTTTATTTTACTACGAGAAATTCGACTGTAATTGTGACTTAGAACATTGAATATGGCTACTCAACACATCAGGCTTATCCAACTCTCACAGCCTTCCCATCAATCCAATTTTCCCCACATTCATTTCCCTGTCAGCTATTCCCTCTGTCATATCCATCAATGAAGTTTGATCCTCCTACCAATTGCCTACATAGAAACATATGTATAGGCATCCATTAGTCTCGTGAGAGCATGGATTTGCGTCTTGGAAGGTTTCCAGGGCGCAGACCTGGGCAAGGTTGTATGGAAGACTGGCAGTTGCCCATGCTGAAAGTTTCCCCTCTCCATGCCACCGATGCTGTCCAAGGGAAGGGCACTAGGGCCCATACAGCTTGGCACCAGTGTCATTGCAGAGCAATGTGTGGTTAAGTGCCTTGCTCAAGGACACAACACACTGCCTCAGCTGACGCTCGAACTATCATCCTTCAGATCACTAGACCAACGCCGTAACCACTTGGCCACGCACCAGCACTGAGAAACATATGTAGAGTCATAGAACATTACGGCACAGAAACAAGCCCTTTGGCCCATCTAGACAATATTGAACCATTTAAACTGTCTTGTTGCATCGACCTGCACATGGACCATAGCCCTCCATACCCCTTCCATCCATGTACCTATCCAAACTTCTCTTAAATGTTGAAATCAAAATCACATCCACCACTTGCACTGGTAGCTTGTCCCACAATCTCACCATCCTCTAAATGAAGAAGTTTCCAATTATGTTCACCTTAAACTTTTCAACTTTCACCCTTAATCCATGACCTTTGGTTGTAGCTCCACCCAATCTCAGTGGAAAACACCTACTTGCATTTAACCTGACTTTACCTCTCATAATTTTGTATACCTCTATCAAATCTCCCCTCAATCTTCTATGGTCTAGGAAATAAAGTTCTAAACTATTCAACCTTTCCTTTTAACCAGTCCCAGTAACATCCTTGTAAATTTTCTCTATGTTCTTTCAATCTTATTTACATCTTTCCCTTAGGTAGGAGACCAAAACTACACACAATACTCCAAATTAGGCCTCACCAATATCTTGTACAACTTCAACATAACTTCCCAACTCCTGCACTCAATACTTTGATCTACGAAGGCCAATGTGCCAAAAGGTTTCTTTAAGACCATAAGACCATAAGATATAGGAGCAGAAGTAGGCCATTTGACCCATCGAGTCCGCTCCACCATGCAATCATGGGCTGATCCAATTCTTCCAGCCATCCCCACTCCCCTGCTTTCACCCCATGCCCTTTGATGCCCTGGCTAATCAAGAACCTATCTATCTCTGCCTTAATTGTACCCAATGCTTTGGCCTCCACAGCCACTTGTGGCAACAAATTCCACGATTTACCACCCTCTGACTAAAGCAATTTCTCTGCATCTCTGTTCTAAATGGATGCCCTTCAATCCTGAAGTCGTGCCCTCATGTCCTAGACTCCCCTACCATTGAGAAATAACTTTGCAATATCTAATCTGTTCAGGCCTTTTAACATCTGGAGTGTTTCTATGAGATCTCCCCCCATTCTCCGGAACTCCAGGGAATACAGCCCAAGAGCTGCCAGATGTTCGTCATATGGTAACCCTTTCATTCCTGGAATCATTCTCGTGAATCTTCTCTGAACCCTCTCTAATGTCAGTATATCCTTTATAAAATAAGGAGACCAAAACTGCTCACAATACTCCAAGTGTGGTCTCACGAGTGCCTTATAAAGCCTCAACATTACATCCCTGCTCTTATATTCTATACCTCTAGAAATGAATGCTAACATTGCATTCGCCTTCTCCACCATCAATTTAACCTGGAGGTTAACCTTTAGGATATCCTGCACAAGGACT
This sequence comes from Mobula birostris, assembly GCF_030028105.1. NCBI lineage: Eukaryota > Metazoa > Chordata > Chondrichthyes > Myliobatiformes > Myliobatidae > Mobula > Mobula birostris. The sequence continues at coordinate 23,986,063 of NC_092373.1, read as the reverse complement.
CCCAAGTCCCTTTGCATCTCTGCATTTTGAATTTTTTCCCTATCTAAATAACAGTCTGCCCATTTATTTCTTTCGCTTGTGACAAAAGAACCAGTTATCAGAAGATCGATGCCGATAAGAGGACAACGGGGGAACATGCAAGGTGCTAATAAGAGAGAGATGAGAGAGATTACCAAAAGGAGATACCGTTCTGAGTATTGTCAGAGACCGGTGGCTTTGAACCCTGAATTGTTTGAAGTTTGATGGACAGGCGATACCCCAGCAGGGGGATAAAAAGGGACAGGTACACTAAGGCAACAGACACACAACACCACGAGGTAACGAGACCCTGGAAGTGGTGTGCCCCCACAAGTTGGTGAGAGTTTTTGGTGGTTTGCTCGCGGGACCAGCCATAGACGCACAGGGTGGAAAGATACGGTTGGGCGGGAACCTGGTGTGTGTGTCCGCCCTTGCCTGGGTGCCGGGTTCACTGCAGAAGAACGATCGTATCTGGAACGGAGGGGTCACAGTCGGTGACCTCAGAAGACATTACAAAGGGCTCGCCTGAAAGCTAACTGCGAGGAATATCGAAGGTCTGTGTGGTATCTGTTTTTAATATTCATTCGCTTTCGCTCTCTCTCTTCTCCCCACCCCAATGGCACAACAGCGATTACTGCGAACTGAACTGAACTTTGCGTCACTTGAAACTGATCATTTACCCCTAGACTGCGATAGAGCTTGATTGATCCTATTATCCTAGTTCTGTGTACATGTGTGTTTTATCATTGCTAAACTGTTGCATTTATATCCTTTTGATTAGAGTACTGTGTTGCTTATTTCTTTAATAAAACTTTCTTAGTTCCAGTAATCCAGACTCCAACTAAGTGGTCCATTTCTGCTGGTTTGGCAACCCAGTTACGGGGTACGTAACACACTAAAGTGCATGACCATACACTTTCCAACATTGTATTTCATTTGCCACTTCTTTCCCCATTCCCCTAAACTATCGAAGTCTCTCTGCAGGCTCTCTGTTTCCTCAGCACTACCTGTTCCTCCACCTATTTTTGCATCATCGGCAAATTTAGCCACAAATCCATTAATCCCATAGACCAAATCATTGACATACATTGTAAAAAACAGCAGTCCCAACACTGACTCCTGTGGAACTCCAATGGTAACTGGCAGCCCCCCAGAATAGGATCCCTTTATCCCCACTCTCTGATTTCTGCCGATCAGCTAATGCTCCACCCGTACTAGTAACTTTCCTGTAATTCCATGGGCTCTTATCTTGCTAAGCAGCCTCATGTGTGGCACCTTGTCAAAGGCCTTCTGAAAATCCAAGTACACCACATCTACTGCATCTCCTTTGTCTACCCTGCTTGTAATTTCCTCAAAAAATTGCAGCAGGTTTGTCAGGCAGGATTTGCCTTTCAGGAAACCATGCTGGCTTTGGCCTATCTTTGGCCTATCTGCCTCCAGTTATTCTGTAATCTCATCCCTAACATCGATTCCAACAACTTCCTAACCACTGATGTCAGACTAACAGGTCTATAGTTTCCTTTCTGCTGCCTCCCATCCTCCTTAAATAGTGGCGTAACATTTGCAATTTTCCAGTCATCCGGTACAATGCCAGAATCTGTCGTTTCTTGAAAGAGCTTTACGACCCTATCTACATGTGACGCTACTTCCAATGAATTATGGACCTGTATTCCCAGTTCCCTTTGATCTACCACACTCCTCAGTGCCCTATAGTTCAGTGTGTAAGACCTACCCTGGCTGGTCCAACCAAAGTACAATACCTCATACTTGTCTGCATTACTACTTTCAGAATAATTTATAATGCTGAATTGATCTAATATCAGATTTGTCTTTGGGATGTTGGAAGAAACAGAGGCATGAAGTATAAAGAAATCCACAAGGTCACATGGAGAACTTGCAAACTCTACTAGGTTTCATATGACAGATAAGAGGAAAGGTCAAATCACAAAAAAAAAAGAAAAGCACTAGGTAAAGTTTGTTTCCTTCTCATCTTTACACCTGCTCAGCTAGGACAGTAGAGATACCAGACAGGATAGTTGAATGCTCCTCATGTAGGATGTGGGAAGGCAGGAAGATCTCCAGTTTCCCTGATGTCAACTGCAAGAAGTGCATCCAGCTGCATCCATGATAAGGAGTTGTAGCTGGAACTGGATGAACTCCAGATCATTTGAGAGGCTGAAGTGTGATAGTTAGGACACATAGACTGGTAGTTACACCCAAGGTGCAGGATACAGGAAACTGGGTGACAAGAAGGGAAGGGGGGTTAAGGAGCCAGTGCAAAGTATCCCTGTGCCCATACTTCTTAACAACAGGTATATCACTTTGGATAGATACTATTGGAGAAGGCTTGACCTAACAGAGGAAACTCACACTGGTTGGGTCTCTGGCACTGAGTCTGGTTCTGTGAACCCAGAGTAGTGGGGTGGGGGGGGAGAAGAGGTACGCTGTGGTGATAGAGGGTTCATTAGTTAGGGGAATTGACAGGAGGTTCTGTGGGCGAGAACAAGATTCTCAGATGGTACGTTGCCTCCCGAGAGCCAGGGTCCGGCATATCTCGGATCGAGTCCTCAGAAGAATTTTGGATCATTGGACTCTCTTCCAGGGAAGGTGACCCCTGTACGGAAGGGATAGTTTGCACTTAAACTGTATGGGGACTAATATCCTAGTGGGAAGAATTATTAATGCTACACGGTAAGATACAAACTAGTATTGCAAGGGGATGGGAACCAAAATGCCAGAACAGTTAGACGAGAGGTTGTGGAGATAGGTGTTGTGAAGACCTCGGACAAAGTCAGGAATCAAAAGGTTGAGTGTGGTGTGACCAGTGTCCCGAGCTGCGTATATTTCAATGCAAGAAGTAGGAAAGGTGAATGAGCCCAGGGCATGAATCAACGCCTGGAATTATGACATCGTACCCATTAGTGAGACAAGGTTGCAGGAGGGGCAGGACTGGGAGCTCACTATTCTGGGGTTCTGTTGCTTTAGATGTGACAGAGAGGGAGGCATTAAAGGAGCAAGGGTTGCATTACTATTCAGGGAAAACGTTACAGTGGTGCTCCGTTTGAACAGACTGGAGAACTTGACTAGTGAGGTGCTGTGGGTGGAATTGAGAAATAAGAAAGGTATGACCACATTAATAGGGCCATATTATGGACCACCCAACAATCTTAGGGATTTAGAGGAACAAATTTGCAAAGGGATCACAGACTGTTGCAAGAAACAAGGTTATTATAGTAGGTAATTTTAACTTTCCAAATATTGACTTAGAATCCCATACTATAAAAGGACTAGATGGGATAGAATTTGTCAAATGTGTTGAGGAAAGTTTCCTCATCAGTACATAGAAGTACCAATGAGAGAGTGTGCTTTACTAGATCTGCTGCTAGGAAATGAGACAGGGCAGCTGATAAAAGTTTGTGCAGGGGAACATCTTGCATCCAGTGACCACAATGTCATTTGTTTCAAAGCAAATATGCAAAAAGATAGATCTGGTCCACAGGTTGAGATTCTAAATTGGAGAAAGGCCAATTTGGATGGTATCAGAAATGATCTGTTGCCCTACGCCGGTCCCCTAGGCCTGAGTCGACGTAGTAGTAGTAGTAGTAGAAATGACCTGGAAAGCGTGATTGGGACAGATTGGATTCTGACAAAGGTGTACTTGGTAAGTGGGAGACATACAAAAGTGAAATTTTGAGAGTACAAAGCTTGTATGTGCCTGTCAGAATAAAAGGTAAAACATAGAAACATAGAAAATCTGCAGCACAATACAGCCCCTTCGGCCCACAGAGTTGTGCCAAACATGTCCCTACCTTAGAAATTACTAGGCTTACCTATAGCCCGCTATTTTACTAAGCTCCATGTACCTATCTAAAAGTCTCTTAAAAGACCCTATCGTATCCGCCTCCACCACCGTTGCTGGCAGCCATTCCACGCGCTCACCACTCTCTGAGTAAAAATTTTACCCCTCGCATCTCCTCTGTACCTCCTCCCTAGCGCCTTAAACCTGTGTCCTCTTTTGGCAACCATTTGAGCCCTGGGAAAAGGCCTCTGACTAGCCACATGATCAATGCCTCTCATCATCTTATACACCTCTATCAGGTCACCTCTCATCCTCCGTCGCTCCAAAGAGAAAAGGCCGAGTTCACTCAACCTATTCTCACTTGCCTTCACCCACTTTCCTGGTAACTGCCTTGAAAAACTCTATAAGATTGGTTAGACATGACCTATCATGCACAAAGCCATGCTGACTATCTCACTTGTAAAGATAACAAGTGTAGGGAACCTTGGTTTTCAAGAGATATTGAAGCCCTAGTTAAGAGAGAAAAAGAGGTGCTTAGCAAGTGTAGGCAAGCAGGAACAAATGAGCTGCTTACAGAGAATAAGAAATGCAGGAGAGAACACTTAAGGTAGAAATCAGGAAGTCTAAAAGAAGGTATGAAATTGTTCTGGCAGACAAAGTGAAGGAGAGTCTTGAGGGATTCTACAGATACGTTAAGAGCAAAAGGATTGCAAGGGACAAAATTGGTCCTCTGGAAGACCAGCATGGTAATCCATGCGTGGAGCCAAAACAGGTGGGAGAGATCTTCAATAAATTCTTTGCATCGGCATTTCCTCCAGAGACAGACACCAAGTCTATTGTAGTAAGGCAAAGTGGCATCAACTTCATGGACCCTGTACATATCAAAGAGGAGGAGGTGTTTGATACCCGGAGGCAAATCAGGGTGGATAAATCCCCAGGGCCTAACAAGATGTTCCCTTGCACCCTATGGGAGGCAAGAGCAGAAATTGCTGGGATCGTAGCAGACATAACTAAATCATCCTTAGCAACAGGGGAGGTACCAAAGGATGGAAGATGGCCTATTTTGTTCCACTGTTTAAGAAAATCTCTAAACATAAACCAGGAAGTTCTAATCTGGTGAGTCTGACATCAGCTTTGGGAAAGTTATTGGAAAGTATTGTGAGGGACCAGTTATATACTCTAGGTATTTGGATGGACACGGACTGATTAAGGATAGTCAGTATGGCTTTGTAAATGGTAGGTCATGTCTAACCAATCTTATAGAGTTTTTCAAGGAAGTTACCGAGAAAGTGGGTGAAGGCAAGGCTATGAATGTTGTCTACATGGACATTAGTAAGGCATTTGACAAGGTCCTGATTGGGAGGCTTGTCAAGAAGGTTCAGTCGCTCAGCATTCAGGATAAGGTAGTAAAGTGGATTATATGTTGGCTCTTTGGGAGAGGCCTGATGGTGGTATTAGATGGTTGCCTCTCTAACTGGAGGCCTGTGACTCCTGGTGTGCCACAGGGATCAATGCTGGGTCCGTTGCAGGTTGTCATCTATATCAATGATCTGGACGATAACATGGTTAAATGGATCAGCAAATTTGCAGATCACACCAAGATTGGGGGTGTAGTGGACACTGAGCAGGGCTATCAAGGCTGGCAGAGGGATCTGCATTAGTTTGAAAAATAGGCTAAAAAATGGCAGAAGGAATTTAATGCAGGGAAGTGTGAGGTTTTGCTCTGGTAGGACCAACCAGGGTAGGTCTTACATAGTGAACGGTATGGCACTGAGGAGTGTAATAAAAACAACAGGATCTGGGAATACAGGTCCATAATTCATTGAAAGTGGTGTCATAGGTATACAGCGTCATGAAGAAAGCTTTTAGCACAGTGGCCTTCATAAATCAACGCATTGCGTACAGGAGATGGGTTGTTATGTTGAAATTGTATAAGATATTGGGGAAGCCTAATTTGGAGTATTGTGTGCAATTTTGGTCAAGTACCTACAGAAAAGATGTAAATAAGATTGAAAGAGTATGAAGAAAATTTACAAGGATGTTGCAGGGTATGAAGGACCTGAGTTATAAGGAAAGATTGAATAGATTAGGAGTGTATTCTTTAGAATGTAGAAGATTGAGAGGAGATTTGATAGAGGTTTACAAAATTATTAGAGGTATAGAAAAAGTAAATGCAAACAGGCTTTTTTCACTGAGACTGGGTGGGACTACAACCAGAGGTCATGGGTTAAGGCTGAAAATTGAGGTGTGAGGGGAACATAAGGGGAAATTTCTTTGCTCAGAGGGTCATGAGAATGTGGAATGAGCTGCCAGCGCAAGTGGTCCATGCAAGATCGATTTCAATGTTTAAGAGAAGGTTGGACAGATACATGGGTAGTAGGGGTATGGAGGACTTTGGTCCCAGTGCAGGTCAATGGGAGGAGGCCATTTAAATAGTTTCAGCATGGACTAGTTAGGTCGAAGGGCCTATCTGTGTGCTTTACTTCTCTGTGACTCTATGACTATGACTAAAGGGGATAGTTTTAAGATGATAAGCATCGTAAGTACATCTATGTGGATGTGGTTGAGGCAGGGATAATAACAACATTTAAAAAAACTTTTTGATAAGTCCATATTTAGTAAAAAGTTAGAGGGATAGTGACCAAATGGGACAGATTTGGTAGGCACCTTGTTTTGCATGGAGGAGTTGAGCCAAAGGGCTGTTTCCTATACTTTATTTCTCTATGACATTATTGGAGGCCAAGGTTGAACCTCGGTTTATGTAGGAACTTCAGATAAAATAATTCTTTATTTAAAATCAAGGTACATAAAAAAATTGCTAATTTCATTTTCCGTGTCACGACTGAAGAATGAGCTGAAATAAATATACCTCAATGAATCTACAGCAAAATTTACTTACTGAGCACTCATTGTATATAACAATATTGTTTCTCAAAGCAGGAAATAAAGTTCATGTTTCTCTTTAATTGCCTGTTGCCATTAACATTGTAATGAAGATCTCAGAGTGTTACTTTATACGTTGTGTCAAAAACATACTGGTAGCTAGATCAATGACTGTGTTATGTTCTGTAACTTCAAAACATTAAACTAATTCAAAGGAAGACATGGGAATGTGGGAATGTGTGTTTACTTAAAGTGAGATGCACATGCATCACGTGGAAGCATAGTGACGTATACTGTATAATTCATGTATTTGTACATATAATCCATAATGAATTATTTAAAGAAACAAGAATGCTTAAACAACCTATATATATATACAAGAATACTCAAATATTGCTTAAATATTGAATACACACCACTCCTCCCTGCTTAGCGATAAACTCCAACTACAGCTACTATATTTGGACATCCACAACATAGTAATTTTAAATGATCCCATTCATGCCTAGTGATTTCGTATCTGTGGAAGTTTTCTTACTCTTGTGGGATAATGTCTTTTCTGACAAGTGAGATCACTGTGCTTGGCCGTTGAAACTTGTGGCTGTGAAGACAATCTCAGGTTCTGGGACCCCCTCCAGGATGTTTGTAGGATTGGTTTCGAGGCTGCAAGAAGACTGCTCTGGACACCTTTCTTCTCCTTCCTTTTTCTTCTTCTAGTTTGTGCATCTTGATCTTAGAAAAGTGTATTTAGTTCACTGGAGTTTCTCTTATTAATTCTTCTATTGCTCCCTTTACGATATGATCTCTCCTCTTAGTTTCCACATTCACAACATCATCTGACAAATCCTTTTTTTTGTATTTCTATTGACTCATTTCTTTTTGGTCTTCTACTCATCCAGCCGGGCTTTGGTCTCTGCATCTACTTTTACAAGCAGTTTTTTTTTGTCTCCCACTTGAAGTTCATGCAATAACCTTAATGCACGCAAGTTAGCTTCTGGTTCTCTATACTCACAAAAGCTGAATGCTTGCAACTTTCCTGAAGCTCCTTGAATTCTGCTCCAGTTTAAAACCAAGCCACATTTTGCAAGTAACTGCCAGATTAACGTATCAGAAGTGTTCTCAGACAGTTGCCTACAAAAGCTATTGTAGTCAGACACTGCTTTCATCACTTTCGTGATCCCTTTGAGCAGCTTCCTTGGCCCAATATGCTTTCCAAGCAGAGGCACAGTGGTTGGCCCCAAAACCTGTTTGCCCTCTTTTGGGGAATGGTTCACAGTGGACAGCATGGAGACATTTTTGCATCAACCAGTAACTTCCTTAATTCACTCTCAGATGGCTTTATTGCAGTTGATGTGGCATGCAAATTGTGGATGGATCTCCACTACAGGGTCAAGACAGGGACAAAATCCAGACACAACTCTATGCCAACGACACACATAGCATACGGCAAGGTCTACACACTAGTTCAGACTTCGAAGGGAAACACAGTGAGGCAGTCAACATTGCTGCTTCTCTCCCGGATGAGCTAAATCTTTTTTACGTTCATTTCGAAGTTGTTAACACTGAGCCCCCGAGGAGAGCTGATGCAACCTGCAGCTTGGTCATCTCGGAGGCTGAGGTACGTAGGTCTTTCCCGTATGTTAGCAGCTGCAAGGCAGTAGGGCCAGATGGCATCCCAGGGCAAGTACTCAACGTGTACGTGGCACAGCTGGCAATGTGTTCACAGACATTTTTTATCTTTCCTTCTCCCAGTGTGTAGTTCCCCTCCTGCTTCAAACTACCATTATCCCTATATATGTCTGAACGATTGGCGTCCTATTGTACTCACCTCAATGATAAGCAAATGCTTTGAGAGGCTGGTCAAGGACTACATCTGCAGCTTGCTACCACCCAAACTAGACCCCCTACAATTCGCCTACAGACACACTGATCAACCGATCATTGCCACAGCACCATGCGCCGTCCTCACTCACTTGGAGAAGAGGGATGCTTATGTTGGAATGCTGTTCTTGACTACCGTTCAGCATCCAACACCATATCTCCCCGCCCCCCCCCCCCCCAACTCAACAAGAAGCTCAAAGACCTCGGCCTTCACCTTGCCTTGTGTAACCAAACCTTGAACTTCCTGTCAGATCGCCGGCCGGTGGTAAGGATGGGCATCCCCACCTCTGCCCCACTGACCCTCAACACAAGAGCTACTCAGTTCTGTGTCCTGAGCCCTCTCCTCTACTCCCTCTATACCCACGACTTTGTTGCCACGCACAGCTCCAATCTGCTGATCAAATTTCCAGGTAACACGACATTGATAGGCCTTATTTCTAACTATGATGAGACAACCTACAGCGGAGGAGTGAACGCCCTGTCACAGACTACTTTAAATCATGCCAAATATAGGTTCCTGAAGGTAAAATGGAGGGCAATATGGGAGGGAAGGGTGAGATTGATCTTGGAGTTGGTTAAAGGGTCTGCACAACATAGTGGGCAGAATGGACTGTACATACTGTACTGTTCTATGCCCTGTGTAAAATCTTGAGAACAGTCTCGATATTGACCAGTTGTTAAATGGGCTCTCCATGCCATTAATTTCAAGATAATTATGGAGAATGATAGGTCTGGCCCTGGGATTGAGATTCTAAATGAGAGAGAGAGAGAGAAGTTTTGGTGTTATCAGAAAGGTTCTGGAACAGGTTCCTGGCAAAGCTGTGCTTGCTAAGGGGGAGGTTCTCAAGAGTGAAATTTTGAGAGTACAGAGTTCATATGTTCTATCAGAATAAAAGACTAGACTAACAGATATTTTCAACAGATATTGAGGCCCAGGTTAAGAAGAAGAAGAAGGAGTATTACAGGTGTAGGCAGCAAGAAAGAAATAAAGTAGTTGAGGAGTTTAAGAAAAACAAGAGAAGGAAATCAGGAGGGCTGAAAGAAGACATGAGGTTGCTCTAGCAGACCAGGTGATGGAGAATCCCAAATGCTTCTTCAGATATATTAAATGCAAAAGGATAGCAAGGAGCAAAATTAGTCAAAGAACACAGAACATAGAACAGTAAAGCACATTACAAGAACAGGACCTTTGGCCTACAATGTTATGACAAATCAAATGAATTAATAATCATATAGAGAACAAAAACTAACCTGCTATGCCTTCACAATGTGCATATCTTTCCATTTTCCTCTTAAAAGTCCCAAATGGCTCCAACACCATATTCAGGTTTGCTGATCTCACACTGTTGTGGACCGCATCAAAAGCGGTGAAGAATTAATATACAGGAGGGAGATAAGGTGAAGGAGGGAAATGGGGATGGGAAATGGTGAAGGGGTGGAGCATTCCCATTCTGATATGTCTATCCATGGCCTCCTCCACTGTCATGATAAGGCCACACTTAGGTTGGAGGAACAACACCTTATATTCCATTTGTGTAGCTTCCAATCTGATGGCATGAACATTGATTTCTCAAACTTCCGGTAATGCCCCCACCCTCCTTCACCATTTTCCATCCCCTTTTCCCTCCCTCACCTTATCTCCTTGCCCACCCATCGCCTCCCTCTGGGGCTCCTCCCCACCTTTTCCTTTCTTCCATAGCCTTTTGTCTCTTTCACCAATCAACTTCCCAGCTCTTTACTTCATCCCTCCCCCTCCAGGTTTCAACTATCACCTGGTGTTTCTCTCTCCCCTGCCACCACCTTTTAAATCTATTCCTCAGCTTTTTATCTTCAGCCCTGCCAAAAGGTTTTGGCCAGAAACATCGACTGTACTTTTTTTCTATTAATGCTTCTTGGCCTGCTGAGTTCCTCCAGCATTTTTTGTGTGTTGCTCGGATTTCCAGCATCTGCAGATTTTCTCTTGTTCTGTAGATGGGTGGTGGAAAGTGTACTGACTGGCTGCGTTATGGCCTGGTTTGGGAACACCAATATCTTTGAGTGGAAAATCCTGCATAAAGTAGTGGGTTCAGTCCACACAAGAGGCTCTGGTGGATTCCAGTGCAGCCGGCACCTTTTAGGACCAGACTCTGTGTGTGCAGGTTGGACTCCCTACTGAGCCTATTTCTCACCCCTTCTGCATCATGGACATTGACAGGCATTCCTTGGGGTCTGGGTTAGTCAGAACATGCACATGGCTTCTGTGCTTGGTCATCGGGGTGCACTGCAAGTCCATCCAATTCATCCTTATTGACTCGCCCAACACCCCTCTCATCTTGGGTTACTGCTGGCTCTCCACTCGTGACTCTCACTATGCCTGGTCATCTAGTTCTTTGCTGAGTTGGCGACCCACCTGCCTGCAGCCTCAATTGACTTCACCTCGTAAGTCCATGGATCGAAGGAAACTCTCAACCTTATCAGATCCCTGCAGGAATACTACGACATGGCCATTGCCTTCAGTAAAAGGAAATCGACAGGCACCAGGCTCCTCCCAGGCACCAGTCCTCCCCAAAGTATCCTGTTCTCCCTCTTCTCTCCTGAGACCTGAGCCATGGATGACTATATGGCCAAAGTGCTGCACAGCTTCATTCAACCGTTCCAGTCCCCCTAGTGCAGGATTCCTCTTCGTCAAAAAGTAAGATGGGGGGTTTCAATTGATATTAACAAAATCACAGTTAGGGACTGCTAATATCTCCCCTTGATGAAATACTCTGTGGGGCCCAGATCTTCACCAAACTGGATCTACAGAGCGCATACAACCTAACCCACATCTGTCAGGATGATGAGTGGAAGATGGCATTCATAACACCCACTGTCTACTACAAGTACTTGGTAATGTCCTTTGGACTTTCCAACAGTCCAGCCAATTTCCAAGCCTTCAAGATCCTCTGAGACATACCACACACGTATGTGTTTGTCTACCTTAATGACATCCTCATCTTCTCCAACGACCGCCAAGATTATGGTTGCTCAGTCCTTCAGTGTCTCCTTGAAAATCAACTCTACTGCAAGTTAGAAATGCCAGTCATTTCCTTTCTGGGTTACGTCCCTTCACCCAAAGGCAACCAGAGGAAGTGTGTGCAGTCATTGAATGGACCCGGCCACACTCAATGAAACAGCTATAGCTGTTTCTCCACTGTCTAATGCCGTTTCATCAGGAACTACAGTCAAATTGCTGTTCTTCTCGCAGACCTCACAGATAACCTGGTCTGCACCCATAGACCACGCTCAAGGGATACTTCACCACCATCCCCATTTTCCATCACCTGAACCCCTCTGGAACCTTTTGTGCTAGAGGTACTGTAGATGCATCTAACATTGGTGCCACGGCCATTCACACCCAGTGAGGACCGGATGAAAAGATCCACTTTTGTACATTCTTCTCGCACAAGTTCAACTCTACACAGCGCCATTACGGAGCAAGAGCCAGAGTTACTTGTCATCAAATGGGCATTGGAGGAATAAGGACATTGGCTGTTGCAAAACACTAAGCCCTTTCTGATCTGGACTGACTACCAGAACCTCATATCCATTCAACATGCCTGCAAACTCAACCCAAGAGAGGCTTGCTGGACCTTCCTCTTCAAACAATTCAACTTCATCATCTTCTACTAACACGATTCCAAGAACACTAAGGCGAATGCCATGTTAAGACAGTTTGCCCCAGCTGAAACAGAGATCGACCTTCTGCCTATCACTCCATAGTTCCAGATCCTCACCCTGATGTTTGTCTGGGATCTTGAGAACCATATCACCATGCTCTACTGCACGAGCCCACTCTGCCCAACACCCCTGCCATCTGCGAGTATGCGCTGGTGGCCGTGCATTTTGAAACACTGTAGTGGGCCCACTCCTCAACCCCTCTGTGGTCATCCAAGCACATGATGGACCCTGGATTTTCTGCAATGCTGGTTCTGATGGTCCACCATGATCTCAGATGTACACCAGTTTGTTGCTGCCCTCCCTCAGTGTGCCCAGTCCACTTCCTCCAACCAGTGGACATCTAGGCTCCTGCGGCTCCTGCTGGTCCCTTAATGACTGTGATACCACATCAGCATGAATTTCATCATGGGTATGCCATCTTCCAATGTGGCCACAGTAATCATGACAGTGGTGGACTGGTTCTCCAACTTGATCCACTTCATTGCTCTCCCCAAACTTCTATCAGCCTCTGAGATGATAGACCTGGTTACCCAATGTGTAGTTCACCTCCATGGCTTCCCACAGGACATTGTATTGGACTAGGGCCCACCATTCATCTCTTGATTCTGTCAAGCCTTCAGCTACCCTCTCCACAATTCAGTGTGGTGGTCCTCTGGTTATCATCAACAGACAGTCAGAAAGAGCCAATCAGCAAGTGGAGAAGTTTCTGCGATGATCCACTTATTTCTAACATTTACACATGGAAGAAGTATCTGCTCTGGGTTGAGCTGTCCCATAATCTACATCCCTCCTCTACAGCAGATATGTCATCCGTTGAAGTGCTTCATAGCTACCAACCCTCATTGTTCCCTTGTGGTGGAACTAATAGTGGAGGTCCCTTCCACCAGGGTCCCGGTTTGCTGATGCCAGGATGCCTGGAAGAGAGCAAGGATGGCTATCCTAGCTGCCAACCACAGCTACACCCACCAGGCTAACTGCAGTTGGCACTCAACAGACTGGGTCTGGTTGTCCACTGCACAATGATGCCTGTGCACTAACTCCAGCAATCTCTTGCCCAGCTCATTAATGCCTTTTAAGATCACCCATCGCATCAATCCAGCCACTTACCATCTCCAGCTGTCACTTCCCCTCAAGACCACGCCTACTTTCCATGTCCTGCCTCAAGCTGTTGTCCAAGGGCCACTCAACTCAACTGAGGCTGCACCTCCAGATCGAAGGATGCTGGAAGGTCGACCAGTGTATACTGATTGCTGGTTGGTGGATGGGGTGTACATTACCAGGATGTATGGGATAGTTGCATGAGCAGAGGTCTTCGGTGCTGTCCAGTTGCATCTTGGAAGCATTGCTCATTGAAGAATTCCACCAGATCCATCCAAACTGTCTTGGCCCGCTGGGTGTTGGTTGTGGAAGGAGGGTCCTGTCAAGCCTGCACTTGTTTCCAAATCATCACCTGCAGCCCATTGAAACCCAGTTCTCATCCACAATCCTTGTTCACTCATGCGAACCAGCTAGTTTCAACCAGTTGTTCCGAGCCTTCAGTTACCTTGTTGTCTTGTCGTGTTAAGTACCTATTCTCTTTTATTTTGTGGCCCCTCATGGCTTGTTATTTTGCAGTTTTTTTAATAAAATATAATTTATTGCTGAATTGCTTTTGGGTCAAGCCTCCTCTGGTTGGCAGGAGGCAAAGAGTGAGAATAAAGGGAACCTTTTCTGATTGGCTGCCAACTGTGGTGACCCGCAGGGATTGGTGTTGGGACTGCTTCTTTTTATGTTGTATGATAATGATTTGGATGATGGAATAGATGGCTTTGTGGCCTTTTGCGGACTGTAGGAATGTAGGTGGAGCGGCACATACTGCTGAGGAAACAGAGAGGCTGCAGAAGGACTTGGACAGCTTAGCAGAATGGACAAAGAAATGGCAAATGGAATACAGTGCTGGGAAGTCTATGATCATGCATTTTGGTAGAAGGACTAAATGAGGAGAAAAAATTCAAAAATCAGAAGTGACTTGGGAGTCCTCGTGCAGGCTTCCTTAAAGGTTAATGCACAGGTTGAATCGGTGGTGTGGAAGGTAAATGAAATGTTAGCATTCATTTCAAGAGGACAAGAATATAAAAGTTAGGATGTAATGTTGAGACTTTATAAAGCAATGGCGAAGCCTCTCTTGGAGTATTGTGAGTGGTTTTGGGCCCCTTATTTAAGAAAGGATGTGCTGACGTTGGAGATGGTTCAAAGGAGGTTCACAGAAATGATTCTGGAAATGAATGCCTTGTCATATGAGGAGCGTTTGATGGCTCTGGCCTGTACTCACTGGAATTCAGAAAATGGCACTGTGGGGTGGGAGGGTGAGGGATATCATTGAAACCTATCCAATGTGGGAAGGTCTAGATAGTGTGGATGTGGAGAGGATGTTTCCTCTGGTGGGGCAGTGTAGGACCAGGGAACAAAGTCTCAAAATAGAGGAACATTCATTTAGAACAGAGATGAGGAGGAATTTCCTTAGCCAGAGAGTGGTGAATCTGTGGAATTTGTTGCCACAGGTAGCTGTGTAGGTCAAGTCATTGGGTATATTGAAGGCAGAGGTTGATAGATTCTTGATTAGTCAGGGCTTAAAAGATTAGGGGGAGGAAAGCAGAAGAATATGGTTGAGAGGAAAGTTAATCAGGAAATGAAATAGTGGAGCAGGCTCATTCGACTGAATGGCTTAATTCTGTTCCTACGCCTTATAGTCTTATGGTCTACATTTCCTGACATGGCGAGGCCTAACATGGAGTAGTTTGTGCAGTTCCGGTCACCTACCTACAGGAAGCTTACAAGAATGTTGCTGGGACTTGGGGACCTGAGATATAAGGAAAGGTTGAATAGGTTAGGATTTTATTCCTTGGAGGCGGGATTTGATAGACATGTACAAAATTATGAAGGGGTATAGATAGAGTAAATACAATCAGCAATTTTCCTCTGAGGATGGGTGAGACTAGAACCAGAGGTCATGGGTTAAGGGTGAAAGATGTAATGTTTAAGGAGAACATGAACTGAAACCTCTTCACTCAGAGGGTGCTCTCAGAGTGTGGAACGAGCTGTCAGTGGAAGTGGTGGTGGATGCAGGTTTCATTTTAATATTTTTGAGAAATTTGGATAGTACATGAACAGGAACAAGTATGAAGGGCTGTGGTCTGGTGGTGAGTCCATGGTGCTAGGAGGATAGTAGTTTGGTACAAACTAAATAGGCCGAAAAACTTGTATCTGAGCTGTTTGGATAGAATTATTTCCTCCTTCCATAAAGTTGTGTCAAATTCCACACAACATTATGACATCTGGGACTCTGCTTTCCTTTGAAATATTGCCTTCCTTGTATCCACCATTCGCATGTGCTTTATGCTGTCATTGTTGATACATTAGCAGGAATTTGATGTAAAAGTGAAATGACAAAAACAATGGGGAAGAGGAGGATGAGGAGGAATCCAGTGGAGGTATAGAGGAGCATAGATGGGATATAGAGTGAGAAACATTTCCCCACAGTGGAGCTATCTAAAACTAAAGGAGTGAGTTTAAATTTAAGGGCTTTTTTTAGTTTAGAAAGATTGTTTTCACCCAGGGGATGGTTGGAATTGGGGATGCACTATCTGTGGAAGTGGTAGAGGCAGAAATGCTAATAATGCTAATAAGAGAAGACGTATTGTGGTCACAATAAAACAGCTTTTTGGCAGTCATGTACAACAACATAGGGACATGCATCATTACGCTTTCCTTTGGCCTGATGTATATTAGCAAATACAGGGGAAACTGAATAATCTGGCTGAATGGTGCTACAACAACAACCTCTCACTCAATGTCAGCAACACCAAAGAGATGATTATTGACTACGGAGTCAATAAGTAAGATTTCATCCTTACCTTCCTAAATTATTGTGTGTTATATGTGTGTTATGTTTACTACTGTGCTTTAAAACCTGGATCAGAGAAATCTTGTCTCGTCTGAAGGTATTCATCTATGTAGTTAAATGATGATAAACTTGACTTGATTTGAGATGGAAGCTGGAGGTCCATATGCCAGTCCTCATCAGGGGATCAGGGGTGGAGAGATTCTTCAACTTTAAATTCGTCAGCATTGTTATTTCAAAAGATCTGTCCCAGCTCCAGAATGTAAGAGTCATTACAAGGAAGGCATGGCAGTACCTCTACTTTCTTAGAAGTTTGCGAAGATTCGGCATATCATCCAAACCTTTGATAAATGTCGATAGATGCATGGTAGAGGGTATAGCGATTGGTTGCATCACTGTCTGGGATAGAACCAAATCTCTTGAATGGAGAAGCTTACAAAGCTCTCCCCATCAAGGAGCTCATCTACAAGGAGTGCCTTTGCAGGAAAACAACATCCATCATTAAGGACACCCAGCATCCAGGCCATGCTCTCTTTTCGCTGCTGGCATCAGGAAGGAGGTCCGGGAGCCTTTGGTCCCACACTGCCAGGTTCAGGAACAGTTGTTACGACCATTAGTCTCCTAAACCAGCGTGGATGACTTCACTCAGCTGAATACTGAACTGATTTCACAACCTATGGACTCACTTTCAATGACGCTGCAACTCATGTTCTCGGTGTTATTTATTATTTATTTATCTATTATTATTATTATTTTGTTTTTTCTTTTTGTATTTTCACAATTTTTGTATTTTGCCCTTTGTTTATTTGAATTTGTTTGTGTGTAGTTCTTCTTTGATTCTACCATGTCTCTTTGTGTTTACGGTAAATGCCCAGAAAAATGAATCTCTGGGTAGTATACAATGACATAAATGTAGTTTGATAATAAATTTTCTTTGATCTTTGATCTTCATAGTGCTAACTGGATGAATATATTGACCTTAGGGTTTCAAATTTTTCATCACATGGGCTGTTGCAAATATCAGAGATGGTGGTGAATATTGGTAGCTCAGCAACACACACAAAATGCTGGAGGAACTTAGCAGGCCAGGCAGCATCCGTGGAAAAGAGTACAGTCGATGTTTCAGGCCGTGACACTTCAGCAGGACTGCTGAACAGTCTTGGCCCGAAACATCGACTGTACTCTTTCCCACAGATGCTGCCTGGCCTGCTAAGTTCCTCCAGCATTTTGTGTGTGTTGCTTGGATTTTCTCTTGTTTGTGATTGGTAGATCAGGTTGAGGCATTTGATTTGCAGTGTATGGTAAACTTGCTAATTAGCTTGAAGACATTTCATCACCATTTGAGGTGATATCCTCAGTGCATAGTTGTTAGTGTTTCTCTCTGGGAATACTGACATTGATATAGGCCCCTGTTCACTTGTCTTGATCCTGATTGGCTAGCCCTAGAGTTGACCTTTAATTCGATTGGTTCACGCTTCTTTGGCTCTTGGGCGTTCGTAGATGGTGTCTATTTTAATAAGTTTTTTTACAGAGTTATCAGAAGAAAGCCATGTTTCTAAAATTCTCCTGCCTGCTTCGTGTTTGTCTCCTCCAGAGCCTCTGCAGTATCCTTCTCTGTCTTCATGTACCAACATCAGCAACAGTGGATCATGTCTCTGTACTGCCAGTAAATGAGTTGAGAGTTTACATTTCAATTTCGAAGGGCAGATTTATAAACAACTCAAAGGAATGCCAATGGCACCATCAACATCCGGCTTCGTTGCGGAGGCCGATATGCAAAAGCTAGGAAAGATAGCATTTCCAGTCCTCAAGCCCAAATTCTGGGTATGATATGTAGATGATACCTTTGTAATACTCAAACAAAATGAAATAGAGGATACCTTTATCCAAATCAACAACCTATTCAGTGACATCAAGTTTAAAATGGAGAGATGTACTTATCGCTAGAAGGACAGACAGGACATTCGAGACATCTGTCTACTGGAAGGGTTCACATACAGACCAAATATTGAACTACCACAGCAACCACCCAGCCTGCCACAAGAAAAACTCATTCAAACCTTACTTTCTTTCTTCTCAAATCTTTTTATTATTTTTTCAAAAATAAACACGAATACATCGAAGTAAACAACACTTAGGATGTCGCAAAAGAAAAAAATTATATAAAGATTGAAAAATTTTGTGTTGGAAAAAAAAACCCCTACTAAGCAAGAAAATGGGGAAAAAAAAATCCCATTAGGTGTCTAACCCCAGAGCCATGCGTCAAACATAAAGCTTCTAAAGATGAACATCAAATCGTCAGCAGAAAAGAAAGTACCAATAAAAATTTACAATTAGATCGTGGAGAATCCATCAATTAACTCAAATGATAATAACGAGCAAATGAACCCCATCTTTTCTCAAAATCAAACATGGGTTCAAAGGTTCGATTTCTAATTTTCTCCAAACTAAGACATAGCATCACCTGAGAGAACCATTGTGACAAAGTGGGAACCGTTGTATCCTTCCACTTCAACAAAATGGCCCTCCTAGCTATCAATGTAACAAATGCAATAACATGTTGGTCAGACATAGAGATACCATGGATATTTTGAGGAATTATTCCGAAAAGCACAGTTAATTTGTTAGGTTATAAATTAATTTTAAGTGCTTTAGAAATTGTTGAAAAAACTGACTTCCAGAACTGTTCCAGTATAGAGCAAGACCAAAACATGTGTGTCAGTGTAGCTATCTCAGTTTTACATCTATCACAATAACTATCAATATTAGGGAGTATTTTAGACAATCTCTCCTTCATCAAATGATAACAATGTACAATTTTAAACTGAATCAGTGAATGACTAGCACTGATTGAAGAAGCGTTAACCAACTTCAGAATTCGCATCCAATCTTCCGTCGTAAAAGTCAAATTGAGTTCCTTTTCCCAATCTTGTTTAACGTTAAATAAAGGGCGCTTATCCCATTGTAATAGTAAATTATAAATTCTTCCAATGGAACGCTTCTTCGATGGGTTCATACTCATAAAAGTATCTAACAGGTAGCATCCAATATGTAAGGAAAATTACTTAAATATTTTTGTAAGAAATGTCTAAGTTGGAGATACTGTAAAAAGTGTGAGTATGAAAGAGAATATTTATCAAATAATTGTTCAAAGAACATCAGTCTACCTTCTTTAAATAAGTCCAAAAAAGAATTACTACCTTTATTTTTCCAAAGTGAAAAAATTGGATCACTCAAAGAAGGCTTAAAAAAGTTGTTTTGATAAATTAATCTACAAAGCTTAAATTTTTTAAGATTAAAAAACTTACGGAACTGAAGCTAAGTTTGTAAAGAATGCTTAATCACAGGGTATAAGTTTAAATTAGCAACTTTAGCTAATTGTATAGGCAAAGCAGCTCCCAATAATGAAGTTAAATGAAACTGTTTCACAGCTTTGAATTCCAAATCTACCCAGATAGGCCAAGCCTTCTTATCAACCCATATAACCAAAAGGACATGTATCGCACATTAACAGCCCAGTAATACATTCTTAAATTAGGCAAAGCAAGACCTCCATCCTTTTTCAACTTTTGTAAATGACATTTACAAAATTCTTGGTCTTTTACTATTGCAGGTAAAAGATAAAATAATAGACTCAATCTGGTCAAAAAACTTCTTAGTCAAAAAAACAGGGATATGCTGAAATAGAGATAAAAATTTTGGTAGAATCATCATTTTGACTATATGGATGTGACCAACAAGTGAAAATGTAAGTGGACTCCATTTACTAAACAAATATTTCATAGAGTCTAACAAAGGAACAAAATTGGCTTTTTAAAGATCCTTATATTTTTTAGTGATTGTGACACCTAAATAACTAAAAGAATCTGTAACTTTGAAAGGAGTATTGTCATACATAGAAACGGATTCATTTATAGGAAACAATTCACTTTTGCTAAAATTTATTTTATATCCTGAAAACTCTCCAAATTCATTAAATAGTTTTAACAAGGCAGGAATAGATTCCTCAGGATTTGATATATAAACCAATAAACCATCTGCATAAAGAGAAATCTTATGAATGGTCTCATTCACAGAAATTCCATAAATATTTTTAGCTTCACAAAGAGCAATAGCAAGGGGTTCTAATATTAAATTAAGTAATGAAGGACTTAATGAACAGCCTTGTCTTGTCCCTCGTGAAAGCTGAAAAAAGGAGACCTACAGTTGTTAGTAATAACAGTAGCAATAGGAGCTTTATATATCATTCTAATCGAATTATTAAAATTAACATCAAAGCCAAGTTTCTCTAAAACATTAAATAGATATTTCCATTTGACTCAATAATTTGAAAAAGAATAACGACCCTTTATGAAACCTGTCAGATCTTTAAAAATAATTTTTCCCAAAATATTCTCCAACCGATTGGCCACTATCTTTGACTGAATCAACGTTCAATAGTGAAATAGATCTATATGAGGCACAATCAGTAGGATCTTTATCCTTTTTAAGAATTAAAGAGATAGAAGCCTCATAAAAAGTAGAAGGTAAATCACCTTTCACAAAAGAATCCTTAAACGTTTCCAATATATACGGGGAAAGCAATTTTATGAGTTTTTTTATAACATTCCACAGGATAACCATCAAGTCCAGGGGCTTTACCAGACTGAATCGAAAAAATAGCTTTATGAATTTCAGTTTCAGTAATTTGGGCATCAAGAGTTTTTTGATCTTCAACAGAGATTTTGGGAAAAGCAATCTTCCGTAAGAAAGCATCCATTTTAGAAGAATCTACTGGACATTGAGATTTATAAAGTTCAGTGTAAAAGTCTTGAAAAATCCTATTAATTTTTTCATATTCCTGAGCCAAAGTACCATCTTTCCTTCAAATTTTCAATATTTGCCTTCTGGATCTAGCTGTTCTTAATTGAGATGCAAGCAGTTTATTATTTTTATCTCCAAACATATAAAATTGGCTCTTTAACTTAAGCAAATAGCCTTCAATATGATGAGTTAGTAATAGGTTATATTGTGATTGAAGTTCCACCCTTTGTTTGAATACATCTATATTAGGGGAAACTGCATAAATATTATCTAAGTCTTTAATTTGTTTTGAAATTTTACCTAATTCTACAGTCTGTTTTTTAAGCTTAGCTGAATAAGAAATGATCTGACCGCGTAAAAATGCTTTAAATGTATCCTATATAATTAATTTAGACGTACACCCTATATCATTAAAAAGAAAAAATTCTTTTATCTGATTTTCTATAAAACTGACAAAGTCAGAATCTTGCAATAATGTCTGAGGCATGCGCCATGGTGGACGAACCAGAATGACATCATCAAATTCAAAAGACAAACTCAAAGGTGCATGATCAGATATAGCAGTAGCATCATATTCGCAATTTTTAACACTAGGCAAGAATCTGAGATTGATTATAATATAATCAATCTTCGAATATTTTTTATAAGCATGTGAAAAGAAAGAATATTCTCTGTTATCAGGGTGTAGATACCTCCATAATTCAATCAATCCAAAATCGGTCAAAAAGGAGTTGATAAGTGACGCAGAACGATTTGGAAGTCGCTGATTGATTAAGCTCTTATCCATCAAAGGATTTAAACAACAGTTGAAATCCCCACCCATTATCAACATATATCCATTTAAATCGGGCGTAAAGTAAATACCTTTTTTAAAAAAAGGATTATCTAAATTGGGACCATACAAATTAACCAAAACAACTTTTCTGTTACAGATCGCCCCTTTAACAATTAAAAATTTACCATTAGAATCTAACTCAATATCCTCTTGAGTAAATATATTAGATTTAATAAAGATAGACACACCTTTAGAGGTGGAGTGGAACTGCAAACCTTTCCACCATCCAAAGAATCTATTTTGATCTCCCGCCCTGATATGTGTCTCTTGAGCAAAAATTATATCAGGTTGGAATTGGTTAATAATTTTAAAAGTCTTTTTTTGTTTGATAGGATAATTCCAACCACGTACATTCCAATTTATTACATTAATCCATTTAAATACCATATTATAATTTTATTCTACTTTACACATGCACAGAGCACATACCAATAAGGGATGATCAAAAATGGCGGCGATGAAGAATACAACCACATAAAAAACACACATGCTCCGGAACCTCCCAATGGGGGAAAATAATCCTAACTGTAACCCCTCCCCCTCCCAAAAGCCCGAAAAGGCAAGCAGACTAGATAGAAAACAAAGCCAGGGACTGCTCTGTCTGTTCAGGAGAAACATTTTTTAAAGGATTATCTCTCCCTCCCCCCAGTTAAAAATAAACCGACTGACCTTGTGAAAGGAATGATAAAGTCTCAGCAAAGGAAAGTTTTTACATTCCAGCATACTAATGTTATTTCTTGAAGAGAAAAACCAGCGCCATTTTTTAGGTTTAACATTACGTCTCTAAAAAAAACTTTAAATTCAATTATAAGATGCTATAATAAAGCAGAAAAAAATAATAGCATGTTAAACCATGCTAAATTTCCAAAAATACCAATTAATAATAACATAAGTAATTAAACCCTCCCCTAAATATTTAAAAAAAAAAGAGATGTACTTATCGCTAGAAGGACAGACAGGACATTCGAGACATCTGTCTACTGGAAGGGTTCACATACAGATCAAGTACTGAACTACCACAGCAACCACCCAGCCTGCCACAAGAAAAACTCATTCAAACCTTACTTAAGAGAGCACAAACACACTGCACCACCACCAAACTTAGGGCCGGGGAAGAGAAGAACTTATTTAAAGTCCTCCAGGAAGGTGGTTACCCACAGAATTTCATCAGGAGATGCTTACTAAGGAGGAAAAGTCACGCAGACCTTACTCAACACATGTTGAAATGTGTGACCTTGCTCACATCAAGAATATTGCAGAAATGACAGTTGACAGCTCCCACCTCACGGCATCACAATCACTCACAAACCAACGGCGACTTTAGGGAAACTTACGTCAAGAACCAAGGTACCAGTAAAGACAACTAACAAAAGCAATTTGGTGTACAGGATCTCCTGGGGAGACTGCACCAAGAACTGCGTCAACCAGACAGGACATAAACTCTTAACTCTTTTACAGAAGCAAACTGACGGTACGAAGACATGATCCACTGTCGCCAATCTCGGTACATGAAGACTGAGAAGGAAATCTCTTTATCTGGGACATTTCGGAGGTTCTGGTGCAGGCAGACTCAAAGCAAGTACAAGAATGTTCTTTCAGCCTCAACTCAGTGATGCCCACAACATCATACCTGCCAAACTCTAAATGTGCTACAAATTCATCTGCCTTATTCCGTATACTGTGTGCACTCTAATATTGCACTGTAAGTCCTGTGTTCATCACCCTTTTCGACTCTGGTCCCATGTTACACCTCAACTCATCCCACTGACTGCACTTTTGCCCTATCATCTGCCTGTCCTTCCTCATGGTCTCACTACGCACTGCATCAACTTGTACACTAACTGCCCCATCCTCAGCCCTATCACTCCAATTCCCATACCACTGCCAACTTAGCACAAAACCCTCCCCAACAGCTCTAGCAAACCTGCCCATAAAGGTATTGATGCCCCACCCCCAGGTTCAGGTATAACCCGTCCTTTATGTACAGGTCATACCTTCCCCAGAGGAGAGCCCAATAATCCAGAAATGCTGCCCCCTGTACCACTTCCTCAGCCACTCAATGATCTGTACCATCATCCTATTTCTTCCCTGACTAGCACATGCTACCAGGTGTAATCCACAGATTACTATCTTGAAGGTCCAGCCCTCAGTCTCTTCTGTAACTCCCTGTACTCACTGTGCAGGACCTCTATCCCCTTTGTACCGATGTCCTTGGTGCCAATGTGCACCACTACCTCTGGCTGCTCACCCTCTGCCTTGAGAATCTTTTGCAGAGGCTCTGAGATATCTTCGACTTGTCTTTGTGCCCACAGAATCTCCTGTCCATCACCTTAACCTTTGAGTTTCTTAATTCTATTTCTCCGCCTGACTTTACCCTTCCCTGATGAGCCTCAGAGCTGGCGGTCGTGCCATAAGGCCATATGATATAGGAGCAGAAGTAGGCTATTCAGCCCATTGACTCTTCTCCACCATTCCATTGATTCTTCTCCACTATTCAATCATGGGCCAATCCAATTCTTCCAGTCATCCCCACTCCTCTGCTTTCATCCCTTACCCTTTGATGCCCTGGCTAATCAAGAACCTATTTATCTCTGCCTTGAATACGCCCAGTGACTTGGCCTCCATAGTCGCTCGTGGCAACACATTCCACAGATTTACCACCCTCTGACTAAAGTTATTTCTCTGCATCTCATGCATTGAGATGCACTGACTGCTTACTTTTCCTGGTGGTTACCCTCCTACTCTCTGAGAGCATCCAGCTCCAAATGCATGATGTTGTCAGTCAGCATCTGAAGTTGATTGCACTTCCCGCAGATGTAGTCATCAGGGAGATCAGTAGCTACCCTAAAATCCTACATCTTACAGGAGGAGCATTCTACTGCCTGAACTACCTTCTTGCCTGCACTCGTTATGCCTCTAACTTCTCAAACTTCATTTCACCAAGACAGTTATGAAATGTCATTTGGATATGGTAATAAGAATCAAAAGCTATCAATGGGATGGAAGTTCTATTAGTCGAGATAGAGTTTATAAAGAATGGGTAAATGCCAAAGACAGGAGAGAGAAAAAATAACTGAGTGACTTAAATATGACAAAAATTAAACATCTCCAACCTGATGGCATAAACATTGACTTCTCTAACTTCCGTTAATGCCCCTCCACCCCTTTGTACCCCATCCCTTATTTATTTATTATTCATTATTATTATTATGATTTTTTCTTTCCCCTTTTTTTCTCTCTTTTTTCTCCCTCTGTCCGTCTCACTATAACTCCTTGCCCATCCTCTGGGTTTCCCTCATCCTTCCTTTCTCCCTAGGCCTCCTATCCCATGATCCCTTCTCCAGCCTTGTATACCTTTTGCCAATAACCTGTCCAGCTCTTGGCTCCACCTCTCCCCCTCCTGTCTTCTCCTGTCAATTTGGATGTCCCCCTCCCCCTCCCACTTTCAAACCTCTTACTATCTCTTCCTTCAGTTAGTCCTGACGAAGGGTCTCGGCCCGGAACGTGGGCTGTACCTTTTCCTATAGATGCTGCCTGGACTGCTGTGTTCACCAGCATTTTTCGTGTGTGTGACTTAAATATGTATGTTATTTTGTTGTTCTGTGCAGTCTTATGTCAAATATTTTGTAAACCTACATAAACTGTCCCATGTGCACATTCAGTGCACACATACTTTTGTCACAGGAAAAAAGTTTGCAATAACATAAAATTTTTGTGCACACTGACTACTAAAAATTCGAGGGAAAATTGGCTCTCAGCTCTAAAATTCTTCCTGTAACCTCTTGGCCTCTCTTGCTCTCTGTTGCAATTTAAAGGCACTCCTCAGAATCAGAATCATAATCAGAATTAGAATCAGGTTTAATATCACCAGCATATGTTGTGAAATTTGTTAACTTGGCAGCAGCAGTACAATGCAATACGTAATGATAGAGAGAAAAAGAAAGCTGTGAATTACAGTAAGTATATGTATATATATTAGTTGTTGTTTGTCCATCGTTGACGTCGATGAGGACCTCGACAGCATTTGATGGTGTCGAGACTAGCGCGTGGTTTGGATTTAAGTGAGGGAGAGTTGCACAGCGTCAGCCTCACTCTCTCTTCCCAATTCCCATCTGGATCCAGTGGCGAGACAGAGTCAAGACGGCTGGAGATGGGACTAGGCGCAGTGGATGACCAGGACGTCTTCTGTGTCTTGTCCTGCTCCACATGTTCCACAACGCTTGCAGAGACCGCCTTCTTGACCGTTGGACCTTCCATTGGTCTCGTCAGCTTAATCCGCTGGAGTCTGTCTGCACATGCTGGGAAGTTAAATTAAACAAATAGTGCAAAAAATAGGAAAAGTTGTGAAGTAGTGTTCATAGGTTCAATGCCCATTCAGAAATCTGATGGCAGAGAGGAAGAAGCTATTTCTGAATCATTGAGTGAGTGTCTGTAGCTCCTGTAGCCTGAGCTTCTGTACCTCTTTCCTGGTGGTAGCAATGAGAAGAGGGCATGGCCTGGTGGGTGGTCGCTCCAAGGAGAAAGGGCCGAGTTCACTCAACCTGTCTTCATACGGCATGCTCCCCAATCCAGACAACATACATACATAAAATCTATTGATATACAAGAGAATGCAGCTGCTGGAATCTGGACAAACACCCAAACTAGGTAAGGATTCAGTGAGCGAAAGAGCGTCTGTGTAGGCAAAGGGATGGATCGTGTTTACATTCAAAAACCCTCCATCAAGACTGAGCGTGTGGGAGAAAGATAGCTAATCTATAAAAAGTGAAAGGGAGAAATGAGAGTTAAGTGATAGAAGGAACCAGATGAGGTGTGGCATGATAGACAGATGGAGCCAGATGGCAGGGTGGGGAATGGAGATGAGAGAGTGTTGAGACGAGGCTAATAAGGTGAAACCAGACAATGGGGAGATGATGAGCTATTAGATCCAGGGAGGGAGGGAATAACAAAGGTGAACTCAGGGAAATGAATCCCAGTTGGAAAGGTACTGTGGGAGGAGGGATGGGAGGAGGCCCGCGAGAGAAAGGCCTTGAAGTACCTGCCCTTACTGCAGGAGTGTAAAGACAAGGGATGGCAGGCATGGTTGTTCCCTGTGGAGATCGGCTGCAGAGGTTTCCCAGCCAAATCAGCATGGTGGTTGTTGTCAGCTCTGGGCCTGGATGAAAGGAGCAAAAAACAAGCAGCTCGTAGGATGGGGGAAGAGGCAGAACGAGCCTCTTGTTGGATTTGGAGTAGGCGAGAGGAGGGAAACTGGAAGCCAGGAGCAGATGGGCAGTGATTTGGCCACCACTGCCGGCCCACCAACTGGAGAGTGTCGTGTTTAAGGGTCGAAATACTCTGTGAAGGTTGGGAACCACCTGATGACATCTGCTCCTGGCTGAAGGCAACGGTTACCTTATAAGGTATCTGGAGAATGCACCCTAACAGGTGTATGTTACAAGTAGGTTATGGGTAGAATGGAAATATTTGGGGTAAATTAAGAAATGTAATTAAATTAATCTGGTGCTGCGGGGTAGGGGGAGGAGGAGGAACGATTGAAAATGTGAACATGAGAGAGATAGCCTAAGTGGACAGGTGGGAGAGGTAAAGGTACATACGGGTGGGTGCCTGCTAACTAAAACTCAACTATTCAATGTTTATACCTTCAGACTCAGGGATACAGAAGAGGAATCTGAGGCATTCAGATTCAAAATAACACTGTTGTTCTTTTACACAGGATACTCTGCAGATGCTGGAAATCCAGAGGGAAAAGATACCACAAAATGTTGGAGGAACTCAGCAGGTCCGGCAGCGTCTGTGGAGAGGAATAAACAGTCGATATTTTTGACAGAATCCCAGCACGGAGGGTATTTAAGAGTTCCAGCAAAACAGAGTGATCCTCTGCCCATGGTCCCTTGCTTCTGCAACCGTAATAAGACAGGTTTCTCTTGCCAAGCATGTGCCAATGTTATTGAAGCAATTTTATTGAAAGGTACACTGGGAGCTCTGCCAAATATAGAAGAAATTCCTGCCTGATGAGATTTTACAATTTTCTGTAGGTTGTTGTAGCATTCAAATAATGTTGAAATGCTATTACCTCAAACAACTGCAATACCACTCAGTGTGACTTAGTATTTCTCCATCCATAAAACAATTTATGAAGATATCGTGAGACATTAATGGTGCGCTTTTTTCATTCACTTCTCAGAAATCCAACTTTTGCCACCATATGTAAGTAAATTTGGTGTAGTACCAGCAGAAACACTGACCACTCAGGTGTGGTTACTTCTTTCGTTCACCCACCTAGTTCTCAGCTTTAATGTTAATAGCATGTACAAAACAAGAAACAAATTAATAAGCTGCAGTGATTACATTAATAAAAACAGGTCTCCAGAGCAAATAAATTTTTACCACAAAAATATTTTTAAGACAAAACAATCTTGAACGCAAATTGTCCACACAGATTTTAAAAGTGATAGCTGCTCTCAACAAGGTCAATAATTATGAAATATGTTCTTTGCTCTATTTAAGTCAGGGGAGCCTCTCACAGATTTACCATCTCCAGACAGAAACTGGGCACGGCCTGCAAAACTTAACGTGAAACAGGAAATGGTGGAAACACTCAACAGCTTCAACAACATTCTTCAGGGAGATAAAGATAAATTTGGTTGAGTTGTTCTCTGATCTTGGCAATTTACTTGTAAATGTTTCGTCACCATGTGAGGAGACAACATCAATGCACTGTTGCTTTTGGCGTGTCCTCCAAATACTTGCCTTTATATACTTATCAATCGATTGTATAACTATATAATTGAATGATGAAAAATTAATTTCCTTCCCTTCCCATCCTTCTATTCCCCACTCTGGCTCTTACCTCTATCTTGCCTATTACCTCTCCCTTGGTCCCCTCCTCCTTCCTTTTCTCCTATGGTCCACTCTTCTTTCCTATTAGACTCCTTCCTCTCCAGCCGTTTATCCTTCACACCCACCTGGCTTCAACTATCACCTTATAGTTATCCACCTTCCCCTCCTCCTTCTTTTCCAGTCCTGAAGAAGAGTTTCGGCCTGAAACATCAACTGTTTATTATTTCCTTAAATAGTGCCTGACCTGCTGAGTTCCTCCAGCATTTTGTGTGTGTTGTCTTGGATTTCCAGCATCTGCAGAATTTCTCTTGTTTATGAAAAGCTTTCCTTTGAATAATGCTGACCAGACATATCATGAAATCATTGAGGTGGTAAAAAGAACATGATTTCAGATTATACTGCTGTTGTACAGAAAATGCAGTGCAGGCAGACAAATAAAGTGCAAGGGCTATGATGACTGGAAGATCAATGTTCGTCCTTTAGTGTGTGAGAGGTCCATTCAGGAGTCTAACAGCAGTTAGATAGAATTCATTCTCGAGTCCAGTGCTCTTAAACTTCTCTATATTCTGTTTGATGGGAGAGAGGAGAACGGAGGTTGAGTGGGATCAGAGGGATTCTTGGTTATGATGACTGCTTGTCCAAGACAGTGGGAAGCGCAGACAGAGTAGCTGGAGGGGAGGCTGTTTCTCATGACGGATTGTACTGTCTTCACAGCTCTCGGCAATTTCTTGTGGCCTCGGACAGAACAGTTGCATCTGGCTATGATATTTTCTATGGTTCATCTCTAAAAACAGGAGAGAGTTATTGAGGATGTTCCAGATTCCACATCTCATCATCCCTAGTTAGCTTCAGGAACAGTAGACACTATCACTCCCTGAACATACAGTGCTGTATCACTGCCAATAACAAAGCCCCTGGTCCACTTTTCAGATTTGTTCCTGATTCACAAAAACAGGAAGTGCCCTAGTGTTTCAGATTCATTTTCCTACCCCTGCCCAATTGTTAATAACACTATGATTCCACTCTGACCCATGGTTCAATCATGGGAATTGCCTGCGTGTTTCCTGGATTTGCAGCCACTGCAGCCAACTAACAAACAGAGATTAAGTTATAAGCAGAATGCCTTTTACTGATTGAGTAATTATTGGCTAAGCAGTAGTGTTTGGTACAATAACGTTTCAAAGACTTAAGAAAGTATAGTGTGTTTCTAAAGGTGCAGTTGCATAACATTACACAACATGTACGTTGCCTGACTTGAGACACACTACATGCTGCTTTTGTTTAACTAAACCTTGGCTTCAATCATATTGTACTTCCCAAACCCAGGTTATTATGTTGGGCTTCCAGCCAAATGGCAGAAACACTGGTTTATGGGAGAAACTTCCAGTTAATATTGCTTTGTCCTTTTCTGTACCTCACAAATATTATTTGACATCAACCTGTTCCATATTATTTACATTCTTGAACAAATTCTTGGTCACTTTGTTAACAAAGCTGAGATTTCGCTTAGATTTTCCTTCTCTTCTGTGATTAGTCTTCACACTTCTTCAGCAAAGCAATGAGACGGGCAGCTACCTGCGTTGGTGCACCTGACATAAATTTCTGAAGGCTAGTATTAGAACTAAAGGGTTATAGATAAATACAACACAGATACAGGCCCTTCTACCCAACCAGTCCATGCTGACCACAGTGCCCACCCAGCTTGTCCCAATCTCCTACATTCAGCCCATATCCCTTTAAATCCTGTCCCACCATGCAAGTGCTGCTTAAATGATATTGTTGCACCCATCCAAGTGCTGCTTAAATGATATTGTTGTAGCTGCCTCAACCACTTCTGGCAGCTCACTAGACATACTCACCACCCTCTGTGTGAAAAGGTTGCCTCTCTCACCCTAAAACCATGTCCCCTAATTTCGGTCTTCACTACTCTAGGGTCACATCTACGTTATCCATGCCTCTCATAATTATAAACATTCTTGTTAGGTTGCCCCTCATTCTTATATGTTTCAAGGTTTAAAGACCAAGCCTGGTTATACCCTTATAAATCTTTCTGTACTCTTAAAAGGGAGACACTGCCTAGCGGAGCGGTCATCAAAGGAGCGGTCATCGACGGAGTGATCTGTGGCAGAGTAGTAGGGCTTTGGCTCATTCAGGCTTCAGCGATAATGTTTCGAGGCGAGGTAAGTTACCTGTGAGGAATAAAACAGGAAGTATGTCTGTGAGGCTGGTGATCTGTACTGGGTGTCAGATGTGAGATGTCCGGGAGACTCCCAGCCTCACGGTTGGACACATCTGCCTCAGGTGCGTCAAGCTGCAGCTCCTTAGCATTAGGGAACTGGAGATACAGCTCGATAACCTTCGTTTGGTCAGGGAAATTGAGCAGGTGATAGAGAGGAACTATAGGCAAGTAGTCACATTGGGGCCTCAGGAGGCAGGTAAGTGGGTAACAGTCAGGAGAGGGAAGGGCAGGAGACAGAGGCTAGAGAGCACTCCTGTTCATCTTGACAATAAGTACTCCTGCTTATTGGGGGTGGGGGGGAGACGGCCTACCTGGGGAAAGCAACCATGGCCGGTTCTCTGGCACAGAGTCTGACCCTGTGGCTCAGAAGGGTAGGGAAAGGAAGAGGATGCAGCAGTGATAGGGGACTCTGTAGTTAGGGGGTCGGAGAGGCAATTCTGTGGACGCAGGAAAGAAACACGGATGGTAGTTTGCCTCTCAGGTGCCAGGGTCCAGGATGTTTCTGATCGTGTCCATGATATCCTGAAGTGGAAAGGTGAACAGCCAGAGGTTGTGGTACATATTGGTACCAACGATGTAGGTAGGAAAAGGGAGGAGGTCCTGAAAACAGACTACAGGGAGTTAGGAAAAAAGTTGAGAAGCAGGACCTCAATGGTAGTAATCTTGGGATTACTGCCTGTGCCACGTGACAGTGAGTATAGGAATAGAATGAGGTAGAGGATAAATGTGTGACTGAGGGATTGGAGCAGGGGGCAGGGATTCAGATTTTTGGATCATTGGGAACTCTTTTGGGACAGGCGTGACCTGTACAAAAAGGATGGGCTGCACTTGAACCCGAGAGGGACCAATATTCTGGCAGAGAGGTTTGCTGAGGCTATTGGGGAGATTTTAAACTAGAATTTCTGGGGGGGTGGGAGCCAAACTGAAGAAAGGGAGGAAGGGGCGGTTGGCTTACAAATATAGAAGCTTGGAGACAGTGTGAGAGGGAAGATAGGCAGGTGATAGAGAAGGGAATCGCTCAGACTGATGGTTTGAGATGTGTCTATTTCAACGCGAGAAGCATCATGAACAAAGCCCATGAGCGTAGAGCATGAATCAGTACTTGGAGCTATGATGTTGTGGCCGTTACAGAGACTTGGATGGCTCAGGAGCAGGAATGGTTACTTAAAGTGCCAGGCTTTAGGTGTTTCAGAAAGAACAGGGAGGGAGGCAAAAGAGGTGGGGGCTTTGCACTGCTGATCAGAGATAGTGTCATGGATGCAGAAAAGGAGGAAGATATTGAGGGATTGTCTACTGAGTCTCTGTGGGTGGAAGTTAGAAACAGAAAGGGGTCAATAACTCTACTAGGTATTTTTTATGTACCACAGATATCAAGGAGCAGATAGGAAGACAGATTCCGGAAAGGGGTGATAATAACAGAGTTGTCGTGGTGGAAGATTTTAGTTTACCAAATATTGATTAGCATCTCCCTAGAGCAAATATTTAGATGGGGTGGAGTTTGTTAAGTGTGTTCAGGAAGGTTTCTTGACACAATATGTAGATAAGCCTATAAGAGGAGAGGCTGTACTTGATCCGGTATTGGGAAATGAACCTGGTCAGGTGTCAGGTCTCTCAGGAGAGCATTTTGGAGATAGTGATCGCAATTCTATTTCCTTTGCCATAGCATTGGATAGTGATGGGAACAGACAAGTTAGGAAAGCATTTAATTGGAGTAAGGGGAAATATGAAGCTATCGGGCAGGAACTTGAAAGCATAAATTGGGAACAGAAGTTTTCAGGGAAATGTAAGGCAGAAATGTGGCAAATGCTCAGGGGATATTTGTGTCGCAGTCTACATAGGGTACGTTCCAATGAGACAGGGAAAGGATGGTAGGGTACAGGAACCGTGGTGTACAAAGGCTGTTGAAGATCTAGTCCAGAAGAAAAGAAAATCTTAAGAAAAGTTCAAAAAACTCGGTAATAATAGAGATCTAGAAGATTATAAGGCTAGCGGGAAGGAGCTTAAGAATGAAATTGGGAGAGCCAGAAGGGGCCATAAGAAGGCCTTGGCAAGCAGGATTAAAGAAAACCCAAAAGCATATGTGAAGAGCAAGAAGATAAGACAGGAGATAATAGGACCAATCAAATGTGCCAGTTGAAAAGTGTATATGGAACTGGAGGAGATAGCGGAGGTACTTAATGAATATTTTGCTTTGATATACACTACGGAAAAGGATCTTGGCGATTGTAGGGACTGTTTACAGTGGATTGAAAAGCTTGAGCATATAGACATTAGGAAAGAGGATGTGCTGGAGCTTTTGGAAAGCATCAAGTTGGATAAGTCTCTGGGACTGGATGAGATGTACCCCAGGCTACTGTGGGAGACTGTGCTTCTGGCAATGATCTTTTCATCATCAATGGGGATGGGAGAGGTTCCAGAGGATTAGAGGGTTGCAGATGTTGTTCCCTTATTCAAGAAAGGGAGTAGTGATAGCCCAAGAAATTATAGACCAGTGAGTCTTACTTCAATAGTTGGTAAGTTGATGGAAAAGTTCCTGAGAGTGAGCATTTATGAACATTTGGAGAGGCATAATATGATTAGGAATAGTCAGCATGGCTTTATCAAAGGCAGGTCATGCCTTACAAGCCTGATTGAATTTTTTGAGGATGTGACTAAACATATTGATGAGGGTAGAACAGTAGATGTAGTGTATATGGATTTCAGCAAGGCATTTGATAAGTTTCCCTATGCAAGTCTTATTGAGAAAGCAAGGAAGCATGGGATCCAACGGGACCTTGCTTTGTGGATCCAGAACTGGCTTGCCCACAGAAGGCAAAAAGTGATTGTAGACAGGTCATATTCTGCATGGAGGTCTGTGAGCAGTGGTGGCCTCAGGGATCTTTTCTGGGACCCCTTCTCTTCGTGATTTTTATAAATGACCTGGATGAGGAAGTGGAGGGATGGGTTAGTAAATTTGCTGATGACACAAAGGTTGGGGGTGATGTGGATAATGTGGAGGGCTGTCAGAGGTTACAGCGAGACATCGATAGGGTGTAAAACTGGGCTGAGAAGTGGCAGATGGAGTTCAACCCAGATAATTGTGAGGTGGTTCATTTTGGTAGGTCAAATATGATGGCAGAATATAGTATTAATGGTAAGACTCTTGACAGTGTGGAGGATCAGAGGGATCTTGGGGTAAGATTTCATAGGACACTCAAAGCTGCTGCACAGGTTGACTCTGTGGTTAAGAAGGTATACGGTATATTGGCCTTCATCAACCGTGGGATCGAGTTTAAGAGCTATGAGGTAATGTTACAGCTATAGAGGACCCTGGTCAGACCCCACTTGGAGTACTGTGCTCAGTTCTGGTCACGTCACTACAGGAAGGATGTGGAAACTATAGAAAAGGTGCAGAGAAGGTTTAAAAAGATGTTGCCTGGATTGGGGAGCATGCTTTAGGAGAATAGGTTGAGTGAACTTTGCCTTTTCTTCTTAGAGAGGCAGAGGATGAGAGGTGACTTGACAGAGGTGTATAAGATGATGAGGGGCATAGATCGTGTGGATAGTCAGAGGCTTTTTCCCAGGGCTGAAGTGGCTAACACGAGAGGGCACAGTTTTAAGGTGCTTGGAAGTAAGTACAGAGGAGCTGTTAGGGGTAGGTTTTTACATAGAGAGTGGTGAGTGCACGGAATGGGCTGCTAGCGATGGTGGTGGAGGCAGATATGATAGGGTCTTTTAAGAGACTCCTGGATAGGTATATGGAGCTTCAAAAAATAGAGGGCTATGGGTAACCCTAGGTAATTTCTAAAGCAAGTACATGTTTGGCACAGCATTGTGGGCCAAAAGGCCTGTATTGTGCTGTAGGTTTTCTCTGTTTCTGTGTTCTTTCTAGTTTAATCATTGTTTTCCTACAACAAGGTGTCCAAAACTGTACTCAGTACTCAATGTGCAGTCCCTTATACATCAACTTATACAATTGCAACATAATGTCCCTTGTCTTATGTCAGTGATGAACAGAAGCAGATGAAGGTCAACATCTTAAACAGGTTTTTTCACCATTCTGTTTTCCCGTGACACCGCTTTCAATGAACTGTAGACTTGTAATTTTCAGTGCTTTTGTTCCATCACACACTTTATGCCCTACCACTCATAACATGTCTAAACTGTTTGTCAGAGATATTGAACCTGATTCTGAACAGGAAATTCTGGAAACACTCAGCGGGTCGGACTGCATTGGTGGGAGGAGACAGAGAGTTTATATCTTAGTTCAGGCCAGAGACATTTTGTCAAGTGGGGAACGGAGATGAAAGAAGCTTGTTCTGCTGCAGGGAGTGTTGGTGAGAGGATATCTTTGATAGTGTGAGCTTGGGGATAGAAAAGGAAAGAACAAATGGGGTTGAGAGCGAAAATAGATCAATAGACCAGTTATGTTTGAAGGGTGGAGCAGACTCTTGGCTAATGGCCTAATTCTTCTCCTCCATCTTATGGTCGAAATACTAAAGAATGTGGGTGCTGTAAAATGGAGAGCAGGAGGACAAGACTAGCAGCTTCCAGAATGAAAACAAAAGATAGATAAAGGGGACTAAAAAAGACCAAAATGAGCAAATATCACAGCTGTTGCGCACATTGCATGCTTGATTCTTGATGCTTGACATTGTGTAAATTGGAATGTCACCTCCTAGTGACCCCACCTGCTGAAGAATGTCACGACACACCTCAAATAATTAACTTCCTCTCCAAAAGAAGTTCATGAAATCACAAGCTGAAAGAGTGCAGGCATAGTTAACAGTCTGCGTGAACCTTGCGCTCAGGAGCCTGGGTTACTTGGTTACCCAAATGAGCTCGAACAACTGCCGCTGGTGCAACTGTGAGAAAATGTTGAAAGTGGCTGACCCCATTTTTTCCAGCCTTAAGTTACTCTTTTCTGTTAATATGTTTGATGATCACCACCCTCTTACTCTTTTGATCCCTCCCCATTGCGAAGGAAAATGGGTAAGATGTGTTCAGATTCAGGCACCATCCCATGTATCAGTCAAATATGCATCATCCCAGAGTGCTTTCTCTCATTCGTAAGGCCAGTGATGTTGTGGGGATGGAACTGGACTCTCTGACAGTGCTGTCTGAAAAGAGGATGCTGTCCAAGTTGCATGCCATCTTGGACAATGTCTCCCATCCACTACATAATGTACTGGTTGGGCACAGGAGTACATTCAGCCAGAGACTCATTCTACCGAGATGCAACACAGAGCGTCATAGGAAGTCATTCCTGCCTGTGGCCATCAAACTTTACAACTCCTCCCTTGGAGGGTCAGACACCCTGAGCCAACAGGCTGGTCCTGGACTTATTTCCTGGCATAATTTACATATTACTATTTAACTATTTATGGTTTTATTACTATTTATTATTTATGGTGCAACTGTAACAAAAACCAGTTTCTGCTGGGATCAATAAAGTGTGACTATGAATATGACTGTGACTATTCATCATCAGTGAGTCCAGCCTTTATTCAGCATCCTTGATTGTCCTTGCAAAGATGTTGAAGAGCCGCAATTCTGATCTGTTGAAGACTCGATGGTGAAAACACAGCGCTTGGAGGTCTGGGGTGTCTCCCCAATGATGATGAAAGAACATCAAGGCGCGTCCAACTGCAGGTACCAGTATTCACATGTGCCTCCCATCATTATCACAACAGAGTCTGTAGGTGTTGGAAATCCAGAGTAACATATAAAATGCTGGATGAACTCAGCAGGTCAGGCAGCATCTATGGAAAGGAATAAACAATCCAGGTTTCATCAGGACTGGAAAGAAAGGGGGAAGAAGCCAGAATAAGACGGTGGGGGGAGGGGAAGGAGTACACGCTAGAAGGCGAAAGGTGAAACTAGCTGGGTGAGAGAAGGGGAATGGCGTGAGCAGCTGGGAGGTAAAGGTTGGGAGAAGAAAGAATCAGGTAGAAGGGGAGAGTGAATTTTGGGAGAAAGGGAAGGAGGGAGGTGATAGGCAGCTGAGGAGAAGAGAAGAGGTAAGAGAAGAGCTAGAGTGGGGAATGGAAAAGGAGGGAAGGCAGAGGAGCCAGAGCAGGGAATTGAAGAATTCCATTCTGGTAATTTTCCCCTCCTCCTTTCCTCTTCTTCCATTCCCCACTCTGGCTCCCATCTTCTCTCTTCTCTTTTCCTCACTTGCCTATCACCTCTCCCTGATGCCATTCCTCCTTCCCTTTCTCCCATGGTTCACTCCCCTCTTTCACTTATCACCTCCCAACCTCTCACTTCATCCGCCCTCCCCCACGCACCTGGCTTCACCTATCTCCTTTTAGCTTGTACTCCTTCCTCTCCAACCCCCCCACCCCTTCACATCAAAAAATAGATTTGAGGATCAAGATGTCAAACCTGACACAAAGCTCTCTGTTCTAAAAGTCCCCCACTCCTTTTTTCTCCCCAGCACCCCAGGACAGAGCAGCGTGACATCGTGATGCAGAGCTTCCAGTCTGAATCCCACCGAATGGCTGGCACAATAATGAGCAGCAAAGTCCAGCTGCCCTACAAAGACAGGATCTGGATCTGTGGTGCAAGGACGTCTTACCCCCAAACAAGATCATAGGAAACCCAGCTCCCATCCAGAATCCAGTGTGTTCAGCTCCCAGCATGCTTTGTGCCCATTCCAGCAGAATCCTGCAGAAGTCAGCAGATGCTCCCATACAACCAACAGAGAGAAATGTAGACACAAGAGAATTTGCAGATGTTGGAAATCCAGAGCAGACTGAAAATGCTGGAGAAACACAGCAGGTCAGGCAGCATCTATGGACAGGAATAAAGAGTGAATATTTTGGGCTGAAACCCTTTATCACGACTCATCAGAGAGTAATATAACCAATCCATTAAAACTGGGTGCCCACAAATATAAAATTCTCTTGGAGCCTTTGTCATTTATTTAATAAAGAAAACTTCAAAATCAACAATAATTTACACAGACAAGTAGAATCCAGGTTCATTTATTTTTGGCTCTGTGAACACAGTTACTAAACTCAGCACTCCTTGTTTTAGGACAGTAAGCTGTTTGTAAAAGTACAGGTTGGACCATCCAGATTATTTAGAACTCTATTTTTTAATGAAGAAACCACCCAGCATCCCAATCTAGTGTAATTAAGTTACAGTATTAGCTTTAGAATAAAACAAGCCCAGCAGTAATTGAAAGTTTAGCATTGACTGTTATGCAAAATTGGCAATATGTTTACATCAGGATCATCACTATTGAAATTATTTTAAGGTGTCAGAACAAACAAGAATCTTTCTTAAACCATTCTGTTAGAATCAATCATGAAAATATCACATGATGCTTTTATCCTCAGGTAAGTGTTGGTGATAATAAGGTGACATGTGTTGCTGGCTTTTTCATTGGCCTCACTGTTTTTCCCTCCCAGCGTATCTCTTGCTTCTGGAAATGTGGGTGATTTATCCATCCAGCCCTGGCAGATCAGAACTCCATGTAATAGCGCACCTCATCAGATCTTAAATAAACTTGTTATATAATTATTTAAACTACTATTTTTCAACTATAATAAAACTTTTTTTCTTTGTTTTAAGTATTTTTTTCTTCTTCTGATTATCGGCCTGCCTTTGAACATTTTGGCCGATAAATTATTGGCCTGTCTTTGACACATGTAGGAACAAGTTGGAGAGTAGCAAATTCAATTTCTTACCCCCAGACTATCAAACAGGCAGTTCCAGCCAAGCAGGAAACAGCTCAACAACAGACCTGTATCAATATACTTCAATCAGAAATGAAACCAACAGAGATTTCTTCTTCAGTTGGCAAATCCAATAACCTTTTTGACTTAAGTTAAACTTAAAGCTCAGATTATTACTGAGCCTCTATGTTGCAGGCATCGACCTATCTGGAAGTACTCCATTAAAATGCGTCACAGACGGATGACTTTCTAAACTAGAATTTAAGCCAAGATGCTAAAGGCCAGTGTTCTATCACACTCTACCGTCTGCTTGCTTGGAACATAACACAAGGAAGTCTGCCAATGAAGAGACAATTCTTCCTGCAGCTCTGCAATCATCCCAAAA
Source organism: Mobula birostris (assembly GCF_030028105.1). Lineage (NCBI taxonomy): Eukaryota > Metazoa > Chordata > Chondrichthyes > Myliobatiformes > Myliobatidae > Mobula > Mobula birostris. The sequence continues at coordinate 23,947,134 of NC_092373.1, read as the reverse complement.
GAAGAATCTGTTCCAATTTTCAAAATTCAACATTGAATCTGTTCCAATTTGCAAAATTCAACATTGATCAGTAGCTATGCCACTTCTAGCTTTTAACAGTTTGGCAATAAAACAGAACAAAAATATCAAATTTCTTGGTTCCTGGATATGGAATTTCCTCTTCCAGAATTTCTAAAAGATAAAACAGCATTTAAAATAGGACAGCGAAGGATTTAACAGAATTTATTTGGAATACATTTATCAAGCTCATTACTGAGTTTAACAAAGACCAAACAATCTCCTGGAGGAACTCAGCGGGTTGAGTGCCATCTGTGTGAGGAAAGGAATTGTCGATGTTTCAGATCCAGACATTGCATCAGGTCCCTGCATCAGGACATGACGCCGGGTCTGGATATGAAATCTCAACAATTCTTTTCTTCCCATGGATGCTACTTGACCCACTGAGTTCCTCCAGAGGATTGTTTGTTGCTCCAGATTCCTGTATCTTCAGACTCTTATGGCTCCAAGGAGTAAACCAAATTTGGATCCGAACTCAAATCAAATCAAATCTAATCAAATTCAGGTTTAAGCAACACACATCAAAGTTGCTGGTGAACGCAGCAGGCCAGGCAGCATCCCTAGGAAGAGGTACAGTCGACGTTTCAGGCCGAGACCCTTCGTCAGGACTAACTGAAGGAACACAAACTCTTCCTTCAGTTAGTCCTGACGAAGGGTCTCGGCCTGAAACGTCGACTGTACCTCTTCCTAGGGATGCTGCCTGGCCTGCTGTGTTCACCAGCAACTTTGATGTGTGTTGCTTGAATTTCCAGCATCTGCAGAATTCCTGTTGTTTGTGTTTTAAAATTCAAGTTTAATTATCATTCAACCATATGTGAATACAGCCAGACGAAACAGCATTTCTCTGGGGCCATGGTGCAAAACATACACAGCACATTGAAAATAGCAAGCAAAAAAAAACACATATATACTCCTGCTTCCATTTTTTTTTCAGACAGCCATTGATGATGAGATCACTTTTGCAATTTTCAATTCCTCAAGACTCTTCTTTTGAGTCTCTACTTGTCCCATTACTGAACCTTCGGACTTGTATCCTTTCCCTGCTGCTCTAAAAAATCTTCAAAAGTAGTCATCTAACCAGTTTGACTGAAAGTTTACTTTCCCAAAACATCTCTGTTTCTCTCTCGCTTGACTGGTATATTAAGCATACTCAGAATTTTCTGATTTTATTTAAAATTGGAGTTAAAATATTAATTGATGTAATATTAATGACTTTTGTCTGTGAACTTTGAATGATATGCAAGTGACCCCTCCATTATGACCATTCAGATAAGGAAAATTCACCCATATATGAGGGGTGGTTGATAAGTTAGTGGCCTAAGATAGAAGGAGTCAATTTTAGAAAAACTGGTACATTTATTTTTCAACATAGTCCCCTGCTATATTTGCACACTTAGTCTAGTGGTAATGGAGCATACGGATTCCTTCTTTGTAGAAGTCAGCGTCTTGGACTCCAGAAAGTGTCCACAGCAGGGGTGATTGATAAGTTCGTGGTCTAAGGTAGAAGGAAATGAGTTATACAGCTCTCGTTACATGCAAGTGCAGTTGAACTCTTTGAGTGATTATGCAGAAAGTTTGAAGTTAATAACTCATCTCTTTCTACCTTAGAAAGTTTGCCCTCATGGAATTTATTTAGAAAAGTAAACAAATAAAAATGAAAATTTATGTTCACTACAGCTCATGTTCTTGATGCATGTGGAGATAAATTGTCTTCATTTTACAGAAAATTGCTATAGAGACTATCTTCTAAAAAGGCAAGACTTTCTGTAATGCAGGGTTGCCTGTTCATTGCATGCACACTTCTTCCAATACCCCGCTCTTCACTCCCTCTATCCTTTCTTATGTTTCCTCCTGCCCATGCACAGTATTTAAAAGTAATTGCACTTTAGTTTACCTGAATCAATATTGAATCCAAACCAATTATTTTTCGATCAATAACATCCTCCAGGAAAGGCAGGCCCCGAAGTAGTGGGAAAAAGTCTGGAAATAGCTCTGAAGTGTAAATACCTGTACATTGAAACAGAAAATCAATGGGGTTTTTATTAGCAATTATACCACAGGTACTGAGGCTTAATACTGATCATATTGTGTGTTATGTTAATATGCTTACTTATTTTGTCATTATTGTTTCCTTTCAAAATGTCTGTTGCTCAAAATACATATAATCCTGCAAAATTAAAGAAACCACATTTATTTAAAAGAAAGATTTCCATTTTTAAAGTACATGCACTACCCTATGGTGAACCAGAAAAGTACAGCTAATGGCTACTTTAGAAGTAAAATCACTGTTGACTGATTGAACAAAAAAAGTTATATGACACAATTACACAGAAACTTTAACAATCTACCACATAAGCAGGAAGATTAACTAAAATGCTTGTTAAACAGTCGGGTGTTAAATAGTGTACTTAAAGAGGTGCAGGTTTGGGCTCAAAGAAGACAAAGGAGGGAATATTTGCTGGATGAAGGCACAGTTAACATTGGCAGAGAAGAGGGACATTGAAGTGTGCATGAGGCCAGAATTTTACTGTAGCACAGGATCCAAAGCCAAAGTCATAAGAAGGCCAAATATGGGAAGAGATTGTCAGGCGATGAAGGGATTTGCAAATTACAGTGAAGGTTTTGACTGTCAGACACTGGGTGGCTTCGGACATGGATTTACTGGGTGACTGAGACTGTGGGAGTTCCAGTAGCCAGCTTTGGATGTGACAGAGGTTCTGATGAAGACTTCAGTGCCAGATGGGTTAAATGACGACCCTCAAAAATGAGGAATGCTTAGGCGGTTGTGATAAAGAGGATTTGGGTCAGAAGTTCAGCCATGCGGCAAACCGAAGTCAAGTGATTGAAAAAGTTTAGTTTCAAATTTGATTCAAAGTGGACCATTTAAATCTTAGTAGAAATGGATGGGGATCAGAACAGATTAAAGAGCATTATTTAGTGATAAGTGAACAATTAATCACATTTGGAGTGAGTAGTAGGATTTTAAAACAACAGAGGGGATTGTTATCATTGCATTAGACTGTGAAGTAGGAAACCTCTTGGCTGTCATCAGATCAGCAGCCCTTGCAACCTGCATTTTCAGCATTCAGTTCATTGTTCATAATAGAGCCAAATTCAATTTGCTGAGTTCAACTCTAATGATACATATTTTATCCTATTGCCTCATCTGAATTTCTGTCACAGATTAGCAATTTCCAGTTTTAAAAATACTGCCCACCAGAGCATACTGTGGAGTTATTACCTTGCCAAAATCATTTAAAATATACCATTTGAAGCCTCATGTGAAAATAATAAACAGAATAATTTACGGAAAGATACTCCACATTGTAACTTCAATTCATCAAAGTAATTATTTACTTTCCATACACTGTGAATGCCTGCAAGAAAATGAATCTCAGGGTAGTACATGATGACATATACTTTGATAATATTTTGACAAATACCTAGGGATATGAATTGACAATAAACTGGACTGGTCAAAGAACACTGAGGCTGTCTACAAGAAGGGTCAGAGCCGACTCTATTTCCTAAGGAGACTAAGGTCCTTTAACATCTGCCGGACAATGCTGAGGATGTTCTACAAGTCTATGGTGGACATTGCTATCATGTTTGCTGTTGTGTGCTGGGGCAGCAGGCTGAGGGTAGCAGACACCAACAGAATCAACAAACTCATTCGTAAGGCCAGTGATGTTGTGGGGATGGAACTGGACTCTCTGACGGTAGTGTCTGAAAAGAGAATGCTGTCCAAGTTGCATGCCATCTTGGACAATGTCTCCCACCCACTACATAATGTACTGGTTGGGCACAGGAGTACATTCAGCCAGAGACTCATTCCACCGAGATGCAACACAAAGCGTCATAGGAAGTCATTCCTGCCTGTGGCCATCAAACTTTACAACTCCTGCCTTGGAGGGTCAGACACCCTGAGCCAACAGGCTGGTCCTGGACTTATTTCCTGGCATAATTTACATATTACTATTTAACTATTTATGGTTTTATTATTATTTATTATTTATGGTGCAACTGTAATGAAAACCAATTTCCCCTGGAATCAATAAAGTATGACTATGACTATGACTAAATTTACTTTGAACTTTGAACCTGATGTTAAAGATTGGTTTGAGAATACAATTCTCTTTATTCACAGCACTGAGCTTACTGACTCATGCTTGGATGTTATCTCTGTGGTTTCCCAGCTCCTGACCTTACTGATGCTGTTGTGCTTACTTGGGGTTTCATAGGCTGTGTGGTTATGACTCCCACTGGGATATAATTCCTGGGTTTTCACAATCCTTAAGTCTACTGACTCTTGTTGGAATATAATTCAAAGTTTCCCTGTGCTGTGTCCATGCTAGACATACTGGTAACTGATCATTTCTTTTACTGTAGTTGTATAAACCCAGTGCACAACTGGAATATGTAGTATTGTACTGCAAATATCAATATGTTTATTTTCTTTAAAGAAACAATTTAATCACATAAGAAATCTTCTCTCAAGCTTGCTAGAGAGGATTACTTTGATCTTCCTTTGTAACTCAGATTCTCCCTTGTTCTGTAATTGTTGTGTGAATACCTCTATACTTACCATTAAAATACAGGCCCCCATCAAAACTGCTTTAATATTAACGTCCAAATTCATTGGAAAGCTGATCTCAAATTTGTCAGCCTCTGTGAAAACTTCAGTCGCGAGTCTACCCCAGATCTTTGTGATTCTTCCTATTTCTTCATTTGAATGAGGAGTTTTTATCTGTTAAAAAGTGGAAGAGAAGATAACAATGGAAAGTAGTAGTGCCCAGTTACCAGATGTGAGCCCCATGGCATTTGGTTTTGGGTAGGGTCAGGTGTTTTTTTTCTAATAAAGCATTTGAGTTCAGGTCCGATCAAGCCCAGCTTATTTTTTATCCAGGTAAACATGATTTGCTTCAGAAAGTAAAGAAGTAAACTTGACGCATTTGAGAGCTTCAGATGTACTTAGCTGGTGTTTAATTCTCATTTTGACCAATGGAATTACGTTATTTATTGCAAGGGTCAGATTAAGGTTTATTTTTACTTCAGAAATGGTCTTGATACCAGTGATGGCAGGCAATACCATTTCATGGAGAGAGAGCAGAAAGGAAGGAAGGTGGTAAGAAGGAAGTGAAGGAGATCAAGGAAGGCAGATGGGGAAGGATGGAGAATGGAAAGGAGGAGGGAAGGAGGAATGGGGAGGGGTGAATGGAAGAAGGAAGGAACTGTGACCTATAAAATATTCACAATGTATCAAAATACTTTATAGCCATTTCCCTGTACTCAATATGAAGATGAATCAGACCATAACAAGCCCCCACAAATAATGTGATATATAACCAGTTCATCAGACTGAGGAGAATAAGGCTTTGGTTTGGAGGTCGTATTATACCTCTGAGCCAGCAGGTACAGAAAATTGATCATGGGAGTGGAGAGTGAAAAAAGTGATAAAGATCAGTATATTGAGAAGTATCTATGAAAATGGAGTAACCAAAGGCTTAATGGGAGTACTTACATCTGACTTTGAAAAGCTAGGTTCAGAGTTTTCATAAGGTAGGCCTAGTTAACTGAGGTGAAAACATTCCTCTTAGATTATGGACCAAATCCAGGAAAAAGACAGTGTGAAGCAACTTCCTCTCCTATCTCATTGTAGGGCTGCCATGGCAACCCCAAAGCAGGAAGTACCCTGAAGATAAAATGGTGAAGAAAGCCATGGAAACCATCTCAACTCTTTGCTTGTGCATGGTCAAGAAACTCGTGACTTTAATTAGGTTCAATGTGAGTGCAGGAAGATTTAAGATAATTGAGAAAAAAATGGAAAGTGAAGAAAAGTTCTGGTCATAAAAGAGAGTTGCCATGATCTTGAATGGGTGTTGAATGCAGATTCAAAACCAACTCTTGAATGAAAATGGGATATATAAGACCATAAGACCATAACATATAGGAGAAAAACTGGGCCATTCAGCCCATAAAGATTGTTCTGCCATTGAGTCATGGATGCTTTGTTGTTCTTCAATCTCATTCTCCTGCCTCTCCCTATCCCTTAACCCCTTTGACCAGTCAAGAACCTATCAATCTTGTTTTAAATACACCCAGTGACTTGGCCTCCACAGCATTCTGAGGCAATAAATTCTACAGATGAAATTCCTCCTCATCTCAGTTTTAAAGAGAGGTCCCTTACTTGAAATCTGAGAGTTTCAATTAGTTTTATTTGGGGATCAGATTTTTTGAATTAAAGGGTGAGTAGTAGACATCATTTCAAGCATATCTGGTCATTACATATACACACCTAGTCTATTCAGATATACTTTAACTTTGCTGTTGGGAAAATAGTGAGACTATTGGATATGTGAATGGACTTTGGTTTCATATATTTCTCTTCCTTGTTTACTAACTGGTATTCACTTGTCGACTATATTTATATGTAAATGCCTGCAGAGAGTTTTCTGCCTGAGTTACTCCATGTTGCTAAGGCAGAGTAGATATGACCTCACATTAGTTAGATCAGGGGTCCCCAACCTTTTTTGCACTGTGGACCGGTTTAATATTGACAATATTCTTGTGGACCGGCCGATGGCTGACTCATATCATTTCACATGGCCAAATCATATCGTTTCCTCGCGGCCGGTAGCACATGCTTTGCGGCCCGGTGGTTGGGGACCACTGAATTAGGTGTTTATACCAGATGTCTTAGATCAGAGAAGGGAGGTGCACGTTCTAAAATGAATTATTTTACCTGGAGGGTGATGAAAACAGAAAAAAAAGTCTGCCCAGAGGTCATTAGAGTGAAAAAAATTGGAAGAATTATTAGATAATTACTTAAGGAGTAAGCGAATATAACTTTTTCATCATTGGGACAACCAGGCAGATTATTATCTTTGTAACCTTCTGAAGGTATTTATTTTATATTTCGAGCAGGTTCCTTATTCTGCTGGTCATTTGAACATTTGCTTAGAATAAAAATAGTAAGCAAGTTATCTTTCACAGATCCAGGGTGTCTGAATGGAATTTACAGTGAATTATTTACTTTTCAAGTGACTTCCCTCGTGAAATACATGGGAAAAAAACAGCAACCAGTTATTTGTGATCTACCATCAGAGGCCACTTTATTAGATACACTTGTAGACCTGCTTATTAATGCAAATATCTGATCAACCGATCATGTGGCAGCAACACAATGCATAAAAGAAGAATGGGGAAGAAGTGTGATCTAAGTGACTTTGACCATGGAATGATTGCTGGTGCCAGAAGGTGTGATTTAAATATTTCAGAAACTGCTGATCTTCTGGATTCATGCATAAGCCTCTAGAATTTACAAAGAGTGGTGCAAAAAAACAAAAAAAAGACATCCATTGAACAGCAGTTCTGCAGATGAAAATGCCTTATTAATGACAGTGTTGGAGGAGAATGGCCAGACTGGTTCAAATAGTATCTCAAATAAAAACGTGTTATAGCCATGGTGTGCAAAAATGTATCCCTGGACAAATAAGACATCATACCTTAAAGTGGATGGACTAGGGCATCAGAAGACCATGAACATACAATATGTGGCCACTTTATTATGTACAGGAGGTAGCTACCTCGCTTGCTGGGAATCTCCAACTTCCACTGCTGGTTCATCAGAAACTACAGACAAATCACTGCTCCTTGTCACCTCTCTCACCAAATCACCTACCTCATGGCCTACTGCCGTGGACCACCCTTTCAAGGAGCTCAAGAGACACTTCACCACCTTTGGAATTCTCCAGCATCTGAACCCTTCTGGCCCTTTCTTGAGAGAGGTGGATGCATTTGATGTGGGTGCTGGGCCATCCTCTCCCTGCAAGGACCGGATGAGAAGACACACCACTGTGTCTTCTTCTCACACAAGTTCAGACCTCTACACAATGCTTTGTGGAGTAAGAAACTGGGGGACACTCGCCATCAAATGGGCCTTGGAGGAATGGAGACGTTAGCTGATGGGAAACACTGAGCCCTTCCTGATCTGGACTGGCCACCAGTGCCTCATATTCATACAACAGACCCACCAACCCAATTCATGTCAGGCTCGCTGGGCCCTCTTCTTTGAGTAACTCAAGTTTACCATCTCCTACCAGGCTGGCTCCAAGAATACTAAGGTGGATGCCCTGTCATGACAGTTCAATCCAGCTGAAACAAAGATTTACCCCCAGCCCGTTGTTCCATTCTTCAACGTCCTTGATCCAATCGTCTGGGCCTGTGTCTGGCTGTTCACCCGCACACAGAATACTGCAATCTCTCACCCTGATTCATTGGCCCCTTCAAGGTTATCCATCGTATTAATCCAGTCACTTTACCACCTCCATCTACCACCGTCCCTCAGGATCACACCTATCTTCCACAAGTTCTGGCTCAAGCTCATTGTCCATGGACCGACTCATGGATCCTAAGATGGTGGAAGCTGGTCCAGTGTACACAGTTCACCGGTTGATGGATTCATGTAGTCATGGATGGGGTGTTCAGTACCTGGTCAACTGGGAAGGGTACAGCCTGAGGAGAGGTTTTAGGTGCAATCGAGATCCATCGGCATTTACGAGATCCACGGGAACCGTCCAGATCATCCAGTCCGTCAGTTTGGGGGGGGGGGTGGGTGGCGGGGGTGGGGGGAGGGTTTGATGTTCTGTCAAGGCTGCACAGACAGGCTCCTTCAGTCTCCACCCAACTAACAGGAGTCACCTGCCACTCATGTGAAGCCTGTTTAAACCCAGCTCTCATCCGCAGTCCTTGTTCTCTTAATGCACCAGCAGGCGTCAACCAATTCCTCCTAGCCTTCAGCTACCTTGTCGTGTTAAGTACCTGTTCTCTCCTGTTTCGTGGCCACTTGTACCTTGTTATTTTGCAGTTTGTTATCAAAGTTATTGCATACCATTAAATTGTCTCTGCTGCTGCTCTGTATTTGGATCAAGCCTCCTGTACATTTCCTGACACTTTGTGAGTACAAACGCATCTAGGACATAAACTATGACTGGAAGGACAAACTGATTTACAGAGGGACTTCAGAATACATCTCCATATATCCCTTGTGGTAGATAAATTGGTTAAGAAGACATATGGCACACTGACCTTCATTACCCAGGATATTAAACGTAGAATTAGTGAGGTTACACTCTAACTTTATAAAACCTTGGTCAGACCTCATCAAGAGTACAATGTGCAGTTTATATACCATGCTACAGGAGGGATGTGGCAGTGCTGCAGAGGGCGCACAGGAGATTTATCAGGATGTTGCTTCGGTGGAGCTAAATCTATTCTTTCTTCGCAGAGTTGGTTAGTAAGGACATGACTGAGACATTTAAAATTATGAGGAGTAGCTTGCAGGAAACTTGCCCCTTTATCAGAGGTAGAAAAAAACTAAGGACATAATCTTTGGGTAAGACGAGGAGGGGAAATGAAGAGGACCTTCTTCACCCAGAGAGTGGTTAATCATGTAGAATGCACTGTCTGCGAGAATGGTTGAAGCTAGGTCAGTGACAGCATTTTAGAAGTGTCTAGATGAGCACTTAAATTACTTAGGCATGGACGGCTTTGGATACGTGTACCCTGTCATATGTATAAGTACATGTATGCATGTGCTTATACATATGTGTATACAACATATGTTGCAATGGCAAAACTTACTTGTAATGGCAGCAGAGGCACATAACATCATATAAGCAGCTTTCACGAGAAAAACATAAATTATACACAACCTTTTACAAAAAGACACAATTAGAATTTTTAAAAAACAAAGTCTAATTTGGTGAAAAGTGATCAGACTGGTCGCAATGTAGTGATAATAGGGGTTTTGCCAGTTCGTTCAGGATCTGAATTGTTGAAGAGAGGTAGATGTGCTATAACTTGGCAAACGGTTTCACCTGTCACCCACCAACTGTACTTCTTCCTCCCCTCCCTCTGACCTCTCATCTTTTTTCAGCCCTGCTGAAGGATCTTGGCCTAAAATCTTGACTACTCTTTTCCATAGGTGCTGCCTGGCCTGCTAAGTTCCTCCAGCATTTTGTGTGTGTTACCTGATCTATCCAAATGCCTATGGTAAACAGGAGCCATCCTGATTGTGCAATCTTTTTCTGCTCAAACTGAGTTTGGCTTGGCATTTTATGATTTAACTAAAGCTAATTATGCAGAGTAGCTGATGTTTGCCCATTTACCTCAAATGTGTTAGTGGATCATTACTATGCATAACTTTGCTGCTGTGTTTCCCAACCTCATGACACTGATGACACTCTAATTAATGGCACAGGCTGTAAAGTGGTTCCGGATGTGCTGAGATTGTCTGAGACTCAATGTAATATTTTCCTGCATTCTCACATTTTATTTTGACATAAAGACTTGCCCCAAGACCCATCAATTCTAGGCTAGCTCTCAGATCAATCCCTTTTCAACACTTATAGCGAGGATGCAGTGTTTGGCGGGAGCAGGAGCAGTACAAAGCGCAAGTGTCCAACCTGGTGAGACGAAGGAGGGACTAGGCCCGGAGTCACCCCATAGTGCCCGGATCCTCCAAGTGTTGCAAACTAATCCCTCGAACATGAAGTCTAACTGTAGGTGGATCAAATGGCCTGCAGCTAACACGACTTCACTGTGGAAGCAGTTTGATGAAGATGTAAACCAAATTCTGGAGGCAACGGCAAAGGGAGGGGTTGACAGAAAACTGCAAGCCATGACAACAATTATTGTTAGTCCCAGTGGAGGTTGGTTGTAGGGGATTCGTAGCCCTTTCTTTAGATAGAGCCTTCAGCATTTTGGGCATCGAGGGAGAGAGGAAGAGGAGAGCCATCCGCAGTACCACCGATGCGACAGAGAGGGCCTCAAGATGGCTGTGGCTCAAAAGAGGGGAGCCATGGAGTCATAAGTAGCTAGCCATCTGGACACAATCTGGGGTCTGATCAGCCCCGGCTGGGTCACCTGGAGGAGGTTGTATGATGTTGAAAGACCCGAAACACCCGATGACTCCAGGAACATCACTGAAGATGTGTCCAGAAGCATCAATAGATGTATGTACACAGTATCCCTGTAACCTGTTGTCCTTCTCATGCCCAACTCTAAATGGATCCTTTCTTTCAGTGTGAATGAAACTGAAATGGGAATAACCTAATTATAACAGAGACACAAAGGACTGCATTTTTCTCCCATATTAAGCAAACACCATCAGAAATAAAGTAAATGGAGAAGGCTCGTCTTGCCATTCTTCATTATTGCCTCTGATTCAAAATTTCATTCGGAGTTTGACGAGATTTGGTATGCCACCAAAGACACTCGCAACTTTGTACAGATGTACCGTGGAGAGCATTCTAACGGGCTGCATCACTGTCTGGTATGGGAGGGGGCACTGCATAGCATCAATACAAGCTGCAGAGAGTTGTAAACTCAGTCAGCTCTATCATAGGCACTAGCCTCCCCAGCATCCAGTGCATCTTCAAGGAGCAATGCCTCAAAAAGGCGGCATCCATCACTAAGGACCCCCATCACCCAGGACATGCCCTCTTCTCATTGCTACCATCAAGGAGGAGGTAAAGAAGCTTAAAGATACACACTCAATGTTCAGGAAATGGCTCCTTCTCCTTTGCCATCAGATTTCTGAATGGACATTGAAACCATGAACAATACCTCACTACTTTTTTTGTGCACTATTTATTTAATTTAACTTTTATACTTTTTACTGTAATTCGCAGATTTTATTATTATATCTTTCAACGCACTGCTACTGCATAACAACCAATTACACGACATACACCAGTGATGTTAAACCTAATTCTGAAAACCTGAAGCATAATGCCGATTAAGCATCCCTCTATGAAGTGAAAGCACTGGGAATATTTTAATCTTAAGTGGTGCATTGCATCATTTGTTCTACTTAGGATATATAGAAAAATATGTACCTTAAATTTGTAAGCATTACAGCAGCCATAAAGCGAAAATGGACCACGGATCCTTAGAACAGTTTCTCTGTTTTTATTTTGAATAATAAACTTTGGCAAACATGCATGCCATTTTTGGATAACATATCCTATTGGTTCACCAGTTGGAGCTTGAACTTCTAACTGTAAAAGAAATACATCAAAATTATGGAACAGAAAGACAATTGAAATGGGTACTGCAGCTTCTTGAGTAAGTAATTCTATTTTCAGAGTAAAACTGTATAACAGAGACCTGGTCATAAATAGACAGTCACATTTGTCCTTCAGTAATAGTTTAAAGACAACAGCTATAATGAAAATAAAGCTATCAGTACATTTACTGCATGAATCGTCCAAAAGATGCTGTAGAAGTGGATACACTTACAATTTCTAAAAGACATGTAACAGGTACCTGAATAGAAATGGTTTAGAGTGATATGGGCAAATGGAATTAGGTCGGATACACATTTTGATCAGCAAGGAGAACTGGGTTTCCCTGCTATGTAACTGTGTCTCATACTCTAATTGGTCAACTACTTCAGGAATATACATATTTACAGTGCAACAGAGAAAAACACTGCAGTTGTCACTAATTCCTTGTGCAATGAATCAGTAACAGCAGCTTTATCCAGCATAATCTCCAAAATCTATTATACTTTTGAAAACTACTGGTATTTGCAAAATACACTGAAAACATTCAACTTTCTTGTATGAAGCATAAGTGTGTTTTTTAATGGCATACTAATCTTCCTAACAGATTTAAAGGGGTTGGAAAGAAGCATTAGACTAGCATTTGTAAGCAGCATTTTGTAGGTGGTGATTACTGCAGCTCCCGTGTGCGAGAATGCAATGCTTACAGTGGTGAATGGAAGGTCAGCCAAGAGGCCTGTTTATTTTTAAATAAATAGTATTGATCTTCTTGTGTGCTACAGCTACACTCATCCAAGAAGATGGAATCCTTTGCCCTTTGGACTTAAGTGTTGTTGATGGCGGAAAGGCTTTGGGCATTTGGCAGGTGAATTGTATGCGACAGGCTGGCCAGCCTCTCGCCCACAACATGAATATAGCTGCCCCGTGGTGACTCCAAGGACATTAATGGTGGGAGATTCACTAATGCTAATACAATAAATATTAAAGATAAGCATTTAGACTTGCTCGCTGGAATGACTGGAATGTTTGTAGAAGGAATGCTACTTTCCACTTGTTGGTGTATGATTGAATATTCTGTAGTTCTTACAGTATGAAAGCATCCACTGTTTCGTTTGCTGAAAGGTTATGAATAGAATTAAACTTCAGCAAGCATCAGCACTTTCAACTTGAGCGGCTGAAGATGATTAGCATTGGGATAAACCAATGATGCTGCCTGTCTTGCTATTCTATCAATTCCATCCATTTTTTTAAATTTCGCATATTTCACTTTCTTTACACAGTCTAAATGCAAAAGATCATTCCCAATCAAGTCCTCTGAAATGTATAACTGTTAGTTTATTAGCTTCTGGCCCTTCTTTAATCAGATTACCACTTCAAGCAATGACTTCCTAAAACTCTTCAACAGCAATTAGACCCCACCCAACTTTCAGCTAGTACATAGTAACAATCACACACCCATTCATTTTTCTTAATATAACACCCTTCTCTCCCCACTTAAATCCAAAGGAGCAGATCAGAACCCATTTGGTGTTCTGGCATACTTGGAGCATCAAAGTTTATGTACAATTAAAACATCATCAAACTCTGATTAATCTATACTGCTTTTGCATGGAATTAAGTTCTTTTCAGCACACATAACTTTTGGTATTGAAGAGATACGGAAGCTTAAGGACAGATTTAGATCTTAATTATCAAAATTATTCATTGCATGCTAGATGGTGGCCTGACATTATAACATAGGTCATGACTCACTGGCAGGGGTTCCTACAACAATTTGTTTTTATGTTTTAATTCTAGAGTTGACATTTTTACCTCTAGCTTGTTGTGAAAGATGTATAAAGTTATTTGCTCATGTTTTCTGCCTGGATCTCTTTGAAGAATATCCATGTTCAATATATCTTTTGAAACAATGTAGACTACTAGCTAATATAGTCATTCTGATTTTCAATGACTTTCAAGGAAGGAAAGATTCTAACATGGATAAAGCTGTGGCTGATTAGCAGGAGGCAAAGAGTGGGAATAAAGAGAGCTTTTCTTACTGGCTGCTGGTGACTAGTGGTGTTCCACAGGAGTATGTGTTGGGATTGATTTTTTTTACATTAAATGTCAATGATTTGGATGATGGAATTGATGGCTTTGTTGCAAAGTTTGCAGACAATATGAAGATAGCTAGAGGGGCAGGTAGAGATGCTGGGGAAGGACTTTGACACTAGGAAAATGAGCAAAGAAATGGCAGATGGAATACTGTCAGGAAGTGTATATTCATGTATTTTGGGAGAAGAAATGAAAGGGTTGACTATTTTCTAAATGGAGAGAAAATACAAAAAAACTGAGATGCAAAGGGACTTGGAAGTCCTTGGGAGTTTGCGCAGGATTCCTTTAAGGTTAGCTCTGTGGTGAGGAAGGCAAATGCAATGTTAGCATTCATTTCACGAGGACTACAATATAAAAGGAAGGATGTAATGTTGAAACTTTATAAAGCACTGGTGAGGCCTCATTTGGAGCACTGTGAGCAGGTTTTGGACCCTTATCTTAGAAAGGATATGCTGAAACTGGTGAGGGTTCAAAGGAAGGTCACAAAAAATACTCCAAGATTAACTAGATTGTCATATGAAGAGCATCTGATGGCTCTGGGCCTGTATTCATTAGAGTACAGAAGAATGAGGTGTGACCTCATTGAAACCTATCGAATAGTGAAAGGCCTTGACAGAGTGGATGTGGAAGAGGATGGTTCCTATGGTGGGAAAGTCAAAGACCAGAGGGCCTAGCTTCAGAATAGAGGGGCGTCCTTTTAGAATGGAGATGAGGAGGAATTTCTTTAGCCAGAGAGTGGTGAATCTGTGGAATTCTTTGCCACTGGCAACTGTGGAGGCCAAGTCTTTATGTATATTTAAGGCAGAGGTTGATAGATTCTTGAGAGGTCAAGGCATGAAGGGATATAGGGAGCAAGCAGGAGACTGGGGCTGAGAGGAAAATTTGATCAGCCACGATGAAATGGCGGAGCAGACTCAATGGGCCAAATGGCCTAATTCTGTTTCTATATCTTATGGTCTTACGGACTGATTTTCAAGTCACTTTCAAGGACTCTACAGTGCATATCTCAATATTATTTACAATATTTATTTATTATTATTATTATTACTGTTTATTTTTGTATTTGCACAATTTGTCTCTTGGTGATTCTATTGTATTTCTTTGTTAAACTGTGAATGCCTGCAAGAAAATTTATCTCAAGGATGTATTTGGTGACACATCCATATTTTCCTCCAAGAGCACTACAACCTGTTGTAGGGTTTGGAGGCTTGCGTACCTCAATGACCTGGAGAGCAATGTTGCATGGAGTCAGTGTTTTACACTTTGGCATTTGGTAGGGTCACCCATGCCAAACAGGTCAAAGGGTGGAGGCCGGACTAAGGGTGATCCACAGGTCCACTAGGTTCAGGGGTTCAGCTCAGGGCTACTAACCCTGACCGGTAAGTCAAAATTGCTATGGAAAAGGCAATGAAGGGTCCTTCTACATCTAAGTGCGATTGTATCCCTGAGACTCCACCTGCGACTTGCATGACTGACAGAAGTGAAAACCGAGAGGAAGCTACTAATATGATGAAGGAAGCCCAGAACACTAGCAGAGATGGAGGAGCTTCATAGCTGCCCTAAATGCCAGCAGCGTAATGGGCAGTAAGTAAGGAAGAAAATTTATATTTTGATAATAAATTTACTTTGAATTTTAGACTGACTCAAAATTGCAACATGGAAGGTAGGGAAATCACTCTACGTGGACTCTAATGACCTTTCATTGAATTACAAACAGCAGACTCTCCTACCCCTATCTGACAACTCCGGTACCACCCCTTCACCTGCCATTGTCTTCTACCTCACACAACATTGGAAATGGTCTGGGAGTGGTCATGGTTAACAGTTGCACAGCCCAAGGAGATACACCACCAATTCAGAGCTAAGCATGATTGTACAGGGGATTTAAGCCATGATGACTTGTGAGTGGATTCAGAAAGCTTTACTATTTTCTGTGGAAGGATAAGACAGGTAATGTGAATATTCCATTTATTTGTGGTATAGTTTGGGATTACCTGCTTTACGCAATAAGGATTTCATTCTTTAGATCACTGACTAATGGAAAATAACATTGTAGAGTACCACAGGCACATGCAGAGATACCCTGATAACAAGAAACTGAGGAAAATATCATCCACTGTATATGATAACTGACATTAAGATGTAAGTAGATTGGATGATTAAAATTTTTTTTATTATTGACTTGTGGCACAGAATAAGCCCTTTTGGCCATTTGAGCTGTGTTGCCCAGCAACTCCTGATATAATCCTAATCCTAGACTAATTATGGGACAATTTATCTACCAACTGGTACATCTTTGGCCTGTGGGAGGAAACCGGAGCACCTGGAGGAAATCTACACAATCATATGGAGAACATATAAACTCCTTGCAGCCTCTGGCGGAAATGAACCCGGGTCGCTGGTACTGTAAAGTGTTGTTCTAACCACTGTGCTAAGATCCCACTGTCCAATTCTATTTGCTATAAATATTTTGGTCTGAGAAGGATTGGAGTGTCACATATTATGGAGGTAAATGGGATAGTTTGTAAAGGAAATGGGGGAAGAACTCAAAGTGGATGAATTGTGCTGGGGGAGATGAAGTCTGAAAGAAGAATCTTGGATCTAAAAGCTTCAGTTTATCTTAAATTATTTCGCAGCAAATGAAATATCTCTGAAATGTTACCAATAAAATAATGTCAAATATGCACCACAGCAGCTACATTGAGAGGTATCTCTCATAAAAAAAAACAACATGGTGATTACAGTGTGCTTTTTTCATACTTTCTTGCAATATAGCTGGTGTTATTCAACTAATTAAGCCTCTGCCGGTCCTTGGAGCAATCCCAGCAGTCCTATTCTATATCTTGTTTCAGCTTTCTCTGTAGGATGTCCATCAACTACCCTTGTCCCAGATTGTCTCACCACCCACTTCACTAGCAATCAATTACTGCACTCAATTACAGCTATCAAACTACCCAACTTTGGGGTGTGCGAGGAAACATGAGCACCCAGTTTAAGCCCACGTGATCACACAGAGAATGTGAGGATTCCAATATAATTGGTACTGGAGAACGGGATTGAATTCTGGTAATCAGTGTCCTGCCACTCAGATGCGGGTTGGGAAGAAATACTGGCTCAGGAAATCCATGGCGTGGGATTTCTGACAGAACAAGTAGAGTCTTTATCTGAAATATTGCATCTCCACAGAGGTAAAGATTAAAGATTAACTTTATTTGTTACATGTACATTGAAACGTTGAAACACAGTAAAAGGCATCATTTGCGTCAATGACCAACGCAGTCTGAGGACATGCTAAAGGTAGCACGCAAATGCCACCATGCTTCCAGCACCAACATAGCATGCCCACAACTTACTAAACCTGGAGGCGGAGCAGAGTTGTTAGTTATGTCTTCCCACTTGCTGGGAAAACGGAGACACCTCCTCCTCCAGAGAGAGAGCCTGCGGTATGTCGTATACCGGGAGAAACGCGAGGTCTTTGGGGTAACTGCAAGCCTGTGTCTTTGCTATTGCTTTGCTCACACTTGAGTGCTCGGTAGCAGGTGCTGATGCTTTTTTTGTTGGTGGGGGGGAGGGGGGTATTGTTGTTTGCTGTCCCTTACGCACGGGGAGGGAGGGGAGCTGGGGGGGGGTGGATTTGGAGTTTTAACATTTAACTGTTGTTCATTATTTGGGGCACTCTCCTGTTTTCTTGGATGGTTGCGAAGGAAAAGCATTTCAGGATGTATATTGTATACACGTCTCTGACATTAAGTTGTACCTTTGAACCTTTAAACCTTTGAACCTAACCTGTACAGCTTTGGAATGTGGAAGGGACCAGAGTGTGGTAACTTCTACTCTGAAAAAGGCACACTCGACAACTTCATGCACAAAGAAACAACTTTATCTCGAACGTCAAAACTGTTATGTATATGTAGAGGCCTTCACAATCCGTACAGCATGGCAGGAACACTATATACAAAAGCACACCGGAAGTAAAAAGAATGGAAGTAAACTACCCCCCCATTCCTAATTAGTATTAACTTACTTTTAATAATGCTCACATTACAACACTTCTCTCCCTTTAAAATCCATCATTCCCCAATTGTAAAAAACCAGAAAATAAAAACAGTGGTGTTATTAACTTGTGTACCCCTGAAAACTTATTCTAGTATTTCAGCAACAGTTTATCCAGAAAATATAACAGATTCAACATATAATCTTCCTTTCTTTATTAAGCTTTTTATTGATTTAAAATAAACATAGATAGAATCCAATACAATCAAGAGGAGAATTAGTTCAATATATATATCAGTAACCAAAATTAAAATAGACACTGTCAAAATCATAGATATTGTTAAACTAGTTAAAGTAAAGGCATTCGTTTGTCTTGCGAGACCATGGATCTGCGCCTGGAAGGTCTTCACTCTCCAGGGCACAGGCCTGGGCAAGGTTGTGTGGAAGACCAGCAGTTGCCCATGCTGCAAGTCTCCCCTCTCCACGACACCAATGTTGTCCAAGCGAAGGGCATTAGGACCCATACAGCTTTATATATTTTAAACTAGTATAAAATATACAATAAAAAAAGAAAATAACTATTCTTCTCTTAGCAGTTAAAAGGAGAAAGGCAAAAAAAAGGGTTTAAAATAGAGAGGAAAAAAAACCCGCTACACTATATAAAAAAACCAAACAAAACAAAAGAAAGGGACTGGGCCATCCATTTTGAGGATACAACCAAAAAAAAAGGAGACAAAAACTTTCTGATCAAATCTAAAACCTTGAAAAAAAACTTGAAAGAGTAATAAATCAAATTAAATGAAAATATTGGATAACAGGCCACCATATTTGTTCAAATTTAAAGGATGTATCAAATGCCTGACCTTACTTTTTCTAAACTTAAACAGAACATGATAGAGGAGAGCAAATAAAAGACTGTAGGTGGATTAGAATCCTTCCACTTCAATTAAATGGCTCTCCTAGTCAGTAAAGTTGAAAAGGCTATCATACGTTGAGCAGAAATAGGAATATTTCCTGCTTTCAATGGGATAATCCCAAAAATTGCTGTAAGCAAGTGAGGTTGTAGATCCAAATCCAAAACTCTTGATAGTGTTGTAAAAACATCTCTCCAAAAGTTATCCAGCTTTATACAAGACCAATACATATGAGTTAAAGTGGCCAACTCAGTATTACATCTGTCACAAATAGGATGAATAATGGAGAAAATACGTGCTAGTTTATCCTTTGACATATAGGCCCTATGCACTACCTTGAACTGTATCAAGGAATGACGGGCACAAGTAGATGAGTTGTTAACCAAATGAAAAATTTTACTCCATTGATTATCTGAAAATGACTCTTGAAGTTCCAATTCCCAAGCGTGTTTAAGTTTATCGTTAGATATCATTCATAAACTCAATAACCGTTTATAGATTATAGCTATCAACCCTTTTTGAAATGGTTTAAACTGAAAGAGAACATCTATCATATTAGGTGGATAAGCAGAAGGGTAATTTGGTAACAAACCATGTAAAAAATTCCTAATTTGTAATTATTTTAAAAAGTGTACATTAGATAAATCATATTTATCCGCTAACTGAGAAAAAGACATTAAACTGTCCCCTAAAAACAAATCTGAAAATGTTATTATTCCCTTGTTTTTCCAATTTAAAAAGGCCTTATCCAAAATTGATGGTTTAAAAAAAATAATTAAGATAAATATTACTAGAAAGAATAAAATTATTAAACTCAAAAAATCTATGAAACTGGAACCAAATTCTTAATGTATGTTTAATAACGGGATTAAGTTCTTGTCTGCTAATGTTAGAAAATGAAAAGGGAAGAGGAACTACCAGTAAAGAGGCCAAAGAGAAACCTTTCACCGAGTTTACCTCTGAATGAAGGACATTCATGTATACCTGAATAGTGAATCCAAAAAGCAATGTATCGAATATTAATTGCCCAATAGTACAGTCTAAAATTAGGCAAAGCCATACCACCATCCTCTTTTAATTTCTGCAATAAGGGTTTACTCAATCTAGGATTTTTATTGTTCCAAACATACGATGAAATTATAGAATCTATTCTGTCAAAGAACTTTTTAGGAACAAAAGAGGGAACTGCCTGAAATAGATATAAAAATTTTGGTAGAACTATCATTTTAATAGCATTAATTCGACCTGTTAATGATAATGTCATAGGTGACTATTTAAAGAGCATTTGTTTTGTGTAGCCAATTAATGGAAAAAAATTATATGTATATAGATCCTTAAAATTTTTAGTAATTTTAATACCAAGATAGGTATAGTAATTTTTAGCAATAGTAAAAGCTATTTGATGATTTGGATCCAAGTAATTATTAATAGGAAATAACTCACTTTTATGTAAATTTAATTTATAGCCAGAAAAACTACTAAATTCAGAAAGTATAGATAACATGGAAGGAACAGATCTCCTAGGATCTGAAATATAAATTAACAGGTCATCTGCATATAACGAAACCTTGTGTACGTTGTCCCCTCTCTTAATACCCTGAACAGTGTTAGAATCTCTAAGAGCAATAGCAAGGGGTTCTAAAGCCAAGTTAAATAATAAAGGGCTAAGAGGATAACCCTGCCAAGTACCCCTATATAATCTAAAACAGGGAGATTTTTGATTATCAGTTACAACAGCAGCCATGGGAGCATGATAGATCAATTTGATCCAGAAAATAAATCCCGGGCCAGGATTAAATCTTTCCAAAACCTCAAATAAGTAAAACCACTCCACCCTATCAAAAGCTTTCTCTGCATCAAGAGAAACAACACATTCAGATTCTTAAAATGGTGAAGAGTGAATAATATTTAATAATTGAATATTAAAATGTGAATATCTATTTTTAATAAATCTAGTTTGGTCATTGGAAATAACAGTAGGTAAAATATTCTCAAGTCTATTAGCCAAAGTCTTAGAGAGAATTTTAAAATCCACATTCAGTAGAGAAATTGGTCTATAAGAGGTGCATTCAGATAAATCTTTATCTTTTTTTGGAATTAAAGATATTGAAGCTTCATAAAAAGTTTTCGGGAGAGTCCCAGAGGATGTAGAGTCAGTTAAAATTTGACATAAATAAGGTGTAAGTATATCAGTAAAAGTCTTATAAAATTCCACTGTATTTCCATCTGGTTCCAGAGCTTTAGCTGATTGAAGAGAGGATATAGGCCTTGGTATTTCTTCTTGTTTAATAGGTGCATCTAATGTATTCATATCTTGAGTAGGAATTTTAGGTATATTCACTTTTTGCAAAAAACTATTCATAAAAGTAATATTATCTGAAAATTCAGACTCATAAAGATTAGAGTAGAAATCCATAAATGTCTTATTAATTTCATGAGGATCTACCGTTGTAGTTCTATCAGGTCTTCTTACTTTCAGGATCTGTCTTCTAGCCATATTTGCTTTTAATTGACCAGCTAATAATTTGCCTGATTTGTCTCCATGTATATAAAATTGGCTTTTGGATTTAAAAAGTTGCTGTTCAATAGGAAAAGTCAAAAGCAAATCATGTTGTGCTTGGAGCTCCACCCTTTCCTTAAAGAGATCTTCACTAGGCGTTACTGAATAAAGTTTATCTATTTCTTTAATCCTATTAGTGATCAGCAAAAGTTCCACCTTAGTTTTCCTTCTTGAATCTACTGAATATGAAATTATCTGTCCCCTAAGAAAAGATTTCATCGTATCCCAAATAACCAAATCTGACATTCCCTCAGTTGTATTCAATACAAAAAATAGAGAAATTTGTTCTTTAATAAAATTTACAAAAGTTGAATCTTGCAACAATGAAATATTAAATCTCCACTGAGGTCTGTAAATATTATCAAAAAATTCTAAAGTTAGTTTCATAGGTGCGTGATCTGACAACGCAATCACATCATACGTACACTCAACAACAGAGGGCACCAATCGCGTATCCAAGAAAAATTGTCAATTCTTGAATATTTATGATAAAAATGTGAAAAAAAAGTCTTTTTCTTTAGGAAATTTAAATCTCCAAACATTGACTAAACCGTATTCTAATAAAAAAGAATTAATACAAGTTACAGCTTTATTAGGAAGTGACGGATTGGTGGACGATCTGTCAAACAACGAGTTAAGACAACAGTTAAAGTCACTGCCCATAATCAGCTTATATTCATTTAAATTTGGCAATACAGAAAATAGCTTCTTAAAAAAATCGGGGCTGTCTGTATTAGGTGCATATACACAAACTAAAGCCACCTTTTGACCACACAACAAACTAGTAACAATTAAATATCTTCCAATTAAATCAGTAACACTATTAAAATGAGCAAAAGGGATTTTAGAATTAATAAAAATAGATACCTCTCTTATTTTATTTACTGATAAAGAATGAAATAAGGGTCCCTTCCAAAATTCAAAAAAGCGACTTTACGAATATGTGTCTCCTGCTCAAAAATAATATCTGCATGAAGTGTTTTAAATTTCTTAAAAATCATTCTACACTTAATAGGTTGGTTCACACCATTTAAATTCCAAGATATTATATTGATTTTCTTGAGATTCATATTTAAAATTTAATTTTAAAATTATATGAAGCAATCTAACGCACAGGCGCAGCCTACATCGGAAGAAAAGTCGAAGTTTGACTCGACCAGAAAGAACAACAAAATGATTGACAAAAAGAGACGCCTCAGGACTGCCCAGTTGAAAAAAAACTAACCTAATAGCCCCACCCATCTCCCCCCAAAAGCCCAGAAATCGTCCAATAGTCGAACGACATGCTAAACTAGTGATCCTTAACCCCTGTCTCCAGATGGCAGCTCCATTTACAAAGTAAAAAAATTACCACCACCAAAAAGACATAACAAAGAATACATAGAGAAGTAAACAAATTCCAAATATTTTCATATTATGTCTAACAGTAATTAAGACTGAGTTAATGACCGCCATCTTAAATCCATTTAAA
The DNA here is from genome assembly GCF_030028105.1 of Mobula birostris. Lineage (NCBI taxonomy): Eukaryota > Metazoa > Chordata > Chondrichthyes > Myliobatiformes > Myliobatidae > Mobula > Mobula birostris. The sequence goes on along the minus strand of NC_092373.1, from coordinate 23,923,977 downwards.
ATACACAGCCATGTATTCAAAAAAGAAAGATAAATACTAATATATACTACAACTAATATTAAAGATTTACAAATCAAGGAAAAAATAAGTAAATATATATGTATTAAATTCAGAACTACATTATCTGTTAAAGCAAACAACAGATCTAAGTAAGTTAACCAAGTCTGTATCTGAACATTGATAACAGGAGAAGCAGACTTTTATCAACAGCATTACAAACCACTCCCAGCTAAGGATCAACTTTTCAAATAGCTTGCAAAGTGGACTTAAACTCTTTTATAAATTTCCAACCATTTTCTGGGGAGTCAATTCGTCTAAGACGAGCATTTGGTGGAGTAATCATCAAACGTGCTGGATAACGCAACGACGGACGACAATTCATTTTTTAAAATTCCGCCATCACTTTCTAATATTTAATTCTTTCGGCGTAAATCTCTGGGGCAAAATCTTCCACTTTACGAATCTGAAATTCATTATACACTTTGTAGATTAACTTATCCCTTTTCCTTGCATTCCAAAGAATAGCTTCTTTGGTTGAAAAACAATGCAAACAGAGAATTACAGGACGTGGTTTAATTTTGACTGATGGTTTAAAACGTCGAATTTGGTGGGCTCTGTCCAATATTGGACAAGCTTCGAGAATGTCACCAAAAAGTGAATATAACATGTTCGGGAAAAACTTAAATGGCTCACCGATTTCCATATTTTCAGACAAACCCAGTATACGTAAATTCGTCCTGCGATTTCTGCTTTCCAAATCAATCGTTTTCTTCTTAATCCTTGATAGTTCTGAAGTATTCTCATTAATTTTCTTATCCATTAAAAAGACATCTTCAAATCCTATTCCTTGAAAGATTGATCCATTAATTCAAAATCTATTTCAATTCTGTGAGTATTCTGCTTAAGCATCTGATATTGATCTTCTAAACTCTTCAAGGACTCTTGAATAGCAATGGTGGTTTTTTCAAACAATTCATTAGCTTTCGTCAATTTATCCATTTTGGTATCCAACGTAATGATCTTCGTACTCATAGTTTCCATTAAAGAGAACATCTTTTCTAAAGTAATAACTTCCTCTGATTTCTCTGCTTGTTGCAGCCCAGGAAGAGTTTTGCCACTATGTAATTCAGTTCCAGCCATCGTATTTAAACTGTAAAATCTTTCAGCAAATATAATAAATCTTCAAACATAAAACAGATCTAGAAGTGGAAAGTAAGTTGTAAAAGATGGAGCTGAGACAAAAAGACGTCTTACTCCATACGCTGCCAAATGGAGACTCGACATTCAATCTAACAAAAACAAAAAAAAAACCCATCTCGTCAAAGATTTAGTCTCTCAGGAGGTTTACGAGTGCACTACCCCTGGTGACCCTGCAGGCACCGCTGGTGATGGTGTGTTGGGTGGGTCTGGTGTTGGGGGCATGAGAGGGGTCTGTGTGTCTGCGTGCGAATGTCCATCCTCTTCAGGGGACCCCGACCCCTCTGCCAGCGTCTCTCCCTCTGGCAAAGTCACTGGTGGACATGCTTCCACCGTAGTCTGTCTCACAAATGGAAGCTCCATGGAACTGTCCGCCTCTGAGCCGGTATCATGACGCAGGTGCCCATGGTCCTGATGTCTGCGGAAAACACGCCCATCAGTCAGCTTAACAACATAAGAGACGGGACCACTCTGCTTAAGAATAACCCCAGGCAGCCATTGCTGATTGTTTCTCACATAGACATTGTCATCCGGTTTTAACTGTCTCTTTCGCGCATGTTGACCATGTCCTTCCTTCTGCTTTTCCTGCTTTCTCTCCACTTTTGCCTTCATGTCTGGGCGCAGCAGGTCTAATCTTGACTTAAGCTTATGCTCCACCAGCATCTCTGCTGGAGTGCGGGCAGTCTTAGTCTGTGGCGTGAGGCAGAATTTAAACAGGAAACGTGAAAGCCGTATGCTAAGAGAGTCCCCTGTCATCCACTTCAGGCCTTCCTTCACTGTCTGAACAGCCCGCTCAGTTAAACCAATGGAGGCTGGGTGGAAAGGGGCCATAGGAATGTGATGAATGTCATTCTGCTGCATGAACTCACTGAACGGCTCACTGGTGAACGTCGGGCCATTATCAGTGACCAGAGAGTCAGGCAGCCCGTGGACTGCAAACACTTGCCTGAGTTTGTCTATGGTTGAGGGGGCTGTGATATTGCTCATGATGTGAGCTTCGATCCATTTAGAATGCGCATTTACCATTACAAGAAACATCTGCCCCATAAAAGGGCTAGCAAAGTTCAAATGTAGCCTAGACTAGCGGTGGTCTGGCCACTTCCATGGGTGCGAAGGAGCTGGTGGTGGCATATTCTAATTAGTCTGACATTGTGTGTATGATTTTACCTTTTTCTCCAGATCCTGATCCATTCTTGGTCACCAAACGTAGGATCTTGCAAGGCTTTTCATTTGAGACACCCCTGGATGAGTCTCATGAATTTCCTCCACAATCTGTGAATGGCCAGGGGGAGGCACTATGACCCTCACCCCCCAGAAGATGCAGCCATCCTGCAGACTGAGTTCGGTCTTGCATTTGGCATAAGGCCCCAGTTCCTCTCCTTCCAAGACTCTGGGCCAAACTTGTAAAAGAAAGGTCTTGACTTGGGACAGGACTGGGTCCCTCTCTGTCCACTGCTTGATCTGGGTTGCCTTTACAGGTGTCTCTGACAGCCTCTCCAATGAAAACACAGTCTCTGGAGGCACATATGTAGTAACAGGTGTCTCAGGAAATGGTAGTCAACTCAGTGCATCGGCATTTGCATTATCCCCACACCGCTCTGGACACTATAGTGTACCGGTAGGCTGGCAATGTAAGAGCCCAACGCTGTATCCTGGCTGAGGCTAGTGGTGGGATGACTCTAGTCTCACTGAACAGGCTCATCAGTGGTTTGTGGTCCGTATAAATTGTAAATACGCGTCCATCAATGTACTGATGAAAGCGTTTGACCACAAAAACAATGCCAGACCTTTTTTGTCTAGCTGTGAATATCCTTTCTCAGCAGCTGTCAGGGTACGTGAAGCAAAACCAATAGGCTTCTCTGAATGGTCCTCCATTACATGTGAGAGAACTGCCCCGACTCCATAGGGCAAGGCATCACATGAAAGGGTGATCTCCTTGTCTGGGTCATAGTGAACAAGCAGCTTCACTGAGTGGAGGAGTTCTTTCACTTCCTTGAAAGTTTTCCCCTGCTCTTCACCCCACTGCCACTTAGTGTCATTGTGAAGCAGCTTATAGAGTGGGGTCAAAACCCTTGAGAGGTCAGGAGGAAACTTGCCATAATAATTCACCATGCCCAAAAATGATCTGAGTTCTGTGACGGTCTTAGGGCTTGGGGCCTCTTTAATAGCTCTCACTTTGTCCTCCACAAGGCAAAGCCCCTCAACTGCGATCTTGTGTCCCAGGTAAGTCACACTCGATGCCAGGAACACACATTTTCCGTGTTTCAACCGCAGCCCTGCGTCTGAGAGCCTTTTCAGCACCTGTTCTAAATTAGCCAGATGCTCCACGTCCATAGCCCCCATGATCAAAATATCATCAAAGTACACTGCTACGTGCGGAACCCCTGCAGCAAAGTGTCCATTGTCCTTTGGAAAATGGTAGGGCTAGACGCTACTCCAAACACCAGACGATTGTGCTTGCATAATCCCTTGTGCGTATTAATTGTGACGTACTCCTTTGAATCCTCGTCAAGCAGCAGCTGTTGGTAGGAAAGCTCAAAGCTTTCCACTTCTTTTTGGATTCCAGACCTAATCAGTTCCCCTCTACCACCATTTTGCTCCATCTAGCGGAATTAGTCCTTACTCTTAATAATTTCTCCTTTGGCTCCTCCCACTTCCTCCAAACTAAAGGTGTAGCTATGGGCACTTGTATGGGTCCTAGCTATGCCTGCCTTTTTGTTGGCTTTGTGGAACAATCTATGTTCCGTGCCTATTCTGGTATCTGTCCCCCACTTTTCCTTCGCTACATCGACGACTCCATTGGCGCTGCTTCCTGCATGCATGCTGAGCTCATTGACTTTAATAACTTTGCCTCCAACTTTCACCCTGCCCTCAAGTTTACCTGGTCCATTTCTGACACCTCCCTCCCTTTTCTAGATCTTTCTGTCTCTGTCTCTGGAGACAGCTTATCCACTGATGTCTACTATAAGCCTACTGACTCTCACAGCTATCTGGACTATTCCTCTTCTCACCCTGTCTCTTGCAAAAGTGCCATCCCCTTCTCACAATTCCTCCGTCTCCACCGCATTCGCTCTCAGGATGAGGCTTTTCATTCCAGGACGAGGGAGATGTCCTCCTTTTTTAAAGAAAGGGTCTTCCCTTCCTCCACTATCAACTCTGCTCTCAAACGCATCTCCCCCATTTCACGCACATCTGCTGTCACTCCATCCTCCCGCCACCCCACTGGTCCTCACCTACCACCCCACCAGCCTCCGGGTCCAACATATTATTCTCCGTAACTTCCGCCACCTCCAACGGGATCCCACCACTAAGCACATCATTCCCTCCCTGCCCTCTCTGCTTTCCGCAGGGATCGCTCCCTACGTGACTCCCTTGTCCATTCGTCCCCCCCATCCCTCCCCACTGATCTCCCTCCTGGCACTTATCCTTGTAAGCGGAACAAGTGCTACACATGTCCTTACACTTCCTCCCTTACCACCATTCAGGGCCCCAGACAGTCCTTCCAGGTGAGGCGACACTTCACCTGTGAGTCGGCTGGGGTGATATACTGTGTCCGGTGCTCCCGATGTGGCCTTCTATATATTGGTGAGACCCGACGCAGACTGGGAGACCGCTTTGCTGAACACCTGCACTCTGTCCGCCAGAGAAAGCAGTATCTCCCAGTGGCCACACATTTTAATTCCACATCCCATTCCCATTCTGACATATCTATCCACAGCCTCCTCTACTGTAAGGATGAAGCCACACTCAGTTTGGAGGAACAACACCTTATATTCCATCTGGGTAGCCTCCAACCGGATGGCATGAACATCGACTTCTCTAACTTCCGCTAATGCCCTACCTCCCCCTCGTACCCCATCCGTTATTTATTTTTATACACACATTCTTTCTCTCACTCTCCTTTTTCTCCCTCTGTCCCTCTGACTATACCCCTTGCCCATCCTCTGGGTTCCACTCCCCGCCCCCGTCTTTCTCCCCGGACCTCCTGTCCCATGATCCTCTCATATCCCCTTTGCCAATCACCTGTCCAGCTCTTGGCTCCATCCCTCCCCCTCCTGTCTTCTTCTATCATTTTGGATCTCCCCCTCCCCCTCCCACTTTCAAATCTCTTACTAACTCTTCCTTCAGTTAGTCCTGACGAAGGGTCTCGGCCTGAAATGTCGACTGTACCTTTTCCTAGAGATGCTGCCTGGCCTGCTGCGTTCACCAGCAACTTTGATGTGTGTTGCTTGAATTTCCAGCATCTGCAGAATTCCTGTTGTTAGCTGTTGGTAGACGTGGCTCATGTCCAGGGTCGCAAATGGGTCATCCACCCATGGCAATGGGTATTCCTCCAGTTTAGAGACCTGATTCACCATAAGCTTATAATCCCCACATATCCTCACCGTTTTGTCTGCTTTCAAAACTGGAACAATGGGAGCCGCCCACCTTGAAAACTGGACAGGCTCAATAATGCCCAGCCTCTGTAAACGTTCCAGCTCCTCCGCGACTTTGCCTTTTATGGCATAGGGCACCGACCTGGCTTAAAAAAAACGTGGTGTAGCCTCAGGGTCGACATGGAGTTTCACTGTCACACCCTTCAGTGTTCCTAGCTCATCCCTGAAAACGTCGCTGCACCGCTGCAAAATGTCCTCCGTCGTGTGTACATACTTATTTTCATGCCAGTTTAGCCAGATTTTGCGAAGCCAATCGCAACCTAAAAGACTGGGCCCCCTGCCCTTAGCTATCACTAGCCTGGCTTCAGCCTCCTGACCCCCGGCTGAAATGTCCACATATAAAACCCCTAAATGAGGTATGGGCTGCCCCGTATAGGTCCTAAGTTTGAGCTTTGACGGTCTAATGGGAGGCGGGTTGGACCCCCATGTCCTCCTGTAGGTCTCCTCACTAATGAGCGATGCAGTAGCCCCTGAATCAATCTCAGACTCAATGTCCTTTCCCCTGACAGTGACTGTGGCATAATATGGTTCAGGTGGTTCCTCATCTATTTCCACTGCAAACATGTTGTAGGCACACGCTGCCTCTTCATCTGCTTCTTCTAGATGGTGTGTGGCTGCCTGAGCCTGTTGAGCTTTCCCCTGCCCAGGCTTAATTTTACCCTTTGAACTTCTGCACTTTTTAGCTAAATGTCCCTTTTTGCTACAAGCATGGCAGACAGTGTCTTTGAATTTGCAATCATTTGCATAGTGCGTCCCTCCACACCGGAAACATTCCACCCGCTTTGCCTGTTTACCAGTCTCCCTCCTGACTTGGTGCACTGCCGCCGACTGCAACCCCCCCCCATGTCCTTTCTGGATATCCTTGACATTATTAGCAGTCATCTCCATGCCTTGGGCAATCTCTAAGGCTTTCTTGAAAGTCAGTAGTGGGGTTTCCCCTAACAGGCGGCGTTGTATGCCGACATTATTAATGTCGCATACCAATCTACCACGGAGTATGTCTTCCAACACCACTCTGAAATCACAATGCTCCGACAGCTGCCGAAGCTCGGCCACAAAATTGGCCACAGACTGACCTGGCTTCCTGAAACGGCTGTGAAACTTACACCGTTAGACTATCACAGAAGGTTTCGGATTGTAGTGGTTCTCCACGAGCTTGACCAGTTCGTCATATGGAATGTCCCCCGGTTTCCGCAGTGTGGCTAAATTCCTTATTAGCTTGTAAGTCTTTGCCCCACACACACTCAGGAGAATAGAGCGCTTCTTAGCCTCCTCAGTAATTCCATTAGCACAGAAAAAGTGTCCCAACCTTTCCTCATACTCTGGCCAGTCCTCCGTTAACTCCACAAATTCACCGATAGTTCCAAATGTAGCTATTTGAACGTGAGGCCTCTTATTGGCGCTGTTGCTCGCGTTCGAAATGTGCCGACACGTCCACAAAACCAGTTCACCTCGTCGCCAAAAATATGTGGTAACTTCTACTCTGAAAAAGGCACACTCGACAACTTCATGCCCAAAGAAACAACTTTATATCAAACGACAAAACCGTTATGTATATACAGAGGCTTTCACAACCCGTACGGCATGGCAGGAACACTATATACAAAAGCACATCGGAAGTAAAAAGAACGGAAGTAAACCCCCACCCCCCATTCCTAATTAGCATTAACTTACTTTTAATAATGCTCACATTACAACACAGGGTACCCAGACGTTCATTGGGAAGAACTGGCTCATACCATACAGACAGTGGCAAGATCGAACCTGGGTCGCTGTATCTGTAAAGCATCAGGGTAGCTGCTCCGCTACGGTGCTACCCATGCTCCCGGAATCTTAGTAATGTAAGATGCCATCACCAGTCCAGTGGTCAGCCAACCTGCATCTTGTGTTCAGCTCTAAAGCTGGGTTTGAACCACTTCTAGCTAGGAGTGAGACACAACCGAGCACCAGACAAAGGATCTGTCTGGGCATTGGGTGGGAAGGGGCTTCTGGGGATTGATGGGAGAAGGGAAGCAATGGTCTACTGTAAACATGCAAGAAAAATAGGCAAGCCTCAAAAATCATTTCAATTAGTCACTAACCTTCTCTAGGCAGCATGGAGAGCAGAACCAGGAACATCGGAAAGGCCGCTTGAAATACACAGCGTCAATGCCCATATTGTCTTGAACGCAAACTTTGAATGGACGCTGATTCCCACAGATGATTCGGTAGCATAAGTTACTCTTTGCAACGGCAGAGTAGATCTGCTGGCCAGTGCTGTTTTTCACCTCATACTTGTTGACGATCTGCGTCCCAAATCTGACTGAAATACGTGAAGATGGATACAATGCCCACTATTATCAGTTGCAGATGAAACATAAGACTATTAAAACCGTTTTGTGGCATTTGGAACCCTTCTATGAGTAGGATGGTCTGCAAGTCATGAGGGATGCATTCACGAATGACAGCAAAACAATATTTTAATTATTTTATAAGAGGTGGGTTTTCTGGTTCTGCTCTCTGAGGCCTTCACTCAAGCAGTAAAAAGCATACAAATGCTTTTCACTTGCTTCCTTTACATTCCTCATTTCTAGAAAGATATAACTTAATTACTTCATGTTACTGTCCCAGCAAACTGCCCTTCTCTAAAAGATCCCTTCAGGGAAGTGAGATGGGGCTATTAAATCGAAACCTCAAACTATCTTAAAAGTTTCTTCCCCTAGAATCTTATTAACCATTTCAGTTAGACACCCCTCCCCCCACACACTGTATTACATCAGCCACATAATTGGGGAAAATGTATGTAATTCACAACCACTGAAATTGGGTTGGGGTTTCACTTTAAGAGGCTGGTCTGATGTGATGAAGTTATTATATATAAGGTTTTGAGTGCGCTTTTGTGGTGCAGGTTTTGGAGTTCGATAAAATTTGTTACAGGTTTAGTTAAACATGAAACGCCTCACTTTGTTTTATTTGCGTAAAGCTACAGTTTTGACGATTCCGGAGTTGGTAAACATGTCGGCCAATGCAGTTGTTTCGACACTGCTGGAGTTTTGAGTGTAAAATTCCAATGCTTGGTTCGTACAAGCTGAGGCCCAATTCAGTCTGGGAAAAATCTCCGCATCGTGGCAGTGTCTCTCAGCAGTTCCATGGGAGCAAGAGTGTCGGATTGGTTCAAACACACGCCTGAACGTGATAAATACAGATTGCTGAAAATTCACCTTTTACAGACTTTTGGACTATTGGAGTCTGAGCTCGCCAAACAATTGCTCTCCTTGCCCGGCCTCGGCGACGCTAAGCCGCCAGAGCTAATGGACCACAAGCTGTCTCTCCTAGAAATCACCAACCTTGTTTTATTTTTGAAGAACTCTTCATGCAGCAAATGCCTGATCAAGTCCACATAGCCTTTGCTAATACACCTGTGATGGACTATAGGGAGCTTGCTAAAATGTCTGATAGTCTACACTCAGCCAGGCAGCAGTCCGCCATTCCTTCTCCTTTCTTTACCTCAATAAGCCCGGTCAGTAAGGCCTCCAGTATAAGGACATCTGCAGCTGTGAGATAGATGATGCTGGGGTCTGTGCTTTTACCATGCTCGCTTTGGTATGAACGCTAGAAAGTACGGACCACCTTGCAGCTTCGACAGTGCCAGTGCTTCAGGACACCAGAGGTCCATGAACACTGTGGGTTCCAGCTGCCAGGGTCATCTGCTACTCAATACGGACACCCTTTCAGTGAGACACCTCCTGTGTGACATGGGTGCTCAAGTGAGTGTGCTGCCAGGATTGCCTATTGATGAGAAGCCAAAGAATGATGAAACCTCGCTGGAGGGCACCAACGGCAGCAGGATCCAGACTTACTTCAGTGGGGGACATTGCACATGGGACTTCGTCCTGGCTAAAGTGGCTTCATCCGCTGCCCGGTGAAGACTCCCCGTGTGCCCAAGGACTGTTGGTCCATCTTCAGAACTGCAGACTTGTGGATGTCAAGGACTTTGGGGCATTACCATGCCCCCCCTGTAAGTTCTGCACAACAACTCTGTCAAGTGCATGCACCACCACACTTGAGTTTACTTGACTGCTGGGTGAATTCCCAAACCTCACTAAGCCCATATTCTCCACTACAGTTGCAAACCATGAGTTTGAGCACCAAATTCCCACAAGTGGCCTGCCAATCCATGCTTGCGCGTGTAGACTGGACCCAGAAAAGCTGACAACTGCAAAGGTTGTTTCCCAACATGGAAAGACTCGGCATTTTATGCTCTTCAAATAGCCTCCGGGCTTTATCCTTTCATACGGTCCCCAAGTCCGATATTGGTTGCTGCCCATCTGGGGATTACTGATGTCTTAACAAGGTCACAAGCCCCAAGCATTACCTGACCCTACAAATTCAAGACTTTTTATCATGTTTAGCCGGAAAATTAATTTTTTCCAAAGTTATCCTAGTTAGGGGCTACCATCAGGTGCCTGTGTGCTTGGAGGACATTCCCAAAAACCAGCTGTGATAACTCTGTTTGTCCTTTTTGAGATTCTGCCCTTGCCATTTGGGCTGAAAAATGTAGCACAGGCTTTTCAATGGCTGATGAACTCTGTATTAAAAGACTGAGATTTTCTTTTTATCTTGACGACACACTTGTTGCCAGTGCATCCCAATCCGAAAACATTTCTCTGCTCTACACACTTTTTGAGCACTTAGACCAACATGGGTTGATTATTAACCCTGCTAAGTGTGTTGTCGGCCATTGACTTTCTCAGACATTGCAGCTCCACAGAAGGTGCAAGATCCCTCCCACCAAAGGTAGCCGCTATTATGGATTTCCCATCACCCTGCACTACTGAAAATCTACAGGAGTTTTTAGGTATGGTGAATTTCTATCACCATTTCTTTCCGCGAGCTGCTGAAGTTGTGCTTCACCTGTATAGTGAGCTTAAAGGCAACACCCGTAATCAAGGGTTTGGCTGGTCAGCAGATGTGACCAGGGCTTTTGATGATACCAAATGAGCTCTTTCTAAAACGACTCTCCTGGCGCACTCACCCCCAATGCATCCATAGCCATTACAACTGATGACTCAGACTATGCTGTGGGTGCTGTGCTCAGACAGTTGGTCAGAGGCACGTGGCAGCTGTTCGTCTTCTTCAGTCAGCAGCTCTATCCCCATGAAAGGAAGTACATACGTTTGACCATGAGCTTCTTGGTCTCTGTCTAGACGGCCACCATTTTTCTTTTCTTCTAGAGAGTCACCAATTTACAGCATTTGTTGGCCACAAACCCCCTGTGCATGCGATGTCACTTGGTCTGCATGTCAGCATTGCCACCTGGCCTACGTAGCTGAGTTCACAAAGGATGTACAGCATATCAAGAGGAGAAATAACGCTGTGTCCAGCTGCCCCTCACGGCTAGCTTTTGAGGCCGTACACATAGGGGTTCATTATCCTGGTGTGACAGCCGACCAAGTTACTGACCCCGGGGTCCAGTGTTACCGAACAGCAGCCATGGGCCTGCAGCTGGCTGGCATTAAGTTGGAAGAAGCTGGGGTTTCTCTCTTCTGCAATGTCTCAACCAGTTGCCCTCACCCCAACATGCCCACAAAGTGGAGACGGACTGTTTTCGACTCCATACATGGCCTCTCGCATTCGTTCTGGAAGGCCTTACGGAAACCATTTTCACTAAAGTTTGCTTGGCACAGCCTCAGAAAGGACTTGCGTGATTGGACTGCAGCCTGTGTGTAGTGCCAGAAGGCAAAAATTAACCGTCATGTTCAGGCACCATTGGCACCTTTTGAGGTTCCCGAGCAACGGTTTGACCATGTCAATGTGGACCTTGTTGGTCCTCCTCCCCTCTTCCACAGTTTCACACGCCTCCTAACCATGGTGGACCGTACCACCAGGTGGCCAATAGTCGTCCCTCTAGCATTGACAACAGCCGCAGATGTGGCTTGGGTGTTCATCAGCATCTGGGTTTCTCACCCCATCTGATATTTCCTCTGACCGCTGTCCCCAATTCTTTTCAGAGCGCTGAGCTGTGACGGCCATGGCATATCTCCCGCAGTCCGATGGTCTATGCGACTGGTTTCCCTGCTCCTTAAATGTTGCTCCGAGGGCTTCCCTGACTGATGAGTGTGGGCATGATCGCCTCCCATGGGTCCTGCTGGGGCTCAGAACTGCTCCGAAGGAGGACACACAGTTGTCCACGGCTGAGTTGGTATACAGGCAGCCATCATTCCTTGTCGGCCTCTCAACAGTGTTCCATGCTCCTCAGTCAATTCAATTCCTTTGCACCTATTCCATCATGGCGCACAGCACTCTTGGGCTCCTATTGACCAACATCCCACTTCATTTGTTTTCATCCGCTATGACACACACTAACATCCCATTAGGCCCCCTTATGATGGCCTGTTCCCCTTTTGGAATAGGGAGAAAAGACTTTTATGATAGCTAAGAGAGGTAAACCTGAACGTATTTTGGTAGATTTCCTTAAACCGGTCCACCAGGATTTGGAATATTCCTTCCCCTGGAAGCCAGGACCTGAGCTGGGTGGCTTGTCCAAACTCCAGGCAGGCTCACAATGCCAGTTTCAGTAAACTCTGGGGGTGGGGTGGCAGTGTAGAGTAACATAATTGGGAGGAATGTACATAATTCACTACCACTGACATTGAGCTGGGGTTTTGCTTTAAGAGACCGATCTGATGTGATGATGTTATTATGTTAAAGGTTTTGAGTGCACTTTCGTGGTGTAGATTTTGGAGTCCAACAAAATGTGTTACAGGTTTAGTTAAACTTAAAATGCCTCACTTTGTTTTATTTGCATAAAACTACAACTGCATTGTGAATACTTTAATCCACTTTTTGTACGTTGCAAATACATTCTGGTATTTATGTATTTATGCACATGTTATTCCATATCCGTACTTCCAGCTTTATTTTTATATAATTCTTTATTCTGTATAATTTTTGAATGTTGTCTTATTTTTGTTTCGTGTGGCAACAACACACTACATTCATTTCTTAATACATGTAAACGTAAATTGCAAATAAATTTGATCCCTTGATCCTTGACCCTTTTTAGTAGGTTGCTAGCCCTGGATTCAGAAATTCAACCCCCTCCCCCATCCAACAGGGTAAACCTTGAAGGTAAGTGTTTTAGTGGAAACACTGGTCATCTATTCCCTGAATGAGACTCAAAATATTCATTCCTGTTCTTCCATCAATGCACCACCATGACCTTGTCAGCTCTCCTCAAATGCCCAGCTTGCTCCTTGAGTACGACTTCTCCCGACATTGTTGGAAATATCTAAGATTCCATGCATGAAAAGGTAACGCTGTGGCTTCCTGAGTTCCCAGTCAGTTATTACCTTAACCACTTCTAAATGGAAGCTGTGGAACTCTATCACAGAGACACCAGAGTCAGATGATTGAGGAGTTGGTGCATGATTAAACTCTGTGGCATTTTTGTCCTATTATAGTTCCGAAATGCCAATCGCTGCTCAATATTTGAAGAGCAGTGGTCAGCTCATTAATCATTTGGGTCATCATTGTTTTTCAGACCAAGGCAATTTCTTGAAATGCTCTCAGTATTTATGTTCATGGACTCTATCATTGGCCCAGGTGTGGGGGAGGACAAGGATTTGGTGTGATAGTGCTATTTTTTTTTTACAGCAGAAGAAAAGTTGATAACAATAACTAAACATGCAAATCCATCCTATTGTACAGATGGAATGCGATCAGAAATGGTGCCATAAAGAGCACTGAGAGGATTTGAGAAAGGGAATGGTTTACACCAGTAATTCCTCTCTCCATGGGTCATGACTACAAGTCTATGAAACAAGCTTCTGCCCCAGAGTCACTTACTTTCTATTGCTTCAAACTTCTGAAATATCATTAGCTTATCTACCTGCAAAACAACAAAGTCATTAGCTTTCATTTGTTTTCATATGGTACACAAAATTAACCTGATTATTACTTTTGTGGGATAGCATCTTAACAATTTGAAACTTTGCCAGTTCATAGTGTTCTATGTCTCTCATTTCTGCATCTGGAGTTCTCTTTCACAAAGCCTCAATAGTCGATGAATAACCTAGCTGGCTGCATCATATTGACTCCAAGCAATATTTTGTGGCAAAGAGCATACTGTTTGGCCAAGTTATCAAATGATTTTCTTAAGACAAATTCTCATCATTGAAAGTCTATCTACACACAAGTTCAGTCTAACATGTGGTGATGGTGGGGGGGGGGGGGGGAGTTTAAAGAAGATCTGAAAAAGGATATGTTAACATTGGAGATGATTCAAAAGAGGTTCAGGAAAATGATTCCAATGTTGAAAAGTTTGTCATGTAAGGAGCGTTGGATGGCTCTGGGCCTCTACTCATTAGAATTCAGAAGAATGAGGGGGTGATCTAATTGAAACCTATTGAATGTTGAAAGACTTTGATAGAGTGAATGTGAAGAGGATGTTTCCTACGGTGGGGGAGTCTAAGTCCGGGGGACATAGCCTCAGAATAGAGGGATGTCCTTTTAGAATGGAGATGAGGTGGAATAAGTTTAGCCAGAGAGTGGTGAAACTGTGGAATTCTTTGTCAGAGGCAGTTGTGGAGGTCAAGCCATTGGACATATTTACGGGAGAGGTTGATAACTTCTTGATTAGTCAGGATATGAGGGGATATGGGGAGAAGGCAGGAGACTGGAAAATGGATCAGCAATGATGAAATGGTGGAGCAGACTTACTGGACCAAATGGCCTAATTCTTCTCCCATCTCTTATGGTCTTACAGATTTCTGAGGCAAAGTTTTAACATAAAGATTGGTAGGTACCTGGTTTATGATGCCGGGGAAAGTACTGGAAGTAAGTATTACAATATTTAGGGGCAGTTAGACAGGCACCTGAGCAGAAAGGAATGGAGGGATGGAGACTTGATGGAGGACATGGGATTAGTTTGAATTAAGTATAGAGAGTGTGTGTTGAAAACTCTATTCCTGTCCTCTACTGTTCTACATATAATGTTTTAAATGTCACCCAATCACAAAAGTACAACATTTAGTTCTTGGCTAATGTTTCTGTTGAGCACTGGTCCATACAAAAAATGTGATTTCATGTTGTTCCAGCTGATCAACCAAATGGTCCCTACTGGTAAAAGGTGTAGGTATCATCTACTTCATCTTGAATCAAAGATACTCCCAATAAGCTTGAAGGCTGCCAGCAATTCACCAGTAATCATACTCAAGTCCTTTCCTTTCCATTTTCCTCCTATCCTGGTTCAGGTTCTGATCTGCTGCCTCCCTTGTGGGGCAGCTCTGGAGAGACTGCTGGTTCAAGTGCAGCAGCTGTACAGCCTCTGGCTTTCGATCCATTGAGGACAACCTCCCACTACTCACACAGATTTATCACAGATTTACAAATTTGCAAAATTCAATGCATTCAAGGTTATAATCCATCTGCCTATGAGTTTTAGTGAAATAACCTGCAATGGTTTTCAGAAATACTTGTCCAATCTATTTCAGTCTTGTCTGAAATAGAAGCAGAATTAAGGCCATTTTGTACCCTCTTTAATATTATTGGCTGGCTTACTGTGTTATTAAATCTTTTCCTTCTTAATGACTTTTTTAGTTGCCTTATGTTGGTTTTTAAAAGCTTCCCACTCCTCTAACTTCTCACTCCTTAGCTTTTATGTTCGCTTTCAGTTCTCTTGTTAGCCACTGTTGTGTCATCTTGCCTTTAGAATACTTCTTCTACTTTGGGATATAGATATCCTGTGCCTTCCAAATTGCTTCCAGAAATTGCTGTGTCATCATCCCTGCCGGTGTCCTTTTTCAACCAATTTTGGCCAGATACTTTCTCATGCTTCTGTAATTCTCTTTACTCTACTGTATATTGATACATCTGACTTTAGCTTCTCCTCCTCAAATTTCAGGGTGAATTCGATAATATTATGATCACTTACCTTTCAGCATTCTTTTACCATAAGCTCTCTAATCAATTCCAATTCATTGCATGACATTCAATCCAGAATAGTTGATCCCCCTAGTGGGCTCAACCATGAGCTTCTGTAAAAAGACATCTCATAAACATTCTAGAACTTTCCCCTCTTGGGATCCGGCACCAACCTGATTTTCCCAATCTACCTACAAATTGAAATCCCCCATGACTTTTGTAACATTGCCCTTTAGGCAAGCATTTTCTATCTCCTGTTGTAATTTGTAGAACACATCCTTCCTACTGTTTTGGAGTTTATATGTAGCTCCCATCGGGGTCTTTTTACCCTTACAGTTATTTAACTCTACTGACAAAGATTCAGCCCTTCTGACTCTCTGTCACCTCTTTCTAATGATTTGATTTCAGTTTTGACCAACAAGGCCATGCCACACCCTTTGCTTTCCTGCCTGTCCTTTTGATACACAGAACATAACATAGAACATAGAATAGTACAGCACAGTACAGGCCCTTCGGCCCACAATGTTGTGCTGACCCTCAGACCCTGCCTCCCATATAAGCCCCCACCTTAAATTCCTCCATATACCTGTCTAGTAGTCTCTTAAACTTCTCTGGTGTATCTGCCTCCACCACTGACTCAGGCAGTGTATTCCCCGCACCAACCACTCTCCGAGTAAAAAACCTTCCTCTAATATCCCCCTTGAACTTCCCACCCCTTACCTTAAAGCCATGTCCTCTTGTATTGAGCAGCGGTGCCCTGGGGAAGAGGCGCTGGCTATCCTCTCTATCTATTCCTCTTAATATCATGTATACCTCTATCATGTCTCCTCTCATCCTCCTTCTCTCCAAAGAGTAAAGCCCTAGCTCCCTTAATCTCTGATCATAATCCAGACTCTCTAAACCAGGCAGCATCCTGGTAAATCTCCTCTGTACCCTTTCCTGTTCCTAGACATTAAGCTCCCAGTATTATCTCCTTTCAGCCATGATTCAGTGATGCCTACAACATCATATATTTCAATCTGTAACTATATTACAAGTACATCTACCTTATTCCATATACTGAGTGCATTCAAATATAACACCTTCAGTCCTGTATTCACCATTTTCGATTTAGTCCACCTTTTACATTGAAGTTCATCGTGTAGATTGTAATTTTGTCTGATTATGAGCCTTTTCTTGCTCTCCTTCCTGAACAACTCTAGCAAACCTGTCTGCAAGGTTATTGCTCTCCCTTGGATTCAGGTATAACCTATCCCTTTTGTACAGGTTGTAGCTTCTTCAGAAGAGATTCTAATGATCCATAAATCTGAACCCATGTCCCACGCACCAATTCCTTTGCTATACATTCACTTGCCAAAATCATCCGACTCTTTCCCTCACTGGCATGTGGTACAGGCAGCAATCCAGAAAATTACCACCCTGGAGGTCCTGTTTTTCAGCTTTCTACCTAGTTCCCTAAAATCTTTCTTTAGGACCACCTCACCTTTTCTACCAAAGTCATCGGTGTCAATATGTACCAAGATTTCAAAACTCTGATGTAGTCCAGGTGACTGATTACCTTCATACCTTCAGCTTCCCAAGCATCTTCTCTTTAGTAATAGCAACTACACTCATTCTGCCTCTTTACACTCTCGAATTTCTGGCATTCTGCTAGAGTCTTCCACAGTAAAAGCTGAATCAAAATACTTATTAAGTTCCTCCACTGTTACTTTGTCCCCCACTGTTACCTCTCCAGTATTATTTTCCAGCGGTCCAATATCCATTCTTACTGTTTTACTCTTTATATTTCTGAAAAAACTTCTGGCATCGCCTTTTATATTATTGGCTAGCTTCCCTTCATATTTCATCTTTTTTCTTCCTATGACTTCTTTATTTGCCTTCTGTTGGTATTTAAAAGCTTCCCAATCCTCTATTTCCCACTAATTTTTGCTCTATTATATGACCTCTCTGTTCCATTTATGCTGTCTTTGACTTCCTTTGTCAACCACAGTTGCCTTATCCTCCCTTTCAAATACTTAGTCATTAATCCTGTGCCTTCCAAATCGCCCCTAGAAACTCCAGCCATTAATTTGCTGACATCATGCCTGCTAGTGCCCCCAATCAACTTTGGCCCATGTAGTTCTTATGCCTCTGCAATTCCCTTTATTCTATTGTAATACTGATACATCTGACTTCATCTTCTCAGTGTTAAATTTGTACCTTTATGGACCTGTCAGAAATCACACCATTTATGCCTTCTACTGATCCATGTACATTTGGTCTCTCTAAGCTTCTGCCCATTGAGGATTTAATTTCTTGCTCAAAATATGATCTTCATTAAGCCTATGTCCTTTTGATGTGTCCCAATTCCATCTGGGATTCGTGTTCTGTACACTAGATTTATAGAATTCAACAAAGGGCTGTGCAACATTCTTCTGAACAATTAAGCTATTTAATAGTAAACCACTGAGTTTGTGCATTTGACTTGGATGGTAACACTTTGTGTATTGTAAGTTTTTTAAAGATATTTCTAACAGTATGGATGGAGGCCTTTCTGCCCTTTGAATCTATGCCAGTTCACAGACCAATCCAGCCCCTCCACCAAATTTGCCTGTATCCTCATCTTCCTATAAAAGCCCCCCAGATCCTAACACACACCAGCATGGTACTGCCAATTTACAGCAGTCAATTCCTCTATCAACCTAATCAACATATAAGTGGTGGGATTCAAAAGTAACATCAGCAAAAGCTGCAAAAAAAAACAAAAGAGGCACCAGCAATGAAAGGCAAAACTGAATTATTGTTTCAGGTTAATCAGCATTTACTTGCCTCAATTTATTTTCTATTGAAGAAAATTCAGGAGCATTGTGCTATGGAAGGCTAATCAGATATTGCCTCTTGGTGCCAATGGCAAAATTGAAATGAGTAATCATTTAAGTGCCTATACAACCTGCAGAAGATCCTTTAGGCCTGGTGGGAAGTTTCCTGTACCCAGTGGGAAATCAGTCATTCTCAGATGGAAGATCAGGAAACCAGATGAACTTGTTTTTATCGGAATTCCTGAATGACAAAATTTACAATTAATTATTACAGAGATTAAATGTTACCACAGACAGACATCAGAAAAGTCTCCAAATGCAGAGAAACTATCACAGGGCATAAGCTGGACTGAAAATGACATGTTCAGGAACAAAGGCAGTTAAATACACTAATGCTCCTGAGTTACCAAAGCTATGACAATATGATAAAATACCAGTATCTTGCCTGGGTTCTGTAACAGTGGGGGTCACGTTATATACCTGTACCTCCATCCTTTGCTTGACCTCGTTTTCTTCTCTCTTGTAAGAGAAGAATGGCTCTCATGTGATTGAGTAGGAAATCCACACTCCCACTGGGAAAACCGTGCCAAAGTGGAATGTCCCTTGGCCATGATTTTTTCAGCAATGCTTATTGTGAAAGTGGTTCTGCACTAGGAGCTAGACATCACAAAAAATAACTTTATTTATGGGGTGAGATTAACTGTATGTCTTCTGTAGAGCGTATCAGCTTCAAGCACTGTAGCTTTCTCTCTTTACTTCCTTCCTACTCTCTTTTCATCTTTAACAATTGATTGTCTGAGTTCCAAAGTCAAATTTGAAGTTAAGTTTATTGTCATACACACATCAGAATCAGAATCAGATTCAGTATCACTGGTACACATCGTGAAATTTGTTGGTTTATGGCAGAGGTAGATTGCAATACATAATATAAAACTATAAATTATATATAAACTATAAATATACATGTGTATATACTTATACTTTAATGTCGCCAAACAATTGATACTAGAACGTACAATCATCACAGCGATATTTGATTCTGCGCTTCCCGCTCCCTGGATTACAAATATTAAACATTAAAAATAGTAAAAATTAGTAAATATTAAAAATTTAAATAATAAATCATAAATAGAAAATAGAAAAATGGAAAGTAAGGTAGTGCAAAAGAACCGAGAGGCAGGTCCGGATATTTGGAGGGTACGGCCCAGATCCGGGTCAAATATATATTTATTTAAATTAATAAGTAGTGCAAAAAAGAGAAAAAAAATACTGATGCATTGTACATCGCGTCACTGTATGTTCAGAAATCTGATGGTGGGGAGGGGAAGAAGATGCTGTTAAAATGTTGAGTGTGTGTCTTCAGGCTCCTGTACCTCCTCTCTGATGGTAGCAATGTGAAGAAGGCATATCCTGGGAGATGGGGGTCCTTAATGATGGATGGTGCCTTTTTGAGATATCACCTTTTGAAGATGTCTTTGATGCTAGGAAAGCTAGTAACCATAATGGAGTTGGCTGAGTTTGCAACTGATTTCTGATTCTGCGTTGTGGCCCCTCTATACCAGACTGTGATGCAAGCTGTTAGAATGCGCTTCATGGTATACCTGGAGACATTTCTTACAGTCTTTGATGATGTTCCAAATCTCCTCAAACTCCCAATGAAATATAGCTGCTGTTATACATTCATTGTAATTGCATCAATATGTTGGGCCCAGAATAAGTCCTCAGGGATGTTGATACCCAGGAACTTGAAACTACTCACCCTTTCCACTGTTGTACATATACGCACAGGTGTGATGAGAAACCTACTTACAACAGCATCACAGGCACATGGCATGATATAAGCAACATTCACCAGAAAATAAACATAAATTAATTATAAATTATAGACAATATTTGCAAGGAAGCACAAACAAAAGAAACATTCATTTTAGTGCAAGCTGGTCAAAGTGGTCATCGTGTTGCTAAACCATGGTGGTTATGGTTTTACTAGTTGTTTCAAGAACCAGATGATTGCAAGGAGCTGACTGTTCTTGAACTTGGTGGTGTGACACTTCAGACTTTGGTATCTCTTAAATATGAGAAAATCTGCCAGTCCTGATGAACGGTTTTGGCCTGAAACCTTGACCATTAACTCTTTTCCAGAGACACTTCCTGGCCTGTTAAGTTCCTCCAGCATTTTGAGTGTGTTGTTCTGTGCCTCTTGCCTGCTGGTAGATGTGTAAAGCTAGCATGGCCCAGATGGTGGGGATTATTGATGATAGATGCTGCCTTTCTGAGCAGCATCTCCTGTAGATACAACCAATGGTGTGGATAGATATGACCATGATGTATTGGACTAAGTCCAATACTTTCTGCAGCTTTTTACATTCCTGCTGAGTCAAGTTGTAGGAAGTATTGGACTGAGTCCAATACATCATAGTCACATCCTTCTCCAGACCATGATGAAACCAGTCAAGGTTCTTCCAACAGTACATCAGTTGAGCTTTCATTGACAAGCCAAACCTCCCTAAACTCCTAAGAAAGTGAAATGCTGATGTGCTTTCCCTATGATTGCACCAATGTGCTGGACCCAAGACAGGTCATTCAATATATTAACATTCAGGAATTCAAAAACTGCTAACTCTCTCCACTACTGATCCCCCAGTGTAGTCTAGCACCAGTTCTCACTCATTCTTTCCTGAAGTCAACTGAATTGAATTGACTTTATTGCTTACGTCCTTCATATACATGAGGAGAAAAAAATCTTTACGTTACTTCTCTGTCTAAATGTGCAATGTGCAATTTATAGTAATTTATAATAAATTGTATGTACAACTATATAACATAGAACTACAGTTGTGTCAACATGAACTAATCAGTCTGATGGCCTGGTGGAAGAAACTGTCCTGGTGCCTGTTGGTCCTGGCTTTTATGCTGCGGTACCATTTCCCGGATGGTAGCAGCTGGAGTAGTTTGTGGTTGGGGTGACCCGGGTCCCCAGTGACCCTTCAGGCCCTTTTTACACACCTGTCTTTGTAAATGTCCTGAATAGTTGGAAGTTCACATCTACAGATGCGCTGGGCTGTCCGCACCACTCTCTGCAGGGTCCTGCGATTGAGGGAAATACAGCTTCTATACCAGACAGTGATGCAGCTAGTCAGGATGCTCCCACTTTTGCCCCTATAGGAAATTCTTAGGATTTGGGGACCCATACCAAACTTCTTCAACTGTCTGAGGTGAAAGAGGTGCTGTTGTGCCTTTTTCACCACACAGCCAATATATACAGACCATGTGAGATCCTCAGTGATGTTAATGCCAAGGAACTTAAAGCTGTTCACCTTCTCAACCCCAGATCCATTGATGTCAATAGGGGCTAGCCTGCCTCCATTCCTCCTGTAGTCCACAACCAGTTCCTTTATTTTTGTGACATTGAGGGAGAGGTTGTTTTCTTGACACTACTGTGTCAGGGTGATAACTTCTCTGTAGACTGCCTTATTATTATTTGAGATAAAGCCAATCAGTGTAGTATCATCAGCAACTTTAATTAGCAGATTGGAGCTGTGGGTGGTGACACAATCATGGGTGTACACAGAGTAAAGGAGGGGGCTTGGGACACAGCCCTGAGGGGCACCTGTGTTGAGGGTCAGAGGGTCAGAAGTGAGGGAGCCCACTCTTATCACCTGCCGGCGATCTGACAGGAAGTCCAGGATCCAACTACACAAGGCAGGATAAAGGCCAAAGTCTCTAAGCTTCTTGTTGAGCCTCGAGGGAATTATGGTGTTGAATGCTGAACTGTAGTCCAAGAACAGCATTCTCACATAAGCAACAATCAACTATTTAGATCTGTTGATGTTGAGCACAAGTTTGTTGTGGCAGAACCACTCAAGCAGGTGACCTATTTCATTCCAAAATGCTGACTCATTGCCACCTGTGATCCGTTCAACAGCAGTGGTGTCATCAACGTATAAATTTGAAGATGGCATTGCAGCAGTGCTTAGCTACACATTCATGTGTGTATGGAGCGAAGAACAGAGCCCAAGCATTCATTCAACTGTGAGATGGACCTGTGTTGAAGATCAGCGAGGAGGAGATTTTACTCCTCCTTGCTGATTGTGGTCTGTGAATGAAGAGTCAGCTATCTAGTTGCAATGTCAACAGTGATCAACCGGATGTAATGAAGCAAGTATCACAGTTGATTCTTTCCCACCTTTATTAGTAGCAAGCTACGAGAGAGAACTTTCCATCTGCACTCACAAGAGAGTCGGCCACAGAAGTCTCTCTGTCGAAACACAGAGATACAGTTTTTTATATCACCCTTGTCCCGAAAGCCTAGCAACAGTGATAGTCCGAGACAAAGGCCACTTAATTGCCTAAAACAGCGGTAAGCGTACTTGACAAAGAATACTTAATCACATCAGGCAGAGGTAAACAGAGAACAGAGTATAATTAATTTTCACATCCTGCGCATCCTTGCCTGGACCCTCAGCACGTACATGATTGTAGGACAGATTGATCCTTTAATATCTCAATACAAAAGAACAGTCAGATCAACAGACATTCTGGCTACTCAAATAGAGCAGAACTTAATTTAGATAAGAGACTTCACCAAAATTAAGAAAGCAATTTAAGGAATGCCCTGCTTTATCTCCTCCTTTTGTCGAAACCAAAATGTGTGAAAACTATGAGATGTATTCTTGTGGGTTTTGTAAGTTTATAATCCTCATTTTCACTCAAAGAAGCAGTTGTGAGACATTATTCAAACTTACTGCAGTTACAGACATAGGCTATGTCCACACTAGACCAGATAATTTTGAAAACGCCAGCTTTGCGTAAAAACAATAGGCGTCTACACCAGGCATTTTTCAAAATAGTTCTGTCCACATTAGAATGGATATTTGGGCGAATCTCCTCCTACAGGGCATGCGCAGGACACACGGAAAACAAGCGAAGAGGAAACGGTATACTTGGTGTGTGTTTATCCAGTTAGACTAGAAAAACTTAAAAAAGGAAATTGCCAAACAAAAGACTTGGTGCGCAGTTGTCCAGAAACATTTCCTACAGTCATAGTCTCTTCACCGATGAAAGGAACGACAGCTACAACTAAATACAGTAAGGCTTGTTACTGGGCAAAAGTGAAATTTTGCTGTTACCTTATTTGTTTGCCTTTACTTTTGCCATGGCTTTGTGTATTATTTTGCTGTATTTAACATGTGCAATAAAACAAGTTACTGAGTAAAAGTGACAATTGCATCTATTGAATGTTTGCACAAGCAATATATTAATAATGTTACACGAGCGTGGCGGTGGATGAACCCAAGTGCAGAACACATGCGTGGGGGCAGAGTCGGGAGGCATTAGTGCTGTAGTGAGCGTGGAATCGGTTTCCAGGAGGGTTTTTACCTGAAGTCTTGGGTTTGGAGAGAATCCAGGAGCGATGCTAGACATAGAACTAACAGCCCTAAGAACCATGAAATGAGGTTACTCACATCAGAGTCAGCCAACAAACTGGCAGCTCCTTGTTGTGATCACAGGGTCTTTATCCTGCATTTTCTGATGGAAAGCAGGCGTGTGTAGTTAGTGAAACCTGCGAATGATTGGAAATTAAATGAGGGGATTGAAGCCCAATTCCTGAGGTAAATAGTAAGGTGGGGGATTGCCAGAAGGGTCCATGACAAATAAAGCGCCTTGTTAAATGTATAAAACATGTCTGCATCAGTGTTATCTTGTATTTCCATACAACGTTACATTAGGCTGTTACGCATCTATTGTCAGAGAAGTACTTGCATAAATAGGTGAACCACCTACATACAAGCAAGGACAGAAAACAGGGCAAAGTGAGTATACTTATTTATTCAGTAAGCTATGGGTCAAAGTATTCGGTGAGTACGTTTTTAACTCTTCTGGCTTCGGTCTCGTTGCCGTCTGTTCTGAAATTGTTAGGTTGTGTGGGGGGTTGTGTTCAAGAAAACAATGTAATGCCGCACTGCCGCCATCTATTCTGGCACGTCATGACAGCGTTTTTAAAAATATCCATTTACCCCGTCCACACTGCTCTGCACAATCAGCGTTTTCAAATTTACACACTCTGAAGTGCGTTTTGGAAAATCTCTGTTTTCGGGGGAGGAGAATGCCGTTTCAGTGTGGACGGAGGGTCAAAACGAAGAGAAGATGCTTTGGTTACGGATTTATCCGGTCTACTGTGGACGTAGCCATAGTTGGTACTTAATCCAAAGTTGAAACTTAACACAAATTCAAAAGGTGTGAAAAATCAGGAGTCTTTTCCCTTTAACACTATTTGCAATAAAGCCTGTTAAATGTCGACCCACTTCAGTGTCTCTCACTCCACACTTGGGCCATATCTGAACCTTCTGACAGTCTGTCATCACTATTCCCTTTACCTTTTGGAAAGTCACCTCACACTGCTTTGTCCACTGTCATTTCTTTCCAATCTGTAGTTATGAGTTCAAGGTGTGGAGCACAGTAGCCAGGATTGGCAGGAACTTGTTATAGCAATTGAAAAAATCCTAAAAATGACTACAACTATGACACGTCCTTTGGCCTTGGGGCATCCACCACTGCTACATCTACTTTGCTGAAGTGTCTCCCTGCAGAAAGGTTTGCAAAGATATCTTCTAACCTGGGCAAAATATATTGATCTACTATCAGTACTGAGTTGATGGTGACCTTAAAGTCACCACAGATCGTGCTAGACCCTGTCTTCTTGGTTACTGACACCACTGTTATGCCCATGGGCTCCAATGGGAAAGAATATATTTAACCTTCATGTGATCTAGCTCACTGGCTACATTATCATGAATGGTATAAGGAACTGGGCGAGCATGTAAAACTTGGGTATGGCATTTCCATTTAACATTATTTTACCCTTGATATGTTTGAGTTTTACAATGCCATCCTTGAGCACTGCTGCAGCATTATCCATTATCTTCCTTAATTCACTTTCAGTTGACTCTATTACAGGGCATGTGGCATGCAAATGGTGGATGGATCTCCAATCAAGTTGTAGTTGTCTAGCTAATCACGTCCTTCCTGATTTTAATACACGCAAGCTCTGTGTGGCTTGTTGATTACTGTATTTCTCTGTTACAAATGCCTTTCCCACAGGAATGATCTTTTCTCCACTTTAAGTCCTTAGTTGGATATCTGCCGGCTTCAGTTCAGTATCTTTGAAAAGCCATTCAAACCCATTTTGGGGAATGACTGAAACAGCCAAGCCTGTGTCGAATTCCATTTTGATTAATTTGCCTACCGACTCCCACGGTTGTCTTGACTATACCTTTACCCACCCTATATCCTATTGCCATACCTTGCTATCACGTGTAGGTAAGCCTGCCCAACGAGGGCCACCAGTTGGAAAAAACTCATGGCAAGCTGCAACAACACATTAGTGCAAGTGGTTTTATTTAGCGCCAGGTGAAAAAAAGAGCAAAAGCTGCCAAAAGTTGAAGAAAAAAAGTATTTACAAACAGACAAATGAAAACAAACATTTACAAAATTTATAAATATATAGAAGCCTTTTCTACAACACTCTTTGTTGTTAACTTTCCAATATAACTATCACCAACCTCTACACATCTCAGCTAAGCTAATCTGAGGGTTTAAATCTACCTACGTAAGGAGTGGTACACCTGTTCCCACTAACCCAGGCATTATCTTAGGATGCTCCAAACTGTCCCTTGGGTCTTTTGGGACTGTTCTGCTGACTACAATCCTATGTAACAGTGTGAGTGAAAATAAATGGAAACTGTTTGGAAAGCTTGTGTCTAGAATTCTTATTTTTATGAGTTATAAACCAGTAGAGCATGTTAACTGGAGGGATTGTTTTGATTAACCAAGCTAGCAATTGTTGGGGTGGGTAAATGGTGAGCTCCCAAGAACTGCAGAACACGAGGGAAAAGTGTGTGAACTGCTGGGGAAATTAGACCAGGGACAGAACAAGGAGGAGTGACTAACCAGGCAAAGGGGCAAGATTAGTGGGAGAATTAGCATTGCCAACCTGTTTTGTCACACCTATAAAAAATGTCATTCCCTTTTCTCAGTTCCTTCACTCTGCAGCATCTGTTCCCAGTTTGCACCTTTCTTTTCCAGAACATCAAAGCTGTCCTCTTTCAAAGAACAGGATCTCCCTGCCCTCACCTGCATCTCCTCCATTTCCCAAACATCCACACTCACCTCATCTTCCTGCTGCCTTAACAGTGATGGAGTTCCTCTCGTCCTTACCTACCACCCCAAATGATGCATTATCCTCTGCAACTTCCTCCATCTCCAAAGGGATCCTACCACTAAACGTATCTTTATACCTCCCCCCTCTCTCCACTTTACACAGGGATCGCTCCCTCTATGATTCCCTTGTCCATTTGTCCCTTTCCACTAATCTCCCTCCTGGCACTTCTCCCTGAAAGCGGTCTAAGTGCTACACCTGCCCACTCACTTCCTCCATCACCTCTGTTTAGGGCCCCAATAATCCTTCCATGTGAGGCAACGCTTCACCTGTGAGTCTGCTGGGGTTGGCTAATGTGTTCGCTGCGCCTTAATTTGGCCACCCCTACGTTGGTGAGACCTGTTGTAAGTCAGGGTACCGCTTTGTCGAGCACCTCTGCTCCATCCACCAAAAGTTGAACTTCCTGGTGGCAAAGCATTTTAATTCAGATTCACATTCCATCACCTCCTCTTGTGCCAAGATGAGGCCACCCTCAGGGTGGAGGAGCAGCACCTTATATTCCGTCTCGCTAACGTCCAACTTGATGGCATGAATATCAATTTCTCATTCTGCTAAAAAAAGGACTCCCTCCCTCTTTCCTCTTCTCTGACCTCTTACCTCTTCTCACCTGCCTATCAGCTCCCCCTGGGTCCACTCCTCCTTCTATTTCTCCTGTGGTCCACTGTCCTCTCCTAACAGATTCCTTCCTCTCCAGTCCTTTATCTTTCCCACCTACCTGGCTTCATCTATCACCTTCTAATTATCTTCCTTCCCCTCTCCCTACTTTTTTATTCTGGTGTCTTCATCTTCAGTCCTGAAGAAGGGTCTCAGCCCAAAATGTTGACTGTTTATTCATTTCTATACATGCTGCCTGACTTGCTGAGTTCCTCCAGTATTTTCTGTGTGCGCTGCTAATTAATTTGCCATTCATTTCTAGAGTAAGCCACATTGCCTGTCTCATCAAAGTTGCTGGTGAACGCAGCAGGCCAGGCAGCATCTGTAGGAAGAGGTGCAGTCGACGTTTCAGGCCGAGACCCTTCGTCAGGACTAACTGAAGGAAGAGTGAGTAAGGGATTTGAAAGTTGGAGGGGGAGGGGGAGATCCAAAATGATAGGAGAAGACAGGAGGGGGAGGGACGGAGCCAAGAGCTGGACAGGTGATGGGCAAAAGGGGAAACGAGAGGATCATGGGACAGGAGGTCCGGGAAGAAAGACAAAGGGGGGGGGACCCAGAGGATGGGCAAGAGGTACATTCAGAGGGACAGAGGGAGAAAAAGGACAGTGAGAGAAAGAATGTGTGCATAAAATAAGTAACAGATGGGGTACGAGGGGGAGGTGGGGCCTTAGCGGAAGTTAGAGAAGTCGATGTTCATGCCATCAGGTTGGGGGCTACCCAGGAATATAAGGTGTTGTTCCTCCAACCTGAGTGTGGCTTCATCTTTACAGTAGAGGAGACCGTGGATAGACATGTCAGAATGGGAATGGGATGTGGAATTAAAATGTGTGGCCGCTGGGAGATCCTGCTTTCTCTGGCGGACAGAGCGTAGATGTTCAGCAAAGCGGTCTCCCAGTCTGCGTCGGGTCTCGTCAATATATAAAAGGCCACATCGGGAGCACCGGACGCAGTATATCACCCCAGTCGACTCACAGGTGAAGTGTTGCCTCACCTGGAAGGACTGTTTGGGGCCCTGAATGGTGATAAGGGAGGAAGTGTAAGGGCATGTGTAGCACTTGTTCCGCTTACACGGATAAGTGCCAGGAGGGAGACCAGTGGGGAGGGATGGGAGGGACGAATGGACAAGGGAGTTGCATAGGGAGCGATCCCTGCGGAATGCAGACAGAGAGGGGGAGGGAAAGATGTGCCTAGTGGTGGGATCCCGTTGGAGGTGGCGGAAGTTACGGAGAATAATATGTTGGACCCGGAGGCTGGTGGGGTGGTAGGTGAGGACCAGGGGAACCCTATTCCTAGTGGGGTGGCGGGAGGATGGAGTGAGAGCAGATGCACGTGAAATGGGGGAGATGCGTTTAAGAGCAGAGTTGATAGTGGAGGAAGGGAAGCCCCTTTCTTTAAAAAAGGAAGACATCTCCCTCGTCCTAGAATGAAAAGTCTCATATAGTGGAGGAAGGTTAGTGGGAGAATTAGCATTGCCAACCTGTTTTGTCACACCTATAAAAAATGTCATTCCCTTTTCTCAGTTCCTTCACTCTGCAGCATCTGTTCCCAGTTTGCACCTTTCCTTCCCAGAACATCAAAGCTGTCCTCTTTCAAAGAACAGGATCTCCCTGCCCTCACCCACATCTCCTCCATTTCCCAAACATCCACACTCACCTCATCTTCCTGCTGCCTTAACAGTGATGGAGTTCCTCTCGTCCTTACCTACCACCCCAAATGATGCATTATCCTCTGCAACTTCCTTCATCTCCAAAGGGATCCTACCACTAAACGTATCTTTATACCTCCCCCCTCTCTCCTCCGCCTCCTCCAACTTTCAAATCCCTTACTCACTCTTCCTTCAGTTAGTCCTGACGAAGGGTCTCGGCCTGAAACGTCGACTGCACCTCTTCCTACAGATGCTGCCTGGCCTGCTGCGTTCACCAGCAACTTTGATGTGTGTTGCTTGAATTTCCAGCATCTGCAGAATTCCTGTTGTTTGCTTGTCTCATGTTAATTTTCACATGTTAAGTCACAAGGCTATTCAGTCCTGTGTCACTCCTATCATTATCAAGTTTTTCATCAGCAGCATGCTGATTAGTGCTATTCTTGAAACTGTGACTTGACTTTTTATCTTTTGCTCATCCCTGTGCAGTCCGTTTATTTTTGTCTGCCTCACATGCTTTTTGTATGTGTGCTGCTTTGTTGTATTTTTTGCATTTTCCATTTTAAAGCTTCATTGGTCTGATGTATTTGAGCCCATGACTAAACAGTAACATAATTTGTTTGGCCAGATAGGTGTCTGTTTAGACATTGCAATTTTGTTTAAGCTCACTTTCATTCCTGACTGCAACTGAATTTCATCTCTGACTGCTTTTTCTATTGGTACAGCTATTTCAATTGCTCTTTTAAATGTGAGGTGCTTCAGTTTGGAGCTGCTTTTGAATGCTTTCTTGTAAGATTCCACAAAGTAAATGATCTCTGAGTGCATCATTAAGCCTATCACCGAACTGACAATGCTCAAACAATCTCTTCAAATCAGCCACACAAGTTGAAGTGGTTGCCCCTCCTTTTGACTCTGTTTATGAAACCTAAATCATTCTGCAATCAACAATAGTTTTGGTTATAAATATCTTTGAAACACTTTCATGATATCAGCAAAGCTAATTTCAGCTGGTTTGGTTGGAGCAGTTAAACTTCTAAGCAAACTGAAGGCTTTTCCACCCATTGCACTCAGCAAAACTGGCATTTGTTTTTCACTAGCTATTTAATTTGGTTCAAAATACTGTTCAATTTGTTCTGTGTACAATAACCAGTTATCTCCTGAGCAATCAAACATGTCAAAAATGTAGCCAACCAGTTCTACTTTTTTTATTGATTAATATCACCTCTTACTCACTCTTTATGAACCTGTGAATTTTGTTCAGTGTCTGCCTTGTTTTTTTTTAACTTGACTCTCTCTGGAAGCACGTGGTGCACCATTTTAAAAAAATCAAATGTCTCACTGCTCTTCAACAGGTAGGTAGTCATTTTGTGTTCATTTCAAACTTCCTCTTCATCACTGTTATTTTTAGTTACTCCAAAATTAATCAAAAGAAAAACACTTGGAGCCCAGGGATAACTCATGTACGTTTTTACTTTTAGTGAGGCAAGCACGTATGCCATTCATGCACTTTAACATATAACCTGTATTGATTTATGAAAATAACAAAGAATGCTTAATCAAACAAGACATTTACAGTATTACTCAAACATTACTGATATACTAAATACAGACTACCAGCCATAACGAGTACTAGGACATCAGTTCCACCTCTTCCACTAGAAATGGAGTCAGAGTCACACAGCACAGAATCTTTGGCTTGCTTCATTTATGTCACATGTTAAAGGGGTGGTCAATTTTGTTTATCTCTGTTGAACAAACTCAATGCAAATGTCTTCTTGATAGATTACAAGTGGTCTATTTTTCTACAGGCATCAGATGGATTTTGAAACCTCAAATGGATGCTCAGTGTGGGTGTGTGATTATAATGTTGTGTTGTGAAGGACAATTTTACAGAACCTGCTAAGTCTGTCCATCTTTATTTTCCTCAGAAGTCAATGAATTCAAGAACTATCAGGTTTAAGGATCAGCATAACATTGTGGGCCAAAAGGCCTGTACTGCGCTGTACTGTTCTATGTCCTAATTTGGGCAAAACCCAGGAATGCTTAAAATACAACTCATTCAAGGCTCAAACTAATTGTGAATAAACATGTTTACCCAGTGCCTCAGACAAATGCACCAGGGAGTGTGCAGCATCTGTGTGATGGTGCATTAATAAAAACAGCAAAGGCATTATGCCATTTGCTTTGATCCTGTTTAGCTGCAACTGAGGCACTTGTCTTTTAGTTACAGGTTGATAATGCAGTGACAACAACTGAAAACTATTACTTTTATGCATGATACTTTTAAGAACAGTGTTTCATGCCACCAATGATTGGTTACCAATGCTCAAAACAAAGTGAATACCTACAACTTTTAAAAAATTCTTCATTGACCGTGGATTTTATGGAGACTTTGGTCATGTGACAGTTCTCTAGGTGTTCATTAGATTGATGTGATAATTGGTGGATTCAGCAGACCTGATTAGGATAATTTGAGGAGAATATACAGTAGCTCCATTTTGAATGGTTCTAACTGTAGACCCTCTTTACATCAAAGTCCTTTAGATATTCCCTGGAAGTGGGTACCACTCGCAGGATCAGTGTTATAAGTTGACTACTCCATCCGTTGCCAAAAATGTGGGGGAGATACGGCCACAATTTGGTGAGGAATTCAAGAACTTTGGAAAGAAATATGATCAAAAGTAGTCGAAAGGCAGAGCATTTTTTTTAACCAAGAAGGAATAAAAGATCCAGATTCTAGATGCTGGAATTTCAAGCAACACACATAAAAGTTGCTGGTGAACGCAGCAGGCCAGGCAGCATCTCTAGGAAGAGGTACAGTCGACGTTTCAGGCCGAGACCCTTCGTCAGGAATAAAAGATGTTCAGAGGCACCTAGATATCCTGATACACAAACCATTTAAAGTTAATATGCCAGTAGAACAAGCAGGTAGGAAGGTCTTTATTTATCTTTATTGTGAGGGAATTTTAATAGGAGAATAAAAATATATTTCTCCATTTATCCAGAGTTCTGGTGAGGCTGCATCTGGAAGCATGTATACAGATTTAGTTTCCCTACCTACTTCCCATAGACAGAGTGCCTGGTTGGTTTATCAGATTGTTTCTTGGGATGGTAGCCATTGCATATGAGGAGACATTAAGCAGACTTTTTCTGTAGTTTCTTGTGTTTAGGAGATTGAGAGATGATTTTGGCTATACAAAAAGCAGCCAAGGGATTGACAGAGTAGGCGGTGGTGTGGTGTGTCCCCCTGACTTGGCTACCCAGGATCAGGTATCACATTCTCAAAATGCAGTATTGACTTTGCAGAAAGGAGTTGTGAAGGAATTTCTTCACCTAGCTGGAATTCAGCAGGAACTCTTGGAATTCATTACTGGGGGCCAGTGGAAACTAAGTCATCAAGGCAAAGATTGATCGACCTTAAGACAGGCAAGTGCTATACAAGCCAAATATACAAGGTCTTGATCAGTTTCTTGTTTTTACTGACATCAGTACTTGCTGTAAGTTCTAAAAATACACAAAAAATTACTTGATATTGTAGCAATACTATAATGAATAACACCAAAACACATAATACTGTTAGAAAGAGTAATTACTCAAAGTGGAGAGTGAATGGAAGCAACATATGTAGATACATCGAACTTTGGAATTCCATATTATTATGTGAGCTTATTTGTACAGTACTCAGGATATCTGTAAATGATACACTCTTAATCTGGGGATGGCCTGTAATGTTAATGTGAGAAAGTGACTTTGAGTGAAATGATTGGATGGGATCTTATTGAATGAAGGTCCAGTTAGAGGAGTCTGTTTCTAATTCTTATGTCCCTCTGATGAATTCCTAAGCTGCATTGGTGTGTGACTTGCATGGGATTTGATAGGCAGTGATGTTTCCATGATTTTGTTTCCTTGGAAGGGGAGAGTCAGAGTCTGTTTGGTTCTAATAACTAGGATTTACAGCAGTGGCTACTGGTCGTGAGTTTTCAGTGTGAAACCCTTCAAGAGGACCACAACCTTGCCATGGTTTGGAGGCTTACATGCCTCAATGACCCAGAGAGATGTGTTGACTAGAATCGGGGCTTTATTCTTTGGCAACACACAAAATGCTGGAGGAACTCAGCAGGCCAGACAGCATCTATGGAAAAGAGTAAACAGTCGATGTTTCGGGCCAAGACTTCTCTTCAGGACTCAGGTATTGCTTTGGATCTCCAGCATTTGCAAATTTTCCCGTGTTCTTTGTTCTTTGGCTCTTGGTTTAGTCACCCATGGCAAACAGGCTAAAGGGTGGAGGCCAAACTAAGAGTAAGCCATTAGTTGTCCAGGTTTGGGGGTTCAGCTCAGGTCTAACAACCCTTACTGGTAAAAAAAAACTGTTATGGAAACAGTAATAAAGTGTCCTTCTACGTCTGAATCGCCAATGACAGACAGAGTTTGAGGACCTTCATTGCTGCTCTAAATTCCAGTGGAGTAATGGGCAGTAAGTAAATAAGCTCCTGTATGAAATGGAGCTCCAGGACAGAATTATTGGCTCAAAGTGCTCCACCCCACCATCTCAGGACAGAACTCATGACTCCAAATGCTCCACTCCACCATCCAAAGGGAATCTTTATCCAGGGATGTCTCAATTTCACAGGCCACTTCATTCTGCCAATCCAGTCAGAAACATGTGAGCGATCTCATCCTGGCAAGCTGTCAGAACCATGAACTTCTGGTACAGAGGTCAGCGCTGAAATATTGAGCTAATTTCAATGGGTAGAATGCATCCAGTATGTGGATGGACCCAGGAATATGTGATGCACCATTAGGCATATCTTCCACATCACGTGACTTCCATGTCACCAGGAAGTGCTGATAAAGTTTAAGAGAATGCTGCCATGGGTGAATTGCTCAGATCTAGCCTGCTTATTGAGTTATTGTCTCAGGTGAATTAGAAAGATCTCGTGGGATTATTTTGAAGGAAGAGCAGCCGAGATCTCCTGGGTGCCACAGCCAATATTTATCTTCAGTTAGTATCAGTAAGAAAAAACAGATTACTTGGTGATTATCAAACTTGGGCTTCTGGAAATTACTGTGTACAAATTAGCTCTGGTATTGACATCTTGAAAGGCAAGGGGTGGTGTATATAACTTCAAACGTTTGTTTTGGTCATGATTAATAGGTCTCCAGAACCATCAGGAATCAATGATGGAGGAGGGAGGGAAAGGCTTCCAAACCCAGTTTTGAGGTCTGGATAAACACTGGACCAGTAGAGATTGTGGCTGTCTGCTTATTGATGGTTGAGGATTGGTGCATTGGCATTCCAAAGCACTCATGTCGACTGAGAGTTGTGTCAGGGTGGCTGCTCTATTTGTCACTGAGTGGCACCATTAATTGTATGGGAAAGTTTAGGAAATTCATAAAGTTAATGTTGGGTGTTGGATGCCTATTGGATCAGGAAGTAAGAGTAAAGAACAAAAAGGGATAAAGGCAAAGGGGGAGTGGTCACAGTAACCCTTACCCTATATTTTTTCCTACCCCTGTCTATCCATTTGCACATTGCGCACACACTGGTTCCTTTTTTACATCATTTCCTTTCTGCCACGGTCCACCATTCAATCCTATCAGATTCCATTTCCATCAGTTTTTAGTCACTTCCACTGGTCACCTCCCAGGTTCTGACAGCATTACACCCTCCCCCTCCCTCATCTGCCTTTCACCTCTCTCTCTCCCCTCACCTGGATCCATCTATCAACTTGTCTGCTACTCTGGGGCAGGTCAAAGTCAAAAGAGCATGAGGAGATTTGATAGTTGGGGGACTGACAAGAGATCCCGCGGCTGCAAAAGAAGCAGCAGGATGGTGTGTTGCCTCCCAGGTACCAGGGTCAAGGGTGACTCAGAGTGGCTGCAGAGCATTCTCAAGGGGGAGGCCGAGCAGGCAAAGGTCGCAGTTCTCATTTTCACCAATGACATAGGCAGAAAGGGGGAAGAGGTCCTGCACAGTGAGCATAGGGAATTAGGGAAGAGGCTAAAAAGCAGGTCCTTGAAGTGGTCATCTTTTCATGCTAGTCAGGGCAGAAACAGATAGACAGAATCAATAAATGAGGATCAGGAACTGGTAGAGGGGCAAGGTTTCAGGTTCTTAGATCATTGGAAGCTTTTCTGGGGCAGGGGTGGCCTGTACAGGAGAGACGGCTTGCACTTTAACTGGAAGGGAACCAATATCCTGGCTAGTGATATTAGTGGGATTGTATTACAGACCACCCAATAGTCAACGAGACTTGGAAGAGCAAATCTGCAGAGAGATAGCAGACAACTGCAGGAAACATAAAGTTGTGGTTGTAGGGGATTTTAATTTTCCATACATTGATTGGGACTCCCATACTGTTAGGGGTCTAGATGGTTTAGAGTTTGTAAAATGTGTTCAGGAAAGTTTTCTAAATCAGTATATAGAGGGACCAACTAGAGGGGATGCAATATTGGATCTCCTGTTAGGAAACGAATTAGGGCAAGTGACAGAAGTCTGTGTAGGGGAGCACTTTGGTTCCAGTGATCATAACGCCATTAGTTTCAATTTGATCATGGACAAGGATAGATCTGGTCCTAGGGTTGAGGTTCTGAACTGGAAGAAGGCCAAATTTGAAGAAATGAGAAAGGATCTAAAAAGCGTGGATTGGGACAGGTTGTTCTCTGGCAAAGATGTGATTGGTAGGTGGGAAGCCTTCAAAGGGGAAATTTTGAGAGTGCAGAGTTTGTATGTTCCTGTCAGGATTAAAGGCAAATTGAATAGGAATAAGGAACCTTGGTTGTCAAGGGATATTGCAACTCTGATAAAGAAGAAGAGGGAGTTCTATGAAATGTATAGGAAACAGGGGGTAAATCAGGTGCTTGAGGAGTATAAGAAGTGCAAGAATATACTTAAGAAAGAAATCAGGAGGGCAAAAAGAAGACATGAGGTTGCCTTGGCAGTCAAAGTGAAGGATAATCCAAAGAGGCTTTACAAGTATATTAAGAGCAAAAGGATTGTAAGGGATAAAATTGGTCCTCTTGAAGATCAGAGTGGTCGGCTTTGTGCGGAACCAAAGGAAATGGAGGAGATCTTAAATAGGTTTTTTGCGTCTGTATTTACTAAGGAAGCTGGCATGAAATCTATGGAATTGAGGGAATCAAGTAGTGAGACCATGGCAACTGTACAGATTGAAAAGGAGGAGGTGCTTGCTGTCTTGAGGAAAATTAAATTGGATAAATCCCCGAGACCTGACAGGGTGTTCCCTCGGACCTTGAAGGAGACTAGTGTTGAAATTGTGGGGGCCCTGGCAGAAATATTTAAAATGTCGCTGTCTACGGGTGAAGTGCTGGAGGATTGGCGAGTGGCTCATGTTGTTCCGTTGTTTAAAAAAGGATCGAAAAGTAATCTGGGAAATTATAGGCCGGTGAGTTTAACGTCAGTAGTAGATAAGTTATTGGAGGGAGTACTAAGAGACGGAATCTACAAGCATTTGGATAGACAGGGGCTTATTAGGGAGAGTCAACATGGCTTTGTGCGTGGTAGGTCATGTTTGACCAATCTGTTGGAGTTTTACGAGGAGGTTACCAGGAAAGTGGATGAAGGGAAGGCAGTGGATATTGTCTACATGGACTTCAGTAAGGCCTTTGACAAGGTCCCGCATGGGAGGTTAGTTAGGAAAATTCAGTCGCTAGGTATACATGGAGAGGTGGTAAATTGGATTGGACATTGGCTCGATGGAAGAAGCCAGAGAGTGGTGGTAGAAAATTGCTTCTCTGAGTGGAGGCCTGTGACTAGTGGTGTGCCTCAGGGATCAGTGATGGGTCCATTGTTATTTGTCATCTATATCAATGATCTGGATGATAATGTGGTAAATTGGATCAGCAAGTTTGCTGATGATACAAAGATTGGAGGTGTAGTAGACAGTGAGGAAGGTTTTCAGAGCCTGCAGAGGGACCAGCTGGAAAAATGGGCTAAAAAATGGCAGATGGAGTTTAATACTGACAAGTGTGAGGTATTGCACGTTGGAAGGACAAACCAACGTAGAACATATAGGGTTAATGGTAAGGCACTGAGGAGTGCAGTGGAACAGAGGGATCTGGGAATACAGATACAAAATTCCCTAAAAGTGTCGTCACAGGTAGATAGGGTCGTAAAGAGAGCTTTTGGTACATTGGCCTTCATTAATCTAAGTATTGAGTATAAGAGCTGGAATGTTATGATGAGGTTGTATAAGGCATTGGTGAGGCCGAATCTGGAGTATTGTGTTCAGTTTTGGTCACCAAATTACAGGAAGGATATAAATAAGGTTGAAAGAGTGCAGAGAAGGCTTACAAGGATGTTGCCGGGATTTGAGAAACTCAGTTACAGAGAAAGGTTGAATAGGTTAGGACTTTATTCCCTGGAGCGTAGAAGAATGAGGGGAGATTTGATAGAGGTATATAAAATTATGATGGGTATAGATAGAATGAATGCAAGCAGGCTTTTTCCACTGAGGCAAGGGGAGAAAAAAACCAGAGGACATGGGTTAAGGGTGAGGGGGGGAAAAGTTTAAAGGGAACATTGGGGGGGCTTCTTCACACAGAGAGTGGTGGGAGTATGGAATGAGCTGCCAGACGAGGTGGTAAATGCGGGTTCTTTTTTAACATTTAAGAATAAATTGGACAGATACATGGATGGGAGGTGTATGGAGGGATATGGTCCGTTTGCAGGTCAGTGGGACTAGGTAGAAAATGGTTCGGCACAGCCAAGAAGGGCCAAAGGGCCTGTTTCTGTGCTGTAGTTTCTATGGTTCTATGGTTCTAGTGCTAATGGGAAGGTTTAAACTGGTATGGCAGGGAGATGGTCAGCAGTGGGTGAGAAAGTGAAGGGATTGAGATGAAGGGAGGTGTCATGACCAGTGAGAATGTGTAATAGACACAATGGGACAGACGGGTTGAAGTGTGTGTATTTTAATGGCAGGAGTAGAATGGGTAAAGATGATGAACTTCTTCCCATTCCCATTTTGACATGTCAGACCACAGCCTCCTCTTTTGCCAGGATGAAGCCACTCTCAGAATGGAGAAGCAACACCTCATATTCTGTTTAGGTAACCTCCAACGAAGGCATGAATATTGATTTCTCTTTCCAGTAGTATTT
This sequence comes from Mobula birostris, assembly GCF_030028105.1. NCBI lineage: Eukaryota > Metazoa > Chordata > Chondrichthyes > Myliobatiformes > Myliobatidae > Mobula > Mobula birostris. Next base: position 23,886,011 of record NC_092373.1, on the reverse strand, counting down.
TTTCACTGTGGAAGACACTAGCAGTGTGCCAGAGGTCCGTGAGTGTCAGGGAGAAGAAGTGAGTGCCATTGCTATTACAAAGGAAATAGTGCTAGGCAAACTCAAAGGTCTTAATGTGTATAAGTCACCTGAACCAGGTGGATTACATCCCAGAGTCCTGAGAGAGTTTGCTGAAGAGATAATGGATACATTGACCATGATCTTTCAAGAATCACTTGATTCTGACATGGTCCCAGAGGACTGGAAGATTGCAAATGTCACACCACTCCTTAAGAAGGGAGGAAGGCAAAAGAAAGGAAATTATTGGCCAGTTAGCCTAACCTCAGTGGTTGAGAAAGTGTTGGAGTCTATTATTAAGGATAAGGTTTTGAGATACTTGGAGACTAAAGATAAAATTTGCTGACGATACTACTGTTGTTGGTAGAATCTCAGGTGGTGGCGAGAAGACATACAGGAGTGAGATATGTCAACTAGTGGAATGGTGCCACAGCAACAACCTGGCACTCAACGTCAGTAAGACGAAAGCTGATTGTGGACTTCAGGTAGGGTAAGACGAAGGAACACATACCAATCCTCATAGAGGGATCAGAAGTGGAGAGAGTGAACAGCTTCAAGTTCCTGGGTGTCAATATCTCTAAGGATCTAACCTGGTCCTAACATATTGATTTAGTTATAAAGAAGGGATGATCAACATTTTCTACATCAGAATGCTTTTTCCGCCATATTCCAGCAACAGCAGTCCCTGATGGCTCCTAATTACAATGGATTTCAGAACAGGGAATCCATAGGTTACAAATCTGTATGTTAACGTAATTTATATGGAAATGTTGACCCCATTATCCTCCAAACTCTTCCTATATTAAAAAGCTGGTCTTTTCTGGCATCCTGCGTGAGACCATAAGGCCGCCAGATGGGAGAAGAATTGAGCCACTCAGCCCATCGAGTCTGCTCTGCTATTCCATCATAGCTGATTTATTATCCCTCTCAACCCCATTCTCCTGCCTTCTCCATGTAACCTTTGACACCCTTACTATTAAGAACCTATAAATCTCCACTTTAAGTATACTCAATAACTTGGCCTTCATAGCCATCTGTGGCATTGAATTCTATAAATTTATCACCTCTGGCTGAAGGAATTTCTTCTCATCTCTGGTTCAAAGGAATGTTCTTGTAATCTGAGGCTGTGTCCTCTGGCCCTAGATTCTGATTTTCCCCCCCTATTTTGAAAGAAATCAATGCCTTTATTCATTCCACTAAATGCACGACTATACACTTTGCTCTTTATTTCATCTGCACATCTTTGTCCATGCTCCTACGCCTTCTGCAGACTCCACTTATCTTTGTATCATACACAAACTTGGCCACAAATTCAGCAATTCTATACATAAAGGTTTATGAAGTTCATTTACTTTAATGGTATAAGCCTTTATGTTGAGCAATAAGTTGCCTTAGAATGTTTGACCTTTGAAAAGTACTACAGGGCACTGCCAGTGAATAGATTAGTCAAGGGTATTCAGTGGAAGGGAATGAAAATGTTGATCACGTATGCCAGCCGTTGTGAACAGTATATCAGTTGATGTTTTCAAATTAATCTGAAGTTAGCCTAAGGCAAAAATAGTTGAGTGAAGCAATAGCACCAAATTTTCTGCTTTGTGATGCAACCATGACAGACGACTACACATCAAAAGAATTTCACTAGTTTCAAAGAACACATGAGATTGTGAAATGCAGTATTTCAACCCACAGCATCAATTCCTTTTCTCTCATGGATGATAATCATCCCATTGATTTCTTCCTGCAAATTGCTTGGTACATATAGGTAAATGCATTTTTTTTTCTTTTGCAACAAAGGATTTGACATTGGCTTTTTTTCCATAACAAAGCTTTCAGTTGAACTAACGCAAGAGATGGTTGTCCACATTCATTAGACTGCTGATATGTCCATGATAGGTGTTAGGATAGGAAAGAAGACCAGGCATTAAGGGTAGCAGACACCAACAGAATCAACAAACTCATTTGTAAGGTCAGTGATGTTGTGGGGATGGAACTGGACTCTCTCACGGTGGTGTCTGAAAAGAGGATGCTGTCTAAGTTGCATGCCATCTTGGACAATGTCTCCCATCCACTACATAATGTACTGGTTGGGCACAGGAGTACATTCAGCTGGAGACTCATTCCACCGAGATGCAACACAGAGCATCATAGGAAGTCATTCCTGCCTGTGGCCATCAAACTTTACAACTCCTCCCTTGGAGGGTCAGACACTCTGAGCCAATAGGCTGGTCCTGGATTTATTTCATAATTTACTGGCATAATTTACATATTACTATTTAAATATTTATGGTTTTATTACTATTCATTATTTATGGTGAAACTGTAATGAAAACCAGTTTCCCCCGGGATCAATAAGGTATGAATATGACTATGACTAAAGTCTTCTTGGCCTCCAGTTACAAGTACTGATTCAATAACCTATGGGTTTGTATGCTCAGGATCAGAGATCCTTCTTGTTGGAGCCCTTGATCTGGAAATCTTCTGCTGCACTTCTAAGTGTTAATGTTGCAGTTATTTCCCACTTTGATTGCTCACTCTCTACTGCACTTAAGAATCAGTCACATTGATGAAGGACTGGAGTCATATAGGGGACGAATCAGGATGGGATAAGGGTCTAGAAATTTGTCTTTGCGGCACTATTCAAAATCTGATAAATTTTGGTCAGAGTGAAACAGAATATTGACCATTTCCAACTCCTATTTTGTCATTCTGGTGATCTGAACAGTTAATGTCATGAACAAGAGAAAATCAATAACATTCACACAATGCTGGAGGAACTCAGCAGGCCAGCAGCATCTATGGAAAAGAGTGCAGTCAATGTTTCAGGCCGAGACCCTTCATCAGGACTGGAGGAAGAAAGATGAGGAGTCAGAGTAAGAAGGTGAAAGGAGGGGAGGAAGAAACACGAGGTGATAAGTGAATCTGGGAGGGGGGAAAGGTGAAATAAAGAGCTGGGAAACTGATTAGTGAAAGAGATACAGGGTTGGAGAAGGGAGAATGTGATAGGAGAGGACAGAAGGCCATGGAAAAATGTAAGGAGGAGGAGCACCAGAGGGAGATTCTCCCCCCCTTCACCATTCCCCATTCCCATTTCCATCTCTTGCCTTATCTCCTTACCTGCTCATCACCTCCCTCCGCTGCTTCTCCCTCTTTTCTTTCTTCCATGGCAATTATGAGCCATGAATGTGTGGATCATGTAATATCAGCACCAGAGGCACTTTAAGTTATTGATCTCCTGTGCAACTCTCCACATTTCTGGGAAAGATGATTATTGGTGACTCCTGGGGCAGTCAAGTTCTGCTCAGCTCTGGATTGAGGCTACCATGAGGTAAAATACTTACCTTGAAGACAATTCTCCACCACAGTATCAAACACTTCAGTCCTCGACTACTTTCAGCCCTGACCTCCTGATGCCCTGATAACCAGGACTAAAGAAAGTGTTCCCTATCATCTCCAATCACTTTGTCCTTTGACAGTCAAGTTCTTTCATTTCCCAATTTCCAAAATGGATGCACAGGTCCTTTATTCTCATTTTCTTGACCTGATCTTCTGATTGCCACCCTCCCCCACTACCCTTGTTCCTTCTTCTGGCACTGTTAAAAAACAGTCCTCCTTCTCCCCCACCCCTTCCCCAACCAACTACTGGATCCAGATCTGGTCCTGGACAGCATAGTGGCTCTTGCAGGTTCTGCAACATGTAAGAAAGCGTCCAATTTTGGTTCAACAATATCCGGTCTAGAGCACTTGCGATGAAAGGTGTTCTAGCAAGTTTCTACAGATGTACTGCGGAGAGCAATCTGACTGGTTGCATCATTGACCAGTATGGAGGCTCCAAAGCACAGGATCAAAAGAGGCTGCAGATGGTTGTTGACTTGACCAGCTCTATCATGGGCACAAACCTCTCCACCATCAAGGACATCTTCAAGAAGGCAACATTCATCATTAAGGACCCTCATCACTATGGAGATGCCCTCTTCTCATTCCTGCTCAATGTTTCAGGAGCAGCTTCTTCCCCTCTGCCATCAGATTTCTAAACAGCCCATGAACCAATGAACATCAGCTTGCTATTCCTCTTTTGCACTATATAGTGATTTAATTTTGTGAGCAATTTGCAGTAACTTTTTGTGTATTGCACTGTACTGCTGCCACAAAATGAATTTCATGACATATATCAGATAATAAATCCTGATTCTGACTCTGATTCTGACTTCTAAGAACGAAGTGATTTTGGCAACCTACCCACAACTGAATTGCTGTATTTACTGTCACTTTAGTGATTTGAAATATATTTCACTTCCACCCCAGAAAGCTACAAAAAACCAGTTTGATCATTGGGATAATTATACCAAGATTCATCTTCACTATGAGATTCTAGACTTTTAACCTGAGATTAAAAACTCTTTTTTAAAACTGGCTTTGGTCAGGATCTTTGGATTGCTATTTCAGCGAACAAACTCACCAAGTAAACCACAGTCATGGCCAATATTCTATATCTAATTAGATTAGCCAAATTAAGACTATAAAACATAGGAATGCAATTAGGTAATTCATCCAATCGGGTCTGCTCCAGCATTTAATCGCAGCTGATTTGTTGTTCCCTTATTCAAGAAAGGAAGTGGAGATAGCCCAGGAAATTATAGACCAGTGAGTTGATGGAAAAGATCCTGAGAACCAGGATTTATGAATATTTGGAGAGGCATAATATGACTAGGAATAGTCAGCATGGCTTCATCAAAGGCAGTTTGTGCCTTTCGAGCCTGACTGACTTTTCTGAGGATGTGACTAAACACATTGATGAAAGTAGAGCAGTAGATGTAGTGTATAAGGATTTCAGCAAGCCATTTGATAAGGTACCCCATGCAAGGCTTATTGAGAAAGTAAGGAGGCATGGGATCCAAGGGGACCTTACTTTGGTGATCCAGAATTGGCTTGCTCACAGAAGACAAAGAGTGGTTGTAGAGGGGTCATATTCTGCATGGAGGTCAATGACCAGTGGTGTGCCTCAGGGATCTGTTCTGGGACCCGTTCTCTTTGTGATTTTTATAAATGACCTGGATGAGGAAGTGGAGGGATGGGTTATTAAATTTGCTGATGACACAAAGGTTGAGGGTGTTGCGGATAGTGTAGAGGGCTTTCAGAGGTTACAGCGGGACATTGATCGGATGCAAAACTGGGCTGAGAAGTGGCAAATGGCATTCAACCCAGACAAGTGTGAGGTGGTTCATTTTGGTAGGTCAAATATGATGGCAGAATATAGTATTAATGGTAAGACTCTTGGCAGTGTGGAGGATCAGAGGGATCTTGGGATTCGAGTCCATAGGACACTCGAAACTGTTGCACAGGTTGACTCTGTGGTTAATAAGGCCCAAGGTGCATTGGCCTTCATCAACTGTGGGACTGAGTTCAAGAGCTGAGAGGTAAAGTTACAGTTGTATAGGACCCTTTTCAGACCCCACTCGGAGTACTGCGCTCAATCCTGGTCGCCTCACTACAGGAAGGATGTGGAAACCATAGAAAGGGTGCAGAGGAGATTTACAAGGATGTTGCCCGGATTGGGGAGCATGCCTTATGAGAACAGGTTGAGTGAACTTCACCTTTTCTCCTTGGAGCGACGGAGGATGAGAGGTGATGATCAGAGGGATTGATTGTGTGGATAGGTGTATAACATGATGAGAGGAATTAATTGTGTAGATAGTCAGAGGCTTTTTCCCAGGGCTGAAATGGCGAACACAAGAGGGCACAGTTTTAAGGTGCTTGGAAGTAGGTACAGGGGAGATTTCAGGGATAAGTTTTTTATGCAGAGAATGGTGAAGGCAGATACGATAAGGTCTTTTATGAGGCTCTATGGGTAACCCTAGGTAATTTCTAAAGTAAGTACATGTTCGGTACAGCATTGTGGGCCAAAGAGCCTGTGTTATGCTGCAGGTTTTCTAACCCTTTGAACCCCATTCTCCGCCTTCTCCCGTAACCTTTGACCCACAGCCTAATCATGAACCTATCAACCTCTGATTTAAATATACCCAGTGAGTTGGCCTCCACAGCTTCACTACCCCCGGGTAAATAAATTCCTCCTCATCTCTGTACTAAGCACCACTGTTGCTGCTAAAATCTCAGACAGTGAAAAGGAGGCATATAGGAGTGAGATAGATCAGCTGATTGAGTGGAGTTGCAACAAAAGCCTTGAACTTAACATCTACAAGACCAAGGAATTGACATGGATTTCAGGAAGGGGAGTCAGAAGAACACAACCAATAGTCATTGAGGGGGTCAGTGGTTGAAAGGGTATGCAGCTTGAAGTTTATGGGTGTCTGCCTAGGAGGATCTATCTTGGGCCTAGCACATTGATACAATCATGAAGAAGACATACAAACAGCTCGACTTGTTAGGTGTTTGAGCTGAACTTTTTTTATGCCACCAAAGACTATTGCAAGTTTCTAGAAAGGTACAGCAGAGAACATTCTAACCAGTTACATTACAGTCTGGTATGGAGGCACCAATGCACGGCATTGCAAGAGGATACAGAGGATTGCAGACACAGCCTGGTCCATCATGGGCACAACAGTCTCAATCATTGAGATGTCTTCAAGAAGTGGCACCTCAAGAAGATGGCATTCATCTTGAAGGACACTCTCTTCTCATTACTCCTAACAGGGAGGAGATGCAGAAGCCTGAAGATCCACACCCGATGGTTCAGGAACAGCTTCTTCCCATTCACCATCATATTTCTAAACAGTTCCTGAACCCATGAACATAACTTCGTTATCCTTGTTTGTGCACTATTTGTTTATTTTGTAATATATAGTAACATTTTGTCCTGCATGGCTACAGCAAAGCAACAAATTTTATGTCATATAACGCAGTTATAGTAAAACTGATTCTGATTGTTCAAGATTCAACATTGTGTATTGTCATTCTTCAATGCGCAAATGTAAAGGAGAATGAACTAATTGTTACTCTGAAGTCAGTGCAGCATAAGAAAACACGACAAGTTTTAAAACTCTTGTACAAGTAACTGTTGAGTGTGACTGTGATATATACATGGTAAGCTTATATGCATAGGCTGATGGTACATAAGATGGTACAAAGTGCAGGAGTATCTGAACATAACAGGAGATGATAAAGTGGCAAAGTGACTCTAGACTGGAAAAACTCTCTAGGTAGCAGCAGAGCTTATGAAAACAGGGTAGAGCAGTCACTGTTGACGTAGGTATGAGGTGTGGAGTGTAAGCGTAAAGTGGCAGAGCACGGGGGAGGTAAAGAGTGCTGCGGGGCTGTGGAAAGGACTGGCAGATGTGGACGTAATGGCAGTAGGGGGTTATTGATGACATGAAAATGGTTGTAAATGACTATCAATAACATAGTCAATAATATCAAATATTAGCTGAGGTAACCTACCAATGTTTTGATGTTCAGTCCTGGATGACTGGCAGTTGAACTGTTTCATTTAGAATCTGTGACTGGAACACTTCAAATCTGAGTGTAGGTTGGAATGGCTCTGTCTCTGGAACACTGGTATCAGCACTACCTGTGCTGGGAGGAAGCAGAGCAACAAGCGCGATGCATAATTGATGTTTATAATCCTGGCCTGGGCTAATTCAGTTCAGATTATTTGGCAGAAATTGGGTGTAGTTATCCGGGGCCAGAGTGTGATAACTTTACCCCAAATCCTTGTCATGATTTGTATGCTGCCAATTTGAAATCTGCTTTGAAGTTTTAGCTGTTGTATGAGACCAGGATCTGGAGTCCCTCGTAATGTTTTCTGTAGTTGAATAGTTTTCTCAAACTTAGTGAGGGTGGGTTGGTGGGAGGCAGGCTAAAGTGGTTGGTGTGTAGATCTTCCAGCTTTTTCCATTGTTTGGGTGCAGTGTCTACAGGAAATTTGGTGGGTAGTGGGTGATCATGGAGGGGTTGAGCCCATAGATCTAGTGATGGATACCAGGTTTTCATTCATTTTTTATGGAAGCTTCTGTCAAAGGTGGAAGGCCATGATCGTCGGTGTCATACAACATGGCGCATAATGATGATGTTGCCAGTGGTGATAATTCCACTTGGCAGAAAGATCAGTAACCAGAGCACACTGAGATAAAATAATAGGAGCAGGATCAAATAAGGAAACGTGGAGCAATTATTTGGCAGGTTGGGCTATTATGATTGGGAGTAGATTGCCTCAAGGGATAATCAGAGAATTAGATGTTCGGAATTGATGTATTATTGTCACAAGAACATTTCAACTGGTTATCATAGCGATTAGCGTAACACTATTGCATCATCCACGACCCAAGTTCATTTCCACTGCCGTCTGTAAGGAGTTTGTAAACATTCCCTGTGACCGAGGCTTTCTTCTGGGTGCTCAGTTTTCCTTCCACATTCCAAAGATGTACGGTTCAGAGGTCAGTTGGTCAGATGGGTGTAATTGTGTGCTGCGGGTTAGTTGGGCTGGAGGAGACTGTTATTGTATTGTACACACAGTGGCTGCTTTATTAGGTACAGGTGTACAACCTGCCATGGACTTCTGCTGCTACAGCCCATTCACTATAAGGTTTGACCTGTTGTATTTTTAGAGATGCTCTTCTGCATACCATTGTTGTAATGCGTGGTTATTTGGGTTACTGCTGCTTTCCTGTCAACGTGAACCAGTCTGGCCATTCTCCTCAGACCTCACTCATTAACAAGGTGAGTTTACCCACAGAACTGCCACTTACTGGATGTTTTTTTCTTCATTTTTCACACCATTCTCTGTAAACTCGAGGAGATCAAGTGTTCCTAAGATACAAATAAACCGCATCCGGCACCAACAATTATTCCGCGGCCAAAATCATTTAAATCACATTTCTTCCTCATTTTGATGTTTAGTCTGAAAAACAACTGAACCTCGCCACCACATCTGCATGCTTTTATGCATTGAGTTGCTGGCCCATGACTGGCTGGTCAGATATTTGGATTAACGAGCAGGTAGACAGTGTAATAAGCAGGTGTAAAAAAAGTGGCCACTGAGTGCATCACTAAATCAAAAAAATATAAATGGTGAGTTAACATAGAACATAGAATAGTACAGGCCCTTCGGCCCACATTGTCGTGCCGACCCTCAAACCCTGCCTCCCATATAACCCCCCATCTTAAATTCCTCCATATACCTGTCTAGTAGTCTCTTAAATTTCACTAGTGTATCTGCCTCCACCACTGACTCAGGCAGTGCATTCCATGAGTTGACGATCTTTCCCTCAGCGTTAGCTTGGAAATGATGGGCTGAATGGTGTCTTTCATACTCTGTGAAAGGAAGATTAGGTGGACTCTCTTACAGGCCTTTGCTGCTCCTGAATGGATGTTCCTATGTTTGCGCACTCTCTGCACAATCAAAAGACCCAAGGACAAAGAAGAAAAGGATCAACATTTCTGCCAGTAGGAATATTTTCCTGTGCTTCCTTCAAACATGTCTGCTGGTATCCCAGCATGCACAGCTACTTGTGGTTTCCAACCATGTGGGCCTGGCAGGCTTGCTTATCCACTGCAATATGGTCAAACCATCAGCTTGTGTCCTCACAAAATCTGAGTGTTAAATGGAAACCTCTTTGATGCATCAGAATGCTGAAACCAGTTGTAAATACACAGGCAGGGGCACTGGTACACCACTGCAATCATCAGTGAAACAGGAAGGTAACATTATGGACGTGAGCTGATCTATCCGCCCACAGTGTTAATAAAAACTGTCCTCTGAATCCAGCAGGGAAGCACGAGAGATTCTAACCTTCAAGAGTCAGGGCTTAGAATAAGTGAAATGAGGTCATGACACAACTCTAAAAATTATGGTGAGCCGCAGAAGAACTGTGTACGTTCACCCCAATGAAGAAAGAAAATGATTACACCAAGGAAAGTGCAGAGTAAACTCACTGGGGGGGGGGAATGGCCTAACAGAAGCATTCAAATAATGAGGGGCTTAAATAGGGTGGACACTAGGAAGTGTGGTAGACTAACGGTTAAGGGTTAGCGTAATGCGATTATAATGCCTGCTGTAAGATCGGATTTCAATTCGTAGTGAAGCATACACCCCTTTCCTAGGATGGTGACATTGACAGGCAGCAAAAAGCTCCTCCCTCTCTTTTCTGTGGAGATCATTGGCAAAGCCACCACTATTTTACCTATCCTCTAATTCCCATTGAACTTTTAATTCCTTTGTCTTATTATTTCAGAGGATTTGTCATGGGTCCAGCACGTAAGTGCCATTACGAAAAAAGTACATCACCACCTTTACTTTCTTAGAAGCTTGCAAAGATTCGACGTGTCATCTAAAGCTTTGACAAACTTATATAGAGATGTGTGATGAAGCTTATATTGACTGTTCGCGTCATGGTTTGGTATGGAAACACCAATGCCCTTGTACAGAAAAGTCTACAAAAAGAGGCTGATGTGGCCCAGTCCATTATGGTAAAGCCCTCCCCACTAGTGAGCACATCTACGTGGAGTGCAGTTGCAGAAAAGCAGCATCCATCATCAAGGACCCCCACCATCCAGGCCATGCTCGCTTCTTTCTGCTGCCATCAGGAAGAAGGTACAGGAGCCTCAGGAACTGCACCACCAGGTTCAGGAACCCTTAACCATCGGGCTTTTGAACCAGAGGGGATAACTTCACTCATCCCATCACTGAACTGGATTGACTTTCAGGGACTCTTCATCTCATATTCTCGATATTTCTTCTTCTTCTTACTATTATTTTCCTTCTTTTTGTATTTACACAGAATATTGGGTTTATTTTGCACGTTGGTTGTCGTCTGCCCTTTTGGATATGGTCTTTCATAGATTCTGTTGTGCTACTTGTATTAACTCCAACTGCCTACAAGGAAATCTGAGGGTTGTATAATTTAAAGTTCAAAGTAAATTTTATTATCAGAGACAATATATTTCATCACATACAACCCTGAGATTTATTTTCCTGTGGGAAATACTCAGCAAATCTATAGAATAGTAATTGAAAACAGGATCAATGAAAGATCAAGTAGAGCATAGAGGACAGCAAACTGTGCAAATACAAATATAAATAAATAGCAATAAATAACAAGAGCATGAAATAACAAGATAAAGAGTCTTTAAAGTGAGGTCATTTGTTGTGGAAACATCTTAATGGATAGTTGAGTGTAGCTATCCTCTTCTGTTCAAGGGCCTGATGTTTGAAGAGTAATAACTGTTCTTGATCCTGGTGGTGTGAGTCCTGAGGAACTTGTACCTTCTACCTGATAGCGGCAGTGAGAAAACAGCATGGCCTGGGTGGTGAAGACCTTTGATGATGGATGCTGCTTTCCTATGACGGCGTTTCATATGGATGTGCTCAAAGGCTTGGAGGGCTTTAACTGTGATGTACTGGGCCAAATCCATTACCGTTCAAAGTCACTGGTGTTTCATACCAGGCTGTGATGCAGCCAGTCAATATACTTTCCTCTACACATCTATAAAAGTTTGTGAAAGTTTTTGATGTCATACCAAATCTCAGCAGACTATTAAGGAAGTAAAGGCACTATCGTGCTTTCTTTGCAATTATTGTACATTTACATGATGAGTCCAGGACAGGTCCTCTGAGAGAGTAACACTCAGGAACTTAGAGTGACTGACTCTCTCCACTTCTGATCCTCTGAAGATGACTGGCTCATGGGTCTCTGGTTTCCCTCTCCTAAAGTCTACAATCATTTCCTTGGTCTTACTGACACTGAGTGAGAGGTTGTCATTAGGACACCACTCAGCCTAACTTCTAATCTCCCTTCTGTATATTGATTTGCCATTACCTCTGATGCGGCCCACAGCTAAGTTGTTTTCAGCAGACTTGAATATGGTGTTGGAGCTGCACTTAGCCACACAGTCACAGATGTAAAGCGAGTAGAGCAGGGGCGACGCACACATCCCTGTGGTGCACCTGTGCCGATGGAGATTGTGGAAGAGATATTTTTGCCAATCTGAACTGACCGGTGTCTGCAAGTGAGGAGATCCAGAATCCAACTGCACAATGGTGACATGTATGTACTTTGATAATAAATTTACTTTGAACTTTGCAAGGTCAATTTAGTGACCTGGGTTCAATTCTGCAACTGTCTGTAAGGAGTTTGTGCATTCTCCTCTTGACCACATGGGTTTCTTCTGGGTGCTCCAGCTTCCTTCCCATACTCCAAGGACGTATGCTTAGGGTTAGTGAATTGTAGGCATACTATACTGATGCTGGAAGTGTGGCAAATCTTGCACAATCCCAGCACAATCCTCGCTGATTTGGTTTGACGCAAAGGACACATTTCACTGTAAGTTTTGATGTACATATAAGAAATAAAGTTAATCTGATACAATCTTGTAGATATAAGACTAGAGGACATTGTTTTTTGGGTAAAGGGGCAGAAGGTTTAAAGGGGATCTAAGGAGGAACTCTCATCCAGAAATGGCATTGTATCTGGAAGACACTACCTGAGTAAATGATAGAGGCAGTGACTCTTGGAATGTGTAAGAATCTGCAAGATGCGGATTTGAAATGCTAAGTCATAGCAGGTAATGAGCCAAATGCAAATTGGATTCGTATTGTTGGATTCTTGGATGGATGGATACTTGGTCCGTATAAGCATGGGTTATTGAACAAACTTCTTCTGTTCTGCCTTACTCTATAACTGATTCCAATAAATCTTGTGCATTCCTTGGAAGTGCCAATGCAGTCCAACTGATTTTCCTGTGATGTAAGCCAATGTTTTTATAACCTTGCATGCATTTGAAGCTATCTTCCCCCTGAAATTCTCATGCAGCATTTTTCCAGACTCAATAGCAAAATGGCCAACAAACTTTAACATCAATCAGTGATGTTGGCTGATGGTTAAAAGTAAGCCTGAACATCAGAAGGGTCAACCCCGCTTCTCCACAAAATGTCACAGGTTCTTAACATCTAACTAAGAAGGGCTTCATTTTAGAGTTTCGCGTGAAAAACATCACTTCTTCCAGGGCAGCACCCCCTCAGCATCAGCCACAAACTTGTGCTCAGTTTTCTAGAGGGTATCTCAAACCCACGTTGATCCTCAAGCTAATGATTCCGCATTGACCCCATGTTGGTTGCTTGCTCTGACTGTCCAAGATACTCACTGTTAAATGTTTGAAGTAACATGGGCAAGGTTGAGGATCTGCCTCCCCCTTGTGGCAGGATCCTAAATATTTCCATTTTCTTTGCCAATCCCTTTGTTTATGCCCCTGCAATCATTCCTTCGTAATATAAACTTACAGCATGTCAATACAGCGTACTGATCAAAACACAATGAAATCTGAATCACAAGTATTATTTGAATCTTAACATGTAGCAAAGACCATCAATTCATTGCCTTCTGTTCTGGCAGTCATCACTGTTCCTACAGTCTGTTCAAGTTACTGTTAGGTAAGAACACAACATCCATGTTACATACAAAAAATATGCTGGTGAACGTAGCAGGCCAGGCAGCATCTATAGGAAGAGGAACAGTCGACGATTCAGGCCGAGACCCTTCGTCAGGACTAACTGAAAGAAGAGCTAGCAAGAGATTTGAAAGTGGGAGTGGGAGGAGTGGGGGGGGGGCGACCCAAAATGATAGAAGACAGGAGGGGGAGAGATGGAGCCAAGAGCTGGACAGGTGATTGGCAAAGGGGATATGAGAGGATCATGGGACGGGAGGCCCAGGGAGAAAGAAAGTGGGGGGGGGGGGGGTAAGTCCAGAGGATGGGCAAGTGGTAAAGTGAGAGGGACAGAGGGAGAAAATAGAGAGGGAAATAAATAAATAAGGGATGGAGTACGAAAGGGAGGTGGGCATTAACGGAAGTTAGATAAGACAACGTTCATGCCATCAGGTTGAAAGGCATTTGACAAGGTCCCATATGGGAGGTTGGTCAAGGTTCAGTCACTCGACATTCAAGACGAGCTAGTAAGTTTGGTTAGACATTGGCTTTGTGGGAGAAGCCAAAGAATGGTAGTTGGTGGTTACCTCCCTGACTGGAAACCTGTTACTAGTGGAATGCTGCAGAGACTGGTGCTGGGTCTATTGTTGTTTGTTATCCAACTTTTCCCATTTTGATGACTGGCCATTGACTTCTCTCTCCACAGATGTTGGCAGGCATCCCTACCATTTTATGCATTTATTTCTCATTTTCAGCATCTGTAGTTTTTATCTTAGACCGTAAGACCATAAGGTATAGCAGTAGAATTAAGCCCTTTGGCCCATCGAGTCTTCTTTGCCATTTCATCAAGGCTGATCCATTTTCCCCCTTAGCCCTAATCTCCTGTCTTCTCCCCATTTCCCTTCATGCCCTGACCAATTAAGAATACATCAACCTCCACCTTCAATATACATAAAGACTTGGCCTCCACATCTACCTGTGGTAACAAACTCCATAGGTTCACCACTCTTTGGCTAAATGAATTCGTCCTCATCTCCGTTCTAAAAGGATGCCCCTCTATTTGGAGACTGTGCCCTCTGGTCTTGGACTCCCCTGACCAAAGGGAAAATAAATTGTTTTACAGAGTTATCTGTAGAGTTTGAGGAAGATGCAGTCTATCAAACTGGATGTCATGCAAATAGAATTATTAATTAGTAACCTCGTGATGGGATTTCTGATAATGATTGATTAAAAGCCATTGCACAGTGGGGTTCAGTACAGACATATTAAATTCCATATCAAATGGCACATAAAAGGAATGACCATGGACTAAACCATGAGAAAGCTTGAAAAGGCATAGAACAAAATGTCCTTCACAAACAGCTGAAATTAACTGGATCATATTCAGGTTGGTAATTTGTAAATAGTTGGTTGACGTGGTAAGGTGGACACTCAACCTCACAATCTGCCTCGTTGTAGTCACATACCTTATTGTCTGCTTCCACTGCACTTTATCTGTAAGCGTAACACTTCATTCGTTATTTTTCTATTGTACTATCTTTATCTGGTGAAATGACCAATATGGATGGCACGTAACACAAAGTTTTCAATGGTACATCACTATACGTGACATAATAAAACAATTTACCAATTTACAGTCTTCAATCTATATTAATAACTCAGATGAAAGTATCAACTACGTGGCAGACGGAAATGCTGACAACATGTAAGTGTCATCAAAATGTTATAATACCCAAAACAGGAGCATCAAATAATCCCATTGGTTAGATGCATTCAGGAGAGTTCCTTAAAGCATTATGTAGATAGACAAGAGGAGGGGACCTGCTGTTGGTTAATGAGACTGGCCAGGTGGCCGATATTTCAATGGATGAGCAGTTAGAGAGAGAATAGTTATATTTTATTAGAAGTTTGAGAGGATTTGGTTTGTAACGTAAAATACCAGAAAACGCTTAACAGATGTACCGCAGAGAGCATTCTGATTGGCTGCATCACCATCTGTAACGGGGGAGGGGGTTGTGGCTACTGCACAGGATCGAAGTAAGTTGCAGAAAATTGTAAAATTAGTCATGGGTACCAGCCTAAGTAGTATCCAAGACATCTTCAAGGAGCGGTGCCTCAGGAAGGCGGCGTCCATAATTAAGGACCCCTATCGCCCAGGGCAGGGCATACCCTCTTCTCATTGTTACCATCAGGAAGCAGGGGCAGAAGCCTGAAGACACACACTCAGCAAGTCAAGAACAGCTTCTTCCCCTCTGCCATCCAATTTCTAAATGAACATTGAACCCATGAACACGTCCTCACTACTTTTTAAAAATTCATTTCTGATTTTGCACTACTTATTTTACTTAATTTAATATACATATATACTTACTGTAATTCAGGTTTTTTTCTATGTTTACCAAGTATAGCATTGTACTGCTACTGCAGAGTTAACAAATTTCACGACATATGCCATTCTGATTCCTTATGTTTCAATATAGCTGTAGATAAGGATAAGTATGGACCTTGTGGGAGAGTATTAAGTTGGAGGAGGGCAAGTTATGAAGTTAGTAGGGAGGAACAAGGGAGAGTTAATGGTGTATGGGTATTTTTCCACAGGTTCATACCTGACACGCGGAGGATGCTTAAAGACCAATTACACAGAGTACAGGACAGGTGTGTTCCATGCCCAAGGGCCTGTTCCTGTGCTATACTGTTGTATGTTCAGCCGCACCACTGAGGAGTTCAGGAGAAGGAAATCAGCCATCCTAATCCCAGATAGCTTATTTGTAACTTACAGCAATGTGGTTGGCTATTGAGTATTTCAGATAGACACATGAAAGGGCAGGAAATGGAGGAATACAAATCACGTGCAAGCGTAAGATATTTAGTTTAGCTTGACCAGCAACATCATGGGATAAAGAACCCTTTCCTGTACTGTAACTGCTCTAGAACAGGGGTTCCCAATCTGGGGTCCATGGATCCCTCGGTTAATGGTAAGGCTCCATAGCATAGAGAGGCTGGGAAGCCCTGCTCCAGAATGATCTAGCGAGACCGTCGTATCAAGAAGTGATTTATAATGGAATGTAAGTACTGGCCTTGGCAGAAATGCCAACAATAAGAAAGCCTTTTAAAGGGCAGATTTACAAGTTCAAGTTCAAATTTAATAATCATTCAGCCATACATGAATACCCATGAAGGCAGCGAAATGAAACAGTGTTTCTCCTGCGCCAAGGTGCAAAACCAGTTATCAACAATCGCAAACAGCACAACGCTGTTATCTCCTTCGACAAGATAAATGGAAGTTGACCGACACAAGAGACGACACATGCTGGAACCTGGAGCAACAAATAATCTTCTGGAGGAACTCAGTGGGTCATACAGCATCTGTGGGAGAAATTAAATTGCCAATGTTTTGAATAGAAACCCAGTATCAGGGCAGAAATGTTGACAATTCCTTTCTTTCCACAGGTGCTGCATGACCTGCTGAGTTCCCCCAATAGATTGTAGCTAAATAGTGAAGTAGGCTTGTTAAACCTTCCTAAAATCACAGGATGAACCCACAAGTCCCAGGGACCTTACTGTGAAACTCAATATATTAAGTTTTAATGTACTTGAGGACTTGAAAAGTGGAACATGAGGAACTAAGTTGTAGGAAAAGGCAGGACCTGAGGACCTGAGTTATCGGAAAAGGTTGGAACATTTTTCTCTAGAGCATGGGTTCCCAAGCTGGGATGCACAGACTCCTCAGTTAATGGTAGGGGTCCATGGCATTAAAAAACATAAGAACCCTTGCTCTAGACATAGGAGAATGAGACGAGATTTGATAGATGTATTCAAAATTATGAGGGTGCTGCACAGGGCGACTGAGGAGAACCCAAGTGCAGGACACTGGGACGTCGACTGAGTTGGGGATGCTGGCGTAGACATGAATGTAGGACAGCAAACCGGAGGAATCTTGACAAGGAAACGGGATTTACAGGGACTATCTTGAAACAGAGCTGAACTTAGAACTAACCTTAGAACTATCAGTTCTAATCGGACAAGAGAACAAAGTATCACATGAGAATAGACCAACAAACTGGTAACCTGTGATAGTGACGCCATTGTACTTATTTCACAGTCTCTGATGAAAATGAGGTGTACTGTAATTAAGTAAACTAGCAGCAATCGGAAATCTAATGATTAAAATTAGGGCATAATCAGGGAGAAAACAGCGTTAAAGGGGAACAGCCAAACAGAACCATGACAGTACCCCTCTCTCAATGGGAGCCTCCAGGCGATCCCCCAGGCTTGTCTGGATGGTCCCGATGGAAATAAGAGAAGGGTCCAGGATGAAGGAGCGAGGAATCCAGGAACGTTCTTCCAGACCGTACCCCTCCCAGTTGACCAGGTATTGGAGACCCCTGCCCTGACGGCGGACGTCCAATAACCACCGGACGGTGTATGATCCGGGGAGGGTGTTCGGTCAGAGGGCACAAGGGACTGACAGAAACCGGTTTTAACTGGAAGACGCGAAATGTAGGATGGATCTGCATAGACTTAGGTAGCTTGAGCCAGATTGCCGTGGGGTTGATAATGCTCTCAATCTCGAAAGGTGCCAGGAAGCGGGGGCGAGCTTCTTGGGCTCATTCTTGAGGGGAATGTCTCTAGACGAGAGCCACACCATCTGCCCAGGTCGATACTCAGGAGCAGGGGTACAATGGCGGTTGGCAATTTTTTGGTTACGGTTGGCTGAGCGAAGCAGGGCTGTGCGTGTGTCTTCCCAGATTTTTTGTCACCTGCGTATATGGGCCTGGACTGACAGCAATGCAATCTCCTCTTCCTGGGCGGGAAACAGCAGGGGTTGATAACCAAGAGAGCATCAAAAGGAGATTTTCTGGTAGCGCTGCTGACCAGAGGGTTGTGGGCGTATTCTACCCATGCCAGATGATTGCTCCAGGTAGACGGGTTGTTGGCTGTTATACAACGTAATGCCGCCTCCAACTCCTGGTTGACCTGCTCCGTTTGCCCGTTCGTTTGTGGGTGAAAACTGGATGATAGGCTAACTGAGGCACCAAGAGCTCGACAAAAAGATCTCCAAACTTGCAACATGAATTGAGGTCCCCGATCGGAGACAATATCCGAAGGAATTCTGTGAAGGTCTGCGGTCTCCTTCACGGAAGGGAGTTTAGGAAGGGCTACAAAATGCACCGACTTGAAGAAACGGTCTACCACAGTGGGTGCGGCAGTGTTTCCACGTGAAGTGGGTAGACCGGTGACGAACTCCAGAGCGGTGTGTGACAAGGGACGACCAGGGACGCATGGGGGATGAAGCAATCCCGCAGGTGTCGGATGAGAGGTTTTTCCACGGGCGCAGATGGAACATGCAGAGACATAGGAACAGGTGTCAGCGTCCATGGAGGGCTACCAGAAATGTCTCTTCAGAAGGGTCAGAGTCCGATCGATACCGCGATGGCAGGCGAAATGAGAAGTGTGCCCCCACTGGAGAATCTGCAATTGAACAGAATCGGGTACAAAGAGGCGACTGGGAGGTCCGATGCCTGGGTCAGGTTGAATCCGTTGGGCCTTGTTGACTCTGGACTCGATCTCCCAGGTGAGGGCAGCCACTACACAGGATGATGGAAGGATGGTCTCGGGGTTGGGAAGGTCCTCCTCGGAAACGTACTGACGGGAGAGAGCATCGGGCTTCTTGTTCTTGGACCCTGGACGATAGGTGAGGGTAAACCTGAACCAGCCAAAAAATAATGCCCAACAGGCCTGGCGGGAATTCAGGCGTTTGGCAGTCTGGATATATTCAAGGTTCTTATGGTCTGTCCAGACGATGAACGGGTGTTCCACCCCCTCCAACCAGTGTCTCCATTCTTCCAACACCAGTTTGACTGCCAGTAGCTCCCGGTTCCCCACGTTGTAATTTCATTCAGCGGGAGACAGTCGGCGAGAGAAGGCAGCACAGGAATATAGTTTCTGATCTGGGCCGGAACATTGGGACAGTACCGCTCCCACCCCGGAGTCGGAGGCGTCAACCTCCACAATGAATTGACAGGAGGGGTCCGGTTGAATCAGAACGGGAGCAGACGTGAAGCGCCTCTTTAGTTCCGCGAATGCTGAGTCCGCCTCGGAGTTCCAAAGGAAAGGTGTGGCAGGTGAGGTAAGTCGGTTCAGAGGAGTCGCCACCTGACTGCAGTTTCTGATGAACCGGCGATAGAAGTTCCCAAATCCTGGGAACCGTTGGAGTTGCTTGCGGTCCGTGGGTTTGGGCCACTCCGTCACAGCCCGGATCTTCTCGGGATCAGCCCTCACCTGTCCGCTCTCGATGATATAACCTAGGAAGCTGACCGAGGGGACGTGGAATTCGCACTTCTCCGCCTTTACAGATAATTTATTCTCCCCCAGCCTCTGCAGGACTTGACGGACATGATGACCGTGTTACTGGAGACTGAGGGAAAAGATTAGGATGTCATCCAGATACGCAAACACAAAGCAGTTAATAAAGTCTCTTAGTACATCGTTAATCGAGGCTTGAAAGATGGCAGGGGCGTTGGTGAGGCCAAAAGGCATGACCAAGTACTCGAAGTGGTCTAAAGGGGTATTGATTGCCGCCTTCCACTCGTCCCCCTCCCTTATTCGGACCAGATGGTGGGCGCTTCGTAGTTCCAACTTCGAGAAGATGGTGGCTCCGTGAAGTGGTTCGGACGCAGAACTTATCAGAGGCAGTGGGTACTTGTTCTTTATGGTCATATGACTTAGGCCTCGGTAGTCGATGCAAGGACAGAGAGAACCATCCTTCTTCCCCACGAAGAAGAACCCTGCGCCCACCGGGGAGGATGAGGGTCAGATAATGCCCGCCGCGAGAGATTCACTGATGTAACCCCCCATTGCTTCCCTCTCTAGCCGGGACAAGTTATACAGCCGACTGTTGGGCAGAGGAGCTCCTGGGAGAAGGTTGATAGCACAATCGTATGGTCGGTGTGGAGGCAGGGAAAGGGAGCGTTGTTCACTAAACACGTGTCCCAGATCATGGTACTCTGCTGGAATACTGGACAAGTCAGGGGGTTCAACGGCAGATGAGGTCGTGGTGGTTTACACAGGGGAAAGGGCCAACTGCAGACAAGTGGCGTGACAAACCGGACTCCAGCTGGCTATCTTCCCAGTGGACCAATCAATGTAAGGATTATGGTGGCTTAACCAGGGGTACCCAAGAACTATAGGAGCTCGAGGAGAGGAAATTAAGTTAAATTGTACCTGTTCCCGATGGTTCCCAGAGAGAACCAAAGACAGTGGTGGGGTACAGTGAGTGACCCGGGCCAGAAGTCTTCAGTCCAGTGTCCAGGCTTCCAGAGGGCTACTCAAGGAATTCCCAAGGAATTCCGGGCTGGGAAGCTGTGTCTTCATCCAACAGCTTCCCCTCAGCACTGGAGTCTATTAAGGCAGACAAGGACAGGGACTGTTAGTTGTAGCTTTTTACTGTTGGTTGTAGCTTACAGTAGCTTGGATCTGCATCCGGGATTGGGGGACAGAGGGGAATGTGGTCTGACTCACCAGGGTCCCCCTTTCTACTGGTGAGCCCTCCCTTTTGCCTGAAGGGAACAGATAGCATGAAAATTGCCAGACCGACCGCAATAGAAACAATCCCCTGCTCTAAATCTCCGAAGTCGCTCTGTGGGAGAAAGCTGGCTCCGTCCCAGCTGCATTGGTTCCTCTCTCGGGGTGGTGGAAATGGCTGAGCCGGATGCTACTGTAGGAGCGGGAGGAGGAGAGAGGTTAGGGCTGGGAGTAGATGGTAAAGCATGCCGTGGGGTGGCCAAAGGAGTAGGACAACTGGTTCTCTCTCTCTGATGTTCTCGGAGTCAGTTGTCCAGCCTGATAGCTAGGGAGATCAATGAATCCAGGCTGTTAGTGTCATCCCTAGCCACCAGCTCGTCCTTTACCTTGTCACAGAGGCCTTGCCGGAATTCCTCTTGGAGTGCCTCATCATTCCGGCCCAAGTCGGCCGCTAGCGTCTGGACCTCCACGGAGTATTTTGCAAAACTGCGTCAGCCTTGATGGAGGGTGAGCAGCCACTTAGCGGCATCTTTACCGCAGATGGGATGGTCAAAAATCTTCCTTATTTCTGAGTTGAAGGTGGGGAAGGAAGAGCAGGTCTCTGGCTGATCAACCCGAATCGCGGTGGCCCACGCTAAGGCATTTCCTCGTAACAACCTTATAATGTAAGCTATTTTAGATCTGTCTGTGGCGTACGTGGATGGCTGCTGCTCGAACACCAAGGAGCATTGCAGCCGAAAAGCCCGGCACTTCCCCAGATCCCCAGCGTAGGGTTCTGGTTCGGGGACGCGCGGCTCCCTTAGCGGACGTGTTGTTGACGCCTCGGGCGTCGCCACACAGACTGTCTGGGTTGGTCAGACGGAGTTCCCGGAGTCAACGGGGTAAGATGGGTGGATACTCGGTCGACCTGTTCACTGACCTTTCTTACATTTACTGACAGGGAACAGAGGTTTTCCATGACTTCCTGGAGCAGCCGATCATGCACGCCCAGTAGGGAGCCCTGGCTGGTGAGGACCTGTTGCAGGGGATTCGTGTCCGCTGGGTTCATGGGGGGGCAGCTTGTTCTGTTGCACAGGATGACTGAGGAGAAGCCAAGTGCAGGACACCGGCACATTGACTGAGTTGGGGATGCTGGCATAGACATGAACATAGAACAGGAACCCGAAGGAATCTTGACAAGGAGATTGGATTTACAGGGACTATCTTGAAACTAGAGCTGAACTTGGAACTAAACTTAGAACTAACGGTTCTAATCGGACAAGAGGACGAAGTATCACACGAGAATAGACCAACAAACTGGTAACCTGCGATAGTGACGCCATTGTACTTATTTCACAGTCTCTGATGAAAACGAGGTGTACTGTAATTAAGTAAACTAGCAGCAATTGGAAATCTAATGACTGAAATTAGGGCATAATCAGGGAGAAAGGAGCGTTAAAGGGGAACAACCAAACAGAACCATGACAGAGGGGTACAGATAGGGTAAATACAATCAGGCTTTTTGTCTGCACTATGCTTCAGTGAGACTAGAACTAGTGGACATAAGTTGATGATCAAAGGTGAAATATTTAAGGGGCACCTTCTTCAGTCAGGGAGTGGTGCGAGTGTGGAAAGAGCTGCCAGCAGAACTGGTGGACGTGGGTTCGACTGCAACATTTAAGAGAAGTTTGGGAAAATACATGGATGGGAATGGTATGCAGAACTACAGTCCAGGTCGACGGGATTAGGCAGAGTAACAGTTCAGCATGGACTGGATGGGTCAAAAGGCCTGTTTCTTTGCTGTAGAGCTCGACGACATTATGTGAACCATTTCATTTGATTGTGTTTTGTGTGCAAGACTAAGGGCAATGCTCAAGACTGATGAACTTTCACGATAAAATTAAAGGTTTTATTTTATTTTCATTAGTGATGGACTCAGTAGTTTGGTAAATAGTTGGGGGCATGGGGGCAGATGTAAGAGTGGAGTTGTCATTGCAGTGTTAATCAATGAGTCTATTCCTGCAACAGTGAGGGAAGATTTCACAAAAGGTTCTTCAAATGACACCATAGAGCTGGAGCTTAGAAAGAGAACAGAGGCAATCACTTTGCTGGGAGAGCATTGCAGCAACAAAATTATAGGCAAATCACAGGGAAGTGTAAAAATAAAAGGAAAGTAGAGTAGAAAATGAAAGAGAAATTGAGAACAGAGCTGGAGGTTTCAGCTAGGAAGCAGAAGATAATTGGTAGCTTGTGACTTGCCTGTTCAATTAGGATCAGTGCTGACTCCATTTTTTGCTGCTTACAGTATATGCAATAAGAATCTGGATATAAATTTAGGTCTGAATAAACAAGCTTTCAGATGACATGAAGATTGGTGCTGTTGTTAACAGTGAGCAACAACTACAGAACAGTATTGATGAGTTGATAAGATGAGCAGATGGTTACTTCAGAAAGGTATGAAGTGATTCATTTTGTAAGATACCTGACACCCCTGGGTCCATCCTGTGATCACAGAAGCCTGTAACAATGCCCAATGCATCTTTAATTTATCTCTTTGAAGAGATAACCTGTGACTCTGCCAATGCTTGTAAGGCTAGGACATATACAATGAACGGTAGCTCACTGCGATGCTTCTTGCCTTCACGTTTCCCACCTTCCAGTCCAGAGGAGCATTTCCAGAGTCTATCAAATTTTATCAAATGGTAACTAGAATCTCCCTTGTCTCTAAACCCAGCACCTTTTTCTCAAATTATCAGGCATTTGGGATTTATCGGCTTTCAAACTCACAATCTTACACAGACTATTTTTTTTTGGCTTATACGTAGTTTCTTTGGTTCCTATAGCAGCAAATCTAGATAGATATAACAAGTAAAAGGTGCGTGGCTTTCAGTTGCTTTGAATATTTCTGTTGATTGGTTGTAACCTATTGGAAATTTCTTCAATTACTAAATTGTTCATGAAGGCAATGCTGCGAATGGGGAGTGGGGTGGGGTTAGTGAATATTATATTCGAGGAGTTTCCACCCCACGGACCACACTAAATACTTCATAAGTTAAGTGGTGGTGGGGGGTGGGGGGGTGTGGTGGTGGAGTAAAGCTTACTAAGGGGAATGTGGGAATTTGGAGATGAGATTGAAGTCAGAATATCCATGATTTTATTGAACAGTGGAGTTGGATTGACAGGTTCATTGCCACTCCTGCTGCAAAATCCTGTGTTAGTGCATAAGGTTAATCCTCCAGGCAGACATGCTTCAATTGTCACATGGAAAACAGGTTATCAACATTACAACACTGACACCTGCTGTTCAGAACTAGAATTGTAAGTAGGTCAGAACTTGATCATTTCAATTCACTTGTGGCACAAGTCATGAAAACAATCCAGTTCCTGATTTATTGGAACTTATGGTAGCTTATTCAAAGTAAAATCTGCATTGCCTTGAAGTGACAAAGGTTTGCACACCATTCTTCCTTTGGAAGTGCTTTCCTGTTAGGCCTCACTTGGAGTATTGTGAGCAGGTTTGGGCTCCTTATAAACCATAGAAACCATAGAAACTACAGCACAGAAACAGGCCTTTTGGCCCTTCTTGGCTGTGCCGAACCATTTTCTGCCTAGTCCCACTGACCTGCACACGGACCATATCCCTCCATACACCACCCATCCATGTATCTGTCCAATTTATTCTTAAATGTTAAAAAAGAACCCGCATTTACCACCTCGTCTGGCAGCTCATTCCACACTCCCACCACTCTCTGTGTGAAGAAGCCCCCCCTAATGTTCCCTTTAAACTTTTCCCCCCTCACCCTAAACCAATGTCCTCTGGTTTTTTTTCTCCTCTTGCCTCAGTGGAAAAAGCCTGCTTGCATTCATTCTATCTATACCCATCATAATTTTATATACCTCTATCAAATCTCCCCTCATTCTTCTACGCTCCAGGGAATAAAGTCCTAACCTATTCAACCTTTCTCTGTAACTGAGTTTCTCAAATCCCGGCAACATCCTTGTAAGCCTTCTCTGCACTCTTTCAACCTTATTTATATCCTTCCTGTAATTTGGTGACCAAAACTGAACACAATACTCCAGATTCGGCCTCACCAATGCCTTATACAACCTCATCATAACATTCCAGCTCTTATACTCAATACTTAGATTAATAAAGGCCAATGTACCAAAAGCTCTCTTTACGACCCTATCTACCTGTGACGACACTTTTAGGGAATTTTGTATCTGTATTCCCAGATCCCTCTGTTCCACTGCACTCCTCGGTGCCTTACCATTAACCCTATATGTTCTACCTTGGTTTGTCCTTCCAATGTGCAATACCTCACACTTGTCAGTATTAAACTCCATCTGCCATTTTTCAGCCCATTTTTCCAGCTGGTCCCTCTGCAGGCTCTGAAAACCTTCCTCACTGTCTACTATATCTCCAATCTCTGTATCAGCAGCAAACTTGCTGATCCAATTTACCACATTATCATCCAGATCATTGATATAGATGACAAATAACAATGGACCCAGCACTGATCCCTGAGGCACACCACTAGTCACAGGCCTCCACTCAGAGAAGCAATTCTCTACCACCACTCTCTGGCTTCTTCCATCGAGCCAATGTCTAATCCAATTTACCACCTCTCCATGTATACCTAGCGACTGAATTTTCCTAACTAACCTCCCATGCAGGACCTTGTCAAAGGCCTTACTGAAGTCCATGTCGACAATATCCACTGCCTTCCCTTCATCCACTTTCCTGGTAACCCCCTCGAAAAACTCCAACAGATTGGTCAAAATAGTGCCAACAGAAAGGAAGTGCTGAAACTGAGAGGGTTCAAAGGGGGTTCATGAAAATGATTCCCGGATTGTATGGCTTGTCATATGAAGAGAGTTTGATGGGACTGGGCCTGTATTCAATAGAATTCAGAAGAATGAGAGATGACTTCATTGAAACTATTGAATGTTAAAAGGCCTTGATAGAATGGATGTGGAGAGGATGTTTCCTATGGTGGGAGAGTCTAAAACTAGAGGACACAGCCTCAGAATAGAGGATTGTCCTTTTAGAATGGAGATGAGGAGGAATTTCTTTAAGCAGACAGTGGTGAATCTGTGGAATTCTTTACCATACACAGCTGTGAAGGCCAAGTTTTTATGCATATTTAAGGTAGAGGTTGATAGATTCTTGATTTGTCAGGGCAAAAAGGGATACTCAGAGAAGCTAGGAGATTGGGACTGAGGGGAAAATTGGATCAGCCAAGATGAAATGGTGCAGCAGACACAATGGGCCAAATGGCCTAATTCTGCTTCTATACCTTATGGTCTTATGGTTAGCTCAGGAACCTACCGGTGATGTTTGTTCTGCCCAGTGATTTGCAAGAACCTTGCTTAGATATGTACTTCAGAGATGACCTGAAGATAGATGCAGTGTAAAGTTTGAAGGCGGTGTGTTCAGATTAAGATAAGACTTGGAGAAGTGGAGATTTGGAGTCGTGATCACTTTGCACTAAAATGGTCTTTGTTTTGTTCTAATTGTGCTTGTTTCTTGTAAAAACCGTATATGATTTCTGTTTTTTTCACATGTTGTTTGTGTTTCCTTAGTCAGAGATTGGCGAATCTGTGGAATTCCTTGTCACAGACGGCTGTGGAGGCCAAGTTACTGGGTATATTTAAGACATAACTTGATAGATTCTTGATTGGTTAGAGTGTCAACGGTTATGGGGAGAAGGAGGGAGAAGGTAGGAGAATGGGGTTGAGAGGGAAAATAAATCAGCCATGATTGGATGATGGAGCAGACTCAAGGGGTGAACGGCCTAATTCTGTTCCTGTGTCCTATGATCTTATAAGGTGCTATATGCCTGCGATTCTGCTCCACTTATATTATTCTTGTATTTTTGTGTATAAGGACTGAGCCTGTGAAGAGAATGATATATTGGACAACAACTGGAAGTCATGGCTGAGAATAACCCTTTTAACCAGGGTCTTGTATTTAACAGGTGGGCAGAACGGGTTTGTGGATCATCGCCATGACTACAAGCCATGATCTCACCTGTTCATCGTGCTTTCATAAACTAGATTACCCATGTCTGACACCGAATCAGTTTGAGCTGAAGGAGAGCTGCGCGATCATTCTGATCGGAAATGTGGCTTCAGGATACCGTCCCTGAAGCAACCATCCAGCTAGAAAGTTTCATCTCTTCTCAGGCTGACAGAATTCCCATATCTCCGGTAAGACCAGCGGTAGAGATGTACGTATCTACATTTATGAAAACTGCTGTGTGAATGCTTCGGTGGTGATAACACATTCTTCACCAGTGGTAGAGTTCAGCCCCTTCCCTGCTATTTCATTGCTTTGTGATTTTAGCTGTGTTCATCACCCCCTTCCCCATGTGCTAATGCTGGGGAAGTGCTACATGAACAAAATGGTGCCATAAGTGACTAGCAAACCACATACCCCGATGGTTTCTTTATTGTTGCTGATGACTTCAACCATGTTAACTTAAAAACAGTCTTGCCTAAAGTCTATCAGCATGTTTACTTTTTGCCAGCAGATGTGAGAACACATTAGACCCAGTTTTTACCAACATCTCTGGTGCATTCAAAACTGCTCCTTGCCCCCACCTTCGATACCTTGACCATTTATCTGTTATGCTAATTCCTGCATACTAACCACTGATTAAACAAGTTAAACCAGTAGAAAGGAAGGTATATATAAAACCTGGCTAGAAGGAGCAACCTCAGCGTTACAGGAACGCTTTGAAAACACGGACTGGAGCATATTTAGGAAGGTGGCTACCTATGATTATCATGTCAACATCAATGAATATGTGAGATCTGTGACTGGCTATGTAGAGAAGTGCAATGAGGACGTCACCATTATTAACCACATCTACGTGAGGGAAAATCAGAAGCCATGGCTGACAGCAGAGGTCCGGCCACAGATGTGATCGGGATGCTGCCTCCAGGACAGGGGATCTGGTCAGACCTTCAGGTCAGCAAAAGCTGCTTTCCTGCGCCATCAGGAGGCAAAGCAGGATTTTCACAAAGAATATTCAGACATTTCTGTGACTTCAGAGACACGAAGCACATGCCGCAAGGTATTCAGACCATGACAGACTAAAAGCCCACCCTACATGTCAACAACAGTGACACTTCTCTTTCTGATAGGCCGGAGTCTTTTACCCTCAATTCTATCCATGAAACAATGTATCAATGATGAAGGCCCCCTATCCCTTTGAGGAGCAGTCACTTTTTCTAGCTTCAGTTGATGTGAGGAGGACACTGGCCAGGATCAACTCCTGTAAAATCCCGGGGCCTGATACAGTCCAGATGACATCTCTCTGGAATAGTCAACTGTCTCCTCAGGCTTCAAGATGGCCACCATTATCCCGGTGCCCAAGAGGGCGACTGTAACCTGCCTCAATGACTACTATCCTATGGCACTAACCTCAGCAAAGATGAAGTGATTTGAGCATCCGATTACGGATTGAATTAAATCTCATCTTCCTGCTACATTGGACCCTTTTCAATTCACTTATCACTCAAATCGGTCCACTGATGAAGACCATAAGACAAAGGAGCAGAAGTAGGCCATTCGGCCCATCGAGTCTGCTCCGCCATTTTATCATGAGCTGATCCATTCTCCCATTTAGTCCCACTCCCCTGCCTTCTCACCATAACCTTTGGTGCCCTGGCTACGCAGATACCTATCAATCTCGACCTTAAATACACCCAATGACTTGGCCTCCACTGCTGCCCATGGCAACAAATTCCATAGATTCACCACCCTCTGACTAAAAAAATTTCTTCCTATTTCTGTTCGAAATGGGCGCCCTTCAATCCTTAAGTCATGCCCTCTTGTACTAGACTCCCCCATCATGGGAAGCAACTTTGCCACATCCACTCTGTCCATGCCTTTCAACATTCGAAATGTTTCTATAAGGTCTCCCCTCATTCTTCTAAACTCCAAGGAATACAGTCCAAGAGCGGACAAACGTTCCTCATATGTTAACCCTCTCATTCCCGGAATCATTCTAGTGAATCTTCTCTGCACCCTAGTGAATCTTCTCTGTACCCTAAGTGAATCTTCTCTGTACTCTATGAAGCCATAGCCTCTGCACTCCATCCCATTCTCTCCTATCTCACCAGGAAAATGGTTCCTCACACTCCAGGATGCTGTTTATTGATCTCAGCTCATTGTTTAATATGATT
The DNA here is from genome assembly GCF_030028105.1 of Mobula birostris. Lineage (NCBI taxonomy): Eukaryota > Metazoa > Chordata > Chondrichthyes > Myliobatiformes > Myliobatidae > Mobula > Mobula birostris. Next base: position 23,856,884 of record NC_092373.1, on the reverse strand, counting down.
ATCCCTCAGAAGCTAGTGCATAAACAGCCCTTGTTGGGTCTCAACCCTTCTCTCTATAACTGGATCCTGGACTTCTTGACAGAAAGGCCACCATCACTACATGTGGGCAGAAACTTCTCCAGCTGCATCACGCTGAGCATCAGCGCTCCCTTGGGTCGCGAGCACAGCCCGCTGCTGTTCACCTACACCTAGTTGAAACCGAATCAGCGATTTCGCTGATGACGCAACAGTGGTTGGCCTCATCAACAGTGACGACAAGACAGCGTAGAGGCAGGAGGTAGAGCAGCTGGTAGAACAGTGTGAGCACAACAACTTGAGTCTCTATGTGGGCAAGATGAAAGAGATGATTGTGGACTTTAGGAAAATGCAGGCTGACCACTCCTCATTGCACATACGTGGCTCCTCCAAGGAAAAAATTAGGAGCACCAAGTTTCTGGGAGTGCATGTAAGCTCACCTGGTCCCTCAACACCATCTCCTTGGTAAGGAAAGCACAGCAGTGACTCCACTTCTGAGGACATTGAAGTGGGTGGTTCTCCCCCACTCCCTTTTTAACCAGTTTTTACAGGAGCACCGTCGAGAGTGTCCTGGCCAGCTGCATCACCGTCTGATACAGGAATTGCAAGGCATCTGACTTATCCCTGAAAACGTTTATGAAGATGGCTGAGAGGATCCTCGGGGTCTCTCTTATGCATTAGTGATATTTATCAGGAAGGCTGCATATGCAGGGCCTTAGCATTGTTCCCTCTCATCCACCCAACGATCTCTTTGACCATCTACCATCAGGCAGGAGATACCGTAGCATTAGGACAAGAACTGTTTGGATGGGAAACAGCTTCTTCCCCCAGGCCATAAGACAACTGGACTCCTTGCCACCGTCCAGGTATCTTCGTGTATGAAGCGCCAGTAATGTTATACTACTTACTTTTCAACGTGTATCATTGGCACAATTGATCGACAGATGACACAATAGCCACTTCTCTACATACCCTCCTTACACATCTGGAGAAGAGGGATGCTTATGTGAGAATGTTGTTCTTGGACTACAGTTCAGCATTCAACATCATAATTCCATCCAGGCTTGACAAGAAGTTCAGAGACCTCAGCCTTGTCTCTGCCTTGTGCAGCTGGATCCTAGACTTCTTGTCAGATCACCGGCAGGTGGTAAGAGTGGGCTCCCTCACCTCCAACCCTTTGACTCTCAATACAGGAGCCCCTCAGGGCTGCATACCGATTCCCCTCCTTTAATTCCTGTATACCCATGACTGTGTTGCCACCCACAGCTCTAATCTGCTAATTAAATTTTCCAACGACACTACATTGATTGGCCTAATCTCAAACAATAATGAGATGGCCTACAGGGAGGAAATTATCTCTCTGACACAGTGGTGTCAAGAAAATAACCTCTCCCTCAGTGTCACAAAAACAAAGGAGATGGTTGTGGATTACAGAAGGAATGGAGACAGGCTAACCCCTATTGACATCAATGGATCTGGGGTTGAGAGGGTAAACATTAAGTTCCTCGGTATCCACATCTCCAAGGACCTCACATGGTCTGTGCACACCAGATATATGATGAAAAATGCACAACAGCGCTTCTTTCACCTCAGATGGTTGAAGAAGTTTGGTATGGACCCCCAAATCCTAAGAACTTTCTACAGGGGCACAATTGAGAGCATCCTGACTGGCTGCATCACTGCCTGGTATGGGAACTGTACCTCCCTTAATCGCAGGACTCAGCAGAGCGTGGTGCGGACAGCCCAGCACATCTGTAGTTGAGAACTTCCCATGATTCAGGACATTTACAAAGACAGGTGTGAAAAAAGGGCCCGAAGGATCACTGGGGACCAGAGTCACCCCAGCCACAAACTACTCCAGCTGCTACCATCCCGGAAACAGTACCGCAGCATATAATCCAGGACAAACAGGCTCCGGGACAGCTTCTTCCACCAGGCCATCAGACTGATTAACTCACGCTGATTTGAGTGTATTTCTATGTTATATTGACTGTTCTATTTATTATAAATTACTGTGATTGCACATTGCACATTTAGATGGAGATGTAATGTGAAGATTTTCACTCCTCATGTATGTGAAGGATGTAAGAAATAAAGTCAATTCATTTATTCATTCATATGCACCTTGTTGTATGTTAATTTATCTGTGATAATATTAATCTATGTGTTATGTGTGTGAGTTATATGTAGTGTGTTGTGCACCTTGGTCCAGGGGAACATTGTTTCCTTCGGTGGTATACTGTACACGTATACCGATGAATGACCATAAACTGAACTTGAACTTGACCAAAAAGTCTTTCTCTGAAAAGTCTCCTCCAAAGTATCCTTTGCCTCTGACTCCCTTTGATGAACGAAGCAATTCTTTGATTTGGAAACGAGCTGCTCCGCACTCAGCAGGAAGTCTTCTCAAATGGAACCATTGCCTCAATTTCTGAGGGCAGACGAACTACAATCAGTCCCATAATATCTGACAGTGCATGTGTTGCTGTCCCACAAACAAGTTACAAAAAGCACAGAAGTTAGACTTGGCTAGACGTAGAGCCTAATACTTCGTCAGGCTGATATTTTGCTACTAACCAAAATGGTTCCTCAAGGGTAGCACTTGTGTCAGCAGGTAGTCATTGTGATTTTTAGTTTGTATTTGGGCACAAACTTTTGGCTGGAACCTCAGGGCAGCCTTGCATTCTTTTCTTCGGCAGTCCTAGTTCAAGGATGACTTGCTTTCAATCCATGTCTGTGGCTTCTGAAGTAACTAATGAGGTCAATGTAGGTGCTGCCATATTTGGAGTGGCATGGTAGTATAGCAGGTAATGCAATGCTCTAGAGCACCAGCAATCGCCAATCGAAGGTCAATCCCTGCCACTCTTTGTGAGGAGTTTGTATGTTCTCCCCATTACCGAGTGGGTTTCCTCCAGGTGCTCTGTTTCCTCCCACATTCCAAAAATGTACAGATAGAGTTAGTGAGTTATGGGTTTGTTATGTTGGCACCAGATGTGTGACGACAATTGTGGACTGCCCAGCGCAATTCTTGGACTCTGTTTGAACACAAACAAGGAGTTTCGCCGTAAGTTATGATGTTTTGATGCACGTGTGAAAAATAAAGAGAAGCTTTAAATCTTCTAGTGGGACAGAGTGCACCTACTGGGACAGACAGACAGGTGGTTTGTGACGTAGTGTTCTCCTTTTGCCATTTATACCTGCATGGCAATTTTTAATGGCTTCTCATGAAGATACACCTAGCTTTCTGAACAACAGTACCGCAGCATATAATTCAGGACAAACAGGCTCCGGGACAGCTCCTTCCACCAGGCCATCAGACTGATTAACTCACGCTGATAATCCTAACCCCAACCCTAAACCGGCGTGAGGAGAAGATGGCAGCACGACGCAGCTCGTAGCGGCCACTCTGGTGGTGATGTCTGTTATCTGTCAAGTAGGGTGCCGTGCACAATCCTGATTTGGTGGAGACAGATGTGAGAGCACGGAGGAACATCTGTGAAACTTCTGGAATGCTCGCTTCGCTGCCGCTGCTACTGTGTGATCCGGAATCTCCGGAGGGGAGGGCCCCGAGTCCTCGGCTTTGTTTGTTGCTCGGCGGCCGGGGTGGAGTCGAAGCGCTCGGCAGAGGATGGTGCTGGGTGCTCGGTGTCAGAGGGCTGGTCGGAGGCGAAGTTTTCTCCATCAATCTTGGTATCACCCTTAAACGCACTAAATCTACCCATTTACATTTTAATCAAAACCATAGATATACACGCAGTGGCCACTTTATTAGCTACCTCCTGTACTTAATAATGTGACTTCTGAGTATATATTTGTTGTCTTCTGCTGCTGTAGCCCATCCACTTCAAGGTTTGACATGTGTGTTCAGCGATACTCTTCTGCAAACCACTGTTGTAATGCATAGTTATTCGAGTTACTGTCACCTGACTGTCAGCTTGAATCCCCAGTCTGGCTATTCTCTTCTGACCGTTCTCATTAACAAGGTGTTTTCAGCTACAAAACTGCCACTCGCTGGATTAGACATTAACTTGACTGACTATGATCCCTGATTCAATACTGACAAGGTTAGGCACCATCTGTGAAGAGGTAAACTGAATTCTCCTGTTCCCATTGATGACAACTGGAGACACTCAGGTGCCTGAATATTTTTATATTTTATGTGAAATATTATACTTATGTCTGATATTATCTTGAGAACACAACTCTAAGGTAATTTTTGATGTAAACATTACTGATTGGAGAGAATGCACAGGAGATTGCCCGGGATGTTGCCTGAATTTGAGGACTTCAGTTGTGGGGAGCAATTACATTAGCTGGGTATGTTTTGCCTAAACTGAAGGACAATAGGAGGTTGATAGGGTAAAAGATCAAAATCATTTCTTCTCCCCAGTGATATGAGTATCAAAAACAAGAGGCATCTGTAGGGGTGGGGATGTCAAATAGGGCTTTTGGGCAGGGGGATTCGAGTTGGCTTGTTAGGCTGCAGGAGAAGCCGGATTTGGTTCGGAAGAGCTGACCTGGATGGAGACCAGAGTTGGTGCCTTTGAGTTTGCCCGAAGGCTGTGTGCAGTGTAGGTGTGAGTAACTGTTTTGGACGTTTTTTTGCGATCACAAGACCCTGGTGGTCATTGATTGCTACAGGCCTGCTTCTCTTGTTTGGTGGGGTTCCGGTGGTGAGGAGGCAGTGTCACCGCAGTTGTAACTGTGTTGCCCTTAAGGCATTTATTTGACTTTGATGGGTCTACGCTTTAAATGATTTCTTTGTAACTATTTTCTAGTTAAAGTTAAAAGTTGATAATTATGTTACAGTTTCACAAAGGTAAATTCATTTTCTATGGTATATCGCGGCATGTGATGACATCACCTCCGGTTTCGCTGCGTCTTATGTGTAACTTCCAGTTCAGAGAAGGTGTGAAGGTGGGTGCCATGCGTGTGGCATGATCTTGAAGAGCTCCGTGTCTACCCACAAAGAAACATTATAGAAAAAACACCGTAAGTTCCTATGAAAGTATTTGAAGTAAAAATATTAACGCAGTTTCTGTTAAGGAAGCGGCGGTTTGGGTGGTGCGCGTGTCGGCTATTCAATTTCAAACGCGGGGTGGGCTCGAGCCCGATGGCGGTTTGACGTGAGCCCCCCCCTCGCTCACTACTCGGGGCGGCTGGAGGCACTCGCTAAAAGAAGAGATCGTGCGTGGTCTCCAGAATGAAACAGACACTGCATATGTTTGTTTTTTTTTATCAACAGTTTTCACCATACGATGTTAATGTGGAAGAGTGAACAGTAAATGGTTAACCTTACTACAACTCTGTCTTCATTGGCTCCGGTTTAACTTGGTGTTTAGTCAGAGTTTCAACACACTGCACGAGAGCACTACAGTAACTAGAAGTAGGCCTCAGTCCTCGAGCTTGCGTTGTAGAGTGGCATCCGGGCTTGGTTGGGGATGGCCTCTCCTGTCAGTGCTGCCCCCAGTGGCGGATCAGTGAAATTACAGGCTGAACGGCCAGGAGCCATTAATTTGCAGGACTTGGAACTTGGAAGTCAGGAACTTGGTCTAATATTTGTCTTCTTACGTAACTATGTTCTTTCTTTGTCCTTGCTCATTATTTGAATGCACAGGTATGCTTTAGCACCATTGTCCCTAAGGAACGCTGCCTCATTTGGCTGTATCTATGTTTGGTTTGAATGACAATTAAACTTGGTTTAATTTGAAGGTGAGAGGGAAGTACTTGAGGGACAATACTGTCCTGATGAAAAGTCTCGGCCTGATGCGTCCACTGTTCATTCATTTCCATAGATGCTGCCTGATCTGCCGAGTTCCTCCAGAATTTTGTGTGTGTTTCATTTGAGGGAAATGTTTGTGTTGCAGAGTGGTTGATATCTGGAATTTTCTGTCAGTGGAAGTGGTAAAACCAGATACAATCACTACATTTAAGGGAGTTTAGAGCGGCACTTGATTAGGCACAGCCTAAAGGGGAACAGACCTAATGTAGGCAAATGGGATTACGATTAAATGACTGGCATCATTGTGCTGGCCCAAAAGGCCTGTTTCTGTGCTGTGCAAACTCTGTAACTCTTAAAGTAGTTAATGCCAGCACATTAGGGGAGTTAGATAACACATGAGAGAGAAAGGAAACGACGGTTATGTGCTTGGGGCTGTCTAATGCAGAGGTATGAAGTCTTGCACAAAATTGCCTGTCGCGTGTTGCCAACTCAGTCTAACTGGGAGCAAAAGTTTTCCGTGCCACAGAAAATCTGGGGATCGAGTTTTGCAGATCTTGCCAAAGGACCAGTAAAAGCCCCAGAACAGGATGTAATACACCCAATATTTGAGTTATTCAGTTACTGTTCACGTGACTCTGATAACAGATGACACCTCACGTTAAATACATGAAAGCCACATTGATGTAGGACAGTATAGTACCTGATCCTCAACAAGCAGTATATCACAGGACATCACGTACATTTTGTAATTTCTGTAATTTTCCCTCTTATTTTTGGTGTTAAAATTTTCTGATTAAGCCCCTAATGTTACAAAACAGTTTGTCTTCTGACCCATCATTAACAGTGATCAGATATATAACGTTTACAGACAAATCTATTTCTCAAGTAAGTGAATTGACAGGTAGGTGGCAATAGCAGCAAGTCCTTCTTTCTGTCTTACAAACTAGAAAATCTGTTTCGTAATAAGGTCGGCTCGATGGACATTTGTGCATTGCAGTGACATTTATTCACTGATAGCAGGGAGATTAGGAGAAGGTCTGAGCACATGGTCATGAATCTCCTGCTGACCATCCTGTGGAAAATGGCCCTCTAGGGTTCAATTAAGATGTCAACTCAATGCAGTTAACTCATTCCCCCTACCCGAGGAAATCACAGTTCTGAGAAATTGCACCTTCTATCATGCAACGATTTCATATTCAATTTTCTGTAAATAACTTATAGTAGCTTTGGCTAAGATATAATGAATAAAATATTAACATTACGTGCTGGTTGCTCATTTAAAGGAATCTGTGTTACAATTTTATTATAATGGATGTTAAAACAGAGAGCGCGAGAGTGAGGCAAGAGTAAGATAAAAATGCTTCACTGCATTCCTGCACTGAGCGTAACCCTCTGGAGCAGTTTTAATGGATTTGACTGCAATTTAACATGGAAGTACAAGCATTTCTCAGTACAAGTGGGGGCAAGTTCTGGCACTTCTGCGAAAAAGCTGAATTCCCCAAATTTACAACTTGAGCTTTGCCTTTTGTCTATGAAGCTCAACAATGGATCAGGTGTCAGCTGATATCACTTAGCGCTTATGCTGGTGAATTTGCTCTTGGACTTTGTACCAGTTTGGACCTGGAATAGGATCACTTGAACACAAAGATGTTGGGTCTAATGAGAAAATAAGAATATTGGAAATTGCAATATTAAAATTTGTGTTTAATCTTCTTCATTCTTTCAAGGTGTTTCTAAATATCTTTAACTGAGTTTATTCATTCTTATTTTTATTTTTAAAAATTGTCTGGTTAGTTTTTATTTTGTAATATTCACTTCAATTTTTCGAGCCATCCAGAAACAACGAAACACTTCAATAGATAACAAAGCTGGTTTAGGGACTTCTGGCTTCTTTTAGAAGATTTTTGTGGGCGAAGCTTTCTCTAGTCTGCCTACTCCATCCCATAACCTTCGAATCAATGAGCTTAGTCGTCTGCATCTGGAAATGTTTTTCAGGAGGATGTGGCGACTGCAAGGGATGAACCACCTCAGGAAATACAGGCCCAACTACCTTTCAGAAATAATGGTAAATGTATCATGTGAAGTTTCATAGATTGAATTATAGAAACGTATAGCACAAAATGCGTCCTTAGAGCCCATCTTGTCAATGCCAAATTTGATGTCAATCTACAGCGCTCATAGAGGGGCTGCTATGGATGAAATGCAACATTAATCAGTATTGTGGGTTTTATTTCAAGTGTGATGTCAAGATTCTAAACAGGAACATGAACAAATCAAGCACGAGGGGAACAGGTATAGTACAAAGAACATGCCATTTACTTTGGTGGGAGGAAAGGAAAAGCAGAGTTTTGTTAATGAAAAGATGAGAAACAAGTCAGAGCATGTCATAGATTCAGAAGACACCACAGCACAGAAACAGGCCCTTCATCCCATTAAGTCCATGCTGAACTATTATTCTGTCTAATCCCATTGACCTGCACCCAGACCATAACCCTCCATACACTTCTCATATATGTATGTATCCAAATTCCTCTGAAATATTGAAATTGAACCCATGTCCACCAATTCCATTGGCAGCTCATTCCACACGTTCAGCATCCTCGAGTAAAGAAGTTCCCTTAAACATTTTACCTTTCACCCTTAACCCATGACCAGATGTTTGCAGGGATCTTAATTTGTAGATTTATGAACTACAGCAAGTAGTCAGCTGTTGCAGCAATCAATTAGTAAGGCAAATATAACTCTGTCCTTCATTGCAAAGGGGCTAAATTGTGAACATCGTGAACTCCAACTTTAATTGGGCACGGTTTTGACAAGACAGTATGCTGAGTTCTGAATTCAGTGGTTTGCAAGAAGTGCAATGGATTTTACTGGACTGATTTTTGGGTTGGGAGACTTGTTGGAAAGCGGGGTGATTGAGTATGTCTGGACTATACTCACTGTCACTGGGGTAGGAGGTGATCTCCAGGAAACATACATGATTCTTCACTGAAGAGAAGGCGTTGAGAAGATGATTCCTCAGTTGGAGAGTGAAGAGTTAGGAAGCAACATTTTGAATGGCATCTCCAATTAAACCCTAAACCATGGCGATGAAGAACTTCAGTTGCAAATCCACACGTTCATCACCACAATTGGGAAGAGAAGAGTATAGAAATACTGAACCCTCAAAGGCATAATGATGACAATTATCTAGAAAGGAAACAAGATGGACTGTGGTAACCACAGAGGTGTCTCTCTGCTGTCTTAATGTCATTACCAGGATTCTCCTCAATCGCTTTCTCCTACTGGAGAACTGCTCCCTGAGTCCCTGTGGATCCCTTCCATCATGAGGACAATAACTGTCTTCATTGGATGACAGCTCCATGAACAATGCATAGACCAGCACCAGCTACTGTATTCAGAAGCCTCTAGACCCATCATTTGACCATAATACTATAAGATAGGAGCAAAATTAGGCCATTCAGCACATCAGGTCTCTTGCACCCTTCCATCATAGTTGATTTATTTTCACTCTCAACCTTATTTTTCTGCCTTCTCACCATAACCTTTGATGCACTTACTAATCAAGAAACTATCAACCTTTGCTTCAAATATACCCTATTATTTGGCCTCCACTGCCTCTGCGGCAATGAATTCCACAGATTCATTACCCTTTAGTCAACAAAACTCCTCATCTCTGTTCTAAAGAGGCGTTTTTCTATTCTGTGACCATGACCTCTGGTCCTAGACTGTCCCACTATTGGAAACATACTCTGCATACCTACTCTATCTAGTCCTTTCAATATTCAGAAGGTTTCAGTTAGATTCCTCCCTCATTCCTCTAAACTTTATTTAAGAAAAACTGTGGGACACATTCTGGACTTAAAGCATGGAGGCATGGACTCCAGATGTCCTTTGTCACCCATCCTATTTTTTAGACTTCAAGCAAGGAACAGAAGCCTGGACTCTGGATGTCCTGTCACCTGTCCACGTTGTTAGTCTTTGAATGTGAAATGGAGGCCTAGACTCTTTTTTGACCTTGAACTCCTCCACATCCCTGCCTTTCAATGTTAATCTGATCTCTAACTCCCCCACATCCCTGTCTTTAAGCTCCAATCTGACATCTACTGTGGTGCTATTAAGTTTGTGAACCCTATAGAATTTTCTCTATTTCTGCACAAATATGACCTAAAATGTGATCAGATCTTCATGTAAGGCTTACAACTAGACAAAGAGAACCCAATTAAATAAATAACACAAAAATATTATACTTGTTCATTTATTTATTCAGGAAAATGATCCAGTATTACATGTATTTGTTGGAGAAAGTATGTGAACTTCTGGGTTAATGCCTTCTACGAAAGGTTATTTGGAGTCAGGTATTCCAATCAATGAGATGAGATTGGAGGTGTGGGTTGTAGAGGTGCCCTGCCCTAAAAAAAAGACACACAAAGTCAGGTTACTGACAGAGCCTGCCCTTCTCAAGAAAGATATGTTTATGTGGACCATGCCTCGATCAAAACAACTTTCAGAGGACCATAAGACCATAAGACAAAGGAGCAGAAGTAGGCCATTCGGCCCATCGAGTCTGCTCCGCCATTTTATCATGAGCTGATCCATTTTATCCTATTTAGTCCCACTGCCCCGCCTTCTCACCATAACCTTTGATGCCCTGGCTACTCAGATACCTATCAATCTCTGCCTTAAAGACACTCAATGACTTGGCCTCCACTGCTGCCCGTGGTAACAAATTCCATAGATTCACCACCCTCTGACTAAAAAAATTTTTTCGCATTTCTGTTCTGAAAGGGCGCCCTTCAATCCTGAAGTCATACCCTCTCGTACTAGACTCCCCCATCATGGGAAACAACTTTGCCACATCCACTCTGTCCATGCCTTTTAACATTCAAAATGTTTCTATGGGTCTCCCCTCATTCTTCTAAGCTCCAAGAAATACAGTCCAAGAGCAGACAAACATTCCTCATATGTTAACCCTCTCATTCCCGGAATCATTCTAGTGAATCTTCTCTGTACCCTCTCCAACGTCAGCACATCCTTTCTTAAATAAGGAGACCAAAACTGCCCACAGTACTCCAAGAGAGGTCTCACCAGCGCCTTATAGAGCCTCAACATCACATCCCTGCTCCTATACTCTATTCCTCTAGAAATGAATGCCAACATTGCATTCGCATTCTTCACCACTGACTCAACCTGGAGGTTAACTTTAAGGATATCCTGTACGAGGACTCCCAAGTCCCGTTGCATCTCAGAACTTTGAATTCTTTCCCCATTTAAATAATAGTCTGCCCGTTTATTTTTTCTGCCAAAGTGCATAACCATACACTTTCCAACATTGTACTTCACTTGCCACTTCTCTGCCCATTCTTCCAATCTATCCAAGTCTCTCTGCAGACTCTCCGTTTCCTCAGCACTACCGGCCCCTCCACCTATCTTCGTATCGTCAGCAAACTTAGCCACAAAGCCATCTATTCCATAATCCAGATCGTTGATGTACAATGTAAAAAGAAGCGGCCCCAACACGGACCCCTGTGGAACACCACTGGTAACCGGCAGCCAACCAGAATAGGATCCCTTTATTCCCACTCTCTGTTTCCTGCCAATCAGCCAACGCTCTATCCACGTATGTATCTTTCCTTAGGTGAAGAATTGTAGAAATACATGAAGCTGGAAAAGGCTACAAAAGCATTTCTAAAGATATGGGTGTTCATCAGTCCACAATAAGAGAAATTTTCTGCAAATAGAGGAAACTTAGTACTGTTGCTACTCTCCCTAGGAGTGGGCATCCTGCAAAGAGCACAACATGCAATGCTGAAGGAGGTGATAAAGAACCTAAGGGTAACAGCAAAAGACTTGCAGAAATCTCTAGAATTTGCTAAAGACTCTGTTCATGTGTCCACTATAAGAAAAACACTGAAGACGAATGGTGCTCATGGAAGGACACTACGGAGGAAACCACTGCTTTCCTAAAAAAAATATTGCTCCACCTCTCAAGTTTGTAAAATACCTCCTGGATGTTTTATCACACTTCTGGGACAATGTTCTGTGGACAGATGAGACAAAAGTTGAACTTTATAGCAGAAATGCACATTGCTATGTTTGGAGGAAAACGGGCACTGCACACCAACACAAAAACCTCATCCCAACTGTGAAGCATGGTGGAATGAGCATCATGGTTTGGGGCTGCTTTGCTGCCTTAGGGCCTGGACAGCTTGCAATCATTGAGGGAACAATGAATTCAAAGTTGTATCAAGACATTTTACAGGAGAATGTTAGGGTGGCAGTCCATCACCTGAATCTTAATAGAAGTTGAATAACGCAACAAGACAATGATCCAAAAGACAAGAATAAATCAACAACAGAATGATTTAAGAAGAAGAAAATTTGTGTTTTGGAATAGCCAAGTCAAAGTCTGGACCTTAATCTTATAGAAATGTTATGGAAGGACCTGAATCAAGCAGTTCGTGCTAGGAAGCCCACAAACATTCCAGAATTGAAGCAGTTTCATAAGGACGGCTGGCCTAAAATTCCTCCAAGATGTTGTAGCGTGGATGAAATTACCAGAGAGACAGAGTCACTGGTAGATACAAAGCAGCTTCTTTATTTGACACAAGGTACAGCAGGCATCATACGGACGGAGACGCTTTCCGCAGAAAGGTCTGCTAGCTCAATGTGGGCTCGATAGCTGATCAACAGTTATCGGAAATGTTTGGTTGAAGTTATTGCTCTACAATGCGGTCATTCCAGTTACTGAAAGCAAAGTTTTACATACTTTTTGAACAAAAACGTGTAATATTGGATCATTTTTCTCAATAAAGAAATAAATGAAGAAGTATAGTGTTTTGTGTTATTTATTTAATTGGGTTTGCTTTATTTAGTGTTAGGACTTACATGAAGATTCGCTCATATTTTAGGACAGCTTTATTCAGAAAAAGAGAAAATTCTACAGGGTTCACAAACTTTCTAGTGCCACTGTAACTCCCTCCTCTGGCCCCAAAACCATCCCTACGAACTTGAAAAAACGACTAGATCTGAACCATGATTTCAACGGAGATCGCAGCTCACATCATCTTGACTGGATGGAACTCTGAACTGGCTCTATGACTCATATTTCATAATTCACTTTCCTTTACGGCTCATGTTTTGGTATTATTTGCTTTTATTTGCACGATTTGTCTCCTTTTGCACCTTGATTGCTTGTCAGTCTTTATTTATGCATAACTTTTCATAAATTCTACTGTATGTCTTTATTTTCCTGTAAGTGCCTGCAAGAAAATGAATCTGAAGGTAGTATATGGTATAATCTGCATACTTTGATAATAAATTTACTTTGGACTTTGAACTTCGCTACATACAGGCATGTACGGCCTCATTTTCCAAGAAGGAGTTGGACACAGTCCAAGCTTCTTAATCTCCTGAAGAGAGTTTCTAAAAATTTCCCACTGCTTCTCAAAGGTAAGCACATAAAACCCATAGAACATCATATCTTATTTTACAACCAGTATCATTCAACCATGATCAGTTACATTTCACAGATGATATTTTGATGGTCACAGTGCGCTGGAATTATGATCTTCCATGGTCTATTTGATTATGCCTGTTGATACTAACCTTTCAGTATCATTCTTCACTGGATAACTCTTCTACTTATTTTGAATAAAAAGCTAAATGATCCAGCAATGCCAGTTCTTTTTTGTTGTAACATGTCAATAATAGTTGTGGGAAAATAGAATTTAAAATAATTTCAATTAAATCTCACTATGTTTGCACTTACATCCATTAATTCTCTGCTTTCAGTCAATGTTAAATAGATTGGTCACAGAAATATTTTCTCAGTCTCCTTTGCCACCATTTCTAATTTCTACTTCTTTGCCTTATTCAAATTTCACATTCCTTGTTCTAGTATTATTGTCTCAGCTTTATTGTGCTAAGTTTGAGGATCATAGATAATGTAGACAAAGTCATAATTTTTAATAGACTGGAATTAATGAATATATGCAGAACACGCAATGAAATAACATTATATAAATTTCTCTGCTTCTGAAACTTCCTTTAGCCCTGGTCCTCCAATACAATCTTCTTGTACAATCCCATTTTCTCTCATCCTAACATTGCACACAAGCTTTAGACCATAAGACATAGGAGTAGAATTAGGCCTTTCAGCTTCTTGAGTTTGCTGTTCCATTTCATAGTGGCTGATGCATTTCCCTCTCAACCTCGTTCTTCTGCCTTCTCCCTATAACGTTTCATACCCTGACTAATGAAGTGACTATTAATCTTCACCTTAAATACGTCCAATGACCTGTCCTCCACAGCCGCCTGTGGCAATGAATTCCACAGACTCTGGCTAAAGAAATTCCTCTTCATTTCAAGTCTAAATGGATGGCCCTCTATTCTGAGGCTGTACCCACTGTAGATAAACAAGGAGCTCAGTTCTTAATTTAGGGAATTTTTTCCCATATACCTACTTTAAGGAATTCCATCAAATCCACCTATCTGAAAAGATTTTGGTAGCTGACTGTAATATATTGTCCTATCACTGATTTTTTTTCTATATTGTTGAATTATATCCCCATGAAGCACTTGGAGCATTTGGATTGCACGAGTTTCAATTACATTAATAGAGACAAATAACATTCGTGTTCCAGAAATGCCAGGCATTGACCATCTCCAACAAAAGAAAGTCCAGGTCCTCTCTTTGAGATTCAGTGCTATTGCCATTGATAAGACCCACAACTCCACATTTTAAAGTTCCCAATTCACATGAAACTCAACTAGACCAGCCATAGAGATGCTATGAGTGCTCAAGTGGTCTGAAGCTGGGTATCCTGCTCTGACTAACTTACCTCCTGACACCCCAAACCTTTCTACCATCAGCAAGACTTTAATCAACAATATGATAGAAGATTCTCAATGTGGCTAAGTGAGTGTGATGCTAACAACTGTTAAGGCCGTTAATACCATTAAGGAGAAAGTTAGTTAATTACTGCCCGTTATACTGCTGGCATTTAGTGAAGCAATGAAGGTCTTTCATCTCAGTCTGTCCTTTGACCATCCTCTCTACTGTGTCCCAGGTGTGGTTCAGGGTCCTCATTCCTCTATGGTACAGCACCCAGTTGTCTTTGGTCTCCCATATTTCCTCTGTCCTTCACGGGTCCAATGAAGTGCTGTCTTGATAATGGAATTGGCCTCTCTTCTCATCACTTGCCCAACGCATAGAACATAGAACATAGAAATCTGCAGCACATTACAGGCCCTTCGGCCCACAATGTTGTGCCGACCATGCAACGTACTCTAGAAACCGCCTAGAATTTCCCTACCAGCTAGCCCTCTATTTTTCAAAGTTCTATGTACCAATCTAAGAGTCTCTTAAAAGACACTGTAGTATCTACCTCTTCAACACTTCAACATCTTCATTTTTCAACACTTCCTATTCAGGAGAAAATATCACGCTTAATTGGCCAAAGTATTCCATAAGATCATAAGAAAAGAGGAGCAGAATTAGGCAATTAGGTCCATAGAGTCTGCTCTGCCAAATTATCAATTGATCCCAGTATTGTTCATGCTCCAGCTGCCAAGGTGGGATTTGAACTCCTGTCACTGGATCAAGCCTGCTGCCTGCTCTCCCAGATACTTAAGCACTACACTAATGTTATTCATTCTCTCCACAGCTGACGTACACCGGCTGCAATGTGTGCTGTCTACAAGCAGTGAGTTAAGCCTAGATTAACCAAATGTTATCTTCAAAACCTGCAGAATCTCCCATCATGAAGGACAAGGACAGGAGGCATACAGGATCACCACTGCCTGCTGATTGCCCTTTCAGCTACGCACCATCCTGTCTTGGAAATACATTGCTGACCTGACAGCTTTGTTGAGTCTAAACAGAGGAACTCACATTCCATCAGCTGTGTGAAAATATGGTCACCGGATGGGCTACAATGGATCATGAAGTGACCCAGTACCACCATTTCAAAGGTGATTAGGGATGGGCGGTAAATATTGGCTTTGCTAGTGATGTTGAGATGCTACAAAATAAATCATTTTTACTGTGCTTAAGTTCCCCATGTAAATACTGGGCTGTTGTAGATTAACTTCTGAAAGCTGATTATGAATCGGATAAATAATTTGGCAGAATTAGCTCAAAATCTGAAGTGACCCTTCTCCCAAGATGGTGGCCTGGACAAGCACCACAAAGCTACTTCCTCTCTTTTGTGTGTGTGTGTGTGTGTGTGGGGGGGGGGGGGTGGAATCATTGACTAAGCCACTATTACTTTCCTCATCCTCTACTTTCCATAGAGCTGAAAGCACTGGTCTAGACAAGCATGGCAAATCGGCTCTCATAAAAGGCATTTGTGAACTAACTAGAGTTTCATAGCAATCCAGCCATTTCATGGACATCATTACAAATGACAATTTGATTCCAGGTTATTATCTGAACTTGAATTGCCACAATAACTGAATTGTTATCCCATTATTATTGACCTGTTAATTTTTCCTTCTGTGTCACTAACTTGCTCTACCAATCTCCTTTCTTTGCATGCACAATTCTACAGAAGCAATCAACGATGCTTTCTTTAAAATTGACATAGTGTAGAGTTATACACTAATTATTACAGCACAGAAACAGGCTCTTTAGGTCATTGTGCTGTTACATGTCCACTGCTTCGTTTAACTGGGAGTCCATAGTTTCATTTACTGTGGGCGTCATGTGTCCCCAGTTTCGTTTTACTTTGAGTCCATAGTTTCATTTCTGTGAGCATTACCTTATGACGTATGCCGACGCTATAAAAGAAACGTGGACATTTTGCTGAGAAGGAGTCGAAGGAAAGAGAGAGAGAGTGAAGACTGCACTTCGAGCTATCTGGGAACAGCTCACGATCGAGAAGGGTAAAGTCTAATGCTTACCCAAACCCAAAGGATTGGGTTAATCAGTGGCACACTGTGAATTGTGGAGACGTGTCTGTCCTTTGTATAATCTATGGATGTGGATTTTGTGACTGTCACTTTGTGAAATTGCTCTTCGTGGACTTTGGAACAGTATCCCTCGGCTGGGATCTTCGGTAACTGTTTCTTCGTTCGCTAGCCGTGGAATCTTTGGAATTCGTCGTGATCGCCTCATCGCTGCACTGTGAATAGTCACAGTCATAGTCATAGTCCAGGGGGAATTATTAATCCAGGGGGAAATCGGTTTTCATTACAGCTGCGCCATAAATAATAAATAGTAATAGAACCATAAATAGTTAAATAGTAATATGTAAATTATGCCAGTAAATTATGAAATAAGTCCGGGACTGTTGGCTCAGGATGTCTGACCCTCCAAGGGAGGAGTTGTAAAGTTTGATGGCCACAGGCAATAATGACTTCCTATGACGCTCAGGGCTGCATCTCGGTGGAATGAGTCTCTGGCTGAATGTATTCCTGTGCCCAACCAGTACATTATGTAGTGGATGGGAGACATTGACCAAGATGGCATGCAACTTAGACAGTATCCTCTTTTCAGACACCACCGTGAGAGAGTCCAGTTCCATCCCTACAACATTACTGGCCTTACGAATGAGTTTGTTGATTCTATTGGTGTCTGCCACCCTCAGCCTGCTGCCCCAGCACACAACAGCAAACATGATCGCACTGGCCACCACAGACTCGTAGAACATCATCAGCATTGTCTGGCAGATGTTAAAGGACCTCAGTCTCCTCAAGAAATAGAGACGGTTCTGACCCTTCTTGTAGACAGCCTCAGTGCTCTTTGACCAGTCCAGTTTATTGTCAATTCGTATCCCCACGTACTTGTAATCCTCCACCATGTCCACACTGACCCCCTGGATGGAAACAGGGGTCACCGGTACCTTAGCTCTCCTCAGGTCCACCACCAGCTCCGTAGTCTTTTTCACATTAAGCTGCAGATAATTCTGCTCACACCGTGCGACAAAGTTTCCTACCGTAGCCCTGTACTCAGCCTCATCTCCCTTGCTGATGCATCCAACTATGGCAGAGTCATCAGAAAACTTCTGAAGATGACAAGACTCTGTGCAGTAGTTAAATCCACAAGTCTCTCCTCTCACCTATTTCGTGAATTACTGGGACTCTCTGAACTGCCACTTTAAGACTGTGCTTGAGTAAGATTTGTTAAGAATGGGTTCTAAGTTTGACTGTAAGGGTACTATAGATGTATAGCACTGTTAACCTCTGTTTAAGAAAGTAATTTATTTAATTTTCTATATTTTTGAGTAGATATAAATAAATATAGTGGTTTTAATATTAAAACCCGACTCAATTTGTCATTTCTTGCTGCTGGTACATTACAAATTCATAATAGTGCCCATACTATCTCTTCTTGGAACATTCAATTCAGTCATATTCCCTTGCGCATTCTCTATAGCTCTGTAAATATAGTTCCTTCAAATGTTTGACCTATTTTCTTTTGAAGTTACTGACGATCTCCACTTCCATCACCCTTCTACACACTGAGCACTAAGTTATTGCCACTCACTGACTACAGAAGCTCTCCCTCTTGTTCTCCTGTAACCCTCTGAGAAACTATGGAAACCTTGACTTTGCGTTCCATAGTCCTTGTACCGTAAAGTACCAGGAACATTTATTTTATTATCTACAGTATATTCTCTAGATGTCTCACAACCCTTATCACCGTTGCTAAATCTACTCCCAACCTGATGAAATTCTCCATTCTAAAACTTGTAGCTAAAATCTCTCATCTCTGGAAGCCGTAAATTCTCTGTTCCCCTCTCATGTACCAGTATATATATTTTAAAGTATTATGACCAGAAATGGACAAAGTCTCACATTTGTGTTCAAAATTCAAATGCCCAAGAACTTCAAAGAAACGTTTATTGTTAACACAATGATTGTATTAGTTTGCCTCCAAGTCAGAATGTCTCAACTTCAGCCCTTTGGTGATGTGATAGCCAGAACAGAGTTCATATTAAATTATGTGAAATTTGTTTTTTTTTAACAGCAGTAGCACAGTCATAAAGTTGCTATAAATTGCAAAAATACTAGCATAAAGAAGGAATAACAAAGCAACATTCATGGGTTCATGGACAGTTCCAAAATCCAAAGTTCAAAGTTTAAAGTATGTGTACTATGTTTGGGTAGCAGGGTAGTGATGTCTCTACCAAAGGATGTGTAAGGCAGCCATTCCCTCTGCTAGCCTACAGGTCACCCTTGGGCAGGGTGTAGCACCTGATTACCCCCTGATCAGGGTCATGTGAAACCATGGTGGATGGTCTTACAAGCAGCTGGTGCACATCACAGGTCCTGGTTATGCGACCACTGACGCCAGGCAGACAGAGTATTTATAATGGCTGGGGTCACCCATCTTGTAAAGAAGGCAATGGCGAACCATTTCTGTAGAACGTTTTGCTGAGAATAAACATGGTCAAAGACCATGATTGCCACAGCCATGGAACCAGTTCAGCGCTGAGGTGAGTAAACCTTGTGAAGTAGTGGTCTGAACACTGGTTCATCCTTCACGCTTGGCCTTGATCTTTTTAATCCGGCTCAGTGCTTAGATTGGCCAAACAGTTTTGTTTTTCACTGTTGGTTCCAGGCCCCACTGCTTCAATCTGGCCCAAAAGTCTACTCCAGCAATGGCCACTGTGGCCATGCCTGCATTCTTGAGAGTCTAGTTTGCTGAATCCTTCAGGATACCGGAAAAATACATTCATATAGATAGTTCAAATGCATAACTTACAAAGGGGAATTACAGGCTGTGGATTGTAGTGATCATAGTCCAGAAAAAGTGCAATTAATAGAATAGTTAGTCATTTAGTTTCCTGCTTGTAAGGCATTCCCTTGCCTCACCAAACCATCCTTACATGAAGACACTGTTTCATGAAGTACATGAGTATAGTTCTTCAGGCTCATCTACCTTTACCCCAATGGTAGTAATAAAAAGAGGTCATGTCTTGGATAGTGGGGTCTCTAATGTTGGATTCTACCCCTTGTTGAGGCATCACCTCTTAAAGATACCCTAGATGGTGGGAAGAGTTTTACTCATGATGGAGCTGGCTGAGTCTACAACCCTTTGCAGCCTCTTGCAATCACGTGCAATGTACTCTCTATACCAGGTGCTGATGCAGCCAGTCAGAATGAACTCCACCAACCATCTGTAGAAATTTGTACCAAATCTCCTCCGACTTCTAATGAAGTAAAGCTGCTGCCATGCCTTTACCATAATTGCATCAGTGGGTTTGACCCCGGATAGATGCTCTGAGATGTTGTCACCAGGAACTTTTCCACCACAAATCGCTCATTGGGGGCTGATGTGTGATCTCCCAACTTCCCCTTCCAGAAGTCCCCAGGTCATTCCTTGTTCTTGCTGATATTAAGTGTGAGGTTTTCTATTTTGGCAACACCACTCAAACAGCTGATCTAGCTCACTGCTGTATGCTTCTGGAGTGAATCTGAGATTCCACCGACAGTGGTGTCATTATCAAATTTATGGATGACGTTTGAGCTGTGTTTAGCTACAGAGTCATGAGTGTTTAGTGCATAGAGAGAGTAGAGCAGTCACTTAAGTGCTTATTGTTGAGGTGTACCTGTGTTGATTGTCAGCAAGGAGATCTTATCACTGATCCACACTGACTATAGTGTTTAAGAATCCAAGTGATTCTTGATTGCAATTCTGAGAGAGCACTTCACTGTCATAAGTGCATATCTTGGAAGTGCATATCTTGCTTACATGGATGAAACTCATCCCAAGTAGGACTAGGGAGCAATCGTTATGTCTTAGCCATTATTTATCAGACACAAACATCAAATAACCAAAATTGAAAGTGACAACCAATCAGTCAAATGCCAATGAGTCAAGGTTGCCTCCTTCAGATCTAATGGAGTTCTAAAAATGACCTGCTATGACTGAAATGCATCATCACATTCTGAATAAGGCCAATGCAAGTTCGCAGTTCCATGAATGTTTGGACTGCGAGATCTAGAAATTAATTTGTTCAGGAATAAAAATGGTGGCTCTGTTGAGTGGGTTGCATTCCCAAAGTTAGAGTCGAGTTGCAATCTGAATGTGAAATGTTAATGGGACACCCTAGTGCTAGAAGTGACTGAGGAGTGCTTGGTACTTTCAATGAAGGGCAATGGAAAAATACTTAGCATTTTCCAGCTGTGATCCTTCACTATAATGAGCACTTTAAAACAAAGAGTGACGAGTTTCTTTGTAGCAACCTTAGACATTGTATAAATTTTGTGTAAAATTATCCAGTAAACAGCAGGAACACTTCTTCTGGATTGATTTTATTTTTTGGATGCATTATTGTTCTGACAGTCAACATGACGGGTCCAAGAATGAAACGCCGCTGTCACTTCCTGTTCAAGTAGTAATCGCTTTTATATCAAATACAGCAGGTTTCTATCGCTAAGTGCCAACAATAAAACTCCTACATTCAGTCTCAAAAGAACATCATGCAAGTTATCCACAACTACTGAATTAAATGTCACATTTTGCAAAGGCCTGCACTAGATAAATGAAACAAACGCCTTGCTAAAAATATCATGCAAATACCTCTTACTTCTCAGCACTGGTGATTTACCAGAGCATTTCACAGTGTGCTTTTAACTGAATTGATTTCTTATCATAAGCCCTTCCAATGTTTCCGAGTAAGCAAATACAAAAATAGTCTTAGAGATTCTAATTACACCCATTGTCCTATCATAGACCAGTGTAAAGCAGCTACTGCATTGCAGAAGGTTAAGCTTTATTATGGCATAACTGGGGGAAGAGTTAACGAACTCTCACAAAATAAAACACTAAAATGTAAAGTATCCTGTAAACAAACAAGAGAAAATCTGCAGGCGCTGGAAACCAAAGCAACACACACAAAATGCAAGAGGAACTCAGCAGGCCAGGCAGCATCTATAGAAAAGTTGATGTTTCGGGCCGAGACCCTTAGCCTGAAACGTCAACTGTATTCTTTTCCATAGATGCTGCCTGGCCTGAGATCCTCCAGCATTTTGTGTGTGTTGCAAGTATCCTGTGAAGATATATTAAGCAGATCCAAGACTCACACTGGAGATTTGGCAGTGTTAGAGATTTCAGATGAATTAAGAAGAAAATCAAAGAGGGGAACAAAGAACCAACAGAGGTTTATCACTTAATGGTCTTTCTATCCATTATATTGAATCATTATGCAGAATCACTTAGCAAACTCACATTTCATTGCTTACAAGCACATAACGGCACATAATTGGAACAGATCGCTGCTCCATTTACACCCACTACTCATTTCTGCATGTGGTTAATTCATTTGAAGGTATGATTTCAATTGTGGTACCAAACATCCCCCAACTTACTGAAATGGGTAGTCTTCTTGTGCAAAGCTAAGATATTATATTTATTTAGAGATACAGCATGGTAACAGGCCCTTCTGGGCCAATGAGATCATGCTGTCCAATTACATCCATATGAACAAATAACCTACTAATCTGTACAAATCTGGAATGAGGGAGGAAACCAGAGCTAGCAAGTTTAAGAGAATGTAGCAGATTCTACTTGAATATTGTAGTCTTAAAAGAACAATCTGGCTTTGTCGCAGAACAGTATGACTAGATCTCCTTGCGTCTGTATTCAAAGTGGATTAGTCATCTTCCCCTTGGTCTGTTATACAAATAACTAGAAAAAAAAACAATGTTTATTAGTTACAGTAACAAGCTTTATCATTTGTTAACTTGAGCATGCCTGCCATTATCAGTCTTGATAGTATTAGCCTCCTTCGAGTTTCTTTGGAGCATCCCCCATTAGTGTTTATTCTGCTCTGTGGAGTGAGGAAGCGATCCACCACCTCCACTTGGTCACTTTCTACTTCAAATTCTTCTGTAAAGTTCAAGCACAATAGTCAATAACATAAGCACGAGAAGGTATTTCCGGATTTTAAGAAAATACTTCTGGATTTCAAGATCATTTTTGTTGAATATAGCTTGCCAGTGACCTCTATACACACGGATCAGTAAATCCATGTGATTGTGACAATGGTTATCCGGAAATGCAAAAACCACAATTCAGCTACACCAGAGTACTAAGCGTCAGAGATGCTTTCTTCAAATATACAGTAAATGCTACTGAGAGAGGGAATGACTCTGAGCTAAGTAAAAATACACAGAAATGCACTCTTGGTTCTCCACACATACATATTTCATAGAGCTTTGACACAGGACACAGGAGCAGGATTAGTCCATTTGACCCATCGAGTCTGCCCCATTGTTTGATCATGGTTGATTTATTTTCTCTCTCAACCCCATTCTCCCACCTTCTCCCTATAACCTTTGATACTCTGATTAATCAAGAACCTATCAACCTCCGCTTTAAATATACCCAATGAGTTGGCACAATTGACATACTTACACAACACAATTAATAATCTGTGCAAATAGTTTTAATTCCTAAAGGGTGTAGATTGGTTAGTGCCTAGAACATATTATAGAAATAACAAAGAGGAAAGAAAATCTTAATTTATTTTCACTGAAATAATCTCTTATTGTGTTCAGCAATCTGTATGTTGGATGTTACCACCAGTTGTATTAACTAATATGCCTGTCTGATATTATCTCCAAATGTATTCAGCAAAATTTATCTCCGAATTACCTCTGGTAGTAGTCAGCGATGTATTTTCATACAGTGATCAGTGATGTTATTATTTCCAGCTGTGGTCAGGGGGTTCACATCCACTATTATCTACAGTTGTTTTCAGAGGTGTTCTTTTTCAATATTATACCCAATTTAGCTCAGCATAGTCTGCACCTGAAAATGTCTCAGCTGAGATCACTGATGTCCAGGTTAATATTTTCTCCAGTTCTGGCCAGTATCATTCATATCTGCCTTCATCTTTACTTGTACTCAGTGACATTCATATCAGATCAAATCACCGTTAAATGCCAGAAATGTCAATGTCTGAAATTACCTCCAGTAGTGGTCAGTGATATTTTTATCTGATGGTGTGTCCACTAATGTGTTTAGATATGCTCGTGCCCGATTTTATATCCGTTTTTTCCAATGATGTTTACATGTAGTAAGATCTTCAGTTGTTATTTGAATATAGTCAGAGAGTCATACAGCATCGAAACAGGACCCCCACCGCAACTTTTATTTATTGATTTAATGAGCTACGCCACAGAATAGGCACTTCTGGCCCTTCGAGCCGCACTGCCCACATCCCCCGGTTTAATCCTAGCCTAATCACAGGACAACTTACAAAGACCAAATAACCTACCGATCAGTACATCTTTGGACAGTGGAAGGAAACTGGAGAGGCAGCAGTTGGAATTGAACCAGGATTGTGGTATTATAAAGGATGTGCTAACCACTACACTACTGTGCCGTCCCAACTTGTCCATCTCATCCAAGCTATCCGCCTAAGGTACTTCAATTTTTCTGAATTTGGCCGATTTTCTCAGAACCTTTCTTAAGCATATACTTACCCAAATGTCTTTTAAGCCTTGCTCTTGTAGCTGCATCAACTATCTCCTCTGGCAGCTCCCTTCATACGGGCACCATCCACGAAAAAGTCCCCCTCAGGTCCCTTTTAAGTCTTTTCCCTCTCAGCTTTAACATCTGCCCATTAGTTTTTGATTTTCCTTACCTGGCAATAAGGGTGTGTGCATCCACCTCACCAATGTTCATGCCTGAAATGCTCTCCAGTCGTAGTCAGTTTGTTGCTGATTTGTGACATTACATTTGTATGCAGTCATGATCGTATCCAATTTATGCCCAGTTGTAGCTCATCATCATCATCATTATCATCATTATCTGCCGTGTCGTATGATATGACTGATTATGGTCTCACAACCATGATTGCTCTTGGCACATCTTCTACAGGTGGTTTTCCATTGTCTTCTGGGCAGCCCCTTTACAAGACGGGTGACCCCAGCCGTTATCAATACTCTTCAGAGATTGTCTGGTTGGCGTCAGTGGTTGCATAACCAGGACTTGTGATGTTCACCAGCTGCTCATACGACCATCCACCACCTGCTCCCATGTCTTCACGTGACCCTGATCGGAGGGGAGTGGGGTTGCTAAGTGGGTGCTACGTCTTACCCAAGGGTGATCTGTAGGCTAACAGAGGGCCGGAGTGCCTTACACCTCCACTGTTAGAGGCATATCTCCATCCAGCCACCCAAAGTTGTAGTTTGTGATGTTAATGTTAACTCCAGCTGCGTTCAGAGATGATCACGTTTATATTGATTGTGATATTCTGCATCATGTTTTAAGGCGGTACAAACATACTAAATGTGAAATTTGAGCACAGAAATTTTGAGAACAAATCACTATGGACCATCAGCTGCAGAAATGTACAGAACCACAATCCAGAACCTCACGACTACAATTTCTACCAAATCAGGTGAGCTGCTCTGTTTCAATGAGGAGGGCAGAATGGCAAAATGAAAAACGTATCATCCCAGTACAAGTACTTGCATGCTAATAAGCAAGATATAGTAAGCAATGTACAGAGAAACTTATAAACACGAGAAAGTCTGCAAGTCCAAAGCAACACACAAAATGCCGGAGGAGCTCAGGAGATCAGGCAGAGAAGCTTGCAAACCACAGTTCTGCAATCCTCCATCAATTCATGAAGCGATGGACAAATAAGCAGATAACAGGTAGAAGATGCTCCAGCAGTACTCACATGCTCAATGATAGCAGAGTCCACCATCTGAGTGTTAAACTAAGGGATGAAGCACTTGTGTCTGTGTTCAGCCAAAGCTGCCCTGTGGATGATCCAACCTGGTTTCCTCTTGTGTGTCTCACCAACACAGAAGCTGCTCTTCAACTTGTTTGTTCCACTCCATGTGATATTATGAGACAGCTGAGAGCACTAAATGCAGCAAATAGTACAGGACCAAAAAAAAATTACATATGAAATACAGAAGCATCTGGAAGATTGTCCATGTATGTCCTGGTCAGAAGAAATAGGATAAATCTGATCCATCTAATTGCTGCCTAATCTGTCTGATCTCACCCATCAGCAATGACATAAAAATAATGATTGAGGTGTTATCAAGTGCCACTCCCTTACCAATAACCAGTTTAGACAAGCCCAGCTTGGTTTGGCCAGACTTCATCACAACCTTTGTCCAAAGGTGGAGCGAAGATGTGAATTCCAGTGTGAAGCGAGACTGACTGATGCATTGATGATTGCTGCAAATGTGGTATTAAGGTGTCCTTGGAAAACAAAGGGGAAAACTCTCCAATAACCAGAATTAAACCACACAAAAGACATTGTTTATGATTGTCACACTCATTCTAGGGCATCAGGGTAGTACTCTAGACTCAACCATCTTCATATGCTTCATTCATGATTTTCCTTCCAACACAAGGTTAGAAGTGGGGATGCTCACTGATGTTTACACAATGTTCAACTTCAGTTGTAACTCTTCAGTACATGAAATGGCAATGACCCATGCCTATATATGTGTATGGGGTAGATGCTCTTGTCGCAGTCGTGTGTGGGCAACTCAGTGGCCACTTTCTCAGGTACAGCAGTGGAACCTGGTGTGGTCTTGTGCTGCTGTAACCTATCTATTTCAAGGTTCAATATGATGCTCGTTTGCACACCATTGTTGTGATGCACGGTCATTTGTGTCACTGCCTTCCTGGCCATTCTACTCTGATCTCTCTCATTAACAACTGAGTTTATAGAACATAACATAACACAAGAAATAGCAGCAGGAGTAGACCATCCGGCCCATTGAACCTGCCCCGCCATTCAATAAGATCATGGCTGATCTGTCTGTAATCTCAGCTCCATCTACCTGCCTTTTCTCCATAACCCTTAATCCCCTTACTATGTAAAAACCTATCTAATTGTTTCTTAAATATATTTAGTGAAGAAGCCTCAACTGCTTCCCTGGGCAGAGAATTCCACAGATTCACCACTCTCTGGGAAAAACAGTTTCTCCTCATCTCCATCCTAAATCTTCTCCCCGGAATCTTGAGGCAATGTCCCCTAGTTCTAGTCTCACCTACCAATGGAAACAACTTTCTATCTCTATCTTATCTATCCCTTTCAAAATTTTGTGTGTTTCTATAAGATCCCCTCTCATACTTCTGAACTCCAGAGAGTATAGTCCCAGGCAACTCAATCTCTCCTCATAGGTTAACCCCTTCGTAGTCATATACACTCAATAGCCATTTTATTAGGCACACCTGTACACCTCTCAACAATGCAAATATCTAATTAAATATTTTTCTAATTATCTAATCAACCAATCATGTGGCAGCAATAAAGCATGGTCAAGAGATTCAGTTGCTTTTTTAGCTCAAACATCAGAATGGGGAAGAAATGTTATCTAAGTTCCCTTGACCTTGGAATGATTGTTGCTGCCGGATAGGATACTTTGAGTAAATCAGAAACTGCTGATCACCCGGGATTTTCACACACAACAGTCTCTAGAGTTTACGAAGAATGGTTCAAAAACAAAAAAACATCCAGTGGTGACAATACAGTGGGTGGAAATGCCTTGTTAAGGAAAGAAGACGGAGGAGAATATTGTTATAAGTTATGTCCAATGATGTTTATGCATTATATGTTCTCCACCCTGATATTCATTGTGACATGAGATCTGTTTTGGTCTATGTATGATATAGCCTCTATTATGATTATTACTGTTAAGGATATTTATTTTCCCATTTATGGTCTTTGATAATCGGGTTTGATATTATTACATTAATATCCTAAAAAATGTTTCCTTTAATTGTGATCTGTAATGTTTAGGTCTGATATTATCTTTGAGTTAAGTTCTCAAGATAATATCAAACATAAAATATAATATTTCACATAAAATATAAAATATTCAGGTATCTGAGTGTCTCCAGTTGACGTGAATGGGAACAGGAGAACTCAGTTTATCTCTTCACACATGGTTCCAAACCAAATGCGTATTTCCACTGTTGTTTTTTAAATCAATAGACAATAGACAATAGGTGCAGGAGTAGGCCATTCGGCCCTTTGAGCCAGCACCGCCATTCACTGTGATCATGGCTGATCATCCACAATCAGTATCCAGTTCCTATTTTATCCCCATTACCTTTGATTCCACTATCATTAAGAGCTCTATCCATCTCTTTCTTGAAAGCATCCAGAGACTTGGCCTCCACAGCCTTCTGGAGCAGAGCATTCCATACATCCACCACTCTCTGGGTGAAAAAGTTTTTCCTCAACTCCGTTCTAATCTGGGATTATGGTCAGTCAAGTTAATGTCTGATCCTTTCACTTTTCCAGGTAATATGTACAACAATGAATTCTCAGTTTCCCAATCTAACCAATTATAGCCCTTGCACTTTATTTGTTTAGCTGCACTGCATTGTCCTACTACACTCAGTGGCCACTTTATTAGGGACACCTGATTGTTAATGCAAATATCTATTCAGCTAATCATGTGGCAGCAACTCAGTGCATAAAAGCACACAGACATGGTCAAGTTCAGTTGTTGTTCAGACAAACTTCAGAATAAGGAAGAAATGTGATCTCAGTGACTTTGATCGTGGAATAATTGTTAGTGCCAGAATGGGTGGCTTGAATATCTCAGAAGCTGCTGATCTCCTGTGATTTTCATGCACAACATTTTCTAGAGGTCACAGAGAATGGTGTGAAAAATATTTTTAAAAATCCAGTGAGTGGCAGTTCTTTGGGCAAAAATGCCTTGTTAATGAGAAAGGTCGGAGGAGAATGGCAGGACTGGTTCAAGCTGACAAGAAGGTGACAGTAACTCAAATAACCACACACTACAACGTTGATGTGCAGAAGATAATCTCAGAACGCACAATACGTTGAACCTGATATGACATGTGTGAGTGTTGATAAATCTGATTCTGATATGGGTCTGTATTGTGGACTGAAAGTGGGAAGGGCACAGGGAATTATGGTTGGGAAAAGGGGACGGGAGAGGGGAGGGATTGGGAAGCACTAGAGAGACATACTGTACTGATCAATGAACCAATTGTTCGGAATCAAATTACCTTGCCTGGTGTCAAAGGGCTGGGTGTGTCTGCACCTGCACCATCCCCTGCCTCTGGCACTCCTCTGTCATCTGCCCCACATCCTTCCTGTGGCACTCCTTGCTCGCCATTCCCAACATCCTTTGCTTCCGCTAGATTTACAAACTCACTCTCTGCTCCATGTTGGCACATACAGTACTGTACATGGTAGATTGAACATGATCTTCTTCATGGAGACTGGCATCCTGAAGAACTTCATCATCCCATTTTAGAAACCACTGATAAAAGACTGTGCTCAAGGGTCCTATGCCACTGAGCCATGTAAATCAGTAAAACGATAGCTGAGGCAGTCCAGCTCACCAGATGGATACTTTAGTTACCACATGGTTATTTTACTAGGGATGGAAAATTTTGCCTACTGGTCCAGTTATTGAACATACTACATCTTCGGCTGTCCCTCGGGACTGAGGATTACTTGGTTCCACTCCGGCAGCTTCTGAGTGCCTGAGAAAGTCAATATGATAACAGACAGGAAAGAAGGTGCCTTGTTGAGTGGACAGATAGGTAGTGGATAACATGCTGTGCTTCTTCCCAGGACCTCTGCTCGCAATGTGTGTCTTCCATATACCTTTCTTATTTCGGCTGCTGCTCCACTTTGAGTAGTCAATGGCCTGAGAGTTCCAAGAATCAGTGAAGTTTTTATATTTCTTCAAGGAAGCTTTGAATAGAAAGTTTGTTTCATGACTCTGTCAGGCCTGCAAATCACGGGTCCTGTTCAACACAGCTGAGTGAGCGCAAGCAGGGTTTCGTTACTAGGAATTTTCACCTGGGACACAACACAGATATTATTCATTCGTCCTTCCAGTGGATTTGGCAGTACTGCTGCCCAGTAGCTCACAAGTTTTGTACCAGAACCAGAGTCTTTGATCTTCAGTCATCCTTTTCCTCAGATGTTGAATGGCTGTGATGGTGCATTGAAAGCAGTTCATGTTAGCTGGAAAACATTCACCAGGCAGGTAAAACCTGGAAAAAAATCTCCCTTAGAAGGCTATTGTGGCTGGAAGCCAATGGAAAACTATAAATGATAAGACTTCTGTTTTCAAGGACTGCAGAATCAACAGTCAGTAATAATCAAATTGACTCATGGGACAGAAAATATAAGAGCAGAATTAGGCCATTTGGCCCATCAACTATGCTCCGTTATTTGATCATGGGTGATTGATTAAGTAGTTATTAAGTAAATGTGAAGTAATATTTAATCTAATACCTCCTGCCTTTATACTGCTAACTGCAGGTGTGAATAGGGCTCCACTTGGACATCCGTGAATTACAAAACTTATTATACTCACTATATAGGCACTATTATAAGAATGACCATTGTACTGAACTTTGCTGCAGTATAAATGGTAATCTTTAGATCGGAAGGTATAGGACAGGGTGTATGGAGAAAACTGTTTTAAATTCAAATCAGTTGTGAATTGATTTTAACATTGTCTTTCTTTTGGCATTCTAATGTTACAAAAAGTATGTAATATTAGCTTAAAGAGGAAAGCTCTGAATATAAATCTGTGAACAACATTTGGAAGAAATTTACAGAGTGTGACAGTGAGACGAAGCTGGATTAATGTCAGGTAGGGATAGTCATTAACCCAGGGGTGCATCAGCAATCATTTCAATTCAGTTCCCTCGCGCTGTTTAGCTTAAAATGGATTCACATCAGCGCTTTCCCATCCCCCTACCCAGAGAAGTCACCATCACTCACTGTTTAAGCAAAGGCATTCAAAATGTGACAGAGATAGTCAGAAATGAACAAACAATAGCTGGGCCCTGTGTAAACAGGAGACCCGCAGGATTTTAGATGCACAGCAATGCCGGAGGAACGGAAGCAACTTTGAGAAATTTAACAGCTCTTTATTAATGACCATCATAATTCTTTTCTAACTGATTTTCTTTTACACTTAATGAGGACCTGGTGGTGAGATTTATTCTTTAATAATCGCCAAGATGCATAAGAAATTTAGTGAAGAGTTATTGAGCCCACAAATTGGCTCCAGATGTCAGTGTTAACATTGCGGGCCTTATGGTTACATGCAGAAGTGTTGTAGAAATGGATTAGTGTCGGTATGGTGTATGTTACACGTTAGCTTCATGAAGTATAATTGATATTCAGTAATAGTAATTACCCCATTAAGTACTCTGTGTAGAAAAATACGAGTAACCTTTAATCTCAATAGAATGTTTCATGCGGGATACAGTCCATGAAAATTCGGCAGATACAAAAGGCTTGTTTTTTTTAAATATGCAGGGGCAGCAGATGCAAATTTCTGCAAACATCTGCGAATCATACGCCTGCAAAGCATCTTGTTGGTAACATTCACTTGCCGATTTCTGTGAAATTTCCATGTGGAATATAACTGCAATTGTGTTTTTCCTTCCAGTTGGATAAAAGCATTGTATCACCACTGCTATCTTGAGGTACGGCTGCAGCTAAATATAAACAGCTTCAAACTGCCAACACAACTAGTCACTAGAGGGGCTAACTATAATTATATTGGAACCAATCCAACAAAGCAGCTACCCTGTTTGTGATCACTGCTTCTTTGAAACATATAGACAGTTATTTGCGGTCTCTGAGAATTGCTTTTAATATTCAGTAGAATATCAATTTCATTTTCAACTATGAGCAACCATTAGGATGGTCAAGACACTGGCAAATAGTCATATGCTCTTAAGATGACATTACACAGCACTCTCAGGAAGAACATTTGTATGTTTGCGGTGTTTTTATTCCTTCCCTTTTCTCCACTTAATATATGCATGGTTCCTCCCTTAATCGTTTCACATAACAACTGTCTCTACCCATTAATTTTTCAACTTTAATGTGAGAGTGTTGCAGAATCTTTGCCCAGATGCCTCACTAAACAAAATTACATTCAGTGGTATGGCTTGAAATGAAGGCATCACAACAGGTCCATGGGGCTCATTAGGCACAGGAAATGAAGTTACAGTAAATTGTATTCCACAGTAATGGACTAAAGAATTGTAGAAAACTGTACAGACAGCACAATGTGTGACTTATGTTCATATTTTATAGAATGTGTGCAATGTGTTTTAATAGCTTAATATTCAAGCATTCTACTGTGCATTACTGCCTCCTTTCCGAGGGCACTATTAGATGTGGTTCAGCATGTATATAATATATAAATATAAAAATGGTTCTTATTTCAAAGAGAAAATAGCCTGTCAAGATGAACTGCTACAGATTTTCCTCTCCCGTTTAGGTCCTGTTGTCCCACTCCCATCAGGGAGGATGCTGTGTAGCATCCATGCCAGGACTACTAGACGTCACAGAAAAACAGTTACTTTTCCCAAACAGTAAGGCTGATCAACACCTCCACCCACTAATCTACCCCACCCTACTTTATCATTTCCTGTCAGTCAACTTATGTACAGACACTCCTGTGCCTAGTGTCATTTTATGGACATGCAATCAATCTATGTTTATAAGCTCATGTATTTGTATTTATTGTGTTTTTTAAATATATATATTATTATGTTTTTTATCTTGATGTGTGTGTCCTTCTTTTTCATTCTGTGTAAGATCTGGAGTAACAATTATTTCATTCTCCTTACACTTGTGTACTGGAGATGACATTAAACAATCTTGAATCTTAAATGCACAGTGATGGAAGTCAAAGAGGTAAAGTTGCAATAACCACTTGCATTCATGTAGATTATTAGAATAGTAATCCTATTAAGTATTATGAACAGATTTTACCAACTTGCACTGTCAGATCTAATGCAGGATTTCAGACACCATGACTTCAACAGAGCGTAGATTTGACACGAGAACCTGGGCTGCGCTGCCTGGGGTTGTGATGTAAGGAAATACAATAAATGGGCTCCAGAGGTTATTACATAACAACGTTAATGTACAGGAAATGGAAGTATAAGGACATCGTGTAGGCTGGAAGGATTAGTTTAGTTGGATATTTGACTACTGATTCAATTTGTTCGGCCCAATCTTGTGGGAAGAATGGCCTGTTCCTATGCTGTGCTGAGCTGTCCTACAGGCGCCATGGTAGTGTAGTGCTTACCGCAACACTATTGCAGCTCGTGGCATCAGAGCTTGGAGTTCAATTCTGGCAGTGTCTGGAAGGATTTTCTGTACGTCCTCCCAACGGAACGCGAGGTTTTTCCCGGGTGCTCTGGGTTCCTCCTGCAGTAGAAAGGAGGACTATGTAGATTCATTGGTCATTGTAAATTGTCTCGTGATTAGGTTAACTGTTCTGTCACGTGGTGACAGTAAAGTTACGTTTGTTTATTTATCAATTATCAGTATTTATTTGCCACTTTTTATGGTATCTTTAGTTAGTAGTTTTTTAGTTGGGAGAAACTAATTTTTGAATTTTTGAACATCATTTACATTAATTGGGGGACCTGTAATTCATTTACAGATTGGAGGATCACTTTGTCAAGCCTGGCATAGATTGAGTGACTGCTTTGTTGAGCACCTTCACTCAATCTGCAAAGACCAGGATTTGACGATGGCAAACCATTTTAATTCCAATTTCCATTCCCATTCCAACAGGTCCATGGCCTCCTCTACTGCCATAATGAGACCACTCTCAGACTGGAGAAGCAAAGCCTTGTTTTTCATCTCGGTAGCCACAAACCAGATGGCATGAACATTAATTTCCCATTCAGTAATTACTTGCCCTCCCCCTTCTCTATTCTTCCAATTCTCATTCTGACTCTGGTCTTACCTCTTCTCTTCTGCTCAACTGCCTATCTCCTCCCTCTGGTGCCCCTCCTCCTTTCCTGTCTTCCATGGTCCGCTCTCCTCTCCTATCTTCTTCAACCATTTACCTTTTCTACTTATCACCTTACAGCTTCTCACTTCATCCCCACTCTCCCACCCACCTTAGATGCTGCCTGACCTGCTGAGTTCCTCCAGCGGTCTGTGTATGCTACGCTGGATTGCAGCATCTGCACAATCTCTTGTGTTTATTGTCAATCTCTTAATGTCTTCTTACAGAGATTTACAGTATCCTCAACCACCAATGTACCTCTTATTTAAAGTCACTTTGGTTAAAGACTGAGGATCTTAAAGGAGAGAAGAGGCAACGGGGGAAGATTGCTCCTAAATACAGACAAAAGGGCAAAAGGAGGACGAGTCAATACAAGGCTGAATTGAATGAGATGGTGAGCTTCCATGAAGATAGAATTCGGTTGTTTCAATTGATTTTGTAAAATATAAAAAATGCACAATGAGAGTAAAAGAAAGTGATGTGAGAAAGCATAAGTGATGTAAGACTTGCTGATATTGTTTTTTTTCTGAACTTTCAGATGATATATCATAATCCAGTTGGACTGAAAATTTGATCAACACTATGGAATAAAAAAAACTTCAATCAGGACAGAAGCAAACCAATTTCGTTAAAGGGCCAATGGAAGGAATCATCCATTGTAAAGCCTTCTGATGGGAAGTGGGCTTTAGTACTAATGGGAAGTAGTGTGCAAGTTGGCTGAACAAGATATTGTATAACCTTTAATGATAGATCAATGGTTTTATACGAGTAGCTGAGGAACAGAAATTTTAATAGATATTTATCTCTTAACGGAAGTTTATCTTAACAGAAATTGTCTCACTCTGATGATGCAGGCATTCTCTTAAAAGAAATTAATTCTCTGTTACTTACACAAAAAGTAACTTGTACATTACTTCAGAAGTTTCAGCCTGGAAATTTAATTGGTTAACACACAAAAAAAAAACAAGTGCTGATCACACACATGTCAATTTAACGCTGAATAGATGGGGCTAACAATCATTTTCAGGTGAAATTGTGCAATTTGTAAACCTGGACCAACACTTTAGTGTGGCTGACACTTTCCTGGTGTCTGACACATATGTAATGGTGTCACTATTTAATTAACACCCTTTCTGGCCTTCCCGATGTAAAATGGAGCTTAAAGATACACCCTACAACCACTGGGGAATGCTATCAATGGAACTAGGAGCACATACACTGGCTTGTTACTTCCCTCACCA
This sequence comes from Mobula birostris, assembly GCF_030028105.1. Lineage (NCBI taxonomy): Eukaryota > Metazoa > Chordata > Chondrichthyes > Myliobatiformes > Myliobatidae > Mobula > Mobula birostris. The sequence continues at coordinate 23,822,138 of NC_092373.1, read as the reverse complement.
CTTAAGAGACACTCTGTTGATGTTATGTGATCTGATTGAGCAAATTCTTAATTGATTGTCAGCTGCTCAAACGTCTTCCAAAGTTCACAGAACATGCAACAATTCATGATGAGTCATTCAATGGGTGTCTCGGAGGTGATACTATTTTTAGCAGTCATTGTTAGGGTTGTCTCTAGGATAATTCTTGGCCATTCAGAGAGGGTCAGGGGCACGAGAGCAAAGGTGGATCTTCAGAAATACCACATCCTAACTGGAGTTCTTGAACGGAAAGTGTTATCAGAAAGAAAAATGGGATAGATATGTTGCCATGAGAAAAGCTGGGAAAGGACAGGCTTGTATCTATTGAAGGGTGAGAGGAGATTGAACTGAAACATATAAGATCTTTACGAGTCATGACAGGATCGATCTCCATCAGCTCGTTTCTATCACTGAAGAGAACTGCCTGTGTTGTAAGAATCACTTATGTATTCATAAATGTATGTCCAATATCACTCAACATCTTTCCTCCTTGATTGCCTCAATCAGATGGAATAGACGATTACCAAATCCAGATAAACACTGGATTTCAGCAATATCTGTCAGCTTCAGGAATTCCATCTGCCTTCACCTTTGCTGGAGTTGAGCTGAGTCACTTTGTGGTGACCATATGATCGAGGAAGGAAACATTCTTCTTTCTCAGTTTTAGTTTCCCCCTCTTTGTTTATTAAGCCACTCATCCTCTGATATTTTCTGTTTTGCAGCAATCCACTCTTGTCCAAAGTCAAGAGTATTACCATGGTCTTTATTTCAGCAAATGCTTTAAGCATTTGTTCCAACCTCACTGAAACTCTCCAGGTATTGTGTTAATTATTCCAAAATACATCCTTAGCTTCCAGCCTCTCAAAACCACCTCGGACACTTGAATTCTACAAGGAACATTCATTTCATGGCATCCAGCACATAGGAGGAAGAATATATTCCAATACCTTTATTGAATATCCATTCCTCTTCACAACCTTTCTCAGACCATGGAATCAAGTGTATCCTCAGTATGTATCTTTTATCAATTTATACCAAGCTTGATAATACCATGAGACATAGTAGCAGAATTAGGCCATTCGGCTCACTGAATTTGCTCCACCGCTCCATCGTGGCTGAATTATTATCCCTTTCAATGCCATTCTCTTGTCTTCTCCCCATAACACTTGATGCCCTTACTAGTGAAAAAAGCCATCAACTTCCTTTTTAAATATACCCAATGACTTGGCCTCCAGAGCCAACAGTAGCAATGAATTCCATAGATTCATCACCCTCTGGCTAAAGCAATTCTTCCTCATCACTGTCCTAAAGAAACATCCCTGTATTCTGAGGCTTTGCCCTATGGTCCTGGATTCCCCCACTGTAAAAACATCTCTCTACATCCACTCTATCTAGGCCTTTCAATATTAGGTACATTTCAATGAGATTCACTTCTGGTAATTCCTTTCCCCTCCTTTCCCCTATCCCTATTTCACTCTGCCCCCTCCCCCAGCTGCCTATCACCTCCCTCATGGTCCCGCCTCCTTCTACTACCCATTGTGTTTTCCCCTATTCCTTCTTCACCTTTCCTGCCTATCACTACCCGGCTTCCCCTCCCCCACCCCTTTATTTTTCCCCTTACTGGTTTTTCATCTGGAACCTACCAGCCTTCTCCTTCCCACCCTCCCCCCACCTTCTTTATAGGGCCTCTGCTCCTTTCCTCCTCAGTCTTGACGAAGGGTTCCGGCCTGAAACGTTGACTGATCATTTCCATGGATGCTGCCCGACCTGCTGAGTTCCTCCAGCGTGTTGTGAGTGTTGCTTTGACCCCAGCATCTGCAGAGTATTTTGTGTTTAAGACTCCCCTTATTCTTCTAAATTGAGTATGGGCTCAGAGCATTAAAAAGAGTTAATGAAAGAATTAACTCTTTCATTCCCAGGATTACTCTCATGAACCTTCACTGGACCATCTCCAATGTTAGTAAATCCTTTCTTGGATAAGTGGCCCAAAACTGCTCACAAAATTCCAAGTGCAGTCTGACAAGTGCCTTATAAATCTCAGCTCAAGGAGTGCTCACTGCCTCCAACAATGTTTCAAGCTTGTTTTTGCAGCTACTAGAACTCAAGCTGGCACACGTGTTACCAGCTGCATAGTCTCACCTAAAATGGATAGTACAGTATTGTCCTTCGAACATCTCGATTCCTTCAAACACATCAGCAAAGTGCTCTAGCAGTCATTTGTACTCCCATCACGTTTTCTGTCTATTCTGCTACCAATTCCATTTATTGGTCTGCATCGTATCAAGGAATTGATACTTTGTTTTCTACTTCCTCCTATTCTTTGACATTTTCATTTACAGCTTGTATATTTCCAGCTTTATCACAGTCATGAAGTCGAACTATTGTAATCATTAACTGCTTTGTCTCGTATGTTCCTTGGGCACTTTTTAGAAATGATATTACCTATTAACCCAGTACCTGTTAGCATTACATACACTCCATTACCTCCAATTTTTTGAAAAAGTGATTGCTATATTCACACCTTAAAAGATCACTCCTGTTTAGTTCTTCTGTGTCACTCTGATCTTCTTGGAGGAACTTGTGCTGTTCGTGTTCTTCACACTTCTTGACCAGAGGAAGGCCTCTTTCACTTCCTCTATCATTCCTACTAGGTCAACTTCTCGAACACACATATGATTGCATAAATTTTCAATACCCTGTTGTATATGGCTTGATGAAATTAAGTGTTCAGAAGTGCAGTTCTGATTTAATTTCTATTTGTAAAAGTTATGTCTTTGTATCACAAACTTCAACTTTCTTTCTAATATTCAATATATGCATTCAGATTTGTTTTCAAGTATTGTCAATGTAAATTTACCATGATTGAATTATACCTCTGCCTAACTTGGCTCATAGCTATCTCTATCAACTATTCCTCTTTCACTCATTCCTCAATGTTGTGATGGTATTAGGTTTGCTGTCTGTGAAGTTCTGAACTCAAATGAAGATCTTAAGCCTTATCTAATATAGATGGGTAAGGGTACCCTCACTAAAGGGAGCCAGGCTAGATTACTTCCCTGTTTATCTTCCATGGAGAGATATGCTGATAATTCCCACTGTCTGAGTGGTGGGTCCCCCCTCCCTAATTGATGGAGATAATTTCAGCTAACCAGGTAGTTTAAACACAGTTCATTTATTTTTAGTGATACATATATAATTTTAGATATAATTATTAAAACACATTTAAAACTCACAGAGATTTTTATTCAGCCAAATTTTGTAATGGATATACACTGTCCATGGCCATGGGGCCTTTTTGCTTTCTGACACAGCACCTAACACTTCCAGAGATCAAAGAGTTGTTTCTGAGTAAGTTAAATTTCCAACTAATTCTCTTTGTTCAGCTTCTTCAGACACAGAAATTAAAGGCAGTGGAATGGATTCTAGTCACTTCAGTTTTCTGTTATTCTTCTTATCATTCCTTGATCATTCCTAACAAGTCTGACTGCTCACTTATACATTTTTCTTGAGTGACTTCACACACATCTGATATTTTTTCAAATACCTTTTCACACAAATAGTCCAAGGACATCTGGTGACAAAGGTACCAAATATCCACAATTAATGCTGCGAATGCTGACACTGAATACACATATCTTCCAAATATTGATAGATCAGCTATTTGATGTGCTACGTGATAGTATCAATCTGGTCTGTGAGGTTCCTTGATCTAAGTAACTTAACCAGTGTTGTCTGGTTTGGTACAGATCAATTAACAACCCTATTATTTTACATTGCATCTCCTGAGCTGTTAGCCCTGTGCTGTGGACCAGTAGTCTGTGCTCTATTGACAATGCTGTTTGTTTGCAAAGTTGTCCTTTTAGCTGTGGACTCATTATTGCATGCAATTTACATTAAGAACTCAAGACTGGCTCCCACTTACAACAAGAGGCTGAACAAAGAAAATTAGTTGGAAATTTAACTTACTCAGAAACAACTCTTTGATCTCTGGAAGTGTTAGGTGCTGTGTCAGAAAGCAAAAAGGCCCCATGGCCATGGACAGTGTTTATCCATTACAAAATTTGGCTGAATTAAACTCCAACCTATAATGGAGATATTCACTGATATGATCTGTTGAAGAATGTACCACAAGAACTTTAGAGTACAATACAGGCCCTTCAGCCCGCAATGTTGTGCCAACATTTTACCTATGATCAATCTCATCTTCCCTCCAACACATCACTCCATTTTACTATCATCCATTTGCCTATTTAAGAATTTCTTAAATGTCTCTAATGTATCTCTCCCCACCACCTTCCCTGGTAGAACGTTCTACGTACCTACCACTTTCTGTGTTTTTTTTAAAAACTACCTCTGATATACCTGCTATACTTTCCTCCAAACACATTAAAGTTATGCCCCTCATATTATCTACTATCCTGGGAATGTCTGTGGCTGTCCATTCTGTCCATTCCTCTTATCATCTTGTACACCTCTATCAAATCACATTTCATCCTCCTCCTCTCCAAAGAGAAAAGCCCTAGCTCACTCTACCTATCCTCACCTACTTCATGAAAATTTGCTAATCCATATCTCAGTCCTGTCATGTCTATTTCTGAGGGGCTTGTATTTCAATTCTTACTAAACTGTTTTCGACAATACAATACGTATATAGTAATCCGATCCAGAAGGTCAAGCCACAGGGGAAACAAGGCAAGCTAGCTAATTGGATCAGCAATTGGCTTGATGATAGGTAATGGTTCAAAGTAAATTTGTTATCAAACTATGCATGTGTCACCATGCACTACTCTGAGATTCTTTTTTTTACTGGTATTCACAGAAGAACAAAGGAATACAATAGAATCAATGACAAACTACACACAAAGACGGACAAGCAACCAATGTGCCAAAGAAAAAATTTGGTGCAAATAAAAAAATAACAAATAATAATAATGATAATAATAGATAAATAAGTCAATAAAAAACTGAGAACACAAGCTGTAGAGTCTTTGAAACATAGAAAACCTACAGCACAATACAGGCCCTTCGGCCGACAGAGTTGTGCCGAACATGTCCCTACCTTAGAAATTACTAGGCTTACCTATTGCCCTCTATTTCACTAAGCTCCATGTACCTATCTGAACGTCTCTTAAAAGACCCTATCGTACCCACCTCCACCACCATTGCCGGCAGCCCATTCCATGCTCCCACCACTCTCTGAATAGAAAACTTACCTGTGACATCTCCTCTGTACCTACACCCCAGCACCTTCAACTTGTGTCCTCTTGTGGCAACCACTTCAGCCCTGGGAAAAAGCCTCTGACTATCCACACAATCTATGCCTTTCATCATCTTATACACCTCTATCAGGTCACCTCTCATCCTCTGTTGCTCCAAGGAGAAAAGACTGAGTTCACTCAACCTATTCTCATAAGGCATGCTCCCCAATCCAAGCAACATCCTTGTAAATCTCCTCTACACCCTTTCTATGGTTCCCACATCTTTCCTGTAGTGAGGCGACCAGAACTGAGCACGGTACTCCAAGTGGGGTCTGATGAGGGTCCTATATAGCTGTAACATTATCTCTCAGCTCCTAAATTCAATTACACGATTGATGAAGGCCAATACACCGTACGACTTCTTGACCACAGAGTCAACCTGCGCAGCAGCTTTGAGTGTCCTATCGACTTGGACCCCAAGATCCCTCTGATCCTCCACACTGCCAAGAGTCTTGCCATTAATACTATATTCTGCCATCATATTTGACCTACCAAAATGAACCACTTCACTCTTATCTGGGTTGAACTCCATCTGCTACTTCACAGCCCAGTTTTGCATCCTATCAATGTCCTGCTGTAACATCTGACAGTCCTCCACACTTCCACAAACCTCCAACCTTTGTGTCATCAGCAAACTTACTAACCCATCCCTCCACTTCCTCATCCAGATCATTTATAAAAATCACAAAGAGTAAGGGTCCCAGAACAGATCCCTGAGGCACTCCACTGGTGACCGACCTCCATGCAGAATATGACCCTTTTACGACCACTGTTTGCCTTCTATGGGCAAGCCAGTTCTGGTTCCACAAATCAATGTCCCCTTGGATCCCATGTCTCCTTACTTTCTCAATAAGCCTTGCATGGGGTACCTTATCAAATGCCTTTCTGAAATCCATATACACTACATCTACTGTTCTTCCTTCATCAATGTGTTTAGACACATCCTCAAAAATTTAATCAGGCTCGTAAGGCATGATCTGCCCTTGACAAAGCCATGCGGACTACTCCTAATCATATTATACCTCTCCAAATGTTAATAAATCCTACCTCTCAGGATCTTCTCCATCAGTCTACCAACCACTGAGGTAAGATTCACTGGTCTGTAATTTCCTGGGCTATCTCTACTCCCTCTCTTGAATAAGGGAACAACATCCGCAAAAATCCAATCCTCCGGAACCTCTTCCGTCCCCATTGATGATACAAAGATCATTGCCAGAGGCTCAGCAATCTCCTCCCTCACCTTCCACAGTAGCCTGAGGTACATCTCATCCAGTCCCAGTGACTTATCCAACTTGATGTTTTCCAAAAGCTCCAACACATCCTCTTTCTTAATGTCTACATGCTCAAGCTTTTCAGTCTGCTGCAAGTCACAAATATCCTTTTCCATAGTGAATACTGAAGTAAAGTATTCATTAAGTACCTCTACTATTTCTTCAGGTTCCACACATACTTACCCACTGTCACACTTTATAGGTCCTATTCTTTCATGTCTATCCTCTTGCTCTTTACATGCTTGTAGAATGCCTTGGAGTTTTCCTTAATCCTGCCCGTCAAGGCCTTCTCATGGCCCCTTCTGGCTCTCCTAACTTCCTTCTTATGCTCCTTCCTATTAGCCTCATAATCTTCCAGATCTCTAACATTACCTAGCTCTCTGAACCTTTTGTAAACTTTTCTTTTCTTCTTAACTAGATTTATTACAGCCTATGTACACCACGGTTCCTGTATCCTACCATAACTTCCCTCTCTCATTGGAACTTACCTATGCAGAACTCCACACAAATATCCCTGAATATTTGCCACATTTCTTCTGTACTTTTCCCTGTGAACATCTGTTTCCAATTTAAGCCTCCAATTGTCATGGTCCGGTCCATGAAGTCTGCATTCCGGTTCACAGTCCGGTCCGTGAAGTCTGCATTCCGGTTCACGGTCCGGTCCATTGATTCTTATTCTAGGTTTTTTAGTTTTCCCTTGCCCTGTGTGTGCCTTAATTGAGGCACATGATTCTCATCTTGGGCTGGCTACATAAACAGCTCCTGGGTTCAGCTTCAGTTGCCGGACTGTTCCCTTCCCTTCCTCGTGAAGCCTTACCTGTAACCTCTGCCTAAGGCCTTGCCCTGCAACCCTTGCCTGCATCTTCGCCTCTTCTCGCTGCCAACTTCTACCATGGGAGCAAGACCAGAGCCTTGCTGTGTCTAGATAGGAACCATCTTTCACTGTTTGGAACTGTCTCTGTGTCCATGCCTTCGCTAGGTAGGTCCAGCTGTTTGCTGCTGCCTTGTGTTAGGTACCGTCTGTGTCCATTCCTTCGCTAGGTAGGTCTGGCCATTTGCCACTACCTTGTGTTAGGAACTGTCTCTCTGTGTCCTGTGTATGAGTCCCGGTCCTATGTCCTGTTCCTAAGGCGGGGTCCCGGCTCTGTGTTCTGCGTCCCTGTCTCCCAAGAGCAAGTCAAGGCTTTGGGGTCTCGTCCTGTCCTTGTGCCTTGCCCAGCCCAGGAGTACCTCGTCTGGACCAAGCCATGTCCAAGAACCTCGTCTAGACCAAGCCCAAGGCTCCATGTTCCTGTGCTCTAGACTAAGGCTCTGTGTTCCTGTCCTGTCTTCCAAGACCATGTCATGTCTTCGCCTAGTTCCAGAGTCCAGGCCCGAGTCAAGGCACAGGTTCTGGATCCTTTCCAGTCTCTGGCTTGGAGTCCAAACTCAAGCCTCATCATGTCCTCACCATGAAGAACCCAAGCCATGTCCAGTCCTGTAGCCACGTCATGTCCTTGCCTAGTTCCGGGGTCTGAGCCCGAGTCAAGACCCAGGTTCTAGGTCCTTGTCCAGTCTCCAACTCGGAGTCCAAGCCCAGGCTCCTAGTTCCCAGTTCCTTGTCCTGGTCCTGCTTGCCTAGCCAATGTCCTAGCCCAAGTCTGTGTTCTTGACCCAGCTCTTTAGTCAAGTCCTAATCCTAGTACTTCAATGTCTGTGTCTTGCATTTGGGTCCACTCACAGCACCCTCTGTGACACCAGTTTCCTGCCTGATAGCCTTATAACTCCCCTTACTCCAATTAAACACTTTTCTAAATTGTCTGTTCCTATCTCTCTCCAATGCTGTTGTAAAGGAGATAGAATTATGATCACTGTCTCCAAAATGCTCTCCCACTGAGAGATCGGACACTTGACCAAGTTCATTTCCCAGTACCAAATCAAGTACAGCCTCTCCTCTTGTAGGCTTATCTACATATTGTGTCAAAAAACCTTCCTGAACACATCTAATGAACTCCACCCCATCTAAACCCCTTTCTCTAGGGAGATGCCAATCGATATTTGGGAAATTAAAATCTCCCATCATGACAACTCTATTATTATTACACCTTTCTAGGATCTGTTTCCCTATCTGCTCCTTGATATCCCTGTTACAATTGGGCAGGCTATAAAAAAACACCCAGTAAAGTTATTGAGCCCTTCCTGTTCCTAACCACCCACAGAGACTCTGTAGACAATCCCTCCATGACATCCACCTTTCCTGTAGCTCTGACACTATCTCCGATCAACAGTGCCACACCCCCACCTCTTTTGCCTCCCTCCCTGTTAACTAAGGTTAAGAAACATTAAGACCGAGATTCTATGGGGAATACATAAGTGAACACTGTACAAATGGAAATAATGTATTTGGGTAAAAGGATGTGCTTCTGTGCTGTACAATTCTATGACTGCATAACACTTTGCTACACAAATCTGTGCTGAAAATTATGATTAAATAATTGTGTGCTGAATATCTTCTTCCATAAAACACTGAAATAGAAAGGAATAAGCAACTATTCAAGATAGTCCTTCTGATGTCAGGCATTATGTCATGAAATACTGAGGCAGGCCATTTGTGCTCTCAAGCTCACTTCGCAGTTACTACGATCATGACAGTTCTGACTGTAACCCTAGGCTTGCAATTCCCATTTGCCCACAGGAATCTTTCTTCAGAGTTCAAAGCAAATTTGATATCAAAGTCTATATATACGTTTGTCAAAGCTTTAGAAGTCATGCCAAACCTTTGCACACTCTGAAGGAAGTAGAGGTACTGCCATGCTCTCTTCGTAATTGCACTTACAGTATGTGTTGGGCCCAGACCAGGTCCTCAGAAATGATAACACTGAAGAATTTGAAGTTGCTGACCTGTTCCTCCTCTGCTCCTCTGAGTACTGGCCAATGGACCTTTGGCTTTCTCCTCCTGAAGTCAATAATCAGATCCTTGGTCTTGCTGACATTGAGTAAGATGTTGTTGTTATGACACCACTCAGCTAGATTTTCAATCTCCCTCTTATCTGCTGATTTGTCACCACCTTTGATTTGGCCGATGACAGCTGTGTCATCAGCAAACTTGAATACGGCATTGGAGCTGTGCTCAGCCACACAATCATAAGTGTAATGCCAGTAGATTAGATTAGATTATGAGAACACTCAGTCCTCGTTTATTGTCATTTAGAAATGCATGTATGCATGAAGAAATGATACAATGTTCCTCCAGAGTGATATCACAGAAAAACAGGACAAACCAAAGACTAACACTGGCAGAACCACATAATTATAACATATAGTTACAGCAGTACAAAACAATACCATAATTTGATAAAGAACTGACCATGGGCACGGTAAAAGAAAGTCTCAAAGTCCCGAGTCGATTGACTCTCGAGTCCCTGATAGCAGGCGGCAAAGGGAGAGACTCTCTGCCATAAACCTCCAGGCACCAACAACTGCTGATGCATTGGAAGCACCCGACCACAGTCGACTCTGATACCAGAGCAGGGGTCTAAGCACACAGCCTGTGCTGAGGAAGATCATGGAGGAGATGTTGTTGCCAATCCAAACTGACTGGAGTCTGCAAGTGAGGAGATTGAAGATCCAAATGCACAAGGAGGTATTGAAGACAAAGTCTTAAAGCATATTGTTTTGAGGGGATTATGGTATTGAATGCCGAGCTGTAGTCGATAAAGAGCATCCCGATGCATGTATCTTTGTTGTCCGGATGTTCCAGGGTTGAGTGAAGAGCCAGTGAGATTGCCTCTGCTGTGGAGCAGATCCAAGTTGGTTTTCAGGCCGGGGTTGATGTGTTTCATCACCAACCTCTCAAAACACTTCATCTCTGTGGACGTAAGTACTAATGGACTTGCTTATTAAGTATCTTTCTACTACTGTTCTCACAGTGGCACCAACGAACAACATGACCCAAGACAATGTCCTATAGGCAGTTTGTGAAACTACTTCATTTACTTCTTCTTCTTTCAAATATGATTCTACTACTCAACCACGTGAAATTAGAACCTGTGATTTATATTTTGATGGCACATTTTTGGGCCAAGTAAGCGATCTGGCTCTTTGCTGCTTCCGAGGAAGTTCTGAGAGGTTGGGAGTGGAGTGTATGGCTTGAAGATCTGGAAGCCAGGAGACGGGGCACAGGTCCGTGATTGACTCCATTGCTTCTCTTCAATTGAGGCTTTGAGCACGGTTGAAGTCAATGAGGACGAGAGCAGAGGATATGTGGGTATTCATTGCCATCTGCTTGCATTTGGTTGGTCATCCTCTCCCTCTCACTAGCTGCTGTTGTTGGAAGGTGCAGGCATCTTGGGATCCATACTGCAAGGATAGATCAGCTGTAGAATCATTTTGGGGATTATGAGGTTCATGTTGCTTCTGTTTCTGGATTCTAGTTCCTCATTTTTTTTTACCATTTTTAGTGGTTTGATCAGTGGACCTGGGTGCTTGGTGAAGACTGGCTCTGTGTCCTGCAGTCGGCTGATGGTGTAGCGCCGAACTGAATGCTCGAACGCTACTGGAATCCTGGTTTGATGTTTGATATACTATGTGTTGTTTGCTCACTTTTTGCTGTTCGCACATTTTTTTCCATGCATTGGGCATTTGATGTTTTCTTGAACAGGTTCCATGGTGTTTCTTTTTTTCATGGCTTCCTGCAGGAGGATGAATCTTAGACTTTTATTCTGTATACAAACTTTGATAATAAATGTACTTTGACTTTGATTTGAAATAATTCAATTTCCATTGCTCTTGAGGTAGAGATGTTCAAAGCTGAAATGTTTGCTTCGTACCTACCTCTCCTAGGTAATACCTAATTTTTAAACAGTGATCCTTTATCTTCATATTCTCTCAATAGATGAGAAGCTCAATCATGTGAAAATTGATCTCAAATCTTCAATAATACATTTTGTTGTAGTATACGAAATGGCATGAGTCATCCTGATCAATTGTGAGTGACAATGAATCCTTAAAAAGATGTGAGATAAGATCGGAAGATGTAGAATCATTGTGAGTAGAGTTAAGGAAATGAAAGGGTAAAAAGGCCCTGCTGGGTGGTATATCCAGGCCTCCAAACAGTAGCCAGGATTTGGGCTGAAGGGCAATGAGTGATACAATAGTAATGGGGGGAGGGTAGATTTCAATATGCATTTAGATTGGGAAAATCTGATAGTTGTTAATTTTGGATACCAAGAGAGAGAATTTGTAGGATGCCTATGAGATAGCTTTTTAGAACAGCTTGTGGCTGAGCTCTACACAAATGGTTAAAGACAATTCTGGATTTGGTATTGTATAATGAACCAGATTTGGTTAGGGAGCTTAAGATAAAGGAACCCTTAGGCGACAGTATAGTACGCTGAAGGTTCAAAAGCTTCAGGGGACAGAAGTGAGTGCAGTTGCTATTACTAGGGATAAAATGCTTGGGTAACTAAAAAAACTGAAGTTAGATAAATCAACTAGACCAGATGGAATACACCTCAGGTTTCATAAAGAGGTAGCTGACGGTATTGTGGAGGCATCAGTAATAATCTTTCAATAATTACTAGATTCTGGTATGCAACTATTACTCCACTTTTCAAAAGGAGAAGGAGGCAGAAGAAAGGAATGATAGGCCAGTTAGCCTGACCTCAGTGGTTGGAAAGGCTTTGGAGCCAATTGCTAAGAATGAGGTTTTGGAATACTTGGAAGCACATGATAAAACAGCCAAAGTCAGCATGGTTTTCTTAAGTAAAAATGTTGCCTGACAAATTAGTGGGAATTCTTTGAGGAAATAACAAGCAGCATTGACAAAGGATTATGGCGGATGTTATGCACTTGGATTTTCAGAAGGCCTTTAACAAGGTCCTGCACATAAGGCTTCTTAGCAAGATAAGAGCCCATGGAATTACAAGGTAGGTACTAGCATGGTTAGAGCATTAGCTGATTGGCAGGAGACAAAAGGTAGGAATAAAGGGAGCCTATTCTGATTGGCTGCCAATAACTAGTGGTGTTCCACAGGGGTTGGCATTGGGCCTGCTTCTTTTTAAGTTGTATGTCAATAATTTGCATGACAGAATTGAAAGGTTCATTTATTATCAAAGTATGCAACTCTGAAATTCCTCTTCTCCAGATAGCCACGAAACCAAGCAAGAAAAGAATGGTGTGAGATCATCAACCCACACAAAAAAAATGAACAAAAGCAGAAGAGGCACGTTGACCCCCAAATCCCTGTCCTGCACACACAAAAAATGAAAAAGATTGGGCGAAAAACACAGAGTACAAAAAAAAAGGCTGAAAAAAACATGTCTGCAGTCCAAGTCCACGTCCAAAAACACAGAAAACCTGGGAAACTTTCTCCATCTCTGTGGCAGAGTCATTTGGAAAGGCCGTCTCCCCACTCTGTAGCAGAGAAATCTCATGAGCGAGCGACAAAAATGTAGTCCCCCCACTATGTAGCAGATAAGAAGGCATTTTCCCCTCTCTGGCAGCAAAGCAACCTCCCGCAATAACAACGCATCAGCTGGTATTCTAATCTCCCTCATCACTTTAAACAGCAAACAATGTTTTATTGGTGAAACAGAGTTGCATATTTGCTCGCAGCCTTATCACCATGAGGTTCCTGCAGTCTGCTTTTACGTCACAGAGTCCCCTTAGTATCTGCAGAGCGTTGAAACACCCAAACTATCTCAAACAACTAATCCCAGGCTCCAACAGTTCCAGAATCACATTCAACAGGAAAAACAAACATAAATGACATAAAATAAGTGAAATATATGGTTTCATGATCGATACAGAAGATATTGACCAAAGGAGCATTGTACGCAGGCGGCATCTTAACCGATAGAGTTTATGGCTTTTGGCCATGTTTGCAGATGATATGAAGACAGGTGGAGTGGCAGGTGGTTGAGGAAGCAGGGAGGCTGCAAAAGATTAGGAGAATGGGTAAAGAAATGGCAGATGGAATTCAGTGCCAGGAAGTATGTTGTCATGCACTTTGATAGAAGGAATAAAAGCATAGACTATTTTCTAAATGGTGACGGAATTCAAAAATCAGAGGTGCAAAGGGACTTGGGTGTCCTCGTGCAGGATTCCCGAAGGTTTAGCTTGCAGATTGCAGATTGAGTTGGTGGTGAGGAAAGAAAATGTAATGTTAGCATTCATTTGGAGAGGACTAGAATATAAAAACAAGGATGTAATTCTGAGGCTTTATAAGGTACTGGTGATGCCTCACTTGGAGTATTGTGAGTGGTTTTGGAGCTCTTATCTCAGAAAGGACGTGCTGACATTGGACAGTGTTCAAAGGTGGTTCACGTAAATGTTTCCAAGAATGTAAGGCTTGTCATATGAGGAGCATTTGATGGTTCTTGGCCTGTACTCGCTAGCATTGAGGGAAGGAGAATGAGGGAGGGTCTCATTGAAACTTATCAAATCTTGAAAGGCCTGGATAGAGTGGATCTGGGGAAGTATTTTCCTCTAGTGGGGGAGTCTAGGGTCAGAAGACACAACCTCAGAATAGAAGCACATTCATTTAGAATGGAGAGAAGGATAAATTTCTTAGCCAGAGTGTGGTGAATCTGTGGAATTCATTGCCACAGACAGCTGTGGAGGCCGGTCATGGAAGTATTTAAGATGGTGGTTGATAGATTCCTGATAAGGAGGTGAGTGAAAGGTTATGAAGGCAGAAGAATGGGGTTGAGGGAGAAATGGATCAGTCAACATCAAATGGCAGCGTTGACTAGATGGGCCGAATGGCCTATTTCAACTCCTGTGTCATACTGTCAGACAGTAGTTAGAAATTATCGATCTCCTTCTTGTCATAATTAATGTGCATTTTTTTCAACAAGTCTCATTAGTCAATTTCAACTTTGTCAAAACTTTTCTGGTTGAGCTCTGCATTCTTGATAGATGGTATATTTCTCTATTTGTTCTTCAAGATCTTTGATTAACCTTGTTCAATAAGCAAAACTAAAGGCAATTAAGTTCCTGCTCAATATACCAGCATATTCAGCATGAAGTTCTAATATCTGTCTTATCAATTCACTTAGCTTGAAAGTTCTGTGTCCTATTTAACACAACCTAGTTCTATCAATAATTTTTATAGTTGGTAGTTATACGGTCGTATGTCTTCATTTAGACTTGACTGATTCAGACCATCATTAAAGTTGCAAAAATAGGATATGCTGGAAAGCCTCAGACAGCATCTGTGGAAAGAGCGATAAAATTAACATTACATGTCGACCATGCTTATTCAGAGTCAGTTCTGATGAAGGGTCCCAGGCCTGAAACACTTTCTGTTTCTCTCTCTTCACAGTTAATACCTGACGTGCTGAATTCAATGTATTCTGCATATTTTTTATCTCCAACATCTGCAGTTATTTTTTTAATTTATTCATTCTTTTAAAATTGTTCTCATGTACATGTTTCAGAATTATGCTATCTCTGATATCCCTATTGTTATAACTGGAGAAATCTACTTCTGCCTTTTTCTTAAAATGTGAACATTATGCTTTGACTCCCTGTGTTTGAACTTTCCTATTGTTTTTAAGCACTTATATTCAATTGCATAATCTAACAGAGATAAGACAGTAGTCTATCGTATGGTGCTCAAAACAGCATTTATCAGCTTTTCCTTGACAAAGCCGATAATCTGCTTAATTCAAAGTCACCTTGTAACTGCCACGTAATTGAAGTTGTATCTGCTGTAGGCACCACTACATTTCATGTTGCTCATTCAATCTGATTTATCTCCACTCAAATTTCATTTCATTCTAACTTATCTCATACTTCAAAAAACTAGTCAAGGCTTACTGAAAATTGGTTTTGCACCAGGTTTAATGTGAATATGAGCATTCTAATCTGTAATATCTCTGTACATATCCCAGAAACATTTCTGCATAATTTCCCAACAGCTTCAAAAATATCATTTTGAAGCACCCAAGGTGAAAAAAAAACTCTATCTAATGAATTCCCTGGGGTAATCTTTGATCACTGGTGTTTTTTGATCATTATTAGTAGTTCTATCAGATAACCACTGGCATGTGCTGAACATTTCACCTTACCAAAAGTTTTCAGTACTGTATCTAAATCTACTTCTAAATTCTATGAGGGATAGTCACTTTCCAAGGCTCGAAAGGCTTATTGCTAACCTCAGCTTTCCATCACAACAGCATGACATTTCCAAAGGGTCAGAGTCATTCATGACAAAGATAAACTTGTAACCAATATTCCTTGTTTTTTAGTTGTAAACAAGAAAAAGCTTACAGTTTTTTTATATAAAATTCATGCAATAATCAATTTGAAAATAAGAGGACAGCTTTGCAAATAAACAGAACCATCTACAGAGCATACTCTGGTGACGTACAACAGGGGGATGGCTGCTCAAATGTTTTGCAAATGGAAGTGACCATGAGATGTTCTCATCTACAGCAGACAAACAAATGCAAGGCAATGGGGTTACTTTTTAATTGGCCTGCATCAAGCCAGGTAACCTCATCTCAGTTATTTAGTTCAAAGAAGCTTGCAAATCCGATTGATGTTGTCATTTAGCACTTCAAACCTGGTCACAGGTAAACCCAGTCAATCAATAATGGGATATTTATATAGTCAGAGAGTCTGCCCTCACAGAATTAATTTTGAATGTCTGTGATTCCTGTCCTTAGCAGTTTTTAGACTATCTCTGTGAATTACTTTATCCCAGAAAAGGTATCTGAAAACCATCATGTGCAAATAGTGTCCATAGACCATACAACCATAAGCCAGAGGCGTAGAACTAGGCCATTCAGCCCATCAAGTCTGCTCCACCATTCCATCATGACTGATCCCGGATCTCACTCAACCCCATACACCCGCCTTTCGCCATTGCCTTTGATGCTCTGACCAATCAGGAAACTATCAATTTCTCACTTTAAATATACCCACAGACTTGGCCTCCACAGCTGTCTCTGGCAGAACATTCCACAGATTCACTCCTGTCTGGGTAAAAAAAAAAATCCTCCTTACTCCCACATCTACTTTATCGAGTCCTTTGAACATTCGGTAGGTTACAATGAGATCTCCCCGCATTCTTCTAAATTTCAGACAGTACTAGCCCAAAGCTGATAAACACTCCTCATGTTAACTCCTTCATTCCTGGAATTATCCCCATGAATATCCTTTGGACTCTCTCCATGACAACACATACTTTCTGAGATATGAGGCCCAAAACTGTTGAGAATACTCGAAGTGTGGCCTGACCTTCGTATCATCTGCAAACTTTGCCACCAAGCCATCAATTCCATTATCTGAATCACAGACAAAAATTGTGAAAAGTAGCGGTCCCAATGCTGACCCCTGAGGAACTCCACTAGTCCCTGGCAGCCAAGCAGAAAAAGGCCCCCTTTATTCCCACTATCCATGCAGTATCTTTCCTGTAATGCCATGGAATTTTATCTTGTTAAGCAGCCTCATGAGTAGCACCTTGTTAAATGCCTTCTGAAAATACAAGTAAATGACATCCATTGCCTCCTCTTTGTCCAATGCTTGTTACTTCCTTGAAGAACTCTAACGGATTTGTCAGGCAAGGTTTCCCTTTACAGAAGCCATGCTGACTTTGAGTTATTTTATCATTAGTCTCCTAGTACCCTGAAACTCCATCCTTAGTAAAGTATAAAGTATAATAAAGTATAGTAATGGACTCCAACACTTTCCCAACATCTGAGGTATGTTAACTAGCTTATAGTTTTCTTTCTTTTAACTTTCTCCCTTCTTAAAGAGTGGAGTGACATTTGCAATTCTCGTGTCCTGCAGAACCATTCCAGAATGAAGAGATCCTTGAAACTTCATGACCAATGCATCCATTACCTCTTCAGTTCCCTCTTTCATATCTCTGGGATGTAGTCCATCTGGTCCAAGTGACTTATCCACCTTAAGACCTTTGAGTTTGAATAGCACTTTTTCCTCTGTAATAACAATGGCACTTACTCCTTCTCCCTGACACTCACGGACCTCTGACACACAGCTGGTGTCTTCCATAGTGAAGACTGATGCAAAGTACCTATTAAGTTCATCTGCCATTTCTTTGTTCCCCCATCATTACTTCACCAGCATCATTTTCCAGTGGTCCAATATCAACTTTCACCTCTCTTTTACTGTTTAAATAAGTGAAAAAATCTTTTAGTGTCATGCTTTATATTATGGGCTAGTTAGCCCTCATATTTCATCTTTTACCTCCTTATGGCTTTTCAGTTGTCTTTTGTTGGATTTTAAAAACTTCCCAATCGTCTAATTTCACACTCACACTTGCTACGTTACATGCCCTTTCCTTGGCTTTTATGCAGTCCTTATCTTCCCTTGTCAGCCAGTTCTGCCATCTGAGAACTACTTTTTCTGTTGGACATATCTATCCTGCGCCTTGTGAACTATTCCCAGAAACTTCAGCCACCTCTGCTCTGCCATCATCCCTGTCAGTGTCCCCCTTCAACCACTTGGACAAGCTCCTCTCTCATGCCTCTGTAATTCCCTTTATTCCATTGCAATATTGATACATGTCACTTTTGCTTCTCCCTCTCAAATTGCAGAATGAATTCAATCATATTATGATCACTGCCTCCTGAAAGTTCTGGAATAGTAACGGCACCCAATATAAGATAGCCTTTCGCTGAGTAGGGTCAAGCACAAACTGCTCTAAAAAGCCATCTCGTAGGCATTCAAGAAATTCCCTCTCTTGTGATCTAATTTTCTCAATCCCCTTGCATATTGAAGTCCTCCATTACAATTGTGACATTACCCTTATTACATGCCCTTTCCAGTTCCCTTTGCAATCGCACTCCCACATCTTAGCTACGATTTGGAGGCCTATATATGTTTCCCATAACATGTTTTTTTTGCCCTTGCAGTTTCTTAACTTCATCCACAAAGATTCTCCATTCACTGACCCTATGTCACCTCTTTCTAAAGATGTAATTCCATCTCTTACCATCAGAGCCACTCCACCAACTATGCCTTCCTGCCCGTTCTTTTGATACAAAGTATATCCTTTAATATTAAGCTCCCAACTATGACCTTCTTTCAGCCATGACTCAGTGATGCCCACAATGTCATACCAACTAATCTCTAACTGCACCAAAGCTTTATCCACATTATTCCGAATACTACATGCATTTAAGTACAGCACCTTCAGTCCTGAATTCTTTGCCCTTTGGAATTTTGCCTTTGTGGTACAATTTAACCTTAGTTCTATTTGCATTTGTACCCCATCATTGGCTTGTCCTTCCTTACATTCATATTATACCCATTATCTACTTGTAAACCTGCTGGCTCATCCTCAGCTCTATCATACTGGTTCCCATCCCCCTGCCATATTAGTTTAACCCACTCCCAACAACTCTATCCAACCTGCCCACAAGGATATTGGTCCCCCTCGAATTCAAATGCAACCCGTTCCTTTTGTACAAATCACACCTACGCCAGAAGAGGTCCCAATAATCCATAAATCTGAATCCCTGCCCCCTGCTCCAATTCCTCAGCCACACATTTATCTGCCACCTCATTCTATTCCTATCCTCACTGTCAAGTAGCATAGGCAGCAATCCTGAGTTTAAGACCCTTGGGGTCCTGCTTCTCATCTTCCTGCCTAACTCCCTGTATTCTGTTTTCAGGAGCTCTTCACTTTTTCTACCTATGTCGTTAGACAATAGACAATAGACAATAAGTGCAGGAGTAGGTCATTCGGCCCTTTGAGCCAGCACCACCATTCACTGTGATCATGGCTGATCATCCACAATCAGTATCCAGTTCCTGCCTTAACCCCATAACCTTTGATTCCACTATCTTTAAGAGCTCTATCTGTCTCTTTCTTGAAAGCATCCAGAGACTTGGCCTCCACAGCCTTCTGGGGCAGAGCATTCCATATATCCACCACTCTCTAGGTGAAAAAGTATTTCCTCAACTCCGCTCTAAATGGCCTACCCCTTATTCTTAAACTGTGGCCTCTGGTTCTGGACTCACCCATCAGCAGGAACGTGCTTCCTGCCTGCAGCGTGTCCAATCCCTTAATAATCTTATATGTTTCAATAAGGTCCCCTCTCAGCCTTCTAAATTGCAGAGTATACAAGCCCAGTCGCTCCAATCTTTCGACATATGACAGCCCACCATCCCGGGAATTAACCTTGTGAACCTACACTGCACTGTCTCAATAGCAAGAATGTCCTTCCTCAAATTTGGAGACCAAAACTGCACACAGTACTTCAGGTGTGGTCTCACCAGGGCCCTGTACAGCTGCAGAAGGACCTCTTTGCTCTTATGTTCAATTCCCATTGTTATGAAGGTCAGCATGCCATTAGCTTTCTTCACTGCCTGCTGTACTTGCATGCTTGCTTTCAGTGACTGATGTACAAGAACACCTAGATCTCATTGTGCTTCCACTTTTCCTAACTTGACTCCATTTAGATAATAATCTGCCTTCCTGTTCTTACCACCAAAGTGGATAACCTCACAGTTATCCACATTAAACTGCATCTGCCATGCATCTGCCCACTCACCCAGCCTGTCCAAGTCACCCTGCATTCTCATAACATCCTCCTCACATTTCACACTGCCACCCAGCTTTGTGTCATCGGCAAATTTGCTAATGTTACTTTTAATTCCCTCATCTAAATCATTAATATATATTGTAAACAGCTGCGGTCCCAGCACTGAACCCTGCGGTACCCCACTGGTCACCGCCTACAATGGGTGTCGTTGGTGGCAATATGTACCACAACTTTTCAAGGAGGACGAACTCGCATCAACTCATAGCAAAGTGAACTAAGTCAGCTCTTAGCAAAGCAGGATAAATGTTAGCATGCACTGGGATTGTTAGGAAAGGCAAGGAGAATGACAAAGACATGTGACAGAAAGACGAACTAGTATTCATTCCCCAACCTTCAGTTTCTATAACAGATGACTTATTCATCTGCAACTTGTTGGTTCTTTTAGTTCATAAGAATTGTACCTGCATTTGGAAATTATTTGTAGCTTTAAACTTTTTGGAATTCAGAGATCTTATATAAATCAGAAATCCTTTGAAGGTTAATAGGGATCTAAATTTAAATATGTAATATTGAAAATAAAATACTTTTATTTTAAAAGCATTTTTAAAATACTTTGTTAACTGGAAGTATCTCTTCCTTCTAGGGATGGAGAACCCACCACTCTAATAATCGGTATTGGCAGGTAGATCTCACTGCAGATACTCAGTAGGGAAGTAAGCTAGTCTTACAAGAGTAGATTGATGCAGTATTAACCTCCTTATAGTGAGGGTACCCATAGATACTTATATTGAATAGGCCTTAACATTTCCTTTTGATTTTAGGGTTTGCAACAGTGAACCCAATACCAACATACTTCCAGCACTCTTATAACGCCACCTGCCCACTTGCAACAAAGTCTGCATTGGCTTCATTGGTCACCCCAGAACCCACAGAACTGAAATGGAAACAAATTATCCTCAGTCCTGAAGGATGTTCTGAATGAAGACGTTTTAGCTTGTTTCACAGAACTGGGTAATAAATTAACAGTTTGCATTTTCAGACAAAGCTGTAAGATCTGGGTACTCACCTGCCTTACCTCAGCCAATTAACACACCCTATGCAAACACTTGCACTATTCTCAGCAAGTTAACGTGGAAAGGAATAGTTGAACAATATTTTGGAAATCAAATCAAATTTTTAATGGTTATGTCAAGCTCTGTTTAAAGAAGTGTGAAGGCCATTTTTGAGACAGGGAAATAAGCTTGTCTTTCAAGAGTAAGTTGATATAGTTTATCCTCCTATTGTGAAGGTACCTGTCAGATAGAGTTTAAAATCTCCTTTTGGTTTAGGGATTTGCAGTTCATTCTACTCTTCACCAGTTTTACATGGATGAACTAATCAATTATGTGTCCTTCACTCAGCTGCACAATCTCCTGCTGTAACAATGCTCACACCAGTTCAACCACACACTTGTCTTAAAGTAATGATACTTTTCAAAATTGCCATTGGTCACATGAGCAGTTTCTATATCCAGTTCTCCATTGTCTTCACAGGCCTTGGCATAATGCAGCCTTCGTCTCTGTTTCTTTCTGCTGTTGAAATATCCCTTCTGTGAAGAAGTCACAGCTCTAGAGTAACCAGCTAGCTGTCTGCGCTTTGGATTTTGCCTGCTGAGGATGCGTGCTTTCTTTTCCGGAGTTGAAACTTTTTGTTCTAAATTGACATGTGCTGTGAGTAATGTGTTGCAGCAGCAATTTGCACCAATTTCACCACCAAGCTTTGGATTCCACTATGGCCTTCATCACTGCTTCATAATTGTAAGCTACTGTGATAGTTGTACCTTACTGCATGTTGGGTACAATTGCTGAGCATTTTTTTCTGAATCCTCCACAATGTTGCATACATTTTCACAGAAGTATATTGAGCAAGTACAAAGTCCAGTTGAGCGACCCAACGTGTACAGGCAGAAAAGGTTTAGAACAGGGGTTCTGAACAAGCCCCTCAGCTAATAGTAAGGATCCATTGCTTAAAAATGGTTGGAAACCCCTGATTAGAGAGATGTATGCTAAAAGTGAGCAACTGGGACTAACTGATGTGGGCATTTTGGGTAGCATGAATAAGATGGGCTGATGGCCTGTTTTCAAGCTGTATGATCCTATGATAAGGTTGAATTTTGTGTGAGATTCTTCATTATTACCAGCAGTCATGTCTGATATCTGATATTTAACTTGAATTTTGTGGCTGTGCACCTTATTTAATGGTTTAGGATTACAATGCTCCTGCAACTTTTGTGTTACTCTGCATTCTGTAATGTCAAAAGATTTTCAAAACTGTTGTATGCTTCAGAACACCTTTCTGTTTTTCTACTTAAGCCCAACACCCCAATGGGGAACGGCCGCCGGCAGTAGCTCACCAGAGTCCTCAGACCGGGGCCTTCTTTCAGGTTGTTTCCAGGTGGAGCCCACCTTCTTGGTGATACTTCCCTCTCCTAGGAATGAAGCCTTTGGAGCTTCTGTTGGAGTTTCTGTAGCTGTGGGGTTTTCCAGGATGGGACTGCTACCCCCAGCCCAACCCTCTCCTTTCGCAGCTGGGCTTGGGACTGTCCATGGCAGAGTCACCTTTCTGTTTGAAGAACTTTTAAAAAAAACTGTTGGTGGAGCTCAATGTATCAAGCAGCATCTGTGGGGAGAGAGGAATTGTTGATGCTTCAAATTGAGAACCCCCGTTCAGTCGTGAGAATTCAAATCTCCCAACAGATTTGCTTGATATATTGAGTTCCTTCAGCAGTTTAATTTTTTTGTTCCATATCTTAACATCAGCAGTCTCATGTGTCTGTGTTAGAAGAATGACGTTTTTACATTTACACTGAACATTGCTCTGCACATGCTTTCCTTCAATAACCGTCACTCACCACAATGTTTGCTTTATTTCCGTGCATGAATTGAAAGAATTGTTTTCTTGATTAGAGATCAAGACTTTGAATATAACCAGCTTAATCCTGAGTTGTCATGTTTCCCACTTTTAATTCTTTTCCCACCAAGGCTAATGGTAACAAAACAAAATCACCTGTTGTTCGACTGCCTGTAGAGCTGAATTGCCTCAGTCCAACTCACCAGACCTATAAGACCAAAAGACACGAGAGCAGATGTAGGCCATTCGGCCCAATGAGTTTGCTTCGCCATCCTGTCATGGCTGATTTATTGTCTCTCTCTCATCTGCAACCTCCTGCTTTCTCCCTGCAACCATTGACACCCTTACTAATCAGAACCTGTCAACATCTGCCTTGGCTTCCACAGCCACCTGTGGCAGTGCATTTGATAAATTTGCCACCCTCTGGCTAAAGGAATTCTAATTCCGAGGCTGTGCCCTCTGAGTCTTCACTGCCCCAGTATAGGGAAGATCCTCCCTAATCTAGGGCTTTCAATATTCAATAGGTTTCGAGGAGAACCCCTCTCATTTTTCTAAACTCCAGTGAGTACTGTCCCAGAGACATCAAATGTTCCTCATATGTTAACTCTTTCATTCCTGGGATCATTTTCATGAGCCTCCTCTGGATCCTCTCCAATGCCAGCAAATCCTTTCTTAGATAAGGGTCCAAAACTGCTCACAATACTCTATGCAGTCTGACCAATGCCATTTAAAGCCTCGGCATTATATCCTTGCACTGTATCTTGGTAAATGTGACAATTGTAAGCTAATTCGAATATCATCCAATTCCTATCATTACTCCCCTATTACAGAATCTATCTGGAGCTTTCTTATCTTGGTGCACAACCACTTTAAGTTACTTTTATTGGCTGCATTGTAGTTGTTTATTATTTCTCTGTGAAAATTACAGTTACCCATATCAAGGGGATCTCATTCTGTTCTACTTCTGTCTCCTAAGCCCTCATTTGCCATTTCCTCCACAGGGCTGGTCACTATAACACTCATGACTTCCACCAAGAATGATAACCAAGGCTTCAAAACATACAACATAGAACAACACAACACAGTCCAGGCTCTTTGGCCCACAATAATGTGCCAAGCTTCTAACCTACTTTAAGATCAATCTAAACGCTCCTACATAACGCTCTACTTTTCTGTCGTCCATCTGCCTAACTAAGAGTTTCTTTAAACTTCAACTCAACATGCAGGTAGATTCCTAAGAGAGTCTGGGATCTGGAGCAAAAACAGCATGGTTGGTGGAACTCAATGAGTCGAGCAGCACCTCTGGGAGGAAAAAAAATTGTCATGGTTTCAGGCTTCCTGAAAAACACAATAGATTCTACAGATACTGGAAATGCAGAGTAAAACACACAGAATGCTGATGGAATTCAGCAGGACAGGCAGTGTCTATGGAGAGGAGAGTCGGTGTTTTGGGCTGAGACCCTTCATCAGGACTCAGCCTTCTGATTGTCAGTTCTGATCTGAATCACTGATATTTCCTTTCCTCACACAGTTGCTGCTGGACCTGCTGAATTCCTCCAATAGACTGGTACCAGAAGCAGAACTTCCCAGTGGCCAAAAGTTTTAATTCCCATTCTGACATGTCAGTCCATGGCCTCCTCTTGTGCCAAGGTGAGGCTACCCTCAAGGTGGAGGAGCAACACTTTATATTCCGTCTGGGTAGCCTCCATCCTGATGGCCTGAATATAGATTTTTTCCTTCCGGTAAAAAATTCACTCTCCCTCCGCTCTTCTTCTATTCCCCACTCTGGCCTCTTATCGCTTCTCACTTGCCTATCCCATCCCCCTAGGGTTCATTCCAGGATGAAGAAGATGTCCTTTTTTAAAGGAAGGGGCTTCCCTTCCTCCACCATCAACTCTGCTCTCAAACGCATCTCCCCCATTTCACGCACATCTGCTCTCACTCCATCCTCCCGCCACCCCACTAGGAATAGGGTTCCCCTTGTCCTCACCTACCACCCCACCAGCCTCCGGGTCCAACATATTATTCTCCGTAACTTCCGCCACCTCCAAAGTGATCCCACCACTAAGCATATCTTTCCCTCCCCCCCACCCCGCTTTCCACAGGGATCGCTCCCTACGCGACTCCCTTGTCCATTCGTCCCCCCCATCACTCCCCACTGATCTCCCTCCTGGCACTTACCCTTGTAAGCGGAACAAGTACTACACATGTCTTTACACTTCTTCCCTCACTACCATTCTTCCAGGTGAGGCGACACTTCACCTGTGAGTCGGCTGGGGTGATATACTGCGTCCGGTGCTTCTATATATTGGTGAGACCTGACGCAGACTGGGAGATCATTTCGCTGAACACCTATGCCCTGTCCGCCAGAGAAAGCAGGATCTCCCAGTGGCCACACATTTTAATTCCACGTCCCATTCCCATTCTGACATGTCTATCCACGGCCTCCTCTACTGTAAAGATGAAACCACACTCAGGTTGGAGGAACAACACCTTATATTCCGTCTGGGTAGCTTCCAACCTGATGGCATGAACATTGACTTCTCAAACTTCCACTAATGCCCCACCTCCCCCTCATATCCCGTCTGTTATTTATTTATATACACACATTCTTTCTCTCTCTCTCCTTTTTCTCCCTCTGTCCCTCTGACTATACCCCTTGCCCATCCTCTGGGTTTACCCCCCCTCCCCCTTTTCTTTCTCCCTGGGCCTCCTGTCCCATGATCCTCTCATATCCCTTTTGCCTATCACTTGTCCAGCTCTTGGCTCCGTCCCTCCCCTTCCTGTCTTCTCTTATCATTTTGGATCTCCCCCTCCCCCTCCCACTTTCAAATCCCATACTAGCTCTTCTTTCAGTTAGTCCTGAGGAAGGGTCTCGGCCCGAAACGTCGACTGTACCTCTTCCTAGAGATGCTGTCTGGCCTGCTGTGTTCACCAGCAACTTTGATGTGTGTTGCTAGGGTTGCACCTCCTTCTCTTTTTCTTATGGTCTACTCTCCTCTCCTATCAGATTCCTTCATCTCCAACTTTTTAGCTTTCCCAACTGCCTGGCTTCACCTACCACCTTCTAGCTAGTCCACCTTCTCCTCCCCCACCTTTTATTCTGGCATCTTCCCCCTTCCTTTCCAGTCCTGAAGAAGTGTCTTGGCCCAAAATGATGACTGTTTGTTTATTTCCATGCATGCTACTTGGCCTGCGTTGTATGTGTTGCTCTGGATTTCCAGCATCTGCAGAATCGCTCATGTTTATCATTATCCCTCCTACTTGCTTACTTCACCCACCTGTTGGCCTTCAGTGACATCAGGCAAGTACATTCAGGTCCCTTTCGACATCGACCCGATCTTTCAGCATGTTCCAATTTTTCTGCTTTTCTGTAACAGGCACTGAAATGGATGATCTCATCTTTTTTAAAAACACACAATGTTGAGTCTGCCATGATTTGCTCCTTGAAAGGTTTCCGTTCTTCTTATCCTTGCCACCAATTCATAAAATACCCTTTCGTTACTGAAGTTCTGCTGTTATGTGGATAAACTCGAAGGCATGCATTTCTAAATCATGCGCAGCTAACTATTTATTCGACTCTAAGTACACTATGTACATGTCATAGTTTTGCATGCACTGTAAAATAACAATGGCTGTATTTATGCAAAATCGTGTCCTGAGATCTGAGGTAAAACCAGTCATAACAAGCAAATTGTGTGATAATATTAACATTTAAATAAGGCCCATGCAGTACAGTTAATCCATATTGATAGATGCCCTCAGTAAGTCTGCCTTGGAGGTTGCTGAGAGCCAATGCCTACCTTTTCACTTTTTTATCATCTGCTGTGTGTGATTTAAATATCAGTACCAGGACTGCTAAGAGGTTCGAATAATGCTAAGTCTTGCCCCCAAGTTATTTTTCAAACCTTCCATAACATGAGGATGCAAAGCAACATTTATCTCACCCAAAAGCAGCTTTGTTCTCTCAAAGTTCATGTTTAAAACTGACTGCGGCTGTGCAGGTTGGATGCTGTCTGTTTGTACTGCAAGAATGTCCCTGATCTGCAAACATTGGCTGGAAAATCATGTGAATTAAATATTAGCCATTGAACTCGTAGCATGTACTGGTACTGTCGGAGGCGTGTGCACAGCACAATATACACTCAGTCACCACTTTATTAGGTACACCTGTACATCTGCCCGTTAATGCAAATATCTAATCACTGAATCATATGGCAACAACTCAATGCATAAAAACATGCACACATGGTCAAGAGGTTCAGTTATTGATCAGACCAAGCATCAGAATAGGGGAAAAATGTGATCTCAGTGAATTTGTGCAATGATTATTGGTGCCAGACAGGGTGGTTTGAATTTTTCAGAAACTGCTGATCTGCTGGAATTTTCACACCCAACACTCTCTAGAGTTTGCAGAGGATAGTGCAAAAAACAAAAAACCATCCAGTGAGTAGCAGTTCTGTGGGCAAAAATGCCTTTTTAAATGAAAGAAGTCAGAGGAGAATGGCCATACTGGTTTAAGCTGACAGGAAGGCAACAGTAACTCATACAACCATGTATTACAACAGTGGTGTGCAGAAGAGCATGTCTGAATGCACAATAAGTCAAACCTTGAAGTGAAAGCGGTAGAAAAGCCAAAGACTAAACTGGGTACCTAATAAAGTGGCTACTAAGTGTAAATTCAATGTGGACTGAAATGAAATGTTACTGATTTTTATCAGAATGCAATTTCTTACACTAAAGTAACACAATACAATCTCACAAAATCCAGATTACTGAGAACATTCTTCACTGGATTCAACTCAAATAATCATACATTTGATGTGTGTGCCATTAAATGAAAGCATCAGCTCTGAATAAAAAATCATTTCCCTTCATGACTCATAACGGATCTCTTGTCTATTTAATAATGTTTCTTCAAGAAACCCTTTTACTTATTAGTGCAAGCGTTGATTCATCCTTTGCTGGAAAAGTCTGTTGGCGTTAAAACAATTATTTAGCCAATAGCTGTCATGGTTCCATAAGTCAATTACTTTGTGCTCTTAATATATTGCTGAAGAATGTTATCTTATGTCATGGATGCATAATGTTTTATGAATGAACACATTGCTTTATCTCAATTTATAAACGTTAACCTTTTACAATTTTGTTTATGTTCTGTTTGCTTTCCAGGACCTTTCAGAGGGGACAATTCTGACAGTGGTGTTTAATGTGTCCCAGTTTGGTAATCCTCAATGGGTGCTTAACTGCTCTCTTCGTGAGCCCGAGTCAAGAAAATAGATTGCTTTCAGCAAGAGAATACTCAAGAGTGAAATTTCACCGTGCTTTTTTCTCCGTGAGTGAAAATGTCATGAGGCGCCAATAACTACTGTCACTGTTAAAATCATTCAGATTGTTCAGCCATTTAAGAGAAGTGCCGCGTCACCCTTGGTTACTTGCTCATTCCTGCTTTGTACCCCTCAGGTTTGAGAATCTGCTGTCAGCGACCACTAAACACCAATTACTTTTCTCCATCACTCAACGTTCCATTTCCTACACCTGTCAAGTTTTGTGGGCTGTTAAAGGGAGAGCTGAAGAAGTATCAGAGTTCTCGCTACAAATCATTGCTGCAAAACATGGCCATTGTGTCAAAGAATTACTGTCTCTAACAAGTGAAAAAGATTGATTACAGTGCATCTATCTGCATTAGCTTTAGTATTAGAAGAACTGATTATCTCAGTTTTAACAATTCAGACCTATCTGTCAAATAAAACAAAGTAAGTTTTGACACCCATAAGTGATTTAAAGTCTCATAATATTCAGATTATTTGGTTACTAGGATTATTTACATTCTGCCTCTGTGCACTGATGTCCTCAGGGAGGAGACAATGGACAAAATTCTTTCTGTTCAACTCATACAGCAACATGTTTATTGAGCCGTTTTTCTACAGTGTTGTAGTATTCCTTCATTTGGCACAATTTCTATTTTTCAAGGTAAGTTTAGCTTTAATTGTCGCATGTGCACCAAAACACTGAAACATGCTGTGAAATGCAATGTTTTGCGTTAACAACCAGCAGAGCCTGAGGATGTGCCAGGGGCAGCCCACAAGTGTTGCCATGCTTCTGGTGCCAACATAAGCATGCTTGCAACTTACTAACCCACGCTTCTCTGGAATGTGGGAGGAAACAGAAACACACATAGAAATTCTTTATAGACAGCGGTGGGAATCGAACCTCGATCAGTGATGCTGTAGAGCATTAGGGCAGCCTAGGGGTCGCACGGTAGCCTAGAGTAGCCTAGGCACTTTGCATAAAAAAGGCTGGAAAACCCTGCTCTAGCCGCCTTGCTACTGTACTGCCCATGTTTATGGAGTTACAGTCCTTTCACTCATTTATGCAAATCACTTTCACCTATATCCTCAGAAAACATCAGCAACTTTTTTTTCTTTTATAAAACCTGAATTAAACCTTCAATCTGATGTGCAGGATCATACGGAGCCATTCTTTGTAATTTTCAATGAACTGTTTGGCCTTTCACCCTGCACTAGATGGCAGCAACATTTTGAGCAAAACAGACCCATCTGGGATTCTTTCCATCAAGGAAATGGCACAGAAATGGCACTTAGACAAGAGGGGAATTTTAGCTCACATATTGGGCTTCCTGCACATGCTGGAACAATAACTAGTTCTGAAGCTATGAAATCACCCTAAAACTGTTTGGATTCAACCTGACAAAGGGTCTCATCCTGAAACATTGATTCTTTACTCCTTTCTACAGATGCTGTTTAACCCACTGACTTGCTCCAGCATTTTGTGTGTGTTACTCTGGATTCAAATTTCAATTACTATTGTATGCAGATATGTGGTTCATGTCCAGACTTCCCTACACAGCAGCATAGAGGATTTCCAAAGAAATCGTGAGTGCACATTTGGATGGATGACGATGTTCCTGACTATCTTGAAAACAAAGTGCTTTATTTACCTATTATGGGTTAAGCAGGGTAATCAGAATTGAGGTGAAAGTCCCCATGATTTCAGTGAATTAGAACCATAGAAACATAGAAAATTTACGGCACAATACAGGCCCTTCGGCCCACAATGCTGTGCCCAACATGTACTACTTTAGAAATTACCTAGGGTTACCCATAGCCCTCTATTTTTTTTGGCGTGTGCGTGTGAGTCTGCGTGTGCGTGCGTGTGAGTATGCGTGTGTGTGCCAGCGTCCGTGCGTGCGTCCGTGATGATGTCTTTTTCATGGCTTTTTACAAGGTGCAGAGGGAGAGAGGGACTGTGTGGCGCGCCACTCCTCACACAGACATTTTTGCAGTATTTTTCCCTTTATGTTACGAGGTCGAGTTGTGATCTCGACACTCAAACCGGCACGGATGGAAAGCATACCCGGGAGCGGACCCGACTGGTTTCGAACCCGGGAACCTCCGCTCCCAGGTCCGGCGCCGATGTCATTGTACCACCAGCCGGCCCAGCCCTCTATTTCTCTAAGCTCCACGTATCTATTCAGGAGTCTTTTAAAAGTCCCTATCCTACCCGCCTCCATCACCGTTGCTAGGAGCCCATTCCACGCACTCACCACTCTCTGCATAAAAAAAACAACTTAGCCCTGACATCTCCCTTGTAACTACTTCCAAGCATCTTAAAACTGTGTCCTCCCGTGTTAGCCATTTCAGTCCTGGGAAAAAGCCTCTGACTATCCACATGATCAATGCCTCTCATCATCTTATACACATAGATTAATTATAGAATAAGTTCACTTCTGGTCTTGTGTTGTCACTTATGAATATGTCTAGGATAGGGGTTCACAAACTTTTTCATGCCATGGACCAATACCATTAAGCAAGGGGTCCAAGGACCCCATTTTGGGAACTCATGGTACAGTGGGAATTGCAATTGGTGCTGCCTTGGAAGATGTTCATTATCCATGCACAGTGTGGAGCGAGAAGGAGCATGTAGCCCTCATTGCAATCATAAAACACGTAGACAATATATGGACTTGTGTGCATGTAATATACATTTGTTCAAGAATCACATGAAATTAATTGCATTTGAACTGTTGAGCTGTTATGCAGGCATCTTTGAAGATACTGTGTTGGTATTCATACCTTTTAGAATGGATGAATGTCACTATTTGCCTTTGCTCCGGGATGGCACAGTAGCGTGGTGATTAGCATAACCATTTCACTGTGCCAGCTGTAAGGTTGGGACTCAATTCCCACTGTAAGGAGTTTGTGCATCTCCCCATGACTACACGGGTTTCCTCTGGGTTCTCCAGTTTCCTCCTGCATTCCAAAGACATGCAGTGTGATTTAGTATGTTCTGGACGTTCTATATTGGTGCTGGCTGCGTGGCGGCACTTCTGGGCTGATCAGCACAATCCTCGCTAACTTGCTTTGATGCAATTGCTGCATCTTACTGTGTGTTTCAAGGTGCGTGTGCCCAACTCTGGTTCAGATTTATTTATGACATGTACATGGAAACATACAGTGAAAGGCGTTGTTTATGTTCACAACAAACACACACCAATGGATGTGCTGGGGCAGCCCGTAAGTGTCACCACACATTCCGGTGCCAACATAGAATCCCACAATTCTTGTAAGAACAAGACAGAACACCATAAAACAGAACACAAGTGAAAAAACAACAAGAGCAAAATGAGCCTCGTTCCTCCCTTCCACACGCTTAAATCATGCGTGCACGTGTACACACACACACACACACACACACACACACACACACACACACACACACACACACCCAGGACAGGCCACCTTCAACTTTCAGCCTCTATTTGACTCAGATTGATAGACATTGGGCCTTCAACTTCTGCAGTGGATTTGTAGACTTGGGGCTCAGACCATCAGACAATGATTTCTGATTGACCTTTGACATTCATTGACCCCAAGGACTCACCAATGCCAACAAATGAGGACCTTGGATGAGAACCCGAACTCCAGTCCTTGATCTCTGTAAAAAAAAAGCTCAAAGTGCAAAGTAAATTTATTATCCAAGTACATATATGTCACCATATTCAATCCTGAGATTCCTTTTCAATAGAATAAAAACCATGAAGAATCAGTAAAAGACCGTATCAACTTGGGTATTCAACCTGAGTGCAAAAGACAACAAACTGTGTAAATACAAAAAGAAATAATAATAATAAGTAAATAAATAAGCAAAAAAATGGAGAATATAAGATAAGGAGTCCTTGAAAGTAAGTCAATAGGTTGTGGGAACACTTCAGTGATGGTGTGAGTGAAGTTGAGTAAAGTTATCACCTTTGGTTCAAAAGCCTGATAGTTGAGGAGTAATAACTGTTCCTGAACTTGGTGGTATGAGTGCTGAGGCTCCTGTACCTTCTTATATTTTAAAGTGAACTACTTAGTTGAGGATGACCCTTGTCCTTTTACTTCTATGACTACAGGAGAAAGTCACTCGAGGTACAGAGATGGATATTGCAAGCATATGAGCACTGAATGGATTGTAGAGAGTGTGCAGATACAGGACCAATGGTAAGTAATGGACAGGAGCCATGGAATATATGAGTTTAAGATTAATGTGCATTACATGGACAGATCTAACATGGATGGATGTGGATTAAGTGAATACAATGTTGATGATTCCAAAATTGTCAGTACAGAGCTGGGGTGGGGGGGAATGAAGTGTGTGAGAAGATGGTGGAGAAACATGAGTGGACAGGTAAGGTAGATGGACGTTGATAGATCAACTTCCGGTTTAAGATCGTTTCAAAGTCATGCGACAGCTTACTGGTGGCTGAAAAGCAAAGGAATTCAATTAAAATCATTATTAATAACACTTTTTTGAAGTAAAGCATGACAAACTATCACCGCAAGCAATGAAGAAGCGAGGCAAAGGCAAAGGGATGTGCCCTGATACAAAATCAACGCACTTGGAGTTGGAGCGGTGCTGATTGGAGAATGATTCAGGGGGAGAGGATGGGGCAGAGGAGATCCGATGCCCGTCCAATTAACCCGGGTACGAGGGTAGAATGCTCAAAATGCCAAGCCTAATTGAAGATATCGAGAACGGTTTCCTTGGCAGTGAAATCCAGGTCTGAAGCGAACCGTCGGACAGTGTGTTCAAGGCCCGGAGCAATTCACCGTGACGAGGCTTGGGTTCAAGTGCGAGGTACAATCCGCTGTTTAGACAACCTAAGTGCTGGCCCATATAGACTGGAAAGGCAGGATGTCGAGGGTCGGGCAAGGTTGGATCACTCTGGGTGCAGAGCCAACTCGGAGAGTTAGAGACTGGCTTCTTCGACAGCGAAACCTAGCCACAGAGCAATTCACTGTCAGCAGGGCCCGGGTCCTAGTGCGAAGTTTGGACAATTTAAACACCAGCCCAGATAGTCTGGGGGCTCCTCTCTCCATGTCAGTAAGGCTATGAGACTGACCCCGGCTGCAGTGCTTCGTATCTGTGAACTTTGTGGTGATTTGCTCCCAAATATGATGAACTGAATACCGAGGCTTTGGGTGTACTATGGGCTGCTCTGGGGATTTGGATCTAAGGACTCAATTTTGTTCAGAACGCTGTTGCTGTTGTTTTCTTCTATTGTTTATATGATTTGTTTTGTGTTTTTTTTTTCCTCTTTCTCTGTGGGCACTGGAGGCAGGGGATGGTTGGTCTTATTTTTTCAAAGTTAGTTTCTTCCGGGTTCCTTGCTTTGTGACTGCCTGTAAGCAAACACATCTCAAGGCTGTATAAATTATACATTCTTTGATAATAAATGCACTTTGAAATTTTGAAGCTTTGCATGGGTAGAGGTGGAAGACCTGAGTGGACAGGTATAGAAGGATATTAAAATTCAATATGAATTGGGTGAAGGTTTAATAGAGATTCTTCATCAGAGTGGGTGTGGATGGCTACAGTTTGAACAAGGTGTACTGGACAGTTTATTGAAACCATAGGACCAAACACATAGGAGCAGAATTGGGCCATTTGGCCCGTTGACTCTACACCATCATTTCATCATGGCTGATTTATTATCCTTCTCAGCACCATTCTTCCTGCCTCCTCCATGTAACCTTTGACATCCTTACTAATCAAGAACCTATCAAAGTTCATTTTAAATTTACCCAATCACTTGGGTTCTACTGTTGTGTCTGGCAGTTTCACTACCCTATGGTAAAATAAATGCCTCTTCATCTCTGTTTTAAAGGGGCATCCTTGTATCAGAGGCTGAGCTCTCTGGTCATAGACTCCCCAACTATAGGAAACATCCTCTCTACTCCACTCATGGCTGCACGCAGAGTTAAAGGGTTTTCAGCCCAGAACTCTCACTGGAAATTGACTTTCCTGGCTGGGTTAATCTACTTTGGACATCACAGTTGCTAACTCATATTTTGTGCTGTGAACTAATTGCAACTGTTCAGTATCATCAGCCAAATGGAAAAACAGCAATTAGATCAATAATGAGGGGGCAGAGGAGACTGAAATCAAAACCAGTGCTGATTCTTTTCTGTCACTTTTGAACGTAAAGTGATTGTTTTTTTTATTTTGGAGCTCTGACTAGGGAGCTGTATAGCAACGCTTCATCTCTCTCCACCTCAGGAGCTGTGCTGGGATTAGAGTAGTCTGATTTATAAAATTATCATAATTCATTTCTAATAACTGTGAGGCAATCAGGGACAGGTTGTGAATTACAGAGATACAATCAGAGAAGGTCTACAGACATGTAAACAATGGAAATACCACAGAGGCAGAGAGCTATTGATTTTTCTCAAATACTGAGGGATACAGACCTAAAGCAGTAAAATGGAATTGAGGCACAGAACAGCTCTGGTCTCATGAAACAGATGGAACTATCTGTATTGGATAATACTGAATAATTATAGAGAAATAGATTCCATACCAGCATCAGATAACATTGCACCAAGCATTGACAGTTGTTAGCTTCTTTTAGTGGCTGTTTCTGTAACAGAGCTACTCCCTTGTGATAATTCCTGAAAAGCAATTCTTCCACCATGAGTTTTAATGATTAAACCTTTAATAATATGAAGTAATAACATTATCCATGCTATACTATTTGCAATGTCAGTTCTACTAAGTTCACCTTAACAGCACTTGCGTTCAGCTCCAAGGAATGATTGATATTCCCAGCAACTTTCTAGGATCCAGAGGAGGTTCAAGAGACTGTTCCCAGGAATGAAAGAAGCTTTGTATAAGGCATGTTCATGGCTCTGGGCCTGTACTCGCTGGAGTTTAGAAGAATGAGGGGAAGATCTCATTATTGAAAGGCCAAGATAGAGTGGACATGGGGAGGATGTTTTCTATAGTGGGGGATTCACAGCCTCTGACAAGAAGGATATCCCTTTAGAACAGAGATGAGGAAGAATTTCTTTAGTTAGATGGTGGCGAATTCACAGATGGCTACGAAGGTCAAGTCATTGGGTATATTGAGGTTGATAGGTTCCTGATTAGTAAGGGTATCAAAGTTTACAGGGAGAAGGCAGGAGAAAGGGATTGAGAGGGATAATAAATCAGCCATGGAACAGACTCAGTGGCCTGAATGGCCTAATTCTACCCCTATGTCTTAGTATCTGATGGCAATGCAACCCTGATCCAGCAAGAAACTAAAGTCGTAACTGATCCTGCCAATAAAACTGGGAGATGATTTCAAAGGTGTGCAATGGATAGGGTTAAGGTAGGAGTGGGTAAGGTTAGGGGTGGGGTTGGCACTGGGTAGGGTTAGAGGTGGCAGTGGGTAGGTAGAGAAGAGAGTGGTGGGGAGGGGGGTGGGCATTGAGAAAATCTGACTCAAGTGCTTAAAACCAACTTTGCATCTCCCTGACATGCATGCTTCATTCACAGACTTTTCTCATCGGCCTAAAAGGGACATACTCAAATGGGGGCTAAATAGTCTTTCCATTTGTCTCTGATGGAATATATTGGCTCTGGGCCAGGGAAAATGTTCCAGTAGCCCATACTGCTTTTGCACTGGAGTTATAAATGCACCCTCAGGACTCTTCGTCATTGACAGCTGGCTGTGGTGTTTAGTCTCTTACCCGCAAATTATCCTGAATTGTTCACAAGCATCATTGGAAAAGTGTAAATGTTTTGGAAGCTGGTCTGTGACTTATTGACATCAAATTCTTTGAGAAGGCAGACGACAATCTGCATGCTCATCTTTTTGTAATAAAGAAAAAAAATGGCCTTTACACTTCTTTAACCGAGCTTGATGTAATCATTAAAAGTTGATTTGATTTCCACAAAAAAAAATTCAACTATTCCTTTCCATGTTAATTTGCTGAGAACTGTGTAACTATTTGCATAGGGTGTGTTAATTGGCTGAGGTAAGGCAGGTGAGTACCCAGATCTCACAGCTTTGTCAGAAAATGCAAACTGTTAATTTATTACCCGGTTCTGCGAAACAAGCTAAAACCTTGTCATTCAAAAATCCTTCAGGACTAAGGATGGTCTGTTTCCACTCCAGTATGTGGATTCTAGGGTGACCAATGAAACCAGTGCAAACTTTGTCACAAGTGGGAAGATAGTGTTTTAAGGATACTGGAAGTATATGGGTATTGGGTTCCCTGTTGCAAAACCCTAAAATCAGAAGGAGATGTTAAGGCCTATTCAACATAGGTATCTATGGTTACCCTCACTATAGGGAGGTTATACTGTATCAACCCATTCTTGAAAGACTAGCTTACTTCCTCCTCTAGTGTCTGCAGTGAGGTCGAGTTGCCGATACCAACTAATTGAGTGGTGAGATCCCCCTTCCTACTGAGGAGGAAATACTTTCAGCAAACAAAGGAATTTAAAACACTTATCTTCTTTTTAATGATGCGCATTTAATTTTAGATAAATAGTTCTTAACACACATTTAAAACTCAGAGGATTTCTGATCTATAAGAGATTTCCAAATTACAGAAGATTTATTAACTACAAAGGATTTCCAAACAGAGGTACAGTTCTTACATACCAGAAGGGCATACCCTCCATCACAGAAACCTAAGACAGAGGGATGAATTCTTGTCTTCTTTCTGTCAAATGGTTCAATTTAGTATTAGCGATTGTATCAGTATACCTGAAATTCTTATTCTTCACTGAAACATCTAAGAATCAAGAAACCCTACAGAATGAATGATAGCAACAACAGAACCCCAAAGCCCCCCTCCTCTCCAATACCCAAGCAGCAACAGAAGCATCGACCCGCTCTCTCCCACCCCCCCACTTACACCAATCCCCTCACCACCCTTCCACCATGTAAGAAATAGCAAATACTCCCAAAGAAACCTTGATCGAGTCCATCAAAAACTATAGTCCATAACCCAGCACTTCAGTATCTCAGACAGCCTCTCTCTCACCATCGAGTGAGGAAGAGATCACTCCTACAACAACGAGAGCAGGAGACCAGCGGCTCATTGTTCCAAGGTTACAATCTTCCTGTCTTTCTGTCATTCTCCTTTCATTTTTATCAATCACCAATGCTTCTAACTGTTTTGCTACTAGTTGACATTATCTGCATGTGATGTTTTCCCAATACAAATAGTCTAAAAGCTTCTTGGGATAGAGATCTCAGACACCCCAAATTATTGCTGTGAGAGCTGAATCTCTGAGGGCTCAAATATCCCAACTATTGATTTATCAACTGTACCTGTCACCATATTTGATGTGGATGTGCAAGTGACAAATCAGTCTGGTCTGCAAGGCTTTTTGAACTCAGTCACAATGGTCCAAATAACTTAACCAATATTGTCCTGTTTGATGTAGGCCTCTTAACATAACCGCATTGTCTTATATTGAATAAACATGGGCTTTCAAGACTATGTTGTTTACTTGTGAACTTTATCAGAACCAACTATGATCTTTTGGAAACATCAAGCGGCTGTGCCAGAAATCTGAGATCAGCATAAGTCTCTTGGGCTGTGGAAAATGAAAACCCATCACAGGTGAAGCTGCATTGTGGTGGTCGGAGGAATGATGGAAAGGGGTTAGTTTTAGGAGGGACTGCATAATTTCTAACACTTATTTTGGGCTGACAAAGCCTGGAATCAAGGTTCTCAATACCATTGCAAATGCCCCTTCTCTACCTTATCACCCGCAGGGTCTGGGATTCACACGAGTCTCCAGAAGTTACACTTTCTTTTTCAGGAGCCTTTCTTGAATCTCTGCCTCTGTGTACCTCAGGATTTAGACCATAAGACCAAAAGACATGGGAGCAGAATTAGGTCATTTGGCCCATTGAGTCTACTCCACCATTCAATCATGGCTGATCCTTTTTTCCTCCTCTCCTCAGCCCCATTCCCCGGCCTTCTCCCTGTAACCTTTCATGTTGTGGCCATTCAATCTCTGCCTTAAATACACCCAACGAGCTGGCCACCACAGCTGCCTGTACGAATAAATTCCACAAACTCACCACCCTCTGGCTAAAAA
The DNA here is from genome assembly GCF_030028105.1 of Mobula birostris. Taxonomy (NCBI): domain Eukaryota; kingdom Metazoa; phylum Chordata; class Chondrichthyes; order Myliobatiformes; family Myliobatidae; genus Mobula; species Mobula birostris. The sequence continues at coordinate 23,783,810 of NC_092373.1, read as the reverse complement.
AATTTCTCCACATCTCTATTTTAAATGGATGCCCCTCTATCCTGAGGCAGTGCCTTCTTGTCCTAGACTTCCCCACCATGGGAAACATCCTTTCTACATCTACTCTGAATATGACTTTCAATATTTTAAAGGTTTCAATGGGATCCCCCCCATCCTTATAAATTCCAGCGAGTATAGGCCCAGAACCATCAAATATTCCTCATATGATAAATCTTTTATTTCCGGAATCTTCCTTGTGAACCTCCTTTGAACCCTCTCCAAGGCCAACACATCTTTTCTTAGGTGAGGTGCCCAAAATTGTTCACAATACTTAGGGTGAGGCCTCACCAGTGCCTCATAGTGTCTCAGCATCACATCCTTTCTCTTGTATTCTAGACCCCTTGAAATGAATTCTAACATTGCATTTGCTTTCCTCAGCAATGACTCTACCTGCAAATTAACCTTTAGGGTGTTCTGCACAAGGACTCCCAAGTCCTTTTACATCTCAGATTTTTGGATTTTCTCCCTGCTTATAAAATAGTCTGCACATTTATTTTTACTGCCAAAGTGCATGACCATGCATTTTCCCACATTGTATTTCATTTGCTACTTTCTTGCCCATTCTTCTAATCTGTTTAAGTCCTTCTGCAGCCTACCTGTTTCCTCAACACTACCTGCCCCTTCATATCATCTGCAAACATTTCCTCCTAATGATTCTTCTATTTGCTCTCTGTGGTTTGTAAAAGTTTCCCAATCTTTTATCTTCTCACTAAGTTTTGCTTTGTTGTAAGCCCTCTTTTGTGCTTTTACATTAGCTTTGACTTCTCTTGTCAGACACGGTAATATTATTTTGCCATTTGAGTATTTCTTTGCTTTTGGAATACTCCTATCTGGCACGTTCCTCTTTCTTTCCCAGAAACTCAACCCATTGCTGCTCTGCTGATATCCCTTCTTTGGCCAAATCCTCTGTCATACAACTGTACCTTCCATTACTCTGCTGAAATACTGCTACATCAGCCTTTACTTCCTCCCTATCAAATTTCAAGTTGAAATTAATCATATTGTGATCACCCACTCCTAAGACTTCCGTTACCTTAAGCTCTCTAATTGCTTCCAGTTCATTACATAACACCTAATCCAGTTTGTAGTAGAATAACTGTTTCAGGAATGCAAATAAATGATTTGGCCAATGAAGTCAACTGAGTACACCTGGGGCCTCTGTGCTAGGGAAGTTGGCTTTGGAGAAGATATTGACATTAATTTGTCTATCCTGTTTATGGGTTTTAGAGGATTTTCTGAAGAGTGTTTGATATTTTTGCTCCTATCCATTGAGGTAGTCTGTGTCATAGAAACCTACAGGAGGAGAATGATCACTGTTCCTCAGAAGTACGCTATATGATTGCTATGCAGGATTGAGGCTCTGATCCACTCTTTGCTGCAGGTTTCAAAGGCTGAAAAAGATGGTGAATTTCATCAAAAATATCTACTGCCACTATGCAGCAGCTCCTAAGATGTGGGAAGTGGAGTGGCTAACATCTTTTCCAGAACCTGTTGACAGAACACATTCCTATTAATGTACTGACTTTAGTTTTCCTGTGGAAGGGTAAGTTCACCAGTGACACAACAGTGGTGGAGCTCATCACCAGCAACAATGAGACAACCTACAGAGAGGAGATGGAAGAACTTGAGGGCTGGTTCCAGTCAAATAACCTTGTCCTCAATGTCGACAAGACAAAGAAAATGTTTGTGAACTTCAGGAGAACTCATACCACTTACACATCTCTTTACATCAGTGGCACAGAAATGGAAATAGTAAGTAATTTCAAACTCCTGGGAGTGTACATCTAGCATAACTTCCGATGATCCCAGAACAACATCCTACAAAATCAAGAAAGCTCACCCATGCCTCGACTTTCGGAGGAGGCTGAAGAAAGCACGTAAATACTCATGACCTTCTACAGATATGCAGTTAGAGAGCATCCAAACTGTCAGAGTCATCTTATGTACAGACACTTTATGGGCATAAAATCAATCTATGTATACAGTGCCTAAGAAAGAACTTACCCCCCTTGGAAGTTTTCATGTTTTATTGTTTTATAACATTAAAAGACAGTGGATTTAATTTTACTTTTTTGACACTGATCAATAGAAAAACAACACTTTCGTGTCAAAGTGAAAGCAGGTCTCTACAAAGTGACCTAAATTCATTACAAATATAAAACACAAAATAATTGGTTAGATAAGTATTCACTCTTTTCGTCAATATTTAGTAGATGCACTTTTGGCAGCAATTACAGCCTTGAGTCTGTGTGAATAGGTCTCTATCAGCTTTGCACATCGGGACACTACAATTTTTCCCCATTCTTCTTTACAAAACTGCTCAAGCTCTGACAGATTGCATGGAGATTGTGAGTGAACAGCCCTTTTCAAGTCCAGCCTCAAATTCTCGATTGGATTGAGGTCTGGACTTTGACCTGGCCACTCTAGGACATTAACTTGGTTGTTTTTAAGCCATTCCTTTGTAGCTTTGGTTTTATGCTTGGGTGATTGTCCTGCTGGAAAACAAATCTTCTCCCAAGTCCCAGTTCTCTTAAGGACTGCATCAGGATTTCCCAATATTTAGCTACATTCATTTTATCTTCGGCCTTCACAAGTCTTCCAGGGCCTGCTGCAGTGAAGCATCTCCACAGCATGATGCAGCCACCACCATGCTTCACAGCAGGGATGGTGTGTTTTTGATGATGTGCGGTGTTTGGCTTATGCCAAACATGGTGTTTAGTCCAATAGCCAAAAAGATCAATTTTCATTTCATCAGACCATAGAACCTTCTTCCAGCTGATGTCAGAGTCTCCCACATGCCTTCTGACAAATTCCAGCTGAGATTTTATGTGAGTTTTTGTGAGTTAACTGTGGCTTTCTCTTTACCACTCTCCCAGATAGCTGTGACTGGTGAAGCACCCGGGCAACAGTGTTGTATGCACAATCTTTCCCATCTCAGCTACTGAAGCTAGTAACTCCTCCAGAGTTGTCATAAGTATCTTGATGGCCTCCCTCACTAGATTCCTTCTTGCAGGATCACTCAGTTTTTGAAGATGGCCTGCTCTAGGCAGATTTACAGCTGTGCCATATTCTTTCCATTTCTTGATGATTGACTTAACTGTACTCCAATGGATATTCTGTGACTTGGAAATTTTCTTGAATCCATCTCCTGACTTGGGCTTTTCAATATCCTTTTCGCGGAGTTGCTTGGAGTGTACTTTTGTCATCATGGTGTAGTTTTTGCCAGGATACTGACTCGACAGCAGTTGGCCCTTCCAAATACAGGTGTATTTTTACTGCAATCAATTGAAACACCTTGACTGCACACAGGTCCCCAAAAACAGATCTTGATTTAACTAATTATGTGACTTTCAAATCAAGTTGGCTGCACCTATGATGTTTTGGTGTGTTATATTAAAGGGGGTGAATACTTATGCAATCAGTTATTTTATGTTTGATATTTGTAATTAATTTAGATCACCTTGTAGAGATTTGTTTTGACATTGACATGAAGGAGTCTTTTTCTGTTGATCAGTGTCAAAAAAGCCAAATTAAATCTACTGTGATTCAGTGTTGTTAAACAATAAACACAAAAACTTTTGGGGGCAGTAAGTACTTTTTATTGGCACTGTAGAAGCTATCTTATGTATAGATTTATATATATTTTATTATTATTGTGCTTGATTTTTTTCTGTGCTGCATTGGATCGAAAGTAAGAATTATTCTGTTCTCCTTTACACTCATGCACTGGAAATTACTTTAAACAATCCTGAATCTTGAATCTGCACTGGGTTATTTCATCCTTTCGAAAGCATGTGATCAAAATTGGATGCAATATTCCAGTCATTCAAAGTAAATTTATTTTCAAATTACGTGTATGTTGCTATATACTACTTTGAGATTCATTTTCTTTCATGCATTTACAGGAAAATAAAGAAATATAATAGAATTTATGAAAAACTATACATAATAACAAACTATTTTATTGTGCAAAAGAGGACAACATGTGCAAATAGCAAAAAAAAAGATTAAATAATACTGAGAACCTGAGTTGTAGAGTCTTTGAAAGTGAGTCTATAGCTTGTGGAATCAGTTCAGAGTTGAGATAAGTGAAGTTATCCACACTGGCTCAGGAGCCTGGTGGTTGTAGGGTGATAACTGTTCCTGGTCCTGCTGATGCGGGACCTAAGGCTCCTGTACCTTTTGCTTGCTGGCAGCAGTGGGAAAAGGGCATAGACAAATCAGCTGATATTTCTCCCAATTCAGCATAACTTCCCTGCTTTTGTTCTTTGTACCTCTATTTATGAATCCCAGAATCCCCTGCATTTCGTTAATCAGTGTTTCAATATCCCTGCCACTTTCATGGACACAAATACACCTGAGTCCTTTGGCGTCTGCAATCCATTCAGAGCTATGATATTTAGTCTAAATCATCTCACCTGATTCTATTTGTTAAATCTTGTCATTTCACAGTGCATGGTTTTGACCTGAGATTCCGACAATTCCTTTCTTCCCACAGATGCTGCCTGACCCATTGAATTTCTCTAGAAGATTTTTACTGATGTGGATTCTAGCATGTGCAGTCTCTTGTGTCTGTATATCATTTCACAGTTCTCTGGATTAAATTTATTCTGCCACGTTCACACCCAAAATTGATCAAATACTTACACTTTGTCCTCCTGACTGTTGTCCTGACTGGCGTTACAGGAAAGATACTGGCTTGGATAGCAGAATGGCTGACAGGCAGGAGGCGGCAAATGGGAATGAAAGGGGTCTATTCTGCCCGGCTGCCAGTGACTATTGGTGTTTCTCAGGGGTCAGTATTGGGACTGCTACTTTTCACATTGTCGGTCAATGATTTGGATAATGGAATTGATGGCTTTTGGCAAAGTTTGCGGATGATACAAAGATAGGTGGAGGGGTAGGTAGTGCTGAGGAAGCAATGCGATTGCAGCAGGACTTAGACAGATAGACAGAATGGGCAATAAAGTGTCAGATCAAATACAGTGTCGGGAAATGTATGATAATACATTTTGGTAAAAGGAACAATAGTGCAGATTACTATCTAAATGTGGAGAAGATTCAAACGTCAGAGGTGCAGAGGGTCTTAGGAGCCCTCATGCTAGTCTCCCAGAAGGTTAATTTACAGGTTGAGTCTGTGATAAAGAAGACAAATGTAATGTTGGCATTTATTTCAAGGGGAACAGAATATAAAAGCAAGGAAATAATGCTGACCCTTTATAAGACACTTCTCAGGCCGCACTTGGAGTATTAACAACAGTTTGAGCCCCATATCTCAGAAAGGATGTGCTGTCATTGGAGATAGTCCAGAGGAAGTTCACAAGGATGTTTCCAGGACTGAAAGGGTTAACATATGAGGAGCAAATGACAGCTCTGGGCCTGTACTCTCTGGAGTTTAGAAGAGTGTATGGGGATTTCATTGAAACCTACTGACTGTCGAAAGGGCTATATAAGGTGGATGTGGAGAGGATGTTTCCTATGGTGGGGATATTCAGAACTCAACACAGCCTCAAAATTGAGGGTCGACCTTTTAGAACAGAGGTAAGGAGGAAATTTTTTAGCCAGAGAGTAGTGAATCTGAGGAATGCTCTGCCACAGACTGCGGTGGAGGCCAAGTCCATGGGTATACTTATGGAGGACGTTGATCATTTGCTGATCATTCAGGGCATCAAAGGATATGGCGAGAAGGCAGGTGTATGGGGTTGAGGTGGATCCGGGATCAGCCATGATGGAATGGCAGAGCAGACTCGATGGGCTGAATGGCCTAATTCTGCTCCTATGCCTTATGGTCTTATGGTCTTATGATCCCTAATGGAACGTGTACCTAGCAGAATCAGATATTGATCCCAATCACCTGCAATACTGAATAATGCTATATCCACATTCTTTTAAAGGTCCCATTATGTAAGTTTCTATAACTTTAGTGAATTTTTGGCCTCTGTATCTGAAGATGATGTTGCCTTCAAGAAAGTGAGTCCAAGAAAAGCATCCGGTCAATTTGGAGTACCTGGCCGAGTACTGAAGGCCTGTGCTGACCAACTGGCTGGTGTGTTCACGGATATCTTCAACCTCTCACTCCAGCAGTGTGTGGTACCTATCAGCTTCTAGCAGGCTTCAAACATACTGGTGCCCAAGAAGAGCATGGCTATCACCCAGTGGCACTTCATCCACAGTGATGAAGTGTTTTGAGAAGTTGGTGTTGAAACATATGAGCTCCTGGTGAGTGGTGCCTTGGATCCGCTCCAATTTACCTACTGAAGCAACAGGTCCACAGCAGATGCCGTCTCATTCGCTCTTCACTCAATCCTGGAACATCTGGACAGCAAAGGTGCATACATCAGGATGCTCCTTATTGAATACAACTCAGTATTTAATGCCATCATCCTCTCAAAACTAATCAGCAAACTCCAAGACATGGGCCTCAATACCCTCTTGTACAATTGGACCCTGGATTTCCTCACTTGTAGACCTCAGTCAATTTGGATAAGAAAAAATATCTCCTCCACAATTTCCATCAGCACAGGTACACCACAAAGATGTGTGCTTAGTCCCCTGCTCTACTCGCTTTACACCTTTGACTGTATTGGTAAGTGCAGCTCCAACACCATATCCAAGTTCACTGATGACACCTCTGTTGTGGGCAATATCAAAGGTGGTGATGAATCAGCACACAGGAGGGAGTTTAAAATTTGGCTGAGTGCTGTCATAACAGCAGCTTCTCACTCAATGTCAGCGAGACCATTGAACTGATTGTAGACTTCAGGAGAGAGAAACCAGAGGTCCAGGAGCTGGTACTTATCGGAGAGGGTTCAGTAACTTTAAGTTCCTGGGTGTCACTATCTCAGATCACCTGTCTTGGACCCATCATATACTGCAAATGTAGTTGCAAAGACAGCACGACGGCACCTGTATTTCCTCAGGAGTCTATGGGGAGTACATTCAGCCAGAGACTCATTCCACCGAGATGCAGCACAGAGCGTCATAGGAAGTCATTCCTGCCTGTGGCCATCAAACTTTACAACTCCTCCCTTGGAGGGTCAGACACCCTGAGCCAATAGACTGGTCCTGGACTTATTTCCTGACATAATTTACATATTGCTATTTAACTATTTATGGTTTTATTACTATTTATTACTTATGGTGCAACTGTAACAAAAACCAATTTCCCCCAGGATCAATAAAGTATGACTATGACTATTTGGCATGTCATCAAAAATCCTGACAAACTTCTACAGATGTCTGGTGGAAAGTGTATTGACTGACTGCATTACGGCCTGCTATGGGAACACCAATGCCTTTGAGTGGACTATCCTGCAAAAATTAGTGCATTTGGACCAGTACGTCAACTGTAATGTCCTCCCAACCATAAAGCACATCTAAATGAAACATTGCTGTTGAGAAACAGCATGCACCTTCAAAGATCCTTACCTCCCAGGCCATTCCCTTTTCCCAGTGCTGCCATTAGGGAGAAGGTACAGATGCCTTAGGACTCACACCACCAGCTTCAAGAGCAGTTGCTACCCCTCAACCATCAGGCTCTAGAACAAAAGGAGTTAACTACACTCGTTCTATTTCTGGTGTTCCCACAACCGATGATCTCAGTTTAAGGACTCTTTATCTTGTTATTTCATGCTCTTGTTATTTATTTATATTTTGCATTTGCACAGGTTGTTGTTCATTGATCCTGTTTACAGTTACTACTCTATAGATTTGCTGAGTGTGGTCACAGGGAAAGGAATTTCAGGGTTGTACGTGGTGACACCTATGTACTCTGATAATAAATTTTGCTTTGAACTTTGAACTTAAAATTAATAACATATATTAGTATAGTGATTATAATGGATTTGTGCCTTTTTAATTTTAAAGCAACCTAACAAATGTAAATTAAAATTATTCTGAAGTTGTATTCCCAACATTTTCTGAAGTTACCAAAGTGCAACTTAAATGATTGTGTTCGCAACATTTAATGGCTCAACAGGTTATTATCAGAACCAATTTACCTGGAACAGATAATGTGGTGATAAATGTCTACTCTGACCTCCAGACTAGTTACAAACATGCTGACATACATGTTCCCTTTTTTTTTTACCATGCATTGATCAGACTTTCATTATTGTAGGCATCTTAGAAGCTACCATTTGAGTTTTTTTTTGTTGTTGATGCTGTCTCCAGTGAGAATTCCAAAGATGATCTGCAAGGAGATTCAGGCTGCTTAAATGTTTATCTGACCACCAAGTTGTTAAGTACCTGAGCTGGCTGTTTAACAATAGGATTAATAACAGGGATGGTTCAACCAAATTGCAAATATAAATTCTGCAATGCATTTGGCATTGTTAAGCATTTCAGTCAGACAAAGTGAGTTGGTGGCAAGTCAGAAAAGATGGTATTAGGACAGGTGACCAAAACTTTGATCAGCAAGGTGGATGGACAAAGAATGTCAAATTTACTATCAAAGTACATACAGTATATATCACCATATACAACCCTGAGCTTTGTTTTCCTGTTGGGAAAGGCACAATAGAAAAGCAATTTCAATTTCGATATAATTCTGGCCACTTGTGGCTCCCTCATTTCTTTTACCCCTCTGTTAGTAGCTGTATCTCTAGTGTAATTCCAAGAAACACAATAGAATCAATGAAGGACCGCACCCAATAGGATGGACAAACAGCCAAACTGCAAAACACAACAAACTGCAAGTATGAAGGAGGAATAGATAAATAAACAGTAAATATCAAGAACATGAGATGAAAAGTCCCTGAAAATGAGCCCATAGGTTGTGAGATCAGTGAAAAGATGGGGTGAGGGGAGTTATCCCCTTTGGTTCAAGAGCCTGATGGCTGAGGAGTAATAAGTGCCTGAACCTGGTGGTGTGGGTCCTGAAGCTCCTGTACCTTCTTCCCGATGGCTGTGTGGTGGGATGCTTGATGATTGGTGCTGCTTTCCTGTGGCAGCGCTCCACGTAGATATGCTCAATCATGGGGAGGGCTTTATCCCTGATGGACTAGGTGTGAATGATTAAACCACTGATGTTATGGCTACCAACAGTGGGGTGAAAGAAATGAGGGAGCCACAAGTGGCCAGAATTGCACTTATATTGAAATTGCTTTTATATGGTTCCTTTCCCAACAGGATACAACAAAGCACTTGCAATGTTACAGCCAATTAGCTGCTTTCAAAGTGTAGCCACTGTTGTAGTGTATAAAACACAGCAGACAATTTGTACCAAACAAGGATCCATAGTGGTGTGATAATGACCAGATAATCTGTTCTAATGATGGCTTGAGGATTAAATTTGGCCAAAGACACCAGGGAACATTTTACTGCTTTTCTTTAAAATTGATAGTTGGGTTCTTTTACATCCAGGTCATGCCTTCTTCATGCTATTACTGTCAGGCAGGAGATACAGAAGCCTGAAGGCCACCTCACCAAGTTCAGGAACAGATATTTGCTTATAACTGGCAGATACTTGAACCTCACTGCATTACCATAGTCCCACCTTGGAAATGGAACACTATGGGTCACTAGTTAAAACATTTAATGAAGTATAGGCTCTTCCGGTCCTTCAAGCTGTGCAACCCAGCAACCCCCGATTTAACCCTAGCCTAATCAAAATTGGTCCTTCTCCAATTTAGAATCTCAGTCCGAGGACCAGACCTATCCTTTTCCATAAGTACATTGAAACAAATGTCATCTGATCACTAGTTGTCCCCTACACAAACTTTTGGCACCTGCCCTTTCTCGTTCCTTAATAGGAGCTCTAATATCCCATTCCATCGAGTTGGGACTCCTAGGTATTGATTAAGGAAACTTCCCTGAGCACATTTGTCAAACACTTTCCCATCCAGTCCTTTTACAGTATTGTAGTCCCAGTTGACATGAGGAAAGATGAAATCACCTATCACCAACCTTAAATTTCAAAGCAGTCTGCGATCTCTCTACAAATTTGCTCCTCTAAATCCTGCTGATTGATGCGTGTTCTATAATATGATCCCATTAGCACATTCATAACTTTCTTATTCCTCAGTTCTACCCATAAATTTCATTTTTGCTCCATGAAACAAGCTCTCCAGTCAGTCCTGACCGAGCACCGCTGTGACATTTTCCCTGTCTAGTATGCCACCCCTCCCACTTTAATCCCTCCCACTCTATCATGTCTAAAACAATGTAGTGTATATGGATTTCAGCAAGGCATTTGATAAGGTACCCCATGCAAGGCTTATTGAGAAAGTAAGGAGGCATGGGATCCAAGGAGACATTGCTTTGTGGATCCAGAACTGGCTTGCCCACAGAAGGCAAAGACTGGTTGTAGACGGGTCATATTCTGCATGGAGGTCGCACCAGTGAAGTACCTCAGGGATCCGTTCTGGGACCCCTACTCTTCGTGATTTTTATAAATGACCTGGATGAGGAAGTGGAGGGATGGGTTAGTAAGTTTGCTGATGACACGAAGGTTGGAGGTGTTGTGGATAGTGTGGAGGGCTGTCAGAGGTTACAGCGGGACATTAATAGGATGCAAAACCGTGCTGAGAAGTGGCAGATGGCGTTCAATCCAGATAAGAGTGAAGTGGTTCATTTTGGTAGGTCAAATATGATGGCAGAATATAGTATTAATGGTAAGACTCTTGGCAGTGTGGAGGATCAGAGGGATCTTGGGGTCCGAGTCCATAGGACGCTCAAAGCAGCTGCGCAGGTTGACTCTGTGCTTAAGAAGACATATGGTGTACTGGCATTCCTCAATCATGGAACTGAATTTAGGAGCCGAGAGGTAATGTGGCAGCTAGATGGGATCCTAGTCAGACCACACTTGGAGTACTGTGCTCCGTTCTGGTCGCCTCACTACAGGAAGGATGTGGAAGCCATAGAAAGGGTGCAGATGAGATTTACAAGGATGTTGCCTGGATTGGGGAGCATGCCCTATGAGAACAGGTTGAGTGAACTCGGCCTTTTCTCCTTGGAGCGATGGAGGATGAGGGGTGACCTGTAGAGGTGTATAAGATGATGAGAGGCATTGATTGTCTGGATAGCCAGAGGCTTTTTTGCAGGGCTGAAATGGTTGCCACAAGAGGACACAGGTTTAAGGTGCTGGGGAGTAGATACAGAAGGGATGTCAGGGGTAAGTTTTTTACTCAGATAGTGGTGAGTGCGTGGAATGGGCTGCCAGCAATGGTGGTGGAGGCGGATACGATAAGGTCTTTTAAGAGACTTTTGGATAGGTACATGGAGCTTAGAAAAATAGAGGGCTATAGGTAAGCCTAGTAATTTCTAAGGTAGGGACATGTTCGGTATAACTCTGTGGGCCGAAGGGACTGTATTGTGCTGTAGGTTTCCTCTGTTTTTATGTTTCTATGTACCCAGGAACACTGAGCTGCCGGTCCTGCTCCCCCTGCACCAAGTCTCACTAATGACTACAATGTCATAATTCCATGTGCTGATCCATACCCTAAGCTCATCTGCCTTTCCTACAATTCTCCTTGCATCAATTGTCAACCTTTCAACCTTGCAACCTTTCAATTCCTGACTTTGTATGTAGTCATAAGAACTTCTTTCTCCACAACCACTCCGCTGTCTGTTCTGGCACTTCGATTTCCGTCCCCGTACAACTCTTGTTTAAACACCCACCCCACCCATGCCCCTGTGTGGCACAAGCTTGAATATCAGTCCCCATCCAGTTTGGGTGCAAACCATCCCTTCTCTACAGTTGCCACCTTCCCTAGAAGAGAGCCCACTTAAACGTTGTGGGGCCAGAATCCTTAAATTTGCAGACAGGGAGGAGCAATGCCTACCATTGGAATTTATTGTCATCAATTTTAACATGTTTATCTGAACAGATAGCTGTCTGTATTGAAATGAATTGCTGCTGAGAGGATTGCATCCACACCAAGCGTCTTCCATAAGGGTTTATAAAATCACGAGTGCCGTAAATAAGCTGAAGAGCCAACATCTTTTCTGCAGAGTAGGAGAAACCAAAACTACCGTGGCTTGCATGGGATTGAAGTGACGGGGGAACGATTTCAAAGAGACCTGAGAGGCAACCTTTTCACATAGAGGGTGCTGTATATGTGGAATGATCTGCCAAAGGGAAGGACAAATTCCAAGGCAGAGTACAAAGTAAATGACAGGATACTTTTGGAAGGACAAACTCCAAGGCAGAGTACAAAGTAAATGGCAGGATACTTGGTAGTGTGGAGGAGCAGCGGGATCTCGGAGTACATGTCCACAGATCCCTGAAAGATGCCTCACAGGTGGATAGGGTAGTTAAGAAAGCTTATGGGGTGTTAGCTTTCATAAGTCGAGGGATAGAGTTTAAGAGTCGCGATGTAATGATGCAGCTCTATAAAACTCTGGTTAGGCCACACTTGGAGTACTGTGTCCAGTTCTGGTCACCTCACTATAGGAAGGATGTGGAAGTATTGGAAAGTGTACAGAGGAGATTTACCAGGATGCTGCCTGGTTTAGAAAGTATGCATTATGATCAGAGATTAAGGGAGCTAGGGCTTTACTCTTTGGAGAGAAGGAGGATGAGAGGAGACATGATAAAGGTGTACAAGATAATAAGTGGAATAGATAGAGTGGATAGCCAGCGCCTCTTCCCCAGGGCACCACTGCTCAATACAAGAGGACATGGCTTTAATGTAAGGGGTGGGAAGTTCAAGGGGGATATTAGAGGAAGGTTTTTTACTCAGAGAGTGGTTGGTGCGTGGAATGCACTGCCTGAGTCAGTGGCGGAGGCAGGTACACTAGTGAAGTTTAAGAGACTACTAGACAGGTATATAGAGGAATCTAAGGTGGGGGTTTATATGGGAGGCAGGGTTTGAGGGTTGGCACAACATTGTGGGCCGAAGGGCCTGTACTGTGCTGTACTATGCTATGCTATGCTAAAGGAAGTGATTGAGGTTGGTACAATCATGACATTTAAAAAAACAACTTATATGGATAGGAAATGTTTACATGTCAGCGGACAGTGTGCGCAGCTGTCAGAAAACTCTGCACTTGAGCGATCTCTCTCTCTCTTTTGATGGTGAAAGAGAGTCTATTGGTCTTTCCTGTCGGGGGCTCGGACATACTATGCGGCTCTGTCCCTCACTAGAGAGTGAGCCTGTCTGAGATGATGAAGTGTTGAAAAGGACAGTAGCTTTTGAAGGACTCTAGATCATGGGCTCTGGGGGCTTTGCTATTGCTTGCATGATGGGTGGTTAACGGTGATGCTTTTGCTGGAGCAAGTCTGGGAAGGGGGAGGGAAGGGTTAATGCTTTTGCTGCAGCTTGTGCGAGGAAGGGGGAGGGAGCTTTGGGGTTCTAACGCTTCTCTGTCATTTATTCTTTGTTTTTTTTCTACTGTTTCGTTGATGTCTGAGAAGAGTATGGATTTCAGGTTGTATACTGTGTCATGTGTGACGCCAAGCAGAGCTACCGGACGGATGATGCTAATGAGAGAGATAACAGAAGACAATGGAGAAGCATTCAAAATGCTAATGAGAGAGAAGAGAGAGATTAATGAGACAGAAACACAATTCAGATATTGACAGACTGGTTGCTTTGAACCTGAACTATTTGAAGTTTGATGGACAGGTGATACCCCAGCGGGGGGATAAAAAGATCAGGTTTGCTAAGGCAGGACATGCCACGAGACCCTGGAAAGAGCAGTATGCCCCCACAAGTTGGTGGGAGTGTGGAGGACCGGTTTGCGGGAACCGATCAGAGGCTCACAGGGTGTAAAGGTACGATCGGTGGGAACCTGGGGTGTGTGTCCGCCCTTGCCCGGGTGCCGGGTTCACCGCAGAAGAACGATCGTATCAGGAACGGAGGGGTCACAGTCGGTGACCACAGCGGGATTAGAAGACATCAAAAGGTCTGCCCGAAACCAACTGTGAAGACATCAAAGAGTCTGCCTGAAACCAACTGCATCTCTCTCTCTCTCTCCCCCCAACGGTACAACAACAGCGATTACTTCGAACTGCACTAAACTGAATTGAACTCTGCTTCACTTAAGATTGATCATTTCACCCCTAGACTGCGATAGAGCTTGATTGATTCCTATTACCCTATTTCTGTATATATGTGGGTATTATCATTGCTAATCTGTTACATTTATATCCTTGCGATTAGTGTACTGTATTACTTATTTCTTTAATAAAACTTTATTAGTTCCTAGTAATCACAGACTCCAACGAGCGTTCCATTTCTGCTGGATTGGCAACCCAGTTACGGGGTATGTAACAAATGTATCTCTAACGTTAGATTGAATCATTGAGCTATTGATTATGGGCAAATGGCAGACAAATGGGACTAGCTCACTTAGGCAATATAGTCAGCACTGATGAGTTGGCCACTCTGTATTGTTCTGTGACTCACAGATGAGTTTGACGGATTTTGGTCGGATTTGAACAAATGTTTGTATGATAAATGCTAGATGATCCAAAAAGCCCTTTTCCAAGCTGTGACTTTTCATATAAATATCAGAGAAACAATAAAACTCTCCATTGGAGTACAGAAAAGAAATAAATTTTTTTGGACTTCAATTTTTGTTTTGCAATTGCTGTCGTCTCTCCAGTCTATAATGGAACAAGGAACACAAAGTTCCAATCTTCAGCCAGCTCCTTCAGCATGAGATGCAAGAGACAGTCAGTCAGATTGACCTTGCAGTTTAAAATCTGAAAATTGGATTAGACTCATCTCTAATGTGCTAACTGTGCTAGACAGAACACTAATATCAGACTCAAGATTTATGATTCAAGTTTATTTGTCACAAGTACATCGAAACATACAGCAAAATGCATCATTTGTGTGAACAACCTGTACTCGAGGCAGCCCGCAATGTCGCCTTACATTCTGGTATCAACGTAGCATTCCTATGGTGCTTGGCAAAACAACACAGAGCACAACAATCAGCAGAAAAACAACCACAAGTAAAAGCACTGTTGCTCCTTCACACCCATGAACATACACAGTCCTTCAACCCCTGGACAGGCCTCCAGTTTCCAGACTCGGGCCTACTGAAATTGGGCTTTCACTTCCCCAGCAGATATCCAGAGATTCATACACTCAGCTCCCGTCAACGCACCTCGACTTCTGGACCTCCGATTCGACAGACCCATCTGAAATCTCCACTAGATAGCCCACAAAACTGGGACATCCTTCCTTCAGAAAATGTTAGGGTGATTTGCAAGGCTTTAAGAGATGTTAAAACCTAACCTATGCATTTTACAATGACTGCCGTTTCCTATAGTCCAAGCAACAGCTTCATTTGTGCATTAACTAGTGGGAAGCAGATTGAATGTTACAGGTTTTTGAGAAAAGAGAGGTTGGGGACGGAGGGGAAACTGATTGGGAAGAAGGAAATCAATGATAAATGTGGAAGTTAGGGTCGAGAAAGAAATTAGATTGGTGGAAATGCTTTTCATTACGATGTGAAATGAACAGAATGGGCTAAGAGTCATGGTTGGGTGGAAGCAGCAGAAAGCCATTATTACTGGCTGGGGTCCAGTGTGCATGTGATCTAGGAAATAAGTTGGGGGGAATCACAATTAACAGCAGCTACCCCCAGAGTTGGACTGCAGGCTGCGGGACCTGATGGCATCCCAGGGCGGGTACCCAGGTCGTGCATGGCACAACTGGCAGGTGTGTTTACAGACATTTTTAGTCTCTCCCTCTCCCAATGTAGAGTGCCCTCTTGCTTCAAAACATCCACCATTGTTCCTGTACCTAAAAAGGACAATGTAACATGTCTGAATGACTGGCATCCCGTCGCACTCACCTCAATAATAAGCAAATGCGTGGCTGGCAAGGAGGGATTGACAACAGAGTTGGACTCCATACATAGCCACAAGGGAGCCCCAGCTTGTTTTATTTCTATTTGTTTTTTTGGTGATAGTTAGTGGCCATTGACCTGAAACTTAAACTTTATTTTTCTCTCTATAGTGTTTCTCTGTTCAGTTGCTGTCTGTTGAATATTTCTGTTTTTATATAGCATTACCTTGTTCTGTTATTCATACTCACTTTAGTCTGAAAATGTTCAATTAGAGCTGTTGGAGTAAAGAAGCAGTGGCTGCCACTGGAAATAATCAGCTGTTGAACCTACTCATGACTTTCCATTGTCCGGTTGCCAGGTATATATTCAGTATTTATCTGTAGTTATGTGCACTGTGATGAATGGTAAATGAGGAAAAACAAATGTTCTTTCATCATGTAGAGTAGGTAGCATATTTGGGGAAAAGGTGGGGGAAATCATTAACAACTACAAAGAGAAGTGACCATAGCCGTGTGATTCAAATTTTTAACAGCATAATCGAAGACCCCATCCCCCTCAGACATTTCTCCTACCCTCTTCCATCAGGCAGAAGATACAGAAGTTTGAAAGCACGTAGCACCGGGCTCGATGCATCTATCCTGTTGTTATAAGTCTATTAAATGGTTCTATTATAAGATAAGATGGCCCCTTGATCTCACAGTCTACCTCATTATGATCTTGCACCTTATTGTTTACCTGCACTACACTTTATGTGTAGCTGTTATACTTTATTCTGCATTCTCTTATATGCTTACCTTGTTTTACCTCCATGCACTGTGTGATGATTTGATCTGTAAGAACACTGTGCAAGGCAAGGTTTTCACTGTATTTCAGTACACCTGACAATAATAAAACAATTTCAATTCGAGGAATGCATGAGGATAGTTAAGAGCAATTTAAGATGGACCATACTAACAGATATAGTCTACAGCCTATGTAATGTAATAAAGAAGAGATATGCACATTAAGTAGGGCAAAGAGCAAAATACATGCAGCTATCAAGGCTGTGAAAGAACAATATAGGGAGAAGGTTGAGTCAGGATTCACAACGAGTAGCACAGGTGACTTATGGCAAGGGCTGCATACCATCGCAGGCTTCAAAGCCAAACGGTGTGGTTCCGCCAACATCGCGGACTCTCTCCCAGATGAACTGAATCGCTTTTATGCTCGGTTGGATGTTGCTAACTCTGAGCCCCTGAGGAAAGCCGCCGCTGCAGCCTGCAACCTGGTCATCTCTGAGGTATGCAGACGTTTCCAACGAGTGGACAGTTGCAAGGCTGCGGGACCAGACGGCATCCCAGGATGAGTACTCAGGATGTGCGCAACACAACTGGCAGGTGTGTTTACTGACATTTTCACTCTCTCCCTCTCCCAGTGCAGAGTGCCCTCCTGTTTCAAATTATCCACCATTGCCCCGTACCAAAAAAGACCAAGGTAACATGTCTGAACGACTGGCATCCTGTCGCACTCACCTCAATAATAAGCAAATGCTTTGAGAGGCTGGTTAACGACTACATCTGCAGCATGCTACCACCCACACTGGACACCCCACAATTCGCCTACCGACACAACCGATTGTCAAATGACAAAATAGCCACAGCTCTACACACCGTCCTTACACATTTGAAGAAGAAGGATGCTTATGTGAGAATGCTGTTCTGGGACTACAGTTCAGCATTCAACACATAATTCCCTCCAGGCTCGACAAGAAGCTCAGAGACCCAAACCTTCACCCTGCCTTGTGTGGCTGGATACTGAACTTCCTGTCAGGTTGCCGGCAGGTAGTAAGAGTGGGCTTCCTCACCTCTGACCCTCAACACAGGAGCCCCTCAGGGCTGTGTCCTAAGACCCCTCCTTTACACTCTATGCCCGTGACTGTGTTGCCACCCACAGTTCCAATCTGCTAATTGAATTTGCTGACAATACTGCCTAATCTCAAATAATAACGAGGCAGCCTACAGGGAAGAAGTCATCTCTCCGACACAGTGATGTCAAGAGAACAACCCCTCCCTCAATGATGCAAAAAGAAAGGAGCTGGTTGTGGATTACAGGAGGAATGGAGACCAGCTAACCCTATTGGCATTAATAGATCTAGGGCTGAGAAGATGAACAGCTTTAAGTTCCTCAGCATACACATCACTGATGATATCACATGGTCTGTACATTCTAGCTGTGTGGTGAAAAAGCACAACAGTACCTCTTTCACCTCTGATGGTTGAAGAAGTTTGGCATGAGCCCCAAATCCTAGGGTCTTTCTACAGGGGCATGGTTGAGAGCATCCTGACTGGCTGCATCACTGCCCGGTATGGGAACTGTAATTCCCTCAATCGCAGGACTCTGCAAAGAGTGGTGCGGACAGCCCAGCGCATTTGTAGATGTGAACTTCCCACGATTCAGGACATTTACAGAGGCAGGTGCATAAAAAGGGCCTAAAGGGTCACTGGGGACCCGAGTCACCCCAACCACAAACTGTTCCAGCTGCTACTATCTGGGAAATGGTACCGCAGCATTAAAGGCTCCAGTACACCTTCTTCCACCAGACCATCAGACTGATTATTTCATGCTGACACAATTGTATTTTTATGATATATTGACTATCCTGTTGTACATTCTATTTATTACAAACTATTGTAAAATGCACACTGCACATTTAGATGGAGATGTAATGTAAATACTTTTACTCCTCATGTATGTGAAGGATGTAAGAAATAAAGTCAATTCAATTCGATCCAATACAGTGAATAGCTAACAGTTACATTAGAATACATCTATATTGAGTATACTTTATAACACAATGCTCAATGATGTACCTCTAAACTGCTGAGGTTTCAGTAATTTTAGCATGATTTGTTGAATTGTGTGATAATGGCATTGGTCATGAATATCAGTTTTTATGTACAGTTTGTGCTGTCAATCAAATTATATATTTGGATTATACTTGTCTCTACATCTCCAGTTTCACCACTATCCATAACTCCAAACAGCCCTTCCAATTGAGATGGTCTTGTGCATGTGAATCCCACAGTGTTATATTGCATCCAGTGTTCCCGTTGCAGCATCCTCTACATTGGTGAGACTAGGCGCAACTTTGTTGATCACTTTGCCGAGCATCTTCACTCCATCTGCTGTGCCAGCCATGATCTTTTGACGGTCAGCCTTTTTAAAACCTCTCCCCATCCCCGATATTCTTAGCAACACACCAAAATGCTGAAGAATTCAGCAGGCCAGGCAGCATCTATGGAAAAGAGTAAACAGTCAACGTTCTGGGCTGTAACCCTTCAACAACACTGGGTAAGAAAGATGAGAAGTTAGAGTAAGAAGGTGGGGGAAGGGAGGAAGAAATACAAGGTAGTATGTGATAGGTGAAACCGGGAGAGGGGGAACAGTGAAATAAAGAGCTGGGAAGTCAATTGGTGAAAGAGAAAAAGGGCTGGAGAAGGGGGAATCTGATGGGAGAGTACAGAAGACCATGGAAGAAAGGGAAGAGGGAGGAATTCCAGAGGGAGAATGGTGAAGGCATTAGCGGAAGTTTGAGAAGTCAATGTTCATGCCATCAGGTTGGAGGCTACCCAGACGGAACATAAGGTGTTGTTCCTCCAACCTGAGTGTGGCCTCATTGCAACAGTAGAGGAGGCCGTGGACTGACATATTGGAATGGGAATGGGAAGTAAAATTAAAATGGGTGGCCACTGGGAGATCCCACTTCTTCTGGTGGATGGAGTGTAGGTGCTTGGCAAGGCAGTCTCCCGATCTTCCGTGATTTATTTTTGGATAACTGTTTCATGTCTTTTGAACAGTTATCTAATAAATATAATTTGCCTAGATCTCACTTTTTCAGAAATTTACAAATTAGAAACTTTTTAAGTATTAATTTACCCACATTTCCAACTTCACATCCAATTGATATTACAGAAAAATTCTAAGTTTAAATCCTTTTTAGAAGGGTTTAATAGTATTCATTTATGATTTGATTATGAAAATAAATTCAGGTATATCTGATAAAATTAAGATTGAATGGGAAAGAGAACTCCATTTACCTATAGAAAAATGGGAAAAAATTTTCAATTAGTTAACATGTCTTCTTTATGTGCTAAACATGCATTGGTACAATTTAAGGTGGTGCACAGGGCACATATGTCTAAAGACAAATTAGCTCATTTCTATTCACATATAAGCCCAATTTGTGATAGATGCCATTCTGAAGTTGCTTCCTTGACACATATGTTTTGGTCTTGCCCTTTCTTGCATAAATATTGGAAAGATATCTTTGATATTATTTCTACTGTTTTGCGTATTAATTTACAACCACACCCTGTTTCTGCACTATTTGGGTTACCAATAATGGAAGATGGTTACTTATCCCCTTCAGCCTGTCGGATGATTGCTTTTTTAACATTAATGGCTAGAAAATTTATCTTATTGAACTGGAAAGAGGTCAATCCCCCTACTACATTTCAATGGTTTTCTCAAACTATATCTTGTTTAAATTTAGAGAAAATTAGAAGTGGCACCTCCGACCCTTCGATTAAATTTGAAGAAACGTGGAGACCATTTATTCAACATTTCCATATGATGTAGTTTGACCTTTCCGAATCGTTTTTTTTAAAACTTAAAATACACGGATAGAGGAGTGGAGTTAACGACATCAATGATTCTATCCAATGTAATATGTTAGCCTGTCTTTTTTTTTCTATAGTTTTGTTTTAGTTTTATTTAGTTTTGGTTAATATCGCTTAGTTTAATTAATATGTCTCCTTTTTTTACTTTTCTAATTTTTTTTTGATTTTTTTCTCATTTGTCCCTCTACCATGTTTAATTATATTTAGAGTTTGGGAAACTTTATACATCTGTATTATTACCAATGCTATATTTGCAATGTCAGTTATTAATAATGCAATCCCAATCTCTGTTCATTAATAATGTTGTTATGTTTATAATTTTGAAAACTAATTAAAAATTTGGAAAAGAAAGAAACACGTAGTGAAATGTGCCATTTGTGTTGGGAATGTACAGGGGTGGTCCGCAAGTGGCACCATGCTTCCAGCGACAACATTGCTTGCCCACAACTTGCCCATGCCTTTGGAACGTGGGAGGCAACCGGAGCACCTGGAGGAAATAACATGGGCACAGGAGAGTGTATTAGTTTCCTACTGACAGCAATGGGAACTGAAGTCCAATTGGTGATCGCTGGTGCTGTAAAGTGATTGAGCTACATGCTCTGCTAACGTGCCACCTCAGGAGCTTTATTTAAGTGAGTTCAGTGGGCCTATACTCACTGGAATTCAGAAGAACAAAAAGGGAATCTCATTGAAACCTAATGAATGTTGAAAGGCCTCGATAGAGTGGATGTGGAGGGAATTTTTTTTCTTTATTTATTGAGATACAGCCTGGCCCTTCAAGTTGTGTAGCCCAGCAAAACTCCAATTTAATCCTAGCCTAACCACTGGAAAATTTACAATGACCGGTTAACCTAACAACATGTACATCTTTGGACTGTGGGAGGAAACCAGAGCACCCAGAGGAACATACAAACTCCTCAGAGGCTATGGTGGGAATTGAACCCGGCTTCTTGCTACTGTGCAGCATTGTGCTAACCAGTACCCTACCATGCTGCCCTCTGGTGCGGTGGGGCGGGGGGGGCGGGGGGGCTGTCTAAGACCAGAAGATGCAGCCTCAAAAAAGAGATGTCAATTTAGAACGGAGGTGAGGAGGAATTTCTTTAGCCAGAGAGTGGTGAATCTATGGATTTCATTGCCACAATTGGCTATGGAGATCAAGTCATTAGGTATATTTAAGGCAGTGGTTGGTAGATTCTTGATTAGTCAGAGCATGAAGGGATATAGGAAGAAGGCTGGAGATTGGGGCTGGGAGGCAAATGGATCGGCCAAGATGAAGCAGATTTGATGGGCCAAATAGCCTAATTCTGCTCCTTTATCTTATGGTCTTCTGGTCTTAATTCACGCTACACTTTTCTTTCCTGTTAGATTCCAACATCTTCAATATTTTGTCAATACCACTTATCACCTTCCAGCTTCTGACATCAATCCCACTCTCCGTCTCTCACCTACCTATCATTCACCTTCTCATGGACCTACCTATCACCAGCTAGCTCTTGCTCCATTCCTTCCCTCCATTTTTTGTACTGTCTATCTCCCCTCTTCCTTTCAGTTCGGATGAAGGTCTTGATCCAAAGTGCCAGCTCTCCATTTCCTTCCATAGATGCTGCACAAACTCCAGAAATTTTTGATTCGTATGTTGCTGCCAAACATTTTGGATGCCTAGATGACATCATCATTTGTTCAAAGTATGGCAAGAAAATGATCTTGGCAATTGTATGGATTGCACCAGGAAATGTTCTGTCCAGTTTCCTGATGAGTGGGATTTTGGTATGAAAAATGTGAAAACACTGTAAAGCATGCACCAAATTATGTACAACCTCATATTAAAGACTAAAATGAGCACAAATGCATGTTATCTCATCTGATTTCTAGTTATTAGTTGATATATCTAATGACAAGAGAAAAAAATTATTCTCCAAGATTAGTAACTTTATATCTCTACTATTTATTTTATGGGATGTGGCCAACGTTGTCAAGTCTAGCCTTTATTCCTTCCCTGAAAGCTCTTGGCAAGATAATGGTGACCTACCTGGATGAAATGCTGAAATTCACACTTTTGGGCAGAGAGTTTTGGGATTTAAACCAAACATTAATGAAGGAGCAGTCGGATAATTCCAAGTTTGCATCATATGGGATTTGGAAGGGACTTGCAGATAGGTGGTGCTGTCGTTGCTCTTCTTGCTGTCAGAGGCCACATGTAGGAATAGCTGAGGAAAGTAACCATGCCTGATGCTGAAAGGAAAGAATGTTGTTTAGAGAAAATAATTTTACTAAAACTGTATTGATCATTTTAGAGCTATTGAAACTTTATCTAGAAAGAGGAAAGCATGGGAAGACTTCCTGATGTTCTTTGTCTTTCAGTGGAATTCTTAGCGTAATGAAAGGAACTTAAACTCATATTGCAATTGTTCTCCGTTGGATCATGCAAGACACTAAGAAACTTCAAATGAAAGTAAAAAAAATGGATGGCTGTGAAGGACGGCTCTATTTGCTATTAGCATGCTCACACCTACACTCATTTCAAAACTAGCCACGATCATACTGTAAATTTCCTTAATGTATTGGTATATAACTTAGTCCAGAGAGCTAATACCAAATGAGGGTGTATTTGTGATAAATAGAATGTCCAATGGTGAGCTTCTTTCATTACAAGCAAATATTTTGTGCAATGTACTCAGTAGCCACGTTATTATGTACACCTGTTACCTGCTCGTTAATGCAAATAACTAATCAGCCAATCATGTGGCTGCAACTCAATGCATAAAAGCAAGCAGACATGGTTACGATGTTCAGTTGTCCAGACCAAATATCAGAATGGGGAAGAAATGTGATCTATGTGACTTTGACCATGGAATGTTTGTTGGTGTCAGATGGGGTGGTTTGAATATCTCTGAAACTGCTGATGTCCTGGGATTTTCACACACATTCGTCTCTAGAGCTTGCACAGAGTGATGTGGAAAACAAAGAAAAAATCTATTAAGTGGCAATTCTGTGGGCGAAAATGCCTTGTTAAAGAGAGAGGTCAGAGGAGAATGGCTAGACCGATTCAAGCTGAGAGGAGGGCAACAGTAACTCAAATAACCATTGTTACAACAGTGGCGTGAAGAAGAGCATCTCTGAAAGCAGAGCACATCAAGCCTTGAAGTGGATAGGCTGCAACAGCACTCAATGGACACTTTATCAGGTATCTCCTGTACCTAATAAAGTGGCCACTGAGCGTAAATTGTCAATTATTCTTGATGATAGGAGGCATAATTCATAGAATTTGCCTTTCAATTAATTAATTAATGATAGATCTGAGGGAGCTTATGAGGTTAGAGATTATTAAGCTTTCTGAACATTTTATTTTGAGAGAAGTGACTTCCCTCCAGATGAAGAGAAGAGAGGGAGTAGAAAGGGTGAACAATTATTCCCTTGGAAGTGCCCTTGAAATATAATCAGTTTTTGGCATATGCATTATAGAGCAATTGGCAGAATCTCACCATTATCTCAATCAGAGGAGTTCCAGGGCTTTTACAAATACATTGACTTTACTTCTTGAGCAGTATTATCTTATTAGAATCCCAAGATCCAATTACTGTCTGATATCTCTGTGATTATCCCGCTGATCTCTTTCCCTAGTGTGCTCTCACTCTTTCTATCTCTCTGTCATGACCTCTCTCACTTTTATCTCCATTTTAATCTCTTTAGCTTTTTTCCATTAATCTCAGTGTCTTCTTCTCCAGCCATTTGCCACTATTCCTCTCTTCACTGTTATCTATTTCTCTTTCCTTCCTGCACTCATTTGTTTTTCACTGTTTGACCTTTCCAGATCTCCTGCCATCGATCTGTCTTTCCTCCGCTCTTTCACTCTCCGCAGTCACGGAGTGGTAGAGCATTCTCCAGCTTTTGGCCGACTCCATCTAAACTGACCATCACGCCTACCTGTACTAACTCCACCTGTCCACATTAATTCCATATCCCCTACGCCTTGTTCATTCATGCTGATTACCTGTCTAGATGCCTCTTAAATGCTACTGTTGTTCCTGCCTCTATCATTGCAGATCTTCCTGTGAAAAACTTACCCCCAAAATCCCCTGTAAACCTCCTCCCCCTCACCTTAAGAGAATGTACTCACATTTGAGACACCCCTCCTATGGGTAACAGCCACTACCTATGCCTGTCATAATTTTATATATCTCTAATAGGTCACCACTCCTCCACTGCTGTTCCAGGGAAAACTGACCTAGCCTATCGAATCTCTCTTTTTAACTCAAGCCCTGCAATTCTTGTGAATCCTTACTATATCCTCTTTACCTTAACCATCTTTCCTATCATACAGCTACAGAGTCTTAGCATGGAACAGGACTTGCTGCCTACCTAGACTGTGCCCATTTGCCTGCATTTATTCTTCTACTCAACTTATTTCTCTGGAAACTGTAGTGCTCAACTTTTTCCATTCATACTCCTCCATCTATTTCTATATTTCTCAATCACTTCCATCCCTCATTTATTCCTCTTGCCTTCTTTCTCCCTCTCCATCTTGTTCTCCCTATATGTCTATCTCTATGTCTCTATCTCACTATTTCTATATCTATCTAGACATCACTATCTAGATGTACACACGTCCCTTCCACTCTATCTCTCTACTTATCTGAATATCTATCCATCCATCATAGGTACAATATAGAGGCCCTCAACATGGCTGAGTTCTGTTTCTCATGTAAAGCAGGACACTCAGCAGCAGTCTGTAATCAGGCGTTCTGTAGCCTGATTGTGAGACATGCAGGGATACAGAAATACCAGTCTGCTTGATTTCCTCGCTCAGAAATTGATCATAAGAGTGATTACACAAGTATAACTCCAAAAGGGATATAGCCGTGGTGGGTTTCACAGACCAATGGAAAAATCATTGCAGGCTCAAAGACGCCTGATAACAACATCAGACACAGCATGTGCAGTTGTTATAACTTTAAAATAATAACCCTTAAATCTTTGAATTATTATGCATTTTAAATTAACTTCCCTGAAAATGGAATGATAATATCAAATGCTATCCTTTCCATTCCAGAGGGAAAAAAAAATGCCACAACTTGAAGCAAAACCCTGTCAAACTCTGCTGTATTTTTGAGTGTCATTTCAAAGTCAGGCCACTACTCCTGTTTGTAGTACTTTGATTCAATTATATGCTTGAGACATGAACAAGAAAAACATGAAACAATAAAACAAATTACATTCAAACTTGCTTTCATCGTTGTTTACTCAGCACCCTTTTTATGAGTACATCTGTCTTTTAAAGAAAAATAAAATTCAGACTTTCTGTCAGCACCTGCCCCTGAAAATCAGGCTGACTGAAGTCAGTGAAGGCCTCGTCTCAGACCCCATAGAAAGCTGTGGTAACAGATTTTTTTTAACAGTTCAAAGGGTCCATTTTCCATCTGTGTTTGGTGAAGACTGCAGAAACCATGGGGCCATCTGCAAATTCAGCTTCATTGCTAACACTTGCAATAACAAAGCTGTTATTTTTCAAAGCTGTTCTTTCTCTCTCTCCCACTCCTCCTGTGGTGGCTGTGTAGATACGGTTCAGGGAAGGTGCGAAACTTCTAAGCTAGTAGTTTGCTCCTGGACTTTGCCTCCAATCGGTGGGGGGGTGGGGGGATGTTCTTTGAGGATGTCATGGCTGTGGCCTGCACAATGTGGGTCCTTGCCAACAGCGGCCAGGCATCTTGGATCAAGCCTGGGAAGAAATGCTCTTCTTTATTCTTGTAGAAAAGCTGCCGTGAGAAGAAAGCACAGCAGTTATCAAGGGGCAATGCAATTTAAAGTCAAAAATGTAGGTGGCACTGTGGGTCCATATATTTCACTGAAAATCACAGTGTCTGCTCCACTAACACTCGATATTCTGCTGCCGTATTCCCTATTGGAACCATGCAGGTGTTGGAATCATCTCATCGGTTTCCTTCCCTTATTTTTATCCCTCATTTTACATTGGGTGAACTATATTTCCTAAATGTGGATGTGTCAATTGTCCAGTAGAGCTGATACTCTTTCCAAAAGTATCACTATATTTTATAATTATGTTTAGCCTTCTTTTATTTTTTGTTTCTATTAAGACTTGGGGTGGCGGGGGGAAGAGGCACCCACAGTGAGATAGTGAGATTCAATAATCACCTAAACGCATGTATAGAAAAGACCAACTCAGAGACCGTGTTCCGATTTTCTTTATGCATCAAAACTATGTAGCAAGATGCAAAGCTCTTTGAAGTTTTACTAAATTGCACCTCCACAAAGACTTTAGTCCCATTCACCTAAAATATTCTGTACATAACACACGGGGCAGGCCCAGGATCTCTCAACCTATTTGCACTTCTACTAGACAAGAAATTATGACAAAAGAAAAATTTGTAAATTTATTGAACTCTATGCCGTGAAACAATATTGTAAGGATCCTCCCGTCCCAAGTTCAATCTCGGCCAGCAGCACTGTGATAACCTGAAACAGACAACTTCTTTCCTGTTTCCCCCATTTCAGTGGCTATCATGTGTCACTAAATAAATTCCTGCCTCACGGATTTGGGAAACAACTGTTGCTTCCCTGGTGCAGCTTGCAAATTCCAACGTTTGTCTCGGCCTCCCCAGGATTCACCTGCAGAGTTCTCATCTAGTTCATTAACTTCCATTAACTGGGGTGAATGGTACCAATGACGTACAATTCCACAAGGTTTCGTTAGAATGCACCCAAGGAAGCAAAAACAGTATGCCAGTCCATGCTGAGAATGATAGAAGTATGTAGATATATAATAGATTGACAAGACAGCTTTAGTGTTTGGAACATGATTTCAGCATTCTTCCTAGACATTGCTGGACATTGGCTGATTCTCAACGAGACTGTTGGATAATTGAAATAATTTTGCATCAGTCCATAATGAGAGATTTTAAGGACTAGGTATGAGATTCCCAATGCACCTTCCCTTACTCACTGTTTTGATGGGAGGTTAGCATGATGAAGTGTAGGAGGGGATGGTAAGGCAGGATGATGGGAAGCTAGCTCCATAAGTAATTCCAACCCTCAACAGATTGAAATACCGTGTCAGGTGGCACAGTAACACAGCTCATTGAGCTGTTGCCCCACAATTCCATGACCCAGTTCAATTGTGATATCCTGTGCTGTCTGTGTGGAACTTGAATGTTCTCCCTATGACTGCATGGATTTCCCCTGGGTGCTCTCATTTCCTTTTGCATCCCCAAGCCACGCAGATTCATTGGGTAATTGTCCACCTTGTGTTGGTGGAAGTAAAATTGTTGAGAATGTGGGGGAAAATAGGTTATAGGGAAAGTTAGTCGATCGATTTGTGAATGGCACAGACTTAGTGGGCCAAATGACCTCCCTCACTGTTATAAAAATATATAGAAAGGCAGATTTTATAAAGAACTTAGTGAGGAGCTCCATGTTAGAAGACTTAGTGAGGAGCTCCATGTTAGAAGAGTGATCTTCTGCATAGATGAAAAGTAGCTTACTATATAATCTCAGTAACTCACCAAGTCAAATTGACTCCAAATCTTGGCAATATTCCAGTTTTACATTTCTTCTCCTTGAATCCATCTGTCACTCTGCTCCATGGCTGGACTCCGTGGGTTACAATGGGGAACCCACCTCTATGATCTCAAGCCAGCCAAAATGCCACTCAACCAAACAGGGATTTCTAAACTGGAGATGAGGAGGAGAAAAGTGAGAAAATCAGTTTCTTTGAAACATTTTAAAATTTTTAGTTATATTTTTTAAATTTTCATTTGATTATTTATAAGTATTTTAACATATTTTCTGTATCTAAAATTTATAAAATCTATTAAAACGCTTCCTGGCTTTGACAGAAGGCAAATTCTGCCTCTAGTCTTTGTTTTCCTTTCCAAGGCTGTTGAGTGAGTTATGTTCTATAAGTTTCTATTTAATGGTGGAAGAGGTAGCAGGAGAAATCTGTGTTATCAAAGTCCAACAATGCTTCCTGTGTTGTGCACCTTGGTCCAGAGGAACGTTGTTTTGCTTGGCGGTGTACATGTTGAATGTCAATAAACTTGAACTTGAGGTTACTGTTTTCGCATGAACTGTGTCCAAAGTGCAGCTGTGGTGAAGGGCTGGCTCTTGAATCTGGTTGTGGGAACGCCACTAAGTACAGTTATCTTTATCTTTATTGTCTAAAGGTTCTTCAATGCATTTGTTATACCATCCACTAAAGATATTGCTACCATCACATTCCAGACTTGAACCTTACAGATAGTCCCAAGGATTTCAGGGGTCAGGTGAGTTTCTTGCCTGCTTTCTTGCTTGTTTCTTGTGTCTTAATCATGGAAACTCTCATCCACTCCTACTTCTTATGTAAGACCCAAGATATTGACTAGAGTGTCTCAACAAAGAGCATGGTACAATGATTAATCTTTCTCTTATATTTCTTGAATATTGCAAGGCCTCGCGTGGATGTGTTGAGGATGTTTCGTATAGTGAGGGAGTCCTGGACATAGTGGCATATGGAATATAGTATAGGGAAGAGTATGGTCATACACTTTGGTAGAAGGAATGAAAGCAAAGTCTATTTTCTAAATGAAGAAAAAAATCAAAAATCAGACGTGAAAAGGGACATGGGAGCTCTCATGCAGGGTCCCCAAAGGTTAACTTGCAGGTTGAGTCGGTGGTAAGTAAGGCGGATGTTCAATGGCTACAGGGAGAAGGCAGAAGGCGGGTTGAGAGGGGTAATAAATCAGCCATAATGGAATGGTGGAGCATATACTCGATGGGGCGAGGGACCTTATTCTCTCCAAAGTCTTTTGGTCTTATGCATATGTTGGCAGAGACATTACTTCTACTTTTTAGTCTGGTATGTTTTGTAAGTCCTGCTGCAGTCTTATATCAGGAATGAATTTGTCTGAACCACTGGAATTACCAACAAGCAGCCACATCCCACAATATGTTGGAGATTGGTCATTAATAGAGTGGTTGAGAATTTTCAGGTAGAGAGCATTTACTTGTGGAACCCTTCCTATCATGGCCAATTTTGCTAGGGTTCCTTGGTGCTAAATTCAGTTAAATGCTTGGACTTACCTAAACTCCCCTCTGCAGGAAAAGAGTATATAAGGATATACTTGCACATGGATGCCATAGTAACGCTGGACTTATCCATTGCTTCCCCAGAGGCAGAGTGGCTTGATGTGAATTGTTGTGGTATGCTGGACAACTATGAGTCTGAAGGTGTGAGAAATTCCTCTGCACTGGTGCACAGCAATCTGCTCTAAGAATATGTAAGGACTGAATTCCTGATGATCACAGCATCTGCTCCCAAGGAGCCTGCCGATTTGCTGAGGAGTTTGTTACATGTCTTAAACATTAGCCATTTTGCTCGTGACTACTCTGTGCACTATTCATTTAAACTTAAACTGGTTATGTAGCAGGTTTTACCTTGTCTGTTAATAATGGTGTTGGATAGTATGGACTGGAAATTCTTATAATCCTGGGGTGGAGGCACCATACAATGAAGCTGGGCAACTTTGCTGTGTTAACACTGAGGTCTTCTGCAGCTCAGAGCAAGTTGTCCCCTGATGCCCCTTCACAAATTCTGGGCATAGTTGAGGGTTAGTGATTGAGCTTGTGGCCAAATATTTACGTTTCGCTCGGTTGAACATTCAAGAATCAAGATTCAATATTGTTTCTTGCTACTTATCAGTACACAAGTGTAAAGAAGAATGAAATGAATTTACTCTCGATCCTATGCAGCATAATAAAAACACAATAAGCATAAACAACACAATAAATATAAATACTTAGTGTTATACATGGACTGATTGCACGCACAGAAAGTGACGCTAGGTACTCACTAAAGCAGCCAGCGTAATCAAAGACACGGCCAACCCCGGAATTTCTCTTCTCTGCTCTCTCATTGGTTAGCAGAAAATAAAAACCCAAAAGCACATACCACCTGGCTCAGGGGCAGCTCCGATCCGGCTATTATAAGATTATTAAATAGTTCCCTAGTACCATCAGATGGACTCTTGGCCTCGCAATCTACCTTGTTTATGATCTTGCACTTTATTGCCTACCTGCTCTGCACATTCTCTGTAGCGGTTAGATGTTATTCTGCATCCTGTTATTGTTTTATTTTGCACTACTTCAATGCACTGTGTAATGAATTGATCTGTATGAACAGCGTGCAAGGAAGCATTTTAATCTACCTCGGTATTTGTGACAATAATAAACCAATTGAAATTCCATTTTCAATTTTAATAATCAATTAATTTATGTTTTAATATACTCAGGAGCCACACCTCCACAGCATGCAAGGCAGAAGAATTTAAAATATTCAATAACTTGTGGGTGAAGTAATTAAGAAGAAATTAATGGAAATTAAAAAGAAATAGAAACCCTGAATTGCAGATCACTTTTTTGGAGACTACATGAGAACCATCAACAGTATCAGCAGATTGTATAACTATTCCTTTATATTTTAACAAGCAGACCCATGTGGTAAACTGTGCTCTTGGTTGTCTTGAGGTCAAAGAGTGCTTGTGTTCAGATTCCTTTGAAAATCATTTTTGATAATTGTAGTTAAGACATGGATCATTTCAGAAGTCTGTTTGGTCAATATTTGAGATGTAGTTTATTTGAAGCGATGTTTGCTTTGCAATTAAAAACTTGAGGAAGTTGAAACAGAAGGCAGTAAAATTGGACTGTGGATTGATACATGTTTTGGGACTCTGTCAGATCTTCAGAGGGTAATAACTTTTGCCTTGTGCTGGATTTTGACCTGACTTCATTCATTGGTGAGTTTTACAAACATCTAAAACTGCCAGATGTGGGCATATGCAGTTTCAGACATTTGGGAGGATGATCTGGAAGTTTGGGCTGTAACGATCTTCATGGCTTTTCCTACGTTATACATGTTTGAATCTGTCGAATATCTGGGCAAGATGGATCTGCTTTTGTGCACCATTCACTATAGATTCTAGACTTCAATCATTTACTCAGAGCAGCTAAACTCATGTGAGAGAAGTGACTGACTATTTGGCTTCACAAAGGACTCAATTGTTCCATTGGTCCTTAGGGTGGCAAACCATTTCTGGTTGGAGATAAAGCCCAGGTTCTGCCTCATCCCTTCCATCCAACTCAGTGACTGGTTATGCTGCTTACCACACTGTATATTTCAGAGGGCTTCCACTACTAAACCAGTAATTCAGATGTACATCAGCTGATACTATATGTATTAGCATGCTGCCCCTGACATGGTCTCTCCCTTTTGCAGCTATTTCCCTTGTATCCATCCCTCCTGTCACCTTACAATTTACCTTTTATTTCTCATTCCCAGTTTTGATAAGATATCTCCAACACCAAATGTTACCTCTCTCTTTTCATTGATGCTGCCTGATCTGCTGAGTGTTTCCAACAATTTCTGTTTATATTTCAGATTTCCAACATCTTCAGCATTTTCATTGACATGGTGAGAACTTATAGAAAAGTAAGGGGTTCAAGTACCGATTCAAAGTTGATTGAAACCAACATATATACTTTGAGCTGTACGTACTGAGGATTATGTCATATCACTGCTTTATCTGCAAGATTCCATTATTTAGGTTTGCCAATTTTGAAGCCAATGCCACACAATGTTATATGGTGGTCTAGAATTTGTGATCAGTAGTCGACTCCACTGAGATTTAATGATACAATGACAGACAGCATCTCCTTTAACAGAGCTGCTTGTTTGTATCAGCTCAAGAGAATGGCCAGGACCCATCTGCTATCATGCTATTGAGCTTGAAGTGCAACCAATCATGTGAAGACAATTTTAATTAATTTTTAATACAAAGTATTAAACATTGGAGCACACATGTGATCAATGTTGAAGCTGAAATACCAAAAGCAAACATTTATTTTGAAATACCTTATTATTTTTACATTTAGAAATACATATTTAAAGATAACAAGATCTCTATACATGAAATCGATTTTTAGGACCAAATAGTTTGGTGAAAAATAGTTTGGACACGGCATGTGATAATAATGACTTTGGTAAATGGTGCTTACCATGCCATTGAAGTTCCAAAGTAACTGGAGCAATGATGGTAAAAGTTTGTTATCACAGCAAATTCCATGCCATTGTGTTATTTTTAAATTAGTTTTTAATTAATGGCTGTTGAATTGGCATGGCTGCATGTGACAGACAACTATTTTCATGCCTTTTAGTAACTGTGGGAACTTTGAAGAGCTGCACTGTTTTGTCACATCTAAAAATGCCAGATAATGACTTGAATTTATAATTTAAGATTGCATATCCAGATTAGTACAGAAAACAACGCATAATAAATTATACCGATGAACGTTATCTGAAGCCTAGTACAGGAAATTTTTCAGGTATGTTTTTGCCTCATTAAAATGTTCTGATTTTCTACCCTTCCCCAGTAGATTTGATATTGAAATTGTTAAATTGTTTTCTTGGCGTCCTGGGGTTGCACTCATGAATTACCATAGAACATGGGTAATCTAATTGCTGTGTGAATGCTACTTCAGATAAAATTGGAATAGACATTTTGAGCCTTCTATTTTATCAAAAGTACAGTAATCCCTTGATTAAAATTGCTGGTAGTTTACATTACAAATAGTTCAGACAGGATTGTTTCCCCCAGAATATTCCAATTGAACTTAACAAATTACAGCATTAATATGGACACTTTATATTGTGGGAGGACATCTGTTAATTGAAATAATCTTAGTTCAATTCATTTGATTGTTTCGGCTTATTTTTCCAGGGTGGTTGGTGAAATGACATGTTTCTAATATAGTCTTACCACACATAAGCTGCCTGTTTCACATTTCCAGTAGAGATTGGACATATTATTGGGGATCACTGTCTTGCTATGTCTGGACTCATTAAATTCCATTTTATTGCAGTAGATGTCAGGAAGCCAAGGAGACGTTCGAGGATTATGTTGCTTGCTTCTATTCGTTTGTAATAAATGAAAGAAATCTGGATGTGTCATTACAATCTTTGGTATGAAGCACCATTTTACTTTGACACCCCATTTGATAACCTTTGTGATATGGGGAGATCTTGTTGCAGAATTTTCTAGGATTTCTGCCAATTCTAAAGTTTATACATGACACAGGATGTTGCCTGGAATGATACAATTTACTGATGAGGAGAGTCCAGAGAGTCTTTTTATTTTCTCCTGGAATGGAGGAGGTTAAGAGGGGACACAGTTGAATTATATGAAATTATGCAGGCTATGGATATGGCAGAGTGAAGGCATTCATTTCTCGCACCAGAAGTGAATGAAACCAAGTAACACATTTTTAGGATAAGGGGTAAGAGATTTAAAAGGTATCTGAGGCGGACCTTTTTACCTAGAGAGGGTGATTACCCGGCATATACCACTGCAGGGAGTGGTGGAAGTAGAATGGCTAACAGCATTTAAGGAGTGTCGAGACAAGCGCTTGACTTGCTGGAAAACAGGAATTGTGTATGTGGGTATCCATTGACCATCATGGATGTGGTGGAACGAATGGTCTGTTCTCAGGTTCTGTGAAAATTCACAGCATGGCTCTTCCTATCAAGAATAACGTGAACCAGCTCCGATCAGACCTGCCGTTGCTTCGGAGGGATATAGATCACACCTGGAATGAAAATGGCAGTGTTTTCGTGCCCACAAGGAACTGGGCTTCATGCAGAATTCCAATATACATCAGACAAGTGAGATATTACAGCATGGTTAACTTCACTCACCTCGACACTGATTCCACATCCGATGGACTCACATTCAAGAATTCCACAAGTCGATATATCATATAGTTGAGACTGTGAGGAAGGATGGGAGATGATAGGGCAAAATTGCAGTCAGAGGGACGAGTTGGAGTGCAACAGGACTAAAGGTGTTATATTTGAATGCACACAATATACGGAATAAGATAGATTATCTTGTAGCACAGTTAAAAGATTAGCAAGTATGATATTGTGGACATCTCTGAATTGTGGCTGAAAGAAAATCATAGGTGGGAGCTTAACATCCAAGGATACACATTATATTCAAAGGACAGGGAGGTAGGCAGAGGGAAGAGCTCTATTGGTAAAAATGAAATCAAATCCTTAGAAATAGCTGAAATTGAATCAGAAGATGTAGAATCCTTATGGGTAGAGTTAATAAAGTGCAAGGTAGAGACCCTGACGTGCTATTTACAGATCTCTGAACAGTAGACAGAATGTGGGATATAAATTACAATGGACAATAGAAAAAGCATGGAATAGGGACACTATTACAATAGTCACTGGGGATATCAATATGCAGATAGATTGGAAAAATCAGGTTAGTGCTGGATCCCAAAAGAGGGAATTTGTAGAATACCTATGAGATGGCTTTTTAGAGCAGCTTGTGGTTGAGCCCACTTTGGAGGGGGCAATTCTGGATTGGGTCCTGCGTAATGAACTAGATTTGATTACAGAGCTGAAGGTAAAGGAACCCTTATGGACAGTGATTGTAATATGATAGAATTCTCCCTGCGGATTGAGAGGAGAAAATAAAGTGAGATATATCAGGATTACAATGGAGTATTACAGCATGAGAGAGGATCTGACCCTAGCTGATTGGAAAGGACACTAGCAGGGATGATGGCAGAACAGTAACAGCTGGAGTCTTGCGGTACGTCGCAGCTTGCAGTGGCCACTCTGGTGAATGATATCTGTTATCTGTCAAGAAGGATGCCGTGCACAATCCTGATTTGATGGAGACAGACGTGAGAGAACGGAGGAGCATCTGGTGAAACTTCTGAAATGCCTGTTTCACCGCCGCTGCTACTGTGTGATCCAGAATCTCCGGAGGGGAAGGCCCCGAGTCCTCGGCTTTGCTTGTTGCTCGGCGGCCAGGGCGGGGTCGAAGCGCTCGGCAGAGATGGTGCTCGGTGTCGGAGGGCTGGTCGGAGGCTCGAAACTTTCAGACGGACTCAGAGTCAGCTGCGATTGGGTGCTTCCAATGCGTCGACAAGTTTGCGGCACTTCCGTCTACGTGAGATGATGGGGCTATCGCGATTTAAGGCTTTTTTTTACCGTGCCCACGGTCTGCTCTTTACCAAATTACGGTATAGCTTTGCACTGTTGTAACTATATGTTATAATTATGCGGCTTTGTCAGATAGTCTTGGTTTGTCCTGTGTTTCTGTGATATCTTTCTGGAGGAACATTGTATCATTTTTTAATGCATGCGTTTCTAAATGACAATAAGCGAGGACTGAGTGTCCTCATAATCTAATCTAAAAAAAATTCAAAAGGTGCAGTATAGATACATCCCAAAGATGAAGAGGCTTCTAGAGGGAGAATAATGCAACCATGGCTGACAAGGGAAGTCAAAGACATCTAAAACAAAAAAAGAGGGCGTATGATAATAACAAATATTGGTAGGAAGTTAAAGGACTGGGAAGATTTGAAAAACCAACAGAAGGCAACTATAAAATCCATAAGGAGAGAAAATATGAAAAATGAAGGAAATCTAGTCAATAATAGAAAAGAGGATACAAAAAGATTTTTCAAATATATAAAGAGTAAAATGGAAATGAGAGTGTATGTCAGACTGCCGGAAAATGATACCGAAGAGGTAGTAATGGGGGACAAAGAAATGGCAGACAAATGTAATAAGTATTTTGCATCAGTGTTCACTGTAGAAGACACTAGCTGTATGTCAGAAGTTCAAGAATGTCGGGGGCAGAGGTAGACGTAGTTGCTATTTCAAAGGAGAAGATCCTTGTGAAGCTGAAAGATCTGAAAATAGATTAGTCACCTGGACCAGATGGACTACACCACAAGGTTCTAAAAGACTTAGCTGAAGAGATTGTGGAAGCATCTTTCAAAAATCACTAGATTCAAGAACGGTTCCAGAGGACAGGAAAATTGAATTTTTCCTCTAGTTTTTAAGAAAGGAGGGAGGCAGAAGAAAGGAAAATATAGGCCGGTTAGCCCAACTTCAGTGGTTGGGAAGATGTTGGAATCCATTTTTAGGAATGAATTTTTGAGGTACTTGGAGTCAGCTAAAGCTAGCATGGTTTTTTAAAGGGGAAATCTTGCCTGACAGATCTGTTGGAATTCTTTGAAGAAATAACAGGCAGGATAGACAAAGGAGAGTCAGGGAATGCTGAATATTTGGTCTTTCAGAAGGCCTTTATTGAATGCCTTTGGAAAAGCCTTCTACTGCACATGAGGCTGCTAGCAGGGATAGATTATTGGCTGACTGGCAGGAAGCGAAGAGTGGGAATAAGTTCAAAGTTCAAAATAAAATTTATTATCAGAGGACATACATGTCAACACATACACCTTGAGATTCTTTATCTGCAGGCATAGTTAGCAAACAGTAAATGTGAACTGTAAACATCAGGGCCTGTTAACTGTAAGCAAACTGTGCAAGTGCAGATATAAATCGTTAGCAATAAATAACAAGATAACGAATCTTTAAAGTGAGACCATTTGATATGGGAATACCAGAGAGAGAATGAGTGTAGTTATCCTCTTTTGTTCAAGAGTCAGATGTTTGAGAGGTAGTAACTATTCCTGAACCAGGCGATGTGAGTCCCGAGGCACCTGTGTCTTCTATTTGATGGCAGCAGCGAGAAAAGAACATGGCTTGGTTGGCGAGGATCTTTGATAATGAATGCTGATTTCCTATGGCAATGTTTCATGCAGATAAGCTCAATGGTTTGGCTGGTTTTACCCATGATGTACTAGGCCAAATCTACTACTTTTTGTAAGATTTTCCACTCAAAGACACTGATGTTCCTATACCAGGTCATAATGCAGCCAGTCAGCACATTTTACACCACACATCTATAGAAGTTTGCCAAGGCTTTTGATGAGAGGCTGAATCTTTGCAGACTCCCGTGGAAGCAGAGGAAATAAAGGGACCTATTCTTGTTGGTTGCCGGTGACTAGTGGTATTCTACAGTCAGAACTGGGACAATTTCTTTTCACATTATATGTCACTAATTTGGATGGTGGAATTGTTGGTTTGTGGCCACATTTGCAGACAATACAAAGATCGGTAGAGAGGCAGATGGTGTTGAGGAAGGTGGGAGTCTGCAAAAGGACTTAGACTAATTGGGAGAATGGACAAAAATGTGGCATATACAGTAGTTTAGGGAAGTGTATGGACATGCACTTTGGTGGAAGGAGTAAAGGTGTGGACTATGTTCTTAACAGGGAGAAAATTCAGAAATTAGTTCTGCAAAGGGACTTAGGTGTCCTTGTGCAGGTTTCCCACAATATTAAGCTGCAGGTGGAAAGGCAGATGCAATGTTAGGACTAGAATATTTATTTATTTATTTACTTAATGATTGAGATACAGTGCGCCCTTTGAGTCCAGCCAGCCAGCAATTCACCATTTAAAATCCTAGCCTAATCATGGGACAACTTACAATGATCAATTAACCGAGCAACTGGTACGTCTTTGGACTGTGGGAGGAAACAGGGGCACTCAGAGAAAACCCACCAGGTCACAGCGAGAACAGACAGCCAGTGGTGAAAAATGAACCCGAGTCGCCTGTACTGTAAAACCCTGTGTTAACCATTATGCTACCATGCCGTAAGAGCAAGGATGTAATGCTGAGTCTTTGTAAGTATGTTCAGAACACACTTGGAGTATCATGTGCAGTTTTGGGCCTCTTATTTGAGAAAAGATGTGCTGGCATTGGAGACCGTTCAGAGGAAGTTCAGAGAATCTCAGGGTAGTATACGGTGACATATACATCGATAATAAATGTACTTTGAACTTTGATTCATTAAACTCTACAAAACTGGAGCATCAAACAATATACTGGAAGAACTCAGGGGGTGGAACAACATCTGTGTGAGAAAGGGAATCATTGATATTCCTGTGAATCCCAGTATTAGGACAGGGTGCTGGGTTCTGATGCAGGATTGACGATTTCTATCCCCCCACAAGTGGTAGTCGACATGCTGCATTCCTCCAGCAGATTGTTTGTGGCTGTAGAATCAAACACCTACAATCTCTTGTGTCTTAGTTAAATTGGAGTCCATTCTGAGGTGAGAGGGCAGTATATATCCTGTATTAAACATCTCTCTTTGTCTTACATAATATGAAAAGTTATTCAGAGGATGTATAACAATTAGGAAGTAGACCTGACAAATATGTTGAGAAGTATTTTAATTCTGATAATACTTCAAGTAACTTGAACTTTACACTTATTGTTTATGGGACCTCTAGAATGCTTCTGTTCAATTCCTTTCTTATAGCACACAGGCAGTCTTTTATCACATTTTAAATGTTTCAAATAGTGGAATGGGAATGGATTTTTCAAATGGTTAAAGAAAAGATCATTTTCCAGCATACCAGCATTTCAAAAAGAACCTGTCAGTTCCAAGTCCATAGAATTTAAAGGTATTGTTTTCTTTGTCAGATCGTCTCATCACCTGCTTTCAAGCAAGAATCAGCTTTTAAATCAACCAATATACCCTACTGTGGCACTTACATGTTGCTGATGTGCTGTCTGCTGAGGAGGTCTTTAGGAAAGGAAAGTGGGGCGGGGGGTAACTGAAAACGTGAGCACTTACACCATCCAATTCTCTCCACCTCTTCATAAGAATTTAGCAGCTCATCCTAATAAGCACAGACCATTACAGAGAGAATCAAACACCCTGATGGTACTTACAGTCCCAAGGAGAAAGATGTATGCAGGAAGACCACCGTGCACCATTTGTAGTGTGGACTACAATGAAAAAGGTATCTTTGCATCATTTTGTATTGACTGTACTTTCTGATGTGCAGAGCAAAAATGCTTCTATGCATTCTTGAGCTATGTTTGCATGATAGATGGGTGTGCAGATTCATGTAATGAAGCTGTTACTCTGACACCCGAGTGACAATACTAACTGAGAAGCTCAGGGTCAAGTTGGAGGAGGTGTGGGTTGGACACTTATATTGATAGAATTTTACGGACATTAAACTTTGGCCCTTCTGTTTCTGCAGTAGACCAGGAGAGGTTTGGAATCAGAATCAGAATAAGATTTACTATGGACCTCATGTTGTGAAATTTGTTATTTTGTGGCAGCAGAACAGTGCAAGTCATAAAAATTACTCTAAGTTGCAATATGTAAATATATAGTCAAAAGAGGAATAATGAGGTCGTGTTTATGGGTTCATGGGCAGTTCATAAATCTGATGGCAGAGAAGAAGAAGCTGTTCCTAAAACATCGAGTGTGTGTCTTCAGGTTCCTGTACCTCCTCCCTAATGGTAGTAATGAGAAAAAGCATGTACTGGATGGTAAAATGGTTGCCACCTTTCTGAGGCACAGCCTTTTGAAGATATTCTCCCTGGTGGGGAGGCTTGTGCCCGTGATGGTTTTGGCTGAGCCTACAACCTCCTACAGCCTTTTTCGATCCTGCTTGTTGGAACCTCCATACCAGGCTACAGTAACAGTTGGAATTTGATTTGTGTGTTGATATACAGCACAGTGTTTCTGCCTGGATTGAAGTTCTGCATAATGTGGGTACATTCCTGTGGTTCTCATGATTAAAAAAAAGAAGCCACTTAGTCAATCGAACAATGGCCATTCATCCACTTACTTCCCTGTGCCCTGTTCTCTTTCACCAGATGTGTTGGATCTTGAGAATACTTTTCCAGAGAATGTTCTGGGCCCAAAGGTCACTAAATATTCAAGATTCCCTGTAACAGTTACTGACCTTCTATAGCCACAATTTTTCTGAGTCAATTACATGAAATGACTGTTGCAATCCAAATTCAATCATCCTAAAATCCACACGGGTAAATGTTGAGTCACGGATGTGAAGCATTTTCAAACTGGCTCAAGTTTTGTCCTTGGGTCTTCTTATTGAAAAATTATTTTGCTTGTCAGTGATCACAAAAGGGTCATGGAAGCAGTTGGAGCCAATGGCAACAGCAGAATAGGTTCAGGTGATTTGGCTTACCCCATCATCTCTGGTACAAAGCATGTTGGCCATTGTTGGATAGGTTAGTTGGGGTCAGCTATGATAATCTGAAAGATTTTAAGGATCTAGTGATCTATTCTTGCTCTTATTTTATTGTTTTCTTGAGTTTAAAAGTGAGGATTGGTTTTACACAAATTCAGATTATCCTCCCTCTTAAATCCAATGCTGGAGATGAAATTGGGAAACCATCAGATTGGAGACCAGACAGTTAATGAGATAAGGTAGTTCTCGTACAAGCTCAATGTATCACAATGAAAATTTTGCCCTGAAACTTCTGTCTTCTCATCTCCCAATGTAAATTCAGCAGGCATCACTGGAACTTTGAGAGAAATTATGTCAGTCCTGGACCAGATGGTGCTTCTTGTCATGACTTGTTCTCCACATTTTACATTATATTGCTCTGTTCTCTAATAGTGGATACATTCTAAAGGAATTTGTTGGTTGAGGTATGCATTAAGAGTTTTTTTGCTTGATGGGAGCCCTGCTGATTCTCTGGCACGTTCATGATAGGAGATTAAAAGAATCTCAGCAGAGTTATATAATAAAATTAAGAAAAAAGAATTTCAGTGCCTACTTTTTTTAATTTTACTGCCAAAATGATATTGGCTTTGATTTTCATATGTACCATTGCAACAAATGAGGAATGGAGCTAAATGTATAAACCGGAGCGATTCACCATGGCATTAACAGTAAATAATCAACAATGGAAAATGGTATTCTGCATTTAGCAAGAAATGAAAAAGTGCCATTTCACAACTTGATATAACTTGATAATCATTTTATTTTATCAAGGAATCAATTACTTGTCACATTTTATAAAGTTTGTTGTGAATTATTTAAGTGAAAACTCAAATTAAATGGAAGTATTTTCCCCTTGAGCGTGTCTCTATTTCCCTTGTGCGTGCTCATGAGAACAAGTGTCTTTTTTCTGAAGTATAATTTCCTTTTCAATAGGATTACTCATAACATTTGGAGTGTTTTTAAGTCAAATATACTGAGCTATAGATTGTTTCATTGCTGGCAGTGGGTCTTTACCTAGCCACTGACCTTGGCTGCCCATACACATAACCACACATTCTAGCACTTGTCTTGCCATTGGCTACAGCAGCAAATCCTGATTGAATTAAGCGCGGACGAGGAAATCTGCAGATGCTGGAAATTCAATCAACACACGCAAAATGCTGGTGGAACGCAGCAGGCCAGGCAGCATCTATAAGAAGAGGTACAGTCGGCATTTCGGGCTCGTCCTGACGAAGGGTCTCGGCCCGAAATGTCGACTGTACTTCTTCCTATGGATGCTGCCTGGCCTGCTGCGTTCCACCAGCATTTTGTGTGAATTAAGCAAGGGGCCAGATACCTTGCATTAGGCCCAAGCAGGGATCTCATTAATTTAAATCTTCATTAAAACAATCTCAGTTAAGAATTTTGGTTATTTTTATTTATTTCAGTGTACATTCATGTTTTAGATTGATGTTTTTCATCACATTTGTTATGATTTATTTTTTAATCAATTTTACTTTTTTCTTTATTTTTGTGTTCTATTTTAATCCCTCATCACTGAATATCAACTACATTAAGACACAGTGAAAATTACTTTGACAAATTTTGTTGTCGAGGGCTGTCCAGGGTAGGGGGCCTTTCGTTCTGTCTCAGGAGGCCTTGTTACCACTCATAGTCCAGCCTGCCTTGCAGTGGTGCTGAGTTTCTCCAGCACAGCACATCCTGTGGAGCTGTTTGCGGGGGGCATTGGATAACTACAGCCATAGTGTGGGCAGGGGATCGGACTGAGTATGATCCAGCTCAATATTTTTACGCATGGAAATTTTTCTATAAACTCAATGCCTTCACACACTAGAATTTGCCACAAGAAACTCTGATCTGAACTCTCCTGCTATGGCATTATAATGGATGTGGCAACTCCACCCACCTTATTAAAGCTCTGGAGGTTCTAGCTGCATCTGTTCCAAGCAGCTCCTTTACTTTCTTAGAGGTTTGTGCAGATTTGGCACGTCATCTAAAGTTGTGACAAACTTCTATAAATGCACAGCAGTGAGTATCCTGACTGTATGCGCCTCAGCCTGGTATGGAAACACCGATGCCCATGAATGGAAAAGCTTAGAAAAAGTGTGCCCACTCCATCACAGGAAAAGCCCTCCCTACCACAGAGCATATCTACATGGGCCACTGCCTCAAGAAAGAAGCATCCATCATCAAGGTCCACAAGGTCCATCCAGGCCATGCTCTCTTCTTTCTGCTGTCATTGGGAAGGAGGTACAGGGAGACTAAGGTCCCTCACCACCAGGTTCAGGAATGGTCATTATCCTTCAAGAATGAGGCTCCTGAACCACCTTAGACAACTTCACACACTTTAACACTGGATTGATTTCACAACCTATGAACTCTCTTTCAAGGGCTCTATAACTCTTGCTCTCAATATTATTTATTTACCTATTTATTTCCACAGGGATCAGTGTTGGGGCCGCTTCTTTTTACATTGTACATCAACAATTTGGATTATGGAATAGATGGCTTTGTGGCTAAGTTTGCTGACGATACGAAGAGCAAACGGAGAGTCTGCAGAGAGACTTGGATAGATTGGAAGAATGGGCAGAGAAGTGGCAAATGAAGTACAATGTTGGAAAGTGTATGGTTATGCACTTTGGCAGAAAAAATAAACGGGCAGACTATTATTTAAATGGGGAAAGAATTCAAAGTTCTGAGATGCAACGGGACTTGGGAGTCCTCATACAGAATTCCCTTAAAGTTAACCTCCAGGTTGAGTCGATAGTGAAGAAGGCGAATGCAATGTTGGCATTCATTTCTAGAGGAATAGAGTATAGGAGCAGGGATGTGATGTTGAGGCTCTATAAGGCGCTGGTGAGACCTCACTTGGAGTACTGTGGGCAGTTTTGGTCTCCTTATTTAAGAAAGGATGTGCTGACGTTGGAGAGGGTACAGAGAAGATTCACTAGAATGATTCCGGGAATGAGAGGGTTAACATATGAGGAACGTTTGTCCGCTCTTGGACTGTATTCCTTGGAGTTTAGAAGAATGAGGGGAGACCTCATAGAAACATTTTGAATGTTAAAAGGCATGGACAGAGTGGATGTGACGAAGTTGTTTCCCATGATGGGGGAGTCTAGTACGAGAGGGCATGACTTCAGGATTGAAGGGCGCCCTTTCAGAACAGAAATGCGAAGAAAATTTTTAGTCAGAGGGTGGTGAATCTATGGAATTTGTTGCCATGGGCAGCAGTGGAGGCCAAGTCATTGGGTGTATTTAAGGCAGAGATTGATAGGTATCTGTGTAGCCAGGGCATCAAAGGTTATGGTGAGAAGGCGGGGCAGTGGGACTAAATAGGATAAAATGGATCGGCTCATGATAAAATGGTGGAGCAGACTCGATGGGCCGAATGGCCTACTTCTGCTCCTTTGTCTTATAGTCTTATGGTCATCATTAAGGACCCCCTCTACCCAGGCATGCCCTTTGCTCATTACTACCATCAGAGAGAAGGTACAGGAGCCTGAAGTTATTGTGTAGTGACTTTGGGTTGATACCAGTTGTAGATGTTACTATCTGAACAACGTTTACCCTGTTCGTGTTCCATAGTCTTTCAATTTCCTCTTTTAATTCCGCATATTTCCGCATACATTTGGAAAAGCTACATCTATTAAGTAAGTTGCTCTTGCTTGTTTATCTTGTAATATTACATCGAGATGGCTATTATGGATTGTCCTATCCATGATAATGGCTCAGTCATAATATAATTTGTAAGACTCTGATTTTATTTTTCTACTATAAGCCTACTGACTCTCACAGCTATCTGGACTATTCCTCTTCTCACCCTGTCTCTTGCAAAAACGCCATCCCCTTCTCCCAATTCCTCCGTCTTCGCCGCATCTGCTCTCAGGATGAGGCTTTTCATTCTAGGACGAGGGAGATGTCTTCATTTTTTAAAGAAAGGGGCTTCTCTTCCTCCACTATCAACTCTGCTCTTAAACGCATCTCCCCCATTTCACGTACATCTGCACTCACTCCATCCTCCCGCCACCCCACTAGGAATAGTGTTCCCCTGGTTCTCACCTACCACCCCACCAGCCTCCGGGTCCAACATATTATTCTCCGTAACTTCCGCCGCCTCCAACGGGATCCCACCACTAAGCACATCTTTCCCTCCCCCCCTCGCTCTGCATTCCGCAGGGATCGCTCCCCACACAACTCCCTTGTCCATTCGTCCCCCCCCATCCCTCCCCACTGATCTCCCTCTTGGCACTTATCCGTGTAAGCGGAACAAGCGCTACACATGCCCTTACACTTCCTCCCTTACCACCATTCAGGGCCCCAAACAGTCCTTCCAGGTGAGGCAACACTTCACCTGTGAGTTGACTGGGGTGATATACTGCGTCCGGTGCTCCCGATGTGGCCTTTTATATATTGGCGAGACCCGGCGCAGACTGGGAGACCGCTTTGCTGAACATCTACGCTCTGTCCGCCAGAGAAAGCAGGATCTCCCAGTGGCCACACATTTTAATTCCACATCCCATTCCCATTCTGACATGTCTATCCA
Source organism: Mobula birostris (assembly GCF_030028105.1). Classification (NCBI taxonomy): domain Eukaryota; kingdom Metazoa; phylum Chordata; class Chondrichthyes; order Myliobatiformes; family Myliobatidae; genus Mobula; species Mobula birostris. The sequence continues at coordinate 23,738,845 of NC_092373.1, read as the reverse complement.
CGGCCTCCTCTACTGTAAAGATGAAGCCACACTCAGGTTGGAGGAACAACACCTTATATTCCGTCTGGGTAGCCTCCAACCTGATGGCATGAACATCGACTTCTCTAACTTCCGCTAAAGCCCCACCTCCCCCTCGTACCCCATCTGTTACTTATTTTTATGCACACATTCTTTCTCTCACTCTCCTTTTTCTCCCCCTGTCCCTCTGAATATACCTCTTGCCCATCCTCTGGGTCCCCCCCCCTTGTCTTTCTTCCCGGACCTCCTGTCCCATGATCCTCTCGTATCCCCTTTTGCCTATCACCTGTCCAGCTCTTGGCTCTATCCCTCCCCCTCCTGTCTTCTCCTATCATTTTGGATCTCCCCCTCCCCCTCCAACTTTCGAGTCCCTTACTCACTCTTCCTTCAGTTAGTCCTGACGAAGGGTCTCGGCCTGAAACGTCGACTGCACCTCTTCCTACAGATGCTGCTTGGTCTGCTGCGTTCATCAGCAACTTTGATGTGTGTTGCTTGAATTTCCAGCATCTGCAGAATTCCTGTTGTTTTCTGATTTTATTACTATTATTTGTGTTCTTTGTATTTGCATAGTTTGTCTTCTTTTGCATATTGGTTGTTTGTCAGTCTTTGTGTGTAGTTTTTTTATTGGTTCTATTGTATTTCTTTGTTCCACTGTGAATGGCTGCAAGAACATGAATCTCAGGACAGTATAGGTGAAATATTGTATACTGTATGCACTTTGATCATAAATTTACTTTGAAGTTTTAAAAGTTTGAAGTATGACCAATGGTGGATACGTGATGCAGTCTCAGGTTTCATGGATACATGAAGTTATTCTTAATTTTTCTCTTGGATTTAACACTTGCTACAGTGGTCTGTGGAGGGATACTCCAACATACTGTGTTCCTCTTAATATCCTAGGCATAGAGTTTAGCTTTTCACTGCTTCTGGCAAAACAACCCCAGTGAAACCCAACATAAACAAAAGATATATATATATATATATATATATATATAAAGTGTATCCCATTAGACCATCTGTAGGCATGATTTTCTCTAATCACACAGTACATGGCAAAATTATAATCAATTGTGTGATAATTTTCTGTGTTAATATTCCTAGTGAGACTGCCAATGTATTCTTTTGAGTCTAGTATTACTCAACTAGAAATACTGGTGGAAACCTTCCTCCTCTGTGTATGATGTTATGAGGCAATGATCCCTAGATAGTCTGAGTGTTTGGCAAACCACATTCAAATACTATTTATATTTATCGAATATGCAAAACATCACTATTTTTGACTACCCAATACTTAACTGATTCTTGGAACTTCAGGAAAGTTTTTATTCTCAGCATGTTGAAGATTTAAAATTTACTGTAGACCTTCCCAGACCAATGGATGACTACTTAATTTTAGACTGTAATCTGCACCACTGCAGGTGCCTTGGTTTGTGAGGAGATCAATGTTACACAATAGGTTCAACTATATTTGAAAAGCAAAAGTAAATACATCATGCATACTGTACACCCTGCTTTAGAGTATTGCATCAAACTGTAGTAACAACTTGCATGTAATCATTCCTTTTATCCAGCTTGTGATTTTTTTCCCCTTCATTTTCAATGGAGTTTGATAGATTTGTTATTAAGTGCTAAGGATTTGGGAAGCTGCGATCAAAGTTTAACAAATGAATATAATCTAAACAGGTTTACTTGAATTGTAACCAATAGATCCTAAGTGTAATGTAACATGGAGCATGTTTACCTATTTACCTCTTGGTTTTTCTCAGCTCTAGTCAATTCTCTGATGCATCTTAGAGACAATAGAGCATGACACCATGGAACCAGGCTCTTCGATCCATCTATTCCATGCTAAACTGTTATTCTGCCTACTCCCATCGACCTGCCCTTGGACCAGGGTCCTCCATATTCCTTCCGACCATGTACTTATCCGAACTTCTCGTGGAGTCACAGTGATCTACATTGTCTTGACATATTAACCTACATTGTTATATTAAAGGTGCCATACAAACTCAGTTGTCGCTCTTGAGTAGAGTTTTAGTTCATGAAAAGGTATATCCCATTGTCAAGTAAAATGATTCATACTATGTTACTTGACATCTTTCAGAAACTGAATAAACACCGGGTTTGGAACGTTTAAACATTAACATCTTTGCTTGATAAATTTGCTACTCTCTCTGAGATAAACAATGCAATGTGTGTTAGAGCGGTAGCACGCTACAGTGGAAACTGAATTAATCCTGATTCATCATTGCTTAAAACACACACTACAGTGGAAACTACCCAGACAGTGGAATTAGTGAGCTTGCCGAGCCAAATAAAACCCAGATAATGCCCTCATCCACATCTCCTCCATTTCCCGGACATCCATGCTCACCCAATTTTCCCACCACCTTGACAGTGATAGAGTTCCCCTTGTCCTTACCTATCAGCCCATGAGCTTCCGCATCCAACACAGCATTCTCTGCAGCTTCTGCCATTTCCAAAGGGATCCTATCACTAAACTTATCCTTACCACCCCCTCCCCCATCAATTTCTGCTATCCACAGGGATTGCTACTTCCCTCTATGATTCCCTTGTCCATTCGGCCCTACCCACTAATTTCCCTCCCGGCACTTATCCCCGCAAGTGATCGAAGTGCTACAACTGCCCTTCCACCTCCTTTCAGGGCCCCAAACCGTCCTTCCACGTGAGGTAACACTTCACTTGCAAATCTGCTGGGGTTGTCTGTTGTGTCCAGTGCTCCCGATGTGGCCTCCTCTACTTCGGTGGATTGTAAATTGGGGCACCACTTTACCAACCACCTCTGCTCCATCCACCAAAAGCAGAACTTTCCAGTGTGTCCCACCATATTAATTCTGGTTCCCATTCCCATTCTGACATATCCTGTGCCATGATGATGCCGCTCTCAGGGTGGAGGAGAAACATCTTATGCTCTGTCTAGGTAGCCTCCAAACTGATGACATCAACATCAATTTCTCCTCCCTGCCCCTCTTCTTCTATTCTCCTCTTTGACCTCTTACCTCTTCTCACCTGCCTATCATTTACCCCTGGGTCCCCTCCTCCTTCCCTTTCTCCAATGGTCCACTCTGCTCTCTGATCAGGTTCCTTCCTCTCCAACTCTCTACCTTTCCTACCCACCTAGCTTCACCTATCACCTTCTAACTACGCTCCTTCCCCACCCATGACCTTTTTATTCTGGTCTTCCCGCTTCCTTTCCAGTCCTGAAGAAGAGTCTTGTCCCAAAACATTGACGGTTTGTTCATTTCCATAGATGCTGCCTGACCTGCTGCGTTCCTCCAGCATTTTGTCTGTGTAGTAAATGAAACCATCTTGTTTTGTGCTTCCTGCAACGTTACACTTTTACGAACAATGTTAATCAGCTTGATACACTTCATGCTAAAACAACAAGTCTTCCTCATTATTAAAGTCATGTCTGAGAATAAGCTAAGTTTGGGGCAAAGTCTTTCTGTTAACCCCAGTTTGCTAAGGGACTGTACTGCTACTTGGGGAAACCACACTGTTGCCCTTGCACTAACTTTGAAAGGCTGCACTGTTGGCCAGTTCTTTATGTGGGTGCTCTTAAAAGCTCCTTCAGCAAGTATTTCCCTTTGACTATGTTTGATCTGACTTCATGTTATTAAAACAACCTGTGCGACATAATAGCCCCATTATGTTAGCATTCCCATCATAACACACACACTTGTTGCAAGAACTTTCTAAAGGGCACTGCCGAAGTGCCCCTTTAAAAAATATCAAAACCATCTTAAGAAAAATATATATACCTTACAGGGACTGTGAGCTTTGAAAACATTACCGTAAAAGGCTTACATTGTACAATGAAATTTTTATGATTTTCTGCTGCTTGTTTGCACTGTTCTACTCTTAACATTTATCGTAGCCAAATGTCTGACTGCCTGTGGAGTATAGATTAAGGAAAGTTATACTAATGTGCTTAGCACACTGCATTACTGTGCTGATTCATGGTGCCTCTGTGAATAACTACAAAAGAATGTGTTTCCAATAACAAACTCTTCACCTTACTGTTACCACAGACTGACAGAGCCTTTTCCCTTTTGTTGTTTCTTTTATTCTGAAACTCCCCAAATCCTCTTCATCTTGTCACATTCCAGCTAGTCAGATGTTTTGCAATAAGGCTTGTTACAAATGATTTATGTAATTGTCATGCTTTTCCGAGGTCAGGGGGGAATGATGTGGAGAAATAAAAAGATAGATATTTATTTTTAAAATCTGATCCATTTATCAATTCAGGAAGTTGACACTACCCACCAGCACCTCCTCCCACCAAGTTTCCTCTGTAATCACATACCTTAAAGAGCTGAGTTTTCATTCCTGCTCACCCCGGTGGATTTTAAATATTGTGTTGGTAATAACCTTTGCTAAAATCTCCTGTAGTTAATACATAGTCACGAATTAAAGTTTGGAGAGAAAATCAATGTCCTTTGTTCACGATGTATGCTGTGTAGTAAGCGTAATCGCTGGCCTAAAAAGCTGTGTTGAATTTGCCCCATCGCTTAATACTGCAATCCTTTAAGTTATAAATTGGTCAGGAAGTTAAGTGTGAGGTATACTGTAAGTTTGTTGAATGCAGTGTCTTATCTACTGATGTACCCTTTACAGTGGAAATAAGTAGTTTTAATAGTAGGCTGTTTACTTTATTGTCGCCAAACAATTGATACTAGAGCGTACAATCATCAGAGCGATATTTGACTCTGCGCTTCGCGCTCCCTGAATTACAAATATTATAAATTTAAATTATAAATCATAAATAGAAAATAGAAAAGGGAAAGTAAGGTAGTGCAAAAAAAAAACAAGAGGCAGGTCTGGATATTTGGAGGGTACGGCCCAGATCCGGGTCAGGATCCGTTCAGCAGTCTTATCACAGTTGGAAAGAAGCTTTTTTCCAAATCTGGCCGTACGAGTCTTCAAGCTCCTGAGCCTTCTCCCAGAGGTGGTTGATGTTTGAAGGCCTGTCCTGGAGCTGGAGGACTGTCTGTGCGTGTAGGTGGTTGGGATGGATAAGGGGGTTTGTTTTGCTCTGATTGCTTTGTTGGCTGTTGCTTTTTGCTTTGATGTGCTCTGTGTTGTTCTGCCAAGCACTGTTGGTGCCGGATTGTGCAGCAACACTTGCAGGTTGTCCCCAGCACATCATTGGGTGTGTTGGTTGTTATCACAAACAACAATTTTTATTGTATGTCTCCATGTACAGGTGATAAATAAATCTGAGGCATATTCTAGTAACTGTGACCAAGACTAGTATAGTCATAGTCATACTTTATTGATCCCGGGGGAAATTGGTTTTCGTTACAGTTGCACCATAAATAATTAAATAGTAATAAAACCATAAATAATTAAATAGCAATATGTAAATTATGCCAGGAAATAAGTCCAGGACTAGCCTATTAGCTCAGGGTATCTGACCCTCCAAGGGAGGAGTTGTAAAGTTTGATGACCACAGGCAGGAATGACTTCCTATGACGCTCAGTGTTGCATCTCGGAATAGAGATAGTGTGCACTGTTACAAATAATAATACTGCACTCATTTAAAAACTGGCTTACAGTTCTCAAGATCTACATTATAATATTTCATGTTAAGCCCCAGAAAATCAAAAGCTATTGTTGTTGTTGGTACGTATGTCCTGCAATGTTGTCCATTGTTCATTATTGATGTCTCCCAAGATTTCCTCCTGCCTTTTTGTTGAATGAAGAAAGTGCAGAACACCAATATTTTCACCATTGCAAGACAAGATGGCTGTGGGGGAAAATATAACAACGTTCTTTTCAGAAGTTGCTGGCAAAGACACTGTTAGCATCAGGCAACCCCGGCTAATGCTGACACCTTGTATCAAGAGCACCTTTAACTGGACTGTGAACAGTTCGCAATTTTTAGTCTGGAAATTGATTTGCACCCACCGAGTTGCATGGGACAGCTGCTTGATAGGAAGCAGTGACCCTTTTAATAGGGAAATCACTTCCACGTTCAATAATGCACAAGTCTGGAACCATGAGCACATCCAAGTCAGGCTTACACTTGATAAAGTCTTTATTTCATGTACTGAATGAGGATAGAGCCATGAGAAACCTGGAAGACCATGATTTATAGAGAGGGGCTGTGTAGGGGCATAGAAATGAGAAATTGTGTGGATCATTGATTGAAAGGGGATTAAAGTGGTAGCGGGTTAGATCTTGATGAAGTGAGTTGGAGGCCTTCAATAATGGATGGATGGTGATTAAAGTGGGGGACAATTAAAAGGTGAAGCGAGTTGGAGGCCTTCAATTTGCCATTCAATGTTTGCGGAGTGAGAGGAATGGGCTGGTAAAGCGCAAACTGCTCTTTGTTTATCAAGGGTTGATGGTGCATTGGTGGGATCAGGGACCGTGGTGGGGGTGAGCTTCAGGCTCTCTTCTGGTCAATATTTGTGGAGGGGGAGTAAGCCATGTTGTAGGGTACACTGGGACCTTGGGTGAGGTGATCTGAGCCTCGGGAGTTTCAGGTAATGAGGGCCTGAGGTCAATAGGTCAGGTCTCTTGTCCAGTAGAGCACAAATCTAGATGATTAAATTTCAGATTGGGTTTGATTGTAGACTTCCGGAGAGTGAAAACAGAGGTCTATGAGCCAGTAATCATCGGAGAATCAGAGGTGGAAAGGATCAGTAACTTTACATTCCTATCTTAGAAGACCTGTCCTGGACCCATCATATAAATATTATAGTGAAGAAAGCACAACAGCACCTTTACTTCAGGAGTCTGCAGAGATTCAGAATGTCATCCAAAGCCTTGGCAACTTCTACAGGTGTGTGGTGGAAAGTGTACTGACTGGCTACGTTACAACCTGGTATGGGAACACCAATGCCACTGAATGGAAATCTTCCAAAAGGTAGTGGATTCAGTCCAGTACATCACGGGTAAAACCCTTACAACCATTGAGCACATCTACGTGAAACGTTACCGTAGAAAAGCAGCATTCATTATCAAAGGTCCTTACCATTCATCACTGCTGCCATTAGGTAGAAGGTACAAGTGCCTCAGGACTCAGGCCACCAGGTTCAAGAACAGTTACTACCCTCAACCATCAGGCTCTTGAACAAAAGGGGATAGCTACACTCAATTAAGGACTATGTTTTTTTCCTATGTTTCTATGACTCTTTTATGTTGTTATTTCATGGTTGTTATTTATTTATATTGGCACAGTTTGTTTTCCATTGATTTTGTTTACAGTTGCTACTCTATAGATTGCCAAGTATGCCTGCAGAAAAAGAATGTACTCTGATAATAAACTTGATTTTGGCTTTGATTGCTTGTTCAATATTCTGGGATCTGTGCGTGCAGTATCTTAGCTCATTCAGCTTTCATATTATTTCATTTATGAAGAAACGGTGCATTTTTTAATTCGAAATCTGATCTGGAAGGTAAACATTAAAATCAATGGTGGTCAAAGGTGAACTCAGGGACTATAGGGTAGTGGAGATCTTCCAAACTGTATTGAACTTGTGTTCATTTGAATATCTCCCTGGAAGCAACATTGTCCCTGTTCCATAATGCCATGACATAGGAGCAGAATTACACCATTTGGCCCATTTACTCTGCTCTATCATTTGATCATGACTAATTTATTATCCCTCTCAACCCCATTCTCCTGCCTTCTCCCTGGAACATTCGATGCCCTTACTAATCAAGAACTTTTGCTTTAAATATACCTGATGACTTAGTCTCCATAGCTGTCTGTGGCAATGAATTTCACATATTCACCACCCTCTGGCTAAAGAAATTGTTTCTCATCTAGTTTAAAGTGATATCCTTGTATTCTGATGTTGTGCTCTCTGGTCATAGACTCCCCCACTATTCAAAGTATCTTCTCTATGTGTGCTCTATATAGGCCTTTCAATATTCGACAGGTTTCAATGAGATCCCCCCCTCAGTAAAAAATCTTGTTGCATGATAGCTTTGTATGACAACTGCTCTGCATGTGACCACAAGGAACTGTGGACATAGCTCAGCATATCACGGTTACCAGCCTCTCCTCAACGGACACTGTCTATATTTGTTCCTGGTTCAGTTAAGCAGCCAGGAAAATCAACACCCCACCTCACCCCACCCAGAATCTTCCATTAAGTAGAAGATACAAAAGCCTGAAAGCATGTAACACCAGGTTCAAGAACAGTTTCTACCTTGCTGCTGTAAAATTATTAAATCGTTCCCCTGCGCTGTACTTTTTTTTCAACAGTGCCCTGATGAGTGGTCTTGGCCTGAAATGTTGACTCTATCCCTTTCCATAGATGATCCTGACCTGTGGAGCTCCTCCAGTATTTTGTGTGTGTTACACCTTATTCTGTACTGTTATTGCTGTACCTTGTACTATTAGTAACTTGTTGTACTCTGTAATAATCATGGCCAAGGAAAGACCAAGATCGCCTCCATCATACGACACGGCACATGATGAACAAATGATTAATCCGATCTGTATGATCAGAAGGCAAGACAAACTTTTCACTGTATCCTGGTACATGTGACAATTATAAAACGATTCCAATTCCAACAACTAATCTGGTGAGCCCGTCTTACAAGTGCTCCCAATGCAATTATATCATCCTTCAGGTTCATGGATCAAAAGTGGACATCCTACTGCATGGGTGACATGGCCAAAGCTCTGCAAAATTGCATTAATTTCCTTCATACTCTTTGCAGTAAAGGCTGGAAAATTATTTGCCTTCCTAATTGTTTGCTGCACCTGCATGTAAACCATCTGCTCTCTGAAACCAAATGCTAGTGGGCAATTAATCTGTTTGGTGAGGTTAGTTGATGGATAAAATTGTTCAGGACATTTTGATAGATCTTTCCACTGGGTAATAGAAGTAAACAGTTCACTGTTAGTTCTACAGCTACAAATCCATTCAATCTACCCATGAACAACTTAATGTTTTAGTTCATCTAAAATGCAGGCTTGCCCACAGAAATCTTGAGAATGAACTATGGGAGATCTGAATTGTAACAACAACGAAAATAATGAACATATCAAATAGTGCTCAGTAATAACAAGTAATGTTTTCCAGATATCAGATTTGGATCCCCTATTACTTGTTCAGTGTCATGAATTATAAAGTTAACTTGCTGGTAAAAAAGAAGTGTCATTGATAACTGACTCTGGAAAAAACATGCCTTGACACAATATGATGCCTCCAGCTCATCATTCTGAAAAGACCATTCTCTCTGCAATTATTTAGTTCGTTTTGCAATCTCAAATATGGCAAGGCTTCTTCCTCCACAACCACAGGAGATACACCTGTTCTTTGATCTCTATCCTTTCCACCATTCATGAACACAGTCATTCCAAGTGAGGCAGCAGTTCCCTCATACTTCTTAAAATCTTCTGCGGTGCTCACAATGTAGCCTTCTTTACATCGGATAAACCAAACTCAGATTGGGTGACATCTTAGTGTAACATCTGTTTAAGGTTGCACAGACTGCCGCAAGTGTCCTGGAGTTTGCTAAATTAGTTCTCCTACCGACTCCCTCTGTGGTCATAAAAGCAAAAGAGAGGGCATATAATACACTGTAGCAAAAACTAGTGGGAAGTTAGGGGTTTGGGAAGCTTTTATAAACCAACAGGAGGCATCTAAGAAGCCATAAAGAGAGAAAAGATGAAATATGAATTAATCTAGTCAATAATATACAAAACAATACCAAAGTTTGCTCAGATGTATAAAGAGTAAAAGAGATTGGATATTGGACCATTAGAAAATGTTGTTCGGGAGGTAGTAACAGGGACAAAGATATGATGGAGGAACATAACAAGCATTTTGCTTCAGTCTTTACAGTGGAAATCACTAGCAGAATGCCAGAAATGCAAGAGTGTCAGGGTGCAAAAGTGAGTGTAGTTGCGACTACTAAAGAGAAGGTGCTAGGGAATCTAAAAGGTCTGAAGCTGCATAAGTTACCTGGTCCAGAGGAACTACACCACAGGGTTCTGAAAGGGGTAGCTGAAGAGACTGTGGAAGCATTAGTAATGATTTTCAAGGATCACTAGATTTTGGAATGGTTCTTGAGGATGCGAAAATTGCAAACATCACTCCAATCTTTAAGAAGGGAGGGAGGCAGAAGAGAGAAAATTATAGGCCAGTTAGCTGACTTCAGTAGTTGAAAGATATTGGAGTCTATTATTCAGGGTACTTGGAGGCACATAATAAAGCAGGCTAAAGTCAACATGGTTTTCTAAAGGGGAAATCTTGTCTAACAAATCTGTTGGAATTCTTTGAGGAAATAACAAGCAAGGTAGACAAAAGAGAGTCAGTGGATGTTGTTTACTTGGATTTTCAGTAGGCCTTTGGCAATTTGCTGCACATGAGGCTGCATAACAAGGTAAGATCACATGATATTAGAAGAAAGGTACTAGAATGGGTTGAAGATTGACTGATTGGCAGGAGGCAAAGAATGAAAATAAAGAGGCCCTTTTCTGGTTGGCTGCTGCTGGCTAATGCGTATCAGAGGGGTGGGTGTTGGGACCACTTTTTTCCTTCTGGATGTCAATGATTTGGATGAAGGGATTGCTGGCTTTGAGGCCAATTTTGTGGATGATATGAAGCAAGCTGAAAGGGCAAGTAGTGTTGGGGAAGCAGAGTGTCTGCAGAAGAACTTAGATAGATTGGGAGAATGGACAAAGAAATGGCAGACAGAAGATAAGAGGGAAGTGCGTGGTCATGCATTTTGGCAGAAGGCTAAGGAGATGGACTATTTTGTAAATGAGGAGAAAATTCTAAAATCTGAGGTGCAGAGGACTTGGGAGTCTCATGCAGCATTTCCTAAAGGTTAACTTGTGGGCTGAGTTGGTGGTAAGGAAAGCAAAAGCAATTTTGGCATTCATTTTGAGAGGACTAGAATATGAGAGCAAGGACGTGATTCTGAGTCTTTATAAATTGCCGGTTAAACCACACTTGGAGTGATGTGAGCAATTTTGGATGCCTTATTTAAGAGAGAATATCCTGCCAGTGAAGACAGTCCAGAGGATGTTCATGAAAATGATCGCAGGAATGAAAGGGTTAACATTTGAAGAGCATTTGATGGTTCTGGGCCTGTACTTGCTGAAATTTAGAAGAGGGGAGAGCACATTGAAACCTATCGAATATTGAAAAGTCTGCATAGCATCAATAGGCAGAGGATGTTTCCTATGGTGAGTGTGTCCAAGACCAGAGGACACAGCCTTAGAATTAGGATTGCCCCTTTAGAACAGAGATAAGGAAAAAAAAAGATGAAGGTGGTGAATCTGTGGAATTCTTTATCACAGACAGTTTGCAGGCTAAGTTATTGGAGGTTGATAGGTCTATAATAAATCAGAGTGTCAAATATTATGCAGAGAAGGTAGAGATTATATAGTTGAGTACAAAAATAAATCAGCCATGATGGAATGGTGGAGCAGACTTAATGGGCCAAATGGCCTAATTCTACTCATAGGCCTTATGGTCTTACAGACCTATCTGTTTACAGACTCCTGCAATACAATTGCAGGTATAAGTCATATGTGAAGAGTAGTACTTCACCTTCTAACTGGGCACATAGCCGTCTTCCAGATTCTCCATTTTCAGAAAAATAGCCTTTATCTGTAGCAGAACTGGCTACTTCTGCAGTAAGCCATCCACCTGTGATATTTCCTCAGTTTTTCTCGATTCATTAGCACAGCCTGTCCTGCTGGGCATGTCTCACAGCCCTGCTAATTACCACACATTATGCCTCTGTTTATATTATCAATATCTATCAGCACCCATTAACCCACCTTTGCAACTTAACCCCACTAGCATTCTGGAAGAACCTTATCACAATTTTTAAATCAATATAAACTTTATTCATAATAAAAAATACTATTTACAAGAATAAACTGTGCATTGCTTTTTCATTCTGACATTCATCGACAATGTGTTACGTAGTGCTCAATTACATTTTCTAAAACCATTAGGAGTGTTGTCACTCATGTGGCCCCCTGGCGTTATACACAACTCCAATAATTGAGAGGCTACCTCAGCAAAACATATCCATCCGTTTCCAGTCGTTGAAGAACCTTATACTGTGGTTGTCTCCCACCGAGCCCTTGTGGTAACTGGACACATTGTCCCCCTTCAACTCTGACTTGCCAAGGGCCCATTCCCACTATCTCTTTATATGTACTATGTTAGAGTAATCCATTCTCTCTTTAAACTTACTAAGCTTAGTAGGAATATTTTTTAGAGCTTGTGTAACATCCAATAAAGTAAATCAAAAAAGTGTTGGGATACTAGTAATGAATAATATCTCATTGTCTGTTAAACGTAATTATTAATATCTGGACACTGAAAATGTAGACTGCACTGGATTATGGGGGTTTTACTGTCTAAAGCATGTCTCATTTGTCTAAGACTATCAACTCATAGCCAATGCCATTAGTTTGCCAATCTCATGTATCCAAATGGATTTGAAGTGCTGCCCCCAGGAACAGTTGTTATTATAGTGCAATTTCCATGAAGAACCATTACATTTGATGTAAAGTTACTTTTTTTCTTGAGATAGCCCATGCTTGATCTATTAATAGAGATACCTTTTTTCATTCATTTCTGAAACATGGGCAAATCAAACGAAGTCCTCCATTTACTGAAAATATTGAAAGCTAAAATAAATCAACGACTCTGATTGGAAGTCGAGAATCACTTTGTCATAGAGCACTACAGCACAGAAACCGGCCCTTCACCTCTAGTACTGTTATTCTGCCTAGTCCCATTGACCTGAACCTGCTCCATAGCCCTCCGTACCTCTCCCATCCATGTACTCGCCCATATTTATTTATATTATTTGAGATGCAGCTCAGAACATTGCCTTCTGGCCCTTCAAACCATGCAACCCTGCAATCCCCTGATTAATCCTAGCCTAATCATGGGAAAATTTACAATGATCAATTAACCCTAGTGCGGCTTTGGACTGAGGGAAAGGAAACTGGAGCACTTGGACGGAACCACACGTGTCATGGGGAGAATGTACAAACTACTTACAGGCAACAGTGGGGATTGAACCTGTACTGTAAAGTGTCATGCTAACTACATTACCATGCTGCCCCATTTACCTATATTCTCCACTTCTGCTGGCAGCTCATCCTATGCTCTCACTATCCTCTGAGTGAAGAAGTCCCCCTCAGAATGTTTCTTCCTTAAATATTTCTCCTTTCACTCTGAACCTATGACCTCTAGTTCTAGATAAATTGCAACTGTTTACAACTAGATTGCTCGATACAGGCAACTGCACAATAAGTTACCCCCCCCCCCCAGTTGTTAATGCCACTTCCTGGATCTGCCAGAAAATTAAATTGGCCCATTTCAGTTGCTAGCCATTGAATAAATTTCAGTTTTTGACTGATTTTAAAAAGTGCATGAATTAACAAAGGTTTATTCAATATTTTAACCTAATCTTGCTTACTTTGAAAATACTAATGAGACTTTTTTATTGTGGGAACTGCTCTGGGTTAGCAAACAGTTGGTTAACAGGTCTCTAATATCCAAAATTAATAAGGTGGAAAAAATCCCAAGGATTTCATCCCTTCATTGACCAATTTGGCACACTTTGACATTGAGTGCAAACTCCTAGAAAAAGTACGACTTGGTACATTTGTGCATTGCTGCTATTGGAAGTTCTATGGTTTATTTTAATAACATTTTGAAATGAATTTTTGTTACTCACTGTGATACTCTTTATTTCACAGCAGCAGCTCGGTGGCGTTCCAATTAATGGGTTTGGATTTGTGATGAGTGAAGAGCATATATTTGATTGTCGCATTCAGTCAGTTGTAACTTTAATAAAGCACTACTTGTTAGCTAATGTGGTTTGTATTGTACTATGAAACCAAACACACCATGACTTCAGGAAATATATAAGAAAAAACACTTGGTTACTGTTTATGGGCCTGTCCATGTTGTGGAATAACCATCATCAAAGCCAAAAATTAAAGTCAAGTTTGTTGTCATACGCACAAGTGCATGTATACTCAGTTGCCACTTTATTAAGGTCTTTTACTGCTGTAGCCCAACCACTTCAGGATTCAATGTGTTGTGTGTTCAGAGATGCTCTCCTGAAAATTGTTGTTGTAACGAGTGGTTATTTGAGTTACTGTCACCTTCCTGTCAGGTTGAATCAGTCTGGCCATTCTCCTCTGACCTCTCTCATTAACAGGGCATTTTGTCTGTAGAAGTGCCACTCACTGGATGTTCATTGTTTTCACACCACTCTCTGAAAATTTGAGAGACTGCTGAGTGTGAAAATCCTTGGAGATCAACAGTTTCTGAGTTACTTAAATCACCCTGTCTGGCATCAACAATCATTCCACGCTCAAATTCACTAAGATCACATTTCTTCCCCTTTCTGATGTTTGGTCTGAACAACAGTTGCACATCTTGACCATGTCTACATGCTTTTATGCACTGAGTTGGTGCCTCATGATTGGCTGATTAGATATTTGCATTAAACAGTCATGTGTACCTAATAAAGTGGCCACCATGTGTATGCACAGATGCAATGTAAAACTTACCTGCAGCACCATCACAGGCATATAGCATCATATAAGCAACATTCATAAGAAAAGCAAAAAGTGAAACATAATTTGTACAGATTTTTTTTCCAAGATAGAACGTAATTAAAACAAAAATACTTACCAATTTTAATTCAAATTGATCAAAATGGTCATAGCACTGCTAAACTCTAGTGATAACCATATAACAATTACAGCAGGGAAACAGGCCACCTCTGCCCTTCAATTCCATGCCGAACGCTTACTCTCACCTAGTCCCATCTACCTGCACTCAGCCAATAAGCCTCCATTCCTTTCCTGTCCATATACCTAAAGAAATTTTTTTTAAATGACAAAATCGAACCTGCCTCTACCACTTCTACTGGAAGCTCGTTCCACACAGCTACCACTCTCTGAGTAAACAAGTTCCCCCTTGTGTTCCCCCTAAACTTTTGCCCCTTAACTCTCAACTCATGTCCTCTTGTTTGAATCTCCCCCACTCTCAATGGAAACAAAAGGAGGTAGCTATTCCTGAACCTGGTGGTGTGGTAACGCAGTCTTCTCTATCTCTTGCCTGTTGGTGACAAAGAGAAGATAGCATTGTCCATATGGTGGGGATCTTTGATGATGGAGCATATGCAAGATGGTGGGGATCTTTGCTGATGTATGCTGCCTTCTTGAGGCAGTGTCTCCATACTAATGACAGGTGGGAGGGATGTGTCTGTGAAGTATTGGGCTGAGTCCACTACTCTGCAGCTTTTATCTCCCTGCACGTTCAGATTGCTGTACCAGACCATGATGCAACTAGTTAGGATAATATAACAAGGCCAGCAGGATGCTGGGAGTGGCAGAGCTTTAGAAGTAGGGAAAACGGTGGACGTTCCACAAAGCTTGCCCTTGGTGCAATCACAATCTATTCCATTGTCGAAACCTTCTAAAGCAGAAGCTCCTCAAACATTTGTATTGTGGACCCACTTTCAGATTTACCATCAACTTACATATTTCTACTGATATACAATCTATCTCCTTACCCATTAAATGCTAATTATTATTATAGTTTTAAAAATGTAATAATTGATGCATTTTCTTTCAATCAACATCATTTAATAAATAACTGAATTATTTTACTTGCTGTGTGGTCAATTGCACTGAAGAAAATAACTTAAGGAAACTTCATGTGCTCTCTCCCCATCGGATGAGAACAGCATCTAATTCATTCTTCATTATAGTTTTATTCTTTTAAATTAGGTTCGGATGCAGTTTTGTTGCTCAGATATGTCTGAGTGTTGGTTTTAAAAATAGCTTGCTCTAGACTTCCACACATACACACACATACAGACTTTATTGTAGAATATAGATCACTACAGCACAGTACAGACCCTTCAGCCTATAAAGTGGCAACATTTTAATCTGCTCTAAGATCACTTTAACCCTTCCCTCTGACACATCCTTCATCTTTCCATCATCCATGTGCCTATCAAACAGTTTCTTCAATGCCCTAATGTATCTGCCTCTACCACCAAGCCTGGTAGGACACTGCACTCACTCTCCACTCTCTGTATATACAGTGTAGCTCTGACATCCCCTTGTATTATATTTCCTTGTATTATCAATTTCCACAATGTGAAAAAGTCTCTGGCTATCCACTCAGTCTATGCCTCTTATCATCATATACACCTCTATCGAGTCACCTCTCAGCCTCCTTCAGCCCCAAGCCATCAGACTCCTCAATACCCAGAGCCTGGCTTGACACCAACCTACTATGCCCTCTACTGTGCCTACTGTCTTGTTTATTATTTGTTATTATTTATTGTGGTGCCAGCACTGTTTTGTGCACTTTATGCAGTCCTGGATAGGTCTGTAGTCTAGTGTAGTTTTTGTGTTTTTTCTTACGTAGTTCAGTGTAGTTTTTGTATTGTTTCATGTAGCACCATGGTCCTGGAAAGCGCTGTCTCATTTTAACTATGTTCTGTACCAGCAGTTGTGGTTGAAATGACAATAAAAAGTGACTTGGCTTGAAGAGTAAACCGTAGCTTGCTCAACCTATCCTCATAAAATATGCTTTCAAATCCAGGCATCATCCTGGTAAATCTCCTCTGCACCCTCTTTTAAAGCTTCCACATCCTTCCTATAGTGAAGTAACCAGAAACAAACACAATATTCTATGTGTGGTCTAACCAGGGTTTGATAGAGCTACATTATTACCTTGATGCTTTTGAACTTGTTCTTCCAACTATTGACGGCGAACACACTGTACACCTTGTTAACCCCAGGTATTCGCGTACTCCTGTTAGGATGTGGACTGCATTTCAGAAATTTGCTGAGCTTAGTTGGATCCACTCTCGACTCCAGCTGCCGTGATTAAGGGGTGCAATCAACTCAAGATTTGACAAGCAAAAAGAATTAGGCTGGTACAGCACTTTAGAACCATACTGATCAAATACTGTACTGTCAGGATGTGCTGTCTTTGATCAGGATTCAAATCAATCATCTCTCAGGTGGATGTTAGAGATCCCAAGGCAGAAGAGGAGAAAAGTTACACCTGAAGTTCTGGCCAATATTTATCCATCAATCAACACAGCTGAAAGAGATTGTTTGTGCGATATCACATTGGGACTTGCTATGTGTAAATTGGCTGCCCTTATAACAGAGATTACATCACCAAATGGTTTTAATTTATTAAATGCTTTGGGATGACTGGGGTCCCTAAAATACACATCATTAATGCAGGCCTTCCGTTCTTTTATTTTGTTAAACTATGGTTAATCATTGCAAATATCTGTGATGTACACCCACAAGGTTATGGCCCAAATATCTGTGGTGGTTGGATGCTGGTTGTCCACTGCCAGACTTGTCAGAGCTTTGTCCATATTATGTCTGATAAAAATAGGCATAAAACATAAAGTGATCCTCTCATGGACGCGTGTAGACCATAAATTGCACAAGACGCTTTATGCTCTCTGAAGTTTTTTTGGTGATTTATCATTCATGCTTTGCTTGTTCTCCCACCTTCGCCCCCAGAACTTGCCAATCTTTGTGTCTCCCTCCTGCAGACCCCTGTCAATGACATGCTGAATATGTTAAGACTTGTTACAACAAAGCAGGTTGTTAAGGAGTTAATGCAAGTTTTAACATGCAATATGCTGTACATTTCTGGTGAATTGAATGGAGACTTACATTTGCAACATGAAATAACTTTGCTGAGCAATTTACCTACATTTAGCAATTTTGCCAGCATCAAATTTATTTACATCTATTTTAACATCAGCGACTAACTTCACACATGGACACATGCATGCACACACACACACACATACACACAATGCACATATGTGCACAACACATACATGCCTGCATACTGCTCACGTGCGCGCGCGTGCACACACACACACACACTTATACAGAGGATTAAATGCAAAGCAATATTCTATCACCTGTCACATAAGCAACAACACTAACTGCTATAGAAAGAGACTTGCAGTCAGCACTTACTTTTAACAAACGTCAATACAATTAGCTGAACTTGACCTAATCCCAGGTTATTCCTGGTGTGCTAGTTTAGGACAGCTGCCTTTCCTAACATTGGCTTCCCTGCTATGCAGTCTGCTGGGGTTCTGACACGTTACCATGATTCCTGCCCTCTGACTCAATCAGAGCTTCCAGCCTCCCTTCTTGCCCCATGCAACCACACAGTTAATGAACTCTGCACGTGACTTAAAGATGTCAGCATGGAGCCCACTGTGAAAAGCTCCATTGTTTCTATCACTTTGATTGACCCTTTGTACTTTTGAACTCCAAAATCAATATGGTTACCTAGGAACCATCTTTTATTAATATTTCTTAGAACACAATTGCCTAAATACCTTTAGTCTCCGAAATGACTTCAATTAATAACTATAACGCTATTCAGTACTGCCCAAAACAAGGATTTAGTTGAAAATTCCTTTGATGGAAATTGCTACAATTACTCAAACTGCGTGGTCAAATATATCGTTCATCAAATTACCCATGGTTTAATTTTAAACTAAAATGTTTTATACCTGTTTCACATTTATCTCATCTGCTCTTCAAATTTTATTTCTCAAAAAGCATCAGCATTCAATTGCTTTGTGAATAGTACTGTGAATCTGAAATAAGAAATACAGAAATTTGAAGTAACAGCCAAGAAAAAAACATTGCCTGAATTCAATTTCAAGCCTCATGGGCAATTTTGCACTCTGCAAAGGTATTTTGATATCTTTAGAGTAATTTTGATTGTGGTTGTTATGTAAGATGGGTGATGTGACACCTTAGGCATGTCATACATCTCAACCACCTTCCATTTCCATTTGCCAAATCAGAATGGGTATACCATGGAGAGCATTCTAACAGGCTGCAACAATGTCTGGTAAGGGGGATGGAGGAGGGGGTGCTACTGCACAATATCGAAACAAGCTGCAGTGCGTTGTAAACTTAGTCAGATCCATCATTGTACTAGCCTCCATAGTATCCAGGACATCTTCAAGGAGCAGTGCCTCAAAAAGATGGTGTCCATCATTAAAGACCCCTACCACCCAGGACATCCCTTTTCTCATTGATCCCAGCAGGAAGGAAGCACACACTCATCGATTCAGGAGCAGCTTCTTCCCACCTGCCATCAAATTTCTGAATGGACATTGAACCCATGACCACTACATCACTACTTTAAAAGATTTTTTTTGCACTACTTATTTAATTTGCATTAAATTCACAGTTTTTTCTGTATGATTATGAATTGCATTGCACTGCGGCTGCAAAGTTAACAAATACCACGACACATGCCGGTGATATGTGGGTTTTCTGTTAAATGACATGGTTTACAATTGTTCAGAAAAACAATGTAAATCAATGATGCTTTAACATACATGAGGCAAAGTTGAGATGTGGACATTGAAAGTTATGAAGAAACATTGAGTGTGGGTCTTTAGTCTCCTGTACCTATGAGAGGAGGACTTGTCCCAGATGATGAGAATCCTTAATGACGGATGTCACCCTTCTGAGGCAACACACCACCTTTTGAAGATGTCCCTGATGGTGGGCAAGGTTGTGCCTGTGATACCGCACTCCGCAGCCTCCATACCAGGCAGTGATGCATCCAGTCAGAATGTTCTCCATGGTACGTGTGTAAAAATTTGCTATAGCATTTGTTGACATCCCAGAAATATGGACTGAGAAATCCTTCTAAAGAAGATCGAACAGGAGGAGCTAAGTACAGCCCGACATGAAATTGCTCCAGATATTGTTTATGATCATGTTGGATCATGTGGGCTGCTTACAAACATGATCTATGCTTTACACCATCTCCACTTGGGGTACATCAAGGGCATTGGTCCTTACCATCTTACCTATGGTTCATTTATTCACTCAATGATTCAAGACCTCACCTGACTGATCCATCCTCAGTTATCAGCGAATGGAGTGATTGTTAGGTCATTTTAAGGTGGGGGGAGTTAGAAGTTTCAGGGGGATCTGGAGCGTTACATGGGCCACACCAATTAAGGATGACAGACTTTCTTTGTTAAAGAATTACAAAACTAAGTGAAATTTTGCAATTAACAACTTGAGTGAAATCAAATTTATTATCACGTGCGTAAGTATGGTGTGATATCTGCACAATAAAAAGCTTCCTTGCAGCAGCATCGTACATTCTGTAGGTTCAGGCGATGCACAGAATATAACTTATACAATGCAGTGAAGAAATACATAAAAAATGGTGCATAATTAAGTCCTTGAGTGCAAATAAAAGACAATTAGAGAGTATTGTCTCCATGGTAGTGCAAGAGTTGGTCTATACTTTCCATTGCTGGAGGAAATCAGCGGGTCAGATCTAAAAAGGGAAATGATCAGTCAATATTTCCAACTGAGACCTTTCACCAGGACTGGAAAAGAAGTGGGAGGGGGCAGAAGCCAGAACAAAAGGTTGCAGGGTGTGGGAGAGGCATGAGCTGGCACGGGGGGGGGGGGGAGGGGGAGGGGGGTAGGTGAATCTAGATGAAGGAGGAAGGTGATTAGGGACAGGATTACAGGAAAGTGGGAAAGATGTGGAAAGTGATAGGTGGAAAAAGAAAAAGGCTGATAAAGATGGAATCTAATAGGAGAGCAGCGTGGACTGTGGAATAAAGAGAAAGAGATGGTGACTCAGAGAGAGAAAGGTATGGGTGCTGGGCAGGTCATAAGGAAAAGGAAGGGGAAAGGTAAGACCATAAGACATAGGAGCAGAATTAGGCCATTTGGCCTATCGTATCAGCTCCACCATTCCATCATGTCTGATCCAATTTTCCTTTCAGTCCCAATTTTCTGCCTTCTCTCTGTATCCATTCATGCCCTGTCCAGTCAAGAATCTATCTATCTCTACCTTAAATATACAAAAAGACTTAGCCTCTGCAGCTGCCCGTGGCAAAGAGTTCCACAGATTCACCACTCTCTGGCTAAAAACATTCCTCCTCATCTCTATTCTAAAGGGACGCCCCTTTATTCTGAGGCTGTGTCCTCTGGTCTTTGACTCTTCCACCATAGGAAACATCCTCTCCATGTCCATTCTATTAAGGCCTTTCACCATTCGATAGGTTTCAATTATGTCACCCCTCATTCTTCTGAATGGAGTGAGGGTAGTTGTGCAGAAAATAGAGGAGATCGCCGGTGAGGGTTGCATTGATAGCAGCGGTAGGGAAATCCCCAATTTTTCTGAAAAAAAAGAGGAACTCTTGGATGTCCTGGAATGAAAAGTCTCAACCTGAGAACTAGGGAGCAGAAAGGTAGCCTGACTGTGTAGGAAATCGGCTGGTCCTGGACTTATTTCCTGGCATAATTTACATATTACTATTTAATTATTTATGGTTTTATTAGTATTTAATTATTTATGGTGCAACTTTAACGAAAACCAATTTCCCCCGGGATCAATAAAGTATGACTATGACAATGACTATGACTAAGCTTCTCTACTTCCTGCCCTGGCAGTAGCAGCAAGGTGAAGCCATTACTCGGATGGTGCTACCTTCTTGGTCAGTGCCTCCTATAGGTGGAAGGCGATGCTTGTGATGGAGCAGGGTGTGACTGATAAATTCAGCATCCTGTTGTGTTCCTGTGTGTTATTGTATCAGGCTGTGACACAATCTCTACTTCTATATCACTGTTGCTTTACTTTCTTAACCTAGATTTACTTAGTTATTTGAATTTAAACTCCATGGTTGTCTTGGTGTGATTTGAACTCATGCCCTTAAATCAATGGCCCAGGTCTCCGATTATTAAACTAGCATCTTACCCGATAAGCTTGCTTTGTCTTGAGTATCCTGAGTACTTTCCAATGATGCATTTCTCATTTGCCCTTCCCCAAGTAGGAGATAATTCCATCAAATTTCTATTTGACAGAAGACTGAGTTCCTACGGACTGAGCATCAGGACTGGAAAAATCAAGGAAATTACAGAAGTGTTTAGGCTTGTGATTCTGATCAAGTTAATCCTCTTTACATTGGCTGTTATTGGCTTCAGCATTCCTTTTGACTAACTTAATCAGAAATCATTTGGAGTTTATTTTAGTGAAGACAGTGAAGAAATTGTTAATGTTACAATTTTATCCAGAAGGAAGTATTTTAATTGCTCATGAGCCACAAGATGCACGTACAGACTGTAGATAAATTCAAGAGTATCTTACATGGAATTAAACAAGCAACACACGCAAATGCTGGAGGAACTCAGCAGGCCAGGCAGCATCTGTGGGGAAGAGTACAGTCGACGTTTCGGGCCAAGACCCTTCAACAGGACTGGAGAAAAAAAGATGAGGAGTAGAGTTAAAAGGTGGGGGGGAGGGGAGGGAGCAACAAGGTGAGAGGTGAAACTGGTGGGAGGGGAGTGGTGAAGTAAAGAGCTGGGAAGTTAATTGGTGAAAGAGATACAGGGCTGGAGAAGAGGGAGTCTGATAAGTGAGGATAGAAGATCATGGAAGAAAGAAAAGGGAAGAAATGGGCAGACAAGGAGATAAGGCAAGAGAGGGAAATGGGAATGGGGAATGGTGAAGGGGGGGAGGTGCCATTACTGGAAATTTCCTAGTTCTTTACTTCACCCCTCCCCCTCCCAGTTTCACTTATCACCTTATATTTCTCCCTCCCCTACACCCACCTTTTAACTCTACTCCTCACCCTGCCAAAGGGTCTCAACCCAAAATGTTGACTGTACTCTTCCACAGATGCAATCTTGCCTGCTGAGTTCCTCCAGCATTTCTTGCATGTTGCTTGGATTTCTAGCATCCGTAGATTTTCTCTTGTTTGTGACTGGAATTAAACAAGTGATCTATTAAAGTTCGCTCTAAGCACAATATAACATCAACAAATATAACTTCCATTTATTTGCAGTAACATTTCTTCGTCACAAATTACTAGCTAAATTATCATTTCACAATAGCAAAAGTCACCTGCATGAAAATACAGCAGGACAAGCTATATATATGTTTTTAGTCAAATGTGACATAGGTAATGGCAAGACGTATATTTATTGTTGGGTAAGGCTAAAAAATGACTTAGAAGATGTCATTCATGCCTGTTCAAATTTAAATTAACTAAATCTTTTTACTTTGCATGATAAGTTAATGAACTTATTGAGTTATTAACTTCAAACTTTCTGCATAATTACTCAAAGAGTTGAACTGCATGTGAATGTAAAGAGAGCTGTATAACTCATCTTCTACCTTAGGCCACAAACTTATCAATCACCCCATCTGTGGACACTTTCTGGAGGTCCAAGATCCATGTGCTCCACGACCACTGGACTAAGTGTGTGAATATAGGAGGGGACTATGTTGAAAAATAAATGTGCTGTACCTTAGGCCACAAACTTATTGATCACCCTTCATATAACACTATCTCATATTTAAAAATAAAGGGAACATGAACAATATTTTTCCTGTGTCCATAAACATGAAACCAATGAATATTGATCTGATGTGTTACATATAAAATATAGTCATATGGTAAAAAGCAGAGCTGTGTGTGCCCCTTCCATTAGTGCGAAAGGCTTTCCATATTATGAAACGTAGCATCGGTGAATATCGTCCTTTTGTTCTAGGCACAAGTTTTTGTCCCTTTAATCTTCGCTCTTGTCATCTCACATCCTGAAGCAGCCCACGTCCTGCTGGTTGGCCTAGTGGTAGCCTCCCACTGGGACTTTTATACTGCCAGGTGTCATCGCTTCCACATTCAGCTGATAAACACTAAGTATTACTTGTCAGGAAGAGCATTTGCATTACGGCCTTTGCCTCTGAATCAAAAGGTATTACAAAGATGTCAAAGACAAGTACCTAATAGTGACTAAGCAGTTTCCACATTTCACCATTTCTGTCTTGACTTCTAGGCTGGTTGTATTGGCCTCCTGCAGGTAAGTGTAATAATTTCAGCTTCAGAGCCAGGATCATTCCACACCTTTTTATCATAAAAGGTGGGATTGGCCATTGTCTCTGATTGTCCATCAGGTCTAATCCCTACTCTGCATGAGGTATTTTAGCATAATTGCAGTGAAAGGAATGAAATGTGCATTGTGCTGTTCCAAAATGATGCAGTCCTTTCTTGGTATAAAAAAAGATGGCCTTATTTAATGCATTAATTCAGTAGTTACATGTTTCTCTAAAGAAAAATACATTAAGCCAGTAGTCTTTTCATCCTTTGTGGTGTATTAGATGCTATTGCTCCTTCACTCACTAAGCTCCGAGTGGCACTGTAATATGCACCATTAGTATTAACTCGCATCAAAGGACAAGCAACTAATACCGGTGGCTGGTACAAAGGAAACTTTTAGCTTTTCCCACCCTGCTGTTTCCCAGATAATGTCATGTGAACAGAGCAGCTTTTTTAATGCATGTATTTCAGAAGGGGAAAAAAATAAAGTTCACGCAGCAGATAATAGAGAAATGTGTTTTGTTGATTTCTCAATGGCCTTTGCAGGACCGGAATATTGCCAGGATGCATTACATAAAACGTGAGACAGACTGCAGTGGGAGAAATAGAGAGGGAATGATTGGGACTTAGAGAAAGAGAGAGAGAGAGAGAGAGAAAGAGAGAGCGAGGGAAAGAGAGAGAGAGAGGGAAAGAGAGAGAGGGGGAAAGAGAGAGAGAGGGAAAGAGAATGAGAGAGGAAAGAGAGAGAGGGGGCTTGAGGGAGGAAAGAGAGAGAGGGGGCTTAAAAGAGCTTATTCCGGTCCTGCAAAGGCCATTGAAAAATCAACAAAACACATTTCCCTATTATCTGCTGCGTGAATTTTATTTTTTCCCCTTCTGAATGGAGAAAGAGTGAAAGACTGAGAGAGAAGGAGAGAGTGGAGTGAGAGAATATGAGTGATAAAGAGAGAGTGGGTTAGAGAGAAAGAGAGAGTCTGGAGAAGAAAGGAAATGAGAGAGGATGATAAGCTGATGAAAAAAATCAGATGAAAGGTAAGGATTTATGATGAAAAGTCATTAGTCTGAAATATTGGGATAACATTGATAGGGAATGCTTGCAGTGTCAAATCTGCATGCTGCTAATATTTGTACCCCCACACCATGCCCTACTAGGACATTTTTTTTTAAAATCCTCTCCTCCTCCAAGCAATGAATGGGAAAGTCCCAGAGTTGTTTGTCAAGCTTCATTACCAATCTCACGACAAAGCCCAGTGGCAGATGATGAACTCACTGAGTCCCCCAGTAGTTATTCTGGGGTACCCTGCCCATGAACTTGAAACAGGTTAGAGCTGACACAGGAAGGGTGAGTATATTCACTTGACCTGATAGAAGCAGCTGAGAGAGAACCAGTGTAAGAAAGAGAAAAATGAATATCTTGTAATTATTGCCTACAATTCATTGCATTTTACTATAATGCATTTATTTATTTAAATTATTTTATTATTTTAGGTTTACAGATAATTTTGGCTATGTTTTTATTGTTCAGTTAATTTTTAACAGTTTTTGATTCTAATCTTCATCCCTATTGCTTCAAAAAAAGAGTAAAATTACTCTGATCCGGTCAAAAAGCAGATGTACATGGAAAATATGTGTATACTACAAAATGCTGTATGTAATTTTTAAGAGAAAATTTGGATTAATAACTGCAGCACTAAGAACTAATTTGCATGAGAAAGAAATCCACTTTTGTCAGGCTGGCAGCCCAGGTACCCACATCTAGTTCCTTTCCAAGTGTGCTAACTGCTGGAGTATTGGACTGAAAGCAATGAAAACTTCACCAAGGTGAGGAGAATTCCCCTGCAACCATTTAGCTACCAGTTGGTCATCAATCTGTCATCAGAGTGTTCTGTGCAAGGAACAAGGCACTTCCTAGATGTCTAATTATGTTGGACATGGTAAACAAAGAACCTGTTTACCACTAGAGAATATTGTGGTTGTTTTTGGTTGTCCAGCCTTTGGATGGATGGCATTAAGCTGGGAAGAATGCAGAGGAGATTTACCAGGATTTTGTCAAGTTTCGGGGGACTGAGGTGAGGAGAGGTTGAGCTGTTTGGGACATCCTTCAGAGGAGCATAAAAGAATGAGGGGTGATCTTATAGAGATATATAACATCATGGGGGACATAGATCAGGTGAATGCACACAGTCTTTTGCCCAGGACTGGGGAATCAAGAACTAGAGGGCGTGAGGTTACAGTGAAAAAAAGAGGGATTTAATAGAAACCTGAGAGACAACTGTACCAACCAGAGGACGGTCAGTAAATGAACGAACCTGAAAAAGAAATGGTTAAGACAGCTACAATAACAAAATTTAAAAGGTGCTTAGACAGGTACATGGATAGGAAAGGTTTAGAGGAATATGGCCCAAACATGAATATATGGGATTAGTTTATATGGGAATCTGGGTCAGCATGAACCACTTGGGCTGAAGGGCTGTATGGCTCAATGACTCTGTGGAGCAAGTTTAGGTGTTCACCTCTTTAACATGATCATAGTGTTCCATCAGTATGAAGGGATCAAATTAAAGCATTAGAACACACAAAACGTAATTTCAGAGATAGTTGACACCAGCTGAATTAAAATGGTGCTCATAGAAATTGTTTCTCCACTTTTGAAATGGGAAGTTCAAAGTTGTAAAGGGAACTTGAAGCCCATCCTTTCCAACACTGAAGTGGTGGTCAGGTCAACTTCCATTCCTGCAAAGTTAATTACGCTGATGCACATAATAACTGAGATCTCTATTCCCTCTGGACCCAGACAAAAGTCAGCCAATTTCTGAATGAAACAGAGTTCCATGTAAATTTTGACATCTGCCATTGAGAATGTGGACCCAGTATTCAAAGGTGCTTTAAGGCTGTTTTAAAACACACCAGTAATTAGTTCTTAATTATCCATGAGCACTTGGCCATGAACTTTAATTGGTTATCCATCTTCAAGAGGATACTGCTATAATCCCACCCCTGCCACTTTACAATAGCCTATTAATGGCTAGTCAACCTGTTAACCAGCCCATTATCCCTCATAGCATTCCAAAGCATTTTATCTTGCTGAAAGTCAACCTACAGGATCAGGAGAACAGGGGAGCAATTTTTTGCAAATTGTTATTGTCAGCAAGAAATTGTTGCATAGTAGTTACAGGGTGGTAGAGGTTCACTGGAAGACTGGAATGATGCGTTATTTGTTGTTTTTTTTTCACGGTAACATGTTGAAGCTGCACCCTCTCTAACATGCTGGTGGAGAGAGTTCTATTTGGGTTTTTAGTGCTGGAAATAGTTACATTCGGACACGTCTCATCAGTGGGGCAGCAGTATGGTAGCATTGTCTATTCCAGGGCCCAGCTGATTGTGCTTATGCCGGCCGGTTTAGCAAACAGAGCAGCG
Source organism: Mobula birostris (assembly GCF_030028105.1). Classification (NCBI taxonomy): domain Eukaryota; kingdom Metazoa; phylum Chordata; class Chondrichthyes; order Myliobatiformes; family Myliobatidae; genus Mobula; species Mobula birostris. The sequence goes on along the minus strand of NC_092373.1, from coordinate 23,711,479 downwards.
GACACCCCTGCTGAAATCTGGAGGAAAACACACAGAGGATGCAGAGGGGGATCACAAAGGCGAGGAAAGAGGACCGGGTCGAGACAACAGAGACTTATGGAGAAGAGGAGTTTGGTGGGTAATAAAATGGATGAGTTGACGGTGCTAGCCTGGAGTCAGAGAACATTTCGGGAGAGCAGTGTGCTGTGTTTTACTGAAACGGGGCTACACGAGGACATACCCGATCAAAACTTTTCCATGGAGGGCTTTCAGACCGTTCAGGCTGACCAGAAGTGCACTGAGAGTGGTAAGCGTAAAGGAGTTGGAGGCTTGCTGTTCTGGTTAACAACGGATGGTGCAATCCTGGTCATATTACGATCGAGGAACGTGTTGTAGACCGGATATTGAACTTTTTGCTGTTAGACTCCAGCCATATTCCACCGAGATACAACACCGGGCGCCATGGGAGGTTGTTCCTGCCTGTGGCCATCGGACTTTGCAGCTCCTCCCATGGAGGGTCAGGCACCCTGAGCCAATAGGCTGGTCCTGGACTTATTTCCATCTGGCATAGTTTGCATATTGTTTTTTAATTGTTTGTAGTTTTTGTATTGCTATATTTATGCTCTATTCTTGGTTGGTGCAGCTGTAACAAAACCCAATTTCCCTTGGGATTAATAAAGTATATCTATCTATCTATCTATCTATTTACACAAGGCTGATTTGTCAGTCTTGAGTGAGTGTATTTGGCAAATTGAGGTTGTTGGTAAAATCTGATATCATACTCACAAGATTCAAACAACGTGAAAATAGGCCTTCAGCCCACCTGTCCTGTGCCAACCATACTCACCAAAGACACGACCAATATTCATTCCATATTTTATTCTCCCCATTTTTATCAAATTGATCTTGGAGTAGATTAAAAGGTTGGCACAATATGATGGGCTGAAGGGCAGGTACTGTTCTATGTTCATTCTCTTCACTCCCCCCCTGGAACTCATCACTCACTTGCACATTAGGAGCAACTTACAGTGCCCCTACTAGGCTACCAGGCTGCTCATCTTTAGTGTGTGTGATAAAACACATGTGGTCTTGGGAAGAATGTGCCTCCTTCACACACAGGGTTGAACATGGGTCTCTGACTCCATGGGGTTGCAGCTTTCTCAGCTGCATCACTGTGCGACCCAAGAACAAACCAAAACTAACATGGGAATTCATGGGCAATGGAGATTTGGGTTTATTTTTATTCATATTCCCCAATGGGATCATTGACATATCAGTCTTTCACAGTCATTGCTAATTGTCTTGGAGAAGATGATAAGGCACTGATTACTCTTGTACTTGAGATCCTGTGCTGAAGACTCAAACAGCCAGACCTGGTTGAGCTCATCATGTGGGGATGGGGTGTGAATGAGTGCTCATGCAGCTGCTTCTATTAGACAGCAACAGCCAAGGCTTTTGAGCTCTTCTCGGGCTTCCAGCTGGATACAGGAATCAATTATAGCCGATTTTTTAAATAGCAAACTCTGGCATCTTCATCTCTGATGAAGATAGCAGAGTTTATCATCATTGACATCATTAGCGTACATCATCATTGGTTCGTTAAGGTTGTTATAGCTTAACGAACCAATGGGGGGGGGGGGGAGGTAGCAGTGATCAGCTCCCACTACCTACTAAATGTTCCCAATGGCGTGCATCTCAAATAGCCTCTGGTCTTCACTTGTAGGTCAGCTACTAAGCCCAGTAGAGCTATTTCTACTGACAGGAGAAGGGGCAAAGGCAGGTTACCGGCACCTTAAAACCAGTTGCTCTGGAAAGATAGGGCTCATTACCTGCGCTTGGTAGCTCACTTAGGAGAAGGAAAATTCTGATCTCAAACCTCTGTGTGCTGCCTTGCGGCTATACCCATTCACGGGAAAGGCTTTGGGAGAAAACCCAAAGAAAAAGTCTGGAGCTGGACTCCCTAAGGCTGTCCAATGTTAAGTTTAATGCTGATTGGCAACTCCCATGATGCCATCGGTGGCAATCTGTATCAGTCTCGGTCGTTCCTTTGGATTCATCAGCCTGGTGAAGGGAGGGGCCTGCTCCATGGGCTCTCTATATTATACTACCCTGCTTTGCATATCACATATTCGGCTAGTACTCAGTATATTATCATAGTTTAGGGACAGTTATGAATAAACATTCAATGCTGACTATGGCAGTGAGCCCTCATGTCAAAAAGTGAATATCGGTTTTCTGTCAATCTGAGGTTATTACAAACCTCAGATCAAGATGGCACACGAGTACAATGCTCCTTCAGTCGACATCTTCTGGATAGATCATGAAACCATATATTTCACTTCTTTTACATCTGTTTTTCATCTTGACTGTGATTCTGGATGTGATTTGGAGATTGGAGATCTTTTGGGGTGTTACTGCGCTCTGCTGTCTCTGAGAGGCTTGCGGGAGACAGAGGCAGCGTGTATGAACTTTGTGGCAAGAAGATTGCGGGATGCGGCGTGAGCCGATGTTCGACTCCACTTTGCCGATTAAAGCTTCCATTGTTCACAGATTAAAGCGAGAAGGGAGATGGAAACTTCGAGGCGAATGTGGAAAGTGAGCGCCGGCCGCCTGTCTTTTTATCGCTGGTGGGATCGCTTTGCTGCTGGAGAGGGGAGAGTCTGACACTGTGCCTGGAAAATGTTATCCAGCTTTTCTGCGCTTTGGATATGGACTTGGACTATAGACTTTTTTCAGTCTTACATTTCTTTTTATTCTGTGTTTTTCGCCCCATCTTTCTCGTTTTTTTAGTGTGCAGGGGATGGGGATTTGGGGCCGACGCGCCTGTTCCATTTTTGTTTGTTTTTTTTATGCAGGGAGGAGGGATTTGGGCTTTGATGGTCATGCTGCCACTCCTTGCTCTCTGAGTTTCGTGCCTCTCTGGAGAAGAAGAATTTCAGAGTTGTACACTTTGATAGTAAGTGAACCTTTGAAAGTAGTTCTGCAGTCAACTTTGAGTGCCAGTGGGATGGAGACTTTGATGTAAATACTTCTGAATGCTGAACTTAGTGACACACTCCTGTCAATGGACTCTGCTGCAGAGGGCGTTCACTAAGCTTAGAATAAATGTTCTATGTTACTTCTCTAGAACTTACTTGCACCTCCAATGATATTTTCACTCATTTATAGTGTAATTTTTACAGGTTTTTTTGCAGAATTGTGTGTTTTACTTCTTAAACTTTAAGATTGTTGAATTTCAGGGAAATCGAGAAGCATTCAAAATATTTGACAGCCTAAACAGATGGTGTGGCTTTGCTGTTAGTCAAAAATTTACATTACTTGATCGTGTCCTCAAGATTGTGCAGAGTTTTGGTACAATAACAACATTTAAAAGATCCTTGGGCAGGTACACGGGACGTGGGCCAAACACAAGCAAGTGAGCAACACACGCAAAATGCTGGTGGAATGCAGCAGGCCAGGCAGCGTCTATAGGAAGAAGTACAGTTGACGTTTCGGGCTGAGACCCTTCGTCAGGACTAACTGAAGGAAGAGCTAGTAAGAGATTTGAAAATGGGAGGGGGACGGGGAGATCCGAAGTGATAGGAGAAGACAGGAGGGGGAGGGATGGAGCCAAGAGCTGGACAGTTGATTGGCAAAAGGGATAATGAGAGGATCATGGGACAGGAGGCCTAGGGAGAAAGAATGAGGGAGGGGAGCACCGGAGGAAGATGGAAAGCAGGCAAGGAGTTATTGTGAAAGGGACAGAGAGAGAAAAGAGAGAGAGAGTAAAAAAGGGAAATTGGCTACAATAGATCACGATTTCAACACAAATTCAAAGGTGTAGCAGCAAATGTGGGTGGCGGGGTGGAGATTCCTCCCTACCGAAGGAGGTATAAGATGCTCCTTCCCTTCGCTAGTCTGACGCTCACCCTTGGACAAAGTGTAGCACCTGCTTAGCACCCCCTCCCCCAATCAGGGTCACGTGAAGCCATGGGAGCAGGTTGTGGATGGTCGTATCAGCGGCTGGTGCATATCACAATTCCTGGTTATGTGACCACAGATACCAGGCAGACAATCTCTGAAGAGTACTTATAATGGCTGGAGTTACCCGTATTAGAAAGACACTGCCCAGAAGAAGGAAATGGCAAATCACTTCAATAGAAAAATTTGCCAAAAACAGTCACGGTCATGGAGACCGTTTATGCCCATGCCTTACGACTTGGCACATGATGGTGATGACGATGATGGAAAGCAAATGAGAGGGGCATTCCAGGCTTTGAGATCAGCTGGACACAAATGATAATTCCACCCCACTGAAGATCAGTATTTAATAACTTGCTAGTGCTTGCTTGATACCCTCCACACAGTGGACTGGAAATGACTTGCCCTCGCAGTCGGTATTTAGCGATTTCGCCGATGAGCACGAGACTTTCCTGTAATCCGTCAGGACCATGCTGGTGCTGCAGGCTTGCCTGACCCAAGTTCATTTTCCAGCAACATTTCAATTCAATATTAAAATTAGCTTTACATTAACAAATGTAATGAGCCTGCATTAATCATGTGGCTCTCCTGTGTAATCTGACAGAGAATTTGACAGGAAACCAGCAGTACCATACGGTATATTGACATTCAGTCTTTTACTGCATGCTACATAATTAACAACCTGAAGTCAAATGTCGTGTCCCTAGAAAATGTCATTTTAAACTCTTCAGCATACTCCTAACAGTATTGACTATATTTTTAACATTTCTCCGAACAAAATGTCACACCTGATGGTTTAATCACTAATTGACTGGAACATCCCTTAAGGAGCAGTGGCGTTAACCTTGTGAACTAATGAGACCCAGAGGGACGGTCTGCTTGTTAGTTCACAAGCTTTTGTCTGCTGCAGCGGGTGAAAATCCTGTCCCCCACCTCAGGGAGCTCGGCTAAGCCAATAACCAAAATCTTTTGCAAATGCGGCTTCACTCCCCAGCCCCCAATCGGAAGTGCCTTTCAATCTGAGGTGGCTCAGGACTGGAGGGAATTGTTTTTTTGGGTGTCTCGCTTGATTGAACTGCTCAAAACAATGCCAGCTGGTCTCTCTAGGTCCAGCACTCTGTAGGGCACACAATTCCTGCCTGACAGATGTGTTTCTCCCTGTAGCTAACACCTCTGCTGCTTACCTCATTTGTTGTGGCCCTGCTCTTCACGTGGCAAGGCCCACGCAAGGTTGGCATTGCGTCGCCCATGTCTCCTCGACGCATGAGCTGTCCTCTGACACAATGGTATATGAGTCTTTTGCAGGGGGCCTCAGCAACAGTGTCACGCTGTGCTGGTGAAACTGTCACTCGTCTGAAGCAGGTCTGACCTGCTGAGTGTGAACAGAATATTTTGTATTTGTTTTGGATTTCCAGCATCTGCAGTTTCCTTTTCATTTTTTGCCCCTCCCCCCATCCCATTCCATTCCCTTGAGCCGACACGGAGTTTAATACTCTCTCATTGTCTAGCCTTGGACGTGTGTGGCTACTGCGTCATAGAGTCAGATGGTTTTAGTACACAGATACTGGCCCTTTGGCCCAGCTCCCAATTACATTCCCACTTACCAACACTTGGATTGTTGTCTTCTATTGCCTGGCCAATTCAAGTGCTCTGCGATTTTTCTCCAATTTTATGAGAGCACCTGCCTCCACTGTCCTCAAAGATTCTGCATTCCAGAAAGCAACCACTCTCTCCAAAAGGTTTGCTCCTTTACTGTCAATTCTCAGTTGTGCAGGTAAAAGCTGAGATCAGTGTTCTCTGCCTGTTTTTGTTCAGTCTCCAGGTGAAGGTAAATCAGAATCGGGTTTATTATAAGACCATAAGACAATAAGTCGTAGGAGCAGAATTGGCCCATTGAGTCTGCTCTGTCATTCCATCATGGCTGATTGATTATCCGTTGCATCTCCATTCTCTTGCCTTCTCCCTGTAAATTTTGCCGAACTTACTAATCAAGAAACTATCAACCTCCGCTTTAAATATACCCAATAACTTGGCCTCCAAGCCATCTGTGGCAATGAATTCCACAGAATCACCACCATCTGGCTAAAGAAATTCCTCTTCATCTCTGTTCTAAAGGGACATCCTGATATTCTGAGGCTGTGCTCTCTGATCCTCACTTAACATATTCTCCCCACTTCCACTCTATCTAGGACTTTCAATATTCAGTCAGTTTCAAGGAGATTAACCCCTCCCATTCTTTTATAATGAAAGATTCCATCCACCCTGGACGTTTCCTCTTCACTTGTACTCAGTCAGGGTATGTATGTACCACTAGGCTCAAGGACCACTTTCTGCCTCACTGATACAAGGTCATTAAATAGTTCTCTGGCACATGAAGTTGGATGCAACCCAGCAATCTACGTGGCCACGATCCTGCACCATACTGTTCACCTGCAATGTACCCTCTCTGCAGCTGCCACACCCCACCCTGCACTGCTATTGTACTACCCTGTGCCTCCCCAAAGCATCATGGAATGAACTGATTGGTATGTACAGTATGCAAGGGAATTATGTTTCGGCATTAAAAATGAAATTGACAATAAAAAAAAACAATTCCAATCTCATTCTTCCCATAGTCCGTTTGCGACCTGCTCACAACACATGCACTGCCACCTGAGGGCACACTTCAGGTGTGAGGTAGTCCCAGCATTAATCACATTAACCAATTTCCCCCAGGATCAATAAGGCATGACTATGACTATGACTACGATTCGAGGTTAGTTATGGTGTGAGATCGGGAGCTGCATATTACCACCTTTAGTGCACCAACTTCTTCTGTGCGAGGTGGCCAGTCTGTTCACTGGATACGAACGATTCGATGACAACCTTCCGACCCCACCTGACACATCCACACGCCTCAGGGAGGTGTCACAGCCTCCTTCCCCTACGCCTGAGAGCCACTTTCAACATCACCCGCTCCACACTCCACAAACCGTTGTCACCTCCAACTCCAGCCCTGTCCTACCACCACAGAGCACCGCCCTCACTTCTTTCCTCCGGTCACCTCTGATTCTCCTGGTCCCCCACCCCACCATCGGACTGCTCACTACCTCCACATACATACCAGTTAGTTGAGTGGTATCGCAGCAACAACCTTGCACTGAACATCAGCAAGACCAAGTCAAGTCAAGTCACTTTTTATTGTCATTTCGACCATAACTGCTGGTACAGAACACAGTAAAAACGAGACAACGAAACGTTTTTCAGGACCATGGTGCTACATAAACAATGCAAAAACTACACTGAACTATGTAAAACAACACAAAAAACTACATTAGACTACAGACCTACCCAGGACTGCATAAAGTGCACAAAACCGTGCAGGCATTACAATAAATAATGAACAAGACAATAAGCACAGTAGAGGGTAGTAGGTTGGTGTCAGTCCAGGCTCTGGGTATTGAGGAGTCTGATGACTTGGGGGAAGAAACTGTTACATAGTCTGGTCGTGAGAGCCCAAATACTTCGGTGCCTTTTCCCAGATGGCAGGAGGGAGAAGAGTTTGTATGAAGGGTGTGTGAGGTCCTTCATAATGCTGTCTGCTTTACGGATGCAGCGTGTGGTGTAAACGTCTCTAATGTGGGGAAGAGAGATCCCGATGATCTTCTCAGCTGACCTCATTATCCGCTGCAGGGTCTTGCGATCCGAGACGGTGCAATTCCCGAACCAGGCAGTGATGCAGTTGCTCAGGATGCTCTCAATACAACCTCTGCAGAATGTGGTGAGGATGGTGGGGTGGGAGATGGACTTTTCTCAGCCTTTGCAGAAAGTAGAGACGCTGCTGGGCTTTCTTTGCTATGGAGCTGGTGTTGAGGGACCAGGTGAGATTCTCCGCCAGGTAAACACCGAGAAATTTGGTGCTCTTAACGATCTCTACGGAGGAGCCGTCGATGTTCAGTGGAGAGTGGTCATTCCGTGTCCTCCTGAAGTCAACAACTATCTCTTATGTTTTGTTCACATTCAGGGACAGGTTGTTGGCTCTGCACCAGTCCGTTAGCCGCTGCACCTCCTCTCTGTATGCTGACTCATCGTTCTTGCCGTCGAGACCCACCACGGTCGTGTCATTGGCGAACTTGATGATATGGTCCGAGCTGTGTGTTGCAGCATAGTCGTGGGTCAGCAGAGTGAACAGCAATGGACTGAGCACACAGCCCTGGGGGGGGGGAGGGGGCCTGTGCTCAGTGTGACCCGATTGTGGACTTCAGAAAGCTAAGATGAGGGAACACGAATCAATCCTCACAGACAGATCAGAAATGTAGAGAGTGAGCAATTTCAAGTACCTGGGTGTCAATATCTCTGAGGACCTAATTGATGCAGCTATAAAGAAGGCAAAACAGCTGCTATTAGGAGATTGTGGAGATCTGGTTTGTCAACGAAAACACTTGAAAACTTCAACAAGTGTGCCGTGAAAGAGAGCATTCTGACTGGCTACATCACTGTCTGGTATGGGAGGGGGGGGCATTGCACAAGATCAAAGTAAGTTGCAGAAACTTGTAAAATTAGTCAGCTTCACCAAGCGTACAAGCCTCTGTAGTATCCAAGACATCTTCAACTAGTGGTGCCTTAGAAAGGAGGCGTCCATCATTAAGGACCCCCATCACCCAGGACATGCCCTCTTCTCATTGTTACTGTCAGGTAGGAGGTACAGAAGCCTGAAGGTACACACTCAGTGATTCAGGAACAGCTTCTTCTCCTCTGCCATCCGATTCCTAAATGGACATTGAACCTATGAACATTATCTCACTATCTCTTTATTTCTGTTATTTTTTGCTATAACTATTTAATATACATATATAAACCTACTGTAATTCAATTTTATTGTTCTCTATATTTATTTATTATGTATTTCATTGTACTGCTGCCGTAAAGTTGACAAATTTTACAACATATGCCAGTGATATTAAAGCTGGTTCTGGTTCCGATTCCTTCGTCATCTGCTTGGCAGACTAATCACTGACGCATGTCATAAAATTGAGCATTTTGTGGCAGCGGTACAGTGCACAATACATAAAAAAATTACAAACACATGAGATTCTGAAGACGCTGAAAATCCATAGTAACACACGCAAAATGCTGGAGGAACTCGGCAGATTGGTCAGCGTTTATGGAGGGGAATAAGCAGTCTACATTTCTGGCTGACCATATAAGGACCTTCATAAAAATTGCTCTAAGTTATAAGGAGAAAAATAATTTTAAATTAAATTAAGGGAGCACAGGAGATTGATCGACCAGCTGGCTGAGTGGTGGCGCAATAACAACCTTGCACTGAACATCAGTTAAGACCAAGGAACCGATTGTGGACGTTAGGAAGGAGAGGTCAAGGGAACACAGGCCAGTCCTTATCAGGGGATCAGAAGTGGAAAGGGTGAACGTTTCAAATTCCTGAGTATCAATACCTCTGAGGAGCTATCCTGGGCCCAACACTGATGCAACCATAAAGACACAACAGCGGATATATTTCAATTGGAGTTTGAGGAGAACTGGTATGTGAACAAACACATTCGCAAATTTCTACAGATGTACTGTAGAAAGTAATCTAATTGGTAGCACTCAAATCAACAGTGATGAAATGCTTTGAGAGGTTGGTTATGACTAGACTGAGCTCCTGCCTCAGCAAGGACCTGGACACATTGCAATTTGCCTATTGCCACAATAGGTCAACGGCAGATGCAATCTCGATGGCTCTGCACACGGCTTTAGACCACCTAGACAACACAAACACCTACGTCAGGATGCTATCTGCAACTATAGTTCAGCATTTAATACCATCATTCCCACAATCCAGACTGAGAAGTTGCAGAACCTGAGCCTCTGTACCTCCCTCTGCAATTGGATCCTCAACTTCCTAACCGGAAGACCACAGTCTGTGCGGATTGGTGATAACATCTCCTCCTCGCTGACGATCAACACTGGCGTACCTCAGGGGTGTGTGCTTAGCTCACTGCTCTACTCTCTGTATACACATGACTGTGTGGTTAGGCATAGTTCAAATACCATCCACAAATCTGCTGACAATACAACCATTGTTGGTAGAATCTCAGGTGGTGACGAGAGGGCGTACAGGAGTGAGATATGCCAACTAGTGGAGTGGTGCCACAGCAACAACCTGTCACTCAATGTCAGTCAGATGAAAGAGCTGGTTGTGCACTTCAGGAAAGGTAAGATGAAGGAACACATACCAATCCTAACAGAGGGATCAGAAGTGGCTAGAGTGAGCAGCTTCAAGTTTCTGGATGTCAAGATCTCTGAGGATCTAACCTGGTCCCAACATATTAGTGTGGTCATAAAGAAGGCAAGACGGCGGCAATACTTTATTGGGAGTTTGAAGAGATTTGGCATGTCAACAAATACACTCAAAAACTTCTATAGATATACCGTGGAGAGCATTCTGACAGGCTGCATCACTGTCTGGTATGGAGGGGCTACTGCACAGGATCAAAAGAAGCTGCAGAAGGTTGTAAATCTAGTCAGTTCCATCATGGGTACTAGCCTACAAAGTACCCAGGACATCTTTAGGGAGCGGTGTCTCAGAAAGGCAGCGTCCATTATTAAGGATCTCCAGCACCCGGGGCATGCCCTTTTCTCACTGTTACCATCAGGTAGGAGATACAGAAGCCTGAAGACACACACTCAGCGATTCAGGAACAGCTTCTGCCCCTCTGCCATCCGATTCCTAAATGGACTTTGAAGCTTAGGACGCAACCTCACTTTTTTAAATATACAGTATCTCTGTTTTTGCACATTTAAAAAAAATCTATTCAATATACATAATTGATTTACTTGTTTATTTATTATTATGTTTTACTTTTTTTTCTCTCTCTCTGCTAGATTATGTATTGCATTGAACTGCTGCTGCTAAGTTAAAAAATTTAATGTCACATGCCAGTGATAATAAACCTGATTCTGATTGTAGCTTGTTAAGCAGCTGATGTGTGGCACCTTGTCAAAGACCTTCTGAAAATACAAGTACACAACATCGACTGATTCTCCTTCGTCTATCCTGCTTGTTAATTCTTCAAAGAATTCCAACTGATTTGTCAGGGAAGATTTTTCTGTGAGGAAACTATGCTGACTAGCAGTAAGCAGCTCTCGCTGCTAGGGGATCATGGGTTTGCACCTCTGATGGACAATGTCCAAGCCTGGAAGGGAAGATTTGGAGAACCAGCTGTTGCCCACGCAGCGGGGACCCATTTCCACATCACAGGTGTAGTCCAAGGGAAGGGCGAGCACTGATACGGCTTGGCGCCAGTGTCATCGCAGAGGTTGCCAGAGCAAAGTTGTAAACATCAAACTGCCTTAGAGACCCCGGCTCTGGATTTCTTTCTTGGGGTTTATTCCCGAAGCCTTTCCCATGGGTGGGTATGGCCGCAAGGCAGTGAGGTTTAAAATCAGAGTTTTCCCTTCCGAAGCGGGTTGCTGTCCAAGGCTTCCAAGTACCCTGAGACCTCATCCTTAATAATCATCTGCAACATATTTCCAACCACTGAGATCAGACTAACTGGCCTATAGTTTCCTTTCTTCTGCCTCTCTCCCTTCTTGAAGTTGAAGTTACTTGTATCTGTTGCAGAAATGTGAAGGTCTGTTCAGGCGAATGCAGGAAGAAAGGAAGGGTAAGAAATGACTGGCATTTCTATAGCTAAGTCTGCCTTCTCAAGTGGTGGGCATCACTGGAAGGGGGATATTTATTGTCTTTCCCTAGTAGCCCACATTCTTTTCAGTGATCTTAATATAACTCAATAAGTTGAATGAAACTCTGATTTTAACTCAATAAATGAGAGGCATTGATCATGTGGATAGTCGGAGGCTTTTTCCCAGGGCTGAAATGGCTGCCACAAGAGGGCACAGGTTTAAGGTGCTTGGGAGTAGGTAAAAAGGAGATGTCAGGGGTAAGTTTTTTATGCAGAGAATGGTGAGTGGGTGGAATGGGCTGCCGGGAACAGTGGTGGAGACGGATACGATAGGGTTTTTTAAGAGACTTTTGGTAGGTACGTGGCTAAGTGGTTAAGGCATTGGACTAGCAACCTGAAGGTCATGAGTTCGAGCCCCAGCTGAGGGAACGTGTTGTGTCCTTGAGCAAGGCACTTAATCACACGTAGCTTTGCGGTGACACTGGTGCCAAGCTGTATGGGTCCTAATGCCCTTCCCTTGGACAACATTGGTGTCGTGGAGAGGGGAGACTTGCAGCATGGGCAACTGCTGGTCTTCCAAACAACCTTGCCCAGGCCTGCGCCCTGGAGAATGAAGATTTTCCAGGTGCAGATCCATGGTCTCGCAAGACTAAGGGATGGATAGGTACATGGAGCTTAGAAAAATAGAGGGCTATGGGTAACCCTAGTAATTTCTAAGGTAAGGACATATTCAGCACAACTTTGTGGGCTGAAGGGCCTGTATTGTGCTGTAGGTTTTCTATGTTTTCTAAATTGTTAATCCATCATAAAGGAGAATCAAGTTGGAATAGAAATTGGAATCAGTTTGGGTCAGAATTTTGTCGTCTTAATTTTTCAAGCATCAACAGCAAGACCAGCATTTATCACTTGTAAGAAAATAGGTATGAGTCACCATCTTGAAAAGCCACAGTCTTTCTGCTGAAGGTAGTCTCACAGTGTTATTACAGAGGGAGCTCCAGGACTGGAGTCAGTGAGAATGAATGTACGGCAATATATTTCCAAGGCACAAGTGACGGTAACTCTGTAGGTACGCAAGTCTTTAAGACCGGAGTTCGAGGCCTAGCGTTTGGGGTCCCGTCAGAGAGTTTAGCGTTTGAGGTCCTGGCCATCGCACAGTCTGAGGTTCATGGATTGGAATTCACTGTCCTCATCCAGGATTCTCATTCATCGTCATTGGCAAGTCCTGGGGTCAATACTGAAGATCGAAGCCTGAAAGTCATTCGGAAGTCCGGAAGTCGAGGCTTGATGGACGGAACCCAGAATCCATGGTGAGTACACCTGGAGAAGGTAAGGACCAATGTCTTTGAGTCCACTGGAGAAGATGAGACCCAGCGTCTGTGAGTCCACTGGAGAAGTCAAGGTCCAATGTCTGTAGTCTATAAGTCCACTGGAGGCTGGAAGCCAAAGGAGGACTTGCCTGGAGCTGGGGTACTGTCTATGTGTGTTGGGAGGGAGGAACAGAGCTTGTTTTGTGGTTGTTTCATTGCTTATCATGCTCTGTGTTGTTCTGCCGAGTACTGTGGGCATGCTACACATTTGCCGGCTGATCCCAGCACATCCTTATGCTGTGTTGCTTGTTAATGCAAATGGCACATTTCACTGGGGTTTTCATTGTGATGTACATATATGCTGAGGTCCGGGTGGAGGCTGAGTCTGAATCTGAAGTCAGGAGGGAGTGATGTTCCCATATGTCTGCTGTGCTTGTGCTTCTTTATGGCAGAGTTTAATGTTTTGGGAGATGTTATGAGAAAAGACTCAATGAATAACTTCTGTGCATTTTGTTGCCAGTACACAGTGCACTCGGTTTGTGTGGGTGGTGCAGCAAATGCTTAGGGTAGTTGATGTGATGCCAATCAATGGACTGTTTGACCTATGTAGTTTGTGCTGTTGGAGCTACATTTATCCAGCTAAATCCAAGGCACTCTTTCACACTCCTGTAATTTGTGGAAGTGGTGCCCTTGTTACTGGAAAGGTTTAGACTTGCACCAGAGGTCATTTACTTGCCATGGCATAACCAGTCACAGATCTGTTGTGGTAAGCAAGGTATTAATGTGTCTGGTCCAGTTGAGTTTCTAATCAATGGTGACCCCTTGATGTTAAGAGTGGCAAACCAAACAATGATGAAGTAATTGAATGTCACAGGTTAGTTGTTCGACTCTGACATGTTGGAGATAGTCATTTGCCTGATCGTTCGCGGGAGCCATAAATATTACTCACAACTTATCAGCCCACGCCTGCATGCTGTATGCAGACTTGGATATTATCTGAGAGCTCAGATGGAGATGAACATTGTCAGATTGTTGACAAGTATTCCACTTCTGACCATATGCCGAAGCAGATAAAGATGTCTGGACCAGCAACACTGCCCTGCGGAACTCTTGCAATGATGTTCTCTGTAGAGATTTGCAAAGATTGACCTCTAGGTTTACAGTCATTTTCCTGAGGCTATTGGTGAGGCTATTGGTGTGCTTTCCCTTGATGCCCATTGACTTCAGTTTCAGCAGCCAGTCAACACCATGAGTTTGTAATGAACAATGTAACATTTACTCATACCACTTTTATAGTTTCCAGACATTGTCCTCAATCTGCTGTGTGGGATTTGAACCACTGTTCTCTGGACTATGGCTCCTTCACATCTTGACCATTCAGTGCTATGATATGGAAATGCGATTCCTTGGCTTAAAGATCAAGAAAAGATGATTTGAAAATCTCAATAGACTTTAAAATATGGTACTGACATAAAATAGATAATCGGCAGATGATGTCCTCATTTTCAGATTTTATCATCTCCCTTTTATAAACCTGTTCAACATTTCTGAAGATGTACCTGCTCATAATTTTACATTATTAATATGAGAATACTGTAGTTACTGGAATGCAGGAAAAAGAAAGAATTTTTTTAAAACACTGGATAGATTAAGGTTTGTTCACAATGGACAGATTTGCTTATTCACTCTGATGAATTGAAGAATTTATAGAGAGGCTACAGCTATGACTGATGCAATAAATTTTCATCCCAAAGGTGCCTTTTTTCACATTTTTACTGGAAGTATTGTATAGCTCTACATCAAGAGCAGTAAAGATGTTTTCAGCTAATGAATAACAGTTTTAACAGAGCAGGAAGAAGCCTGCCTCTGAGAGTAGCAGTAATGTAGTGAAATTCATCTCTCTTCCGTGGCCTTTCTCTTTAAGTGGGCTTCTTGATTGTGTGAGGGGGAAACCAGCAATAATATACATCCTGTTTAGAGGAAGATACACTTTATGATATGAATAGCTGACCAGCCCATGACCTTATCCTTCATGGGGAGGTGGGGGATGAGGGGGAAGAAAGGTCTGTGGTAATCTGAAGCAGGCACAGTGCCCTTGATTGAAAGGACATGTGTGAGCACGGGGTTTATCGCTGTGTTGCACAATGCACAAGTCATTTCGGGATGATGTTACTATTGCTTCTATAGTCTGCTAAAACAGGCATTACCATGTCAGTCAACAATGTTGTGAAGACAGATACTGAAGTATTTATATAATGTAGCCTAGAAGACATAAAAGCAGAATTAGGCCACTCAGCCCATTGAGTCTGCTCTGTCATTCGATCAGGCTTGATTTATTATCCCTCTGAACCCTGTTCTCCTGGCGACTCCCCTTAATCTTTGACGCCCTTACTAATCAAGAACCTAACAACCTCTGCTTTAAATATACCCATTGACTTGGCCTTCACAGCCATCTGCAGCAATGAATTCCATGGCTAAAGAAACTCCTCCTTATCTATCTGTAAGGCATCCGTTAGTCTTGTGAGACCATGGATCTGCACCTGGACAGTCTTCACTCTCCAGGGCGCAGGCCTGGGCAAGGTTGTATGGAAGACCTGCAGTTGCCCATGCTGCAAGTCTGCCCTTTCCATAACACCAACGTTGTCCAAGGGAAGGGCATTAGGACCCATACAGCTTGGCACCAGCGTCGTCATAGAGCAATGTGTGATTAAGTGCCTTGCTCAAGGACACAACACGTTCCCTCGGCTGGGGCTCGAACTCATGACCTTCAGGTAGTTAGTCCAATGCCTTAACCACTTGGCCACGTGCTCACTCCTCATCTATAATGTAGTACCTTATTAAGCAGTGCACTAGTTGTCATAATGTAATGGTTAAGTTAATGGGTTAGTACCCTCAAACACAGGTATTGATGCAGAAACATGAGGAATGGCACAAGTCAGCTGAGAATTTAAAATTGTAATAAAATTGAAATTACAAAGATAGCGTCAGTAAAGTTTGGGTGCTGGTGTGGAGATATGTCTTAACCAAAAGCATAAGGTGCTCCTTCCCTCTGCTAGCCTGCAGGTCACCCTTGGTGTAGCACCTGCTTAGCACCCCCCCCCCCCCCAGTCAGGGTCATGAGAAGCCATGGGAGCAGGTGGTGGATGGTCGTATGAGCAATTGGTGCACATCACAAGTCTTGGTTATGCAACCACTGACGCCAGGCAGACAATCTCTGAAGAGTATTGATAATGGCTGGGGTCACTCGTCTTATGAAGACCCTGCCCAGAAGAAGCCAATTGTAAACCACGTCTGGAGAAAAATTTGCCAAGAACAATCATGGTCAAAGGCCATAATCGCTCACGTCATAAGACATGGCAGAGAATGAAGATGATGATCAGTAAAGCTGACCATGAAGTTGCCAGTTCTCATTCAGACCCAAATGGTTCCTGTTGGAAAGGAGGTCTGCTGTCCTTATCAAGATGTCTACAACAATGAGGTTGACATCACACTCCTAGGTTCAGCAGCAGTTACTGAAGATAATAAGTAATACTGGAAACTCCAGCAATATCCATGTCCAGTGAGTAAAAAATAATGTATAGGAGCTGGGTAGCAATACTACTCATTCCTTCTTGCCTTTGGGGAGCAGATATTTTTCACTTTATAACAGGCTGTGTTTGTCTTATAATTATTAAAAAAATAGTAATAAAAATTACAATTTTTCAGCTGATCATTAAGGATACAGGCATGATAAAAGAGATAGCAAGACCAATTTTTCTGATTTGCTGAACTAAGTTCCAATAGGTCTTACTTATATGAATCCCTCACATCAGAGAATCCCTATATCCTTCAGAAGAAACAGTTAAGGATGAAAATCCTAGACTTGAATGCAAATTTTTTCTTGACCAGACAATTTGCTGGAAAGTAGCAATAACAGGCAACAACATGATTCATACATTGAGAGTACAGACACCTGATCAGGTTGGTGATCTAACAATATACCATATGTAGATGGGTACAGAGCTATGTATCCAAGTTTGCCGATGACAAAGCAACTTGTTATGATTTAAACTCATGTCTCTAGATCAATGATCTAGGCCTGAGTGTGCCAAGTTTTAAACTTCACCATTACACTGTCACAACAAACCTGGCGCACAGTTTAACATGGTACACTAGCTAATTATACAAATACTTATTTGCAAGCAGAATCAATAGAAGTTTTAAAGTACAAAGAAATATTAATAGATTAAATGAATGTACAACAAATTGGCAAATGAATTTATATATTGCAAAGTATGAGGTTAAAGCATTATCCTTGGAGAAAATGCAGCATAGATTTACTAAAATCATATTATGTGTCCAAATTCTGAGGAAAGGTTACTGTAGATGGGTTGAATTCCCTAGTGCTTAGAACCTTAAGAACTGATTTGATCAACATTTTCAATATAATAAAGGGTCAATTATGGCAGAGAGCAAAACAACAAGTATTTCTGCTTTCAATGTGCTTAAGAGTCGGGTAAATAACCAGGAACTGGATGGCAGCTCTTTCAAGTCTTGATTTGATCTAAATATAGTCAGAAAAAATAATACTGGAAGCAAAATAGGAATAACGGACTTCTATGGTGCAGACTGGCTGATAAAACATCTATTATATCCTGAAATGTCTGAAAAGTTAACTACAATATATCTAAAATCAAATGTCAAAGAATCTTTTAGTGATTTGCAGTATAATAACTTAATAATTTTAATTTAGTAATTTGACTGCAGCGATGACTGGCTTTGTGGCTATGGACTCACTCTTGTGAACTCTGGTTCTGAATATTAGTTGTTGACTTTTATTGTAAGCATGAATTTTTTTCTGCACTTTGAGAGTTTGAGTCTTCTTTTTTAATGGGTTCTTTTGGGTTTCTTTGATTTGTGACAGCCTGTTAAGAGAGAGGCAAATCTCAAGGTGGTATATAGTATACAAACTTTGATAATAAATGTACCTTGAACTTTGAGTTATGTAGTCCACTTAAAACTCTTGAAATTACAACACTCTTTCAAACCAGCTTCATTATCCATTTCAAAGTTGCTGGTGAACGCAGCAGGCCAGGCAGCATCTCTAGGAAGAGGTGCAGTCGACGTTTCAGGCCGAGACCCTTCGTCAGGACTAACTGAAGGAAGAGTGAGTAAGGGATTTGAAAGTTGGAGGGGGAGGGGGAGATCCAAAATGATAGGAGAAGACAGGAGGGGGAGGGATGGAGCCAAGAGCTGGACAGGTGATAGGCAAAAGGGATACGAGAGGATCATGGGACAGGAAGTCCGGGAAGAAAGACAAGGGAGGGGGGGATCCCAGAGGATGGGCAAGAGGTAAATTCAGAGGGACAGAGGGAGAAAAAGGAGAGTGGGAGAAAGAATGTGTGCATAAAAATAAGTAACAAATGGAGTACGAGGGGGAGGTGGGGCCTAGTGGAAGTTAGAGAAGTCGATGTTCATGCCATCAGGTTGGAGGCTACCCAGACGGAATATAAGGTGTTGTTCCTCCAACCTGAGTGTGGCTTCTTCTTTACAGTAGAGGAGGCCGTGGATAGACATGTCAGAATGGGAATGGGATGTGGAATTAAAATGTGTGGCCACTGGGAGATCCTGCTTTCTCTGGCGGACAGAGCGTAGATGTTCAGCAAAGCGGTCTCCCAACCTGCATCGGGTCTCGCCAATATATAAAAGGCCACATCGGGAGCACCGGACGCAGTATATCACCCCAGTCAACTCACAGGTGAAGTGTTGCCTCACCTGGAAGGACTGTTTGGGGCCCTGAATGGTGGTAAGGGAGGAAGTGTAAGGGCATGTGTAGCACTTGTTTGGCTTACACAGATAAGTGCCAGGAGGGGGATCAGTGAGGAGGGATGGGGGGGACGAATGTCCCTCTGAATCTACCTCTCGCCCATCCTCTGGGTCCCCCCCCCCACTTGTCTTTCTTCCCGGACCTCCTGTCCCATGATCCTCTCGTATCCCCTTTTGCCAGTCACCTGTCCAGCTCTTGGCTCTATCCTTCCCCCTCCTGTCTTCTCCTATCATTTTGGATCTCCCCCTCCCCCTCCAACTTTCAAATCCCTTACTCACTCTTCCTTCAGTTAGTCCTGACGAAGGGTCTCGGCCTGAAACGTCGACTGCACCTCTTCCTAGAGGTGCTGCCTGGCCTGCTGCGTTCACCAGCAACTTTGATGTGTGTTGCTTGAATTTCCAGCATCTGCAGAATTCCTGTTGTTTTCATTATCCATTTATGGTGGGAAATAAAGTTGAATACATCCTGTCCTTTCCCAGAGGGAGGGAAGGGAAAAATCAGGCACAAAGATGGTAAATGGCTCTGAAATTGAGGAAAGAACTGTTTTAGTTGAGCTTTAATTCTGTGAAGAAAGGACAGAATGTTCTCCATGTAAAGTTAGGTGGGATGCAGCTGGTTTAGTTTGGGAATGGCATTCATAACATGACTGAATTCCACTGAGATTTTTGTTGGATATAGCATCATTACAGAGCCTAGGGGAACCCACAGATATGCATTATTTTGATTGACTGAATGATTCCAAGAGAACTAAATTCAAATGGCAATTGTACTTCATTTTTGGTCTCTTTTTTTATTAGGTAAAAACAAGAACAAATGAAGAAGTCAATAAATCTTTAGCTCACCAATCTACAATAAAACAGAATTTGGGGAGTGTGGTTTGCTGAAATCACTGTTCTCTCTACACTGCACGGTGCAAAGCTACAGCAACTAAAATGCTCCCGCGCACATAGCCTTTGTTGCCGCACAGCTGGAATTTTGTTAAAATTTAAACATTTTATGTGCCACACAGTTTTCAGGCCCTGTGAAAGTATCCTGCTTAAAACAATGGTTGGTCCATGTGACTGTAAAAAAGAAATAGAGGGAACATTGACTGGGATAGTCTACTTTTAAAGACAATTATTAAACAAATGAACCTGGAGCATATACACTCAACTACTAATTGATTATTGCTACAGAACTACAATTGATTCAATGCATATGTTTTCATTATTATTTGGAAGAATTAGCTTGAAATTTTCCAATATTTAACTGAAGAGCTGAAGCCCTCTCAGGTAGAAATAAAACCTCCTCTGCACTATTTTAAACTGCTTAGGATTTCCCTTTCACGTCTGGATTTCCAACAAATTGTCATTGGAAGTCATTTGGTCATTTATTTAATTTCTCCTGTCAGAGCCTGCTGTCAGTAAATTGATTGCTTATGTTTCTTACATTACAGAAGTAATTGCTCCTCAGATTATTTCAGTGGTTACAGATGATTTGATCTGTTCCAGCAACATGAAGGATACTTTTTCAGCTCCAAACTTTATTTTGCCTCTTTTGCTGTTTTCTCCGTGCCAGGAATTAAAGTTTACAGATGCAATCAGAGCCACTGATCCTCTCCGGACAATGAATGTAATATTTTGCACATATTTTACATCACCGCAACACAACTGCTGAACTTACGGTCCAGGCGGTTTACACAAAGCTTTGCAGCAGCCAGCTGTAAGACCGGAGCTCAGTTCCTGCTGCTACTTTGTTTGTATGTTCCCTCACCCCCATGTTCCCTCACCCCCATGTTCCCTCACCCCCATGTTCCCTCACCCCCAAGTTCCCTCACCCCCATGTTCCCTCACCCCCATGTTCCCTCACCCCCAAGTTTGTATGTTCCCTCACCCCCATGACCTCTTGGGTTTCCTCCGGATGCTCCAGTTCCCTTCCACACTCCAAAAATGTACTGTATGCGTTAAGGTTAGTAAGTTGTGGGTATGCTATGTTGGTGCTGGAAGCAGGGCGACCTTGCAGGCCCCCTAACACAATCATTACTGATTGGATTTGACGCTAACGACACATTTCACTGTATGCTTCAACGTGTAGTGTGATCACTCGAGTCGAGTGTGGTGTTCTCCTAACAGTTGTCTACTGGTGGGTCCTCAGGTGGCTGTAGGAGCTGATCCATTATCCACATATTGTACAGTGTGCGAAAGGGTAAGTGGCTGTGGTTAGTGGTTGGGTCTTTTGGCTATTCAGTCTATTTCAATGTACATGTGACGAACAAAGCTAATCCTTAAATCTTTAGGCACAGGGCAACAAGCTTTTAGGACCTCTCTCACATCGCTGAAGATAATTCTAGCTTTATCTTCCACAAAATGTCATTACAACAAACCCCTGCTCCACGCGAATTTACACTAACTGACATCAACAAAACTTTCCAGAGAGTGGGTCTCATAACAGACGGCTTCCCTGTGCTTACAGAAATGATAAACAGGCAGACGTGCCAAGAGAAAGGCTAGAACTAGGCAAGAAGGTGTTTCACAGGGCCAGTGGGGACAAGCTGGAAAAGAAACTTTGGTGATTTTTGGGCTTTCACCAGAAATCATCTCATTCAACAGGTTCGACAAACAAGGTAACATTTTAGCCTCAAAATGAATCCTTTTAAATTAACTTATTTTCTAATTAGTTTTCTGGGAAATAGAATGAACTAACTGATTGTGATCAGGATTAGAGACTGTTGTTAAGCTAGGACAGAAGCCTGCTAATAACTGTATTTAATGTGGAGTAATTTGTTGAAGATACTCTGGGGCAAAAATTGAAATTTTGATCCTAATCACAAATCAATGCTACTAACCGAGATCAGTGGAAAACTAAAAATCCAGGACTTTCCTCTGAGTTGCTTCAATTTTAATGAGCAGTGCACCAGATTCACTTAGTACTAGCAATGGAAGAGTAGCTCAGAGGAACAGTACTATAGACAAACTTGAGAAGAGTAGTCCTGCCAAAGGGTTTCAGCCTGAAACGTCGACTGTAATTTTTTCCATAGTTGCCGCCTGACCAGCTGAGTTCCTCCAGCATTGTGTGTGTGTGTTGCTTGGATTTCCAGCAGCTGCACATTTTCTCTTGTTTAGAGAAGAGCAGTTACTGACATAAGAGTGCATTAGGCAGATTAACTTCAAATGAAAATGCACGCGGTTTCATCGTGCATTGAGAATTGACTTGCAAAAAAATTAAGTTCCATCTAATGAATCCGTGACAGGCTCTGAAATAATGAAGCTCGGGTTTATGACCATCACCTGAACCCGGATGTTCCTCTCCAACTCCCTGTGCAAGCCACTCGGAAGTTGAGTTATAGGAGAGGGACCTCTTGAGTTGTAAAACTGATGAATGAAGAATGTAGCCCACATAAGCCGTTTTGCTGTAAACTAGGCTCCATGGGGGGAAATTGTATCCATGTGCTGCCTGCAATAAAATGGTAAAACTATTCTTTATCACTGAGTAAAGCTTGCCTGTACGGCAACCAGATAAAATATGACAATTGCTACAAAAAATTGATATTGAGTTTACTACTAAACTTTAAAGGTTGTAGAGAGTGGCAGCTTGCCATATGCTGTATCTAATGCATATAAACATGGCAAAGAGAACAGTGTAGATGGAATATAGTGTTTCTGGTTATTGAGAATGAAAGCAGAATTTTTCATGCATCTGTTGTGTTGAATAAAAATCCTCTTTTTTAAAAAAAGGCAGGAAGAGGAATGTAGAATAATAGTGCTAAAATTTAATGCTCCAATTACTTTTAATTTAGATTCAGATTCAGATACAGTCATTACCCATACATTGAAACATATAGTGAAATGTGTTATTTGTGTAAACAACCAACACACTCAAGGATGTGCTGGGGGCATCCCGCACACATATTCCAGCACTGACGTTGCCTGCCCACCATGCAATGTCCAGCAGAAACACACAAACAACAACAACAACAAAACAAAGCAAGACAACAACAGAAAAAAAAGCTCCTTTCCCAGCCTCCTCCTCGCATACGCAGACACAGAAAGGCCCCCAACCCTAGGACAGGCCACCTCTGGGCAACCTGGGTCTTAAAAGTTTTAAGATGTTTGACACAAGTATTCCAAACTGTCTCAGTTGCTGGTTTTTGATTTCAAGTGCTGTAAAAGTAGAAGAAAGAAACTGAAGTGTACACTTTCTTCTTGAGTGACAACTTCCTTTGAAGTTTATTTCTGATATCAGTATAATTAGCCATTTCTTATGTGTTTCTTATTAAATAAGGACAGCGATCATCTCCTTTGTTGCTCTGATACAAAACTAATTTTCATAAATCCTTGTGAAAAATAATGCCTTGGCTTCACTTCCGTAATCACTCTTAGTGTCTTAGACTTGAGATTAGCAGTTCATTATGTAGAAATAAAGGACATGAATCTCAAATCTAACTCTTGGTGACACAAGTTGTAGATTTATTTTAAGAGGAAAATGGTGCATTTTTATATTCAACTATCAATTAATACCTGACATCATGCAATATCTTCTCCAAATGCAGTGGATTAAAATAATTCCCAAAAAGGAGTAAGTAACAGATACCTGACAACAACTCAATCTCAAGTATAACCCTCTGTTCGGCTAGCGGCTTAATCTAGGGGATAATAGCCCCCGGCTCGGCCAAACTTAAGAAATCTCATTTGGGTGGATGCTGTGCCGTGTGTTCCCTGTTACAAATCAGTACCATGAAATAACAAACAGTACACAATATGCGATTAAACGATTGAGTTTTATAATTCTTAATTTTACTATATGGTTAGTAAAGAAACTAAAAGAAGGGCCCATTTCATGAGACAATCTAATGCGCAAACGTTGGAGCTTGCAGTGTCGTCCAGTGTCGTTCCTGTTGTCCTCCTTCAAGCACAGCCAACCCTCGGAACCTCAGACTCTCGCCCCTCAGTCCACTCCGTCCCGCGGTCTACTAACTCTCTCCATTCGTGTCCTCTCTCTTCATCCCTCCCCAAAAAAAGACAGCAAAAATCCCTCTTCCAGACTCACAAGAAAGAACAACACTCCTCTCATTGGCTAACATACATTCCAAAGTCCCCGTTATCTCTAGTCACAACCCAAACATTGCTGCTATTACCTCAGCCTTAGCAGTGAAACATTACAGAGAGGCCATTACATTCGCAGTGAAACCTTACACAGCATTTAAAGTCCACTTGGGCATAGCTAGATCAATCTCTGATGTCATTTAAACCAATAATTGTGCTGGAAGCCATCTTATGTCAAAGAAAGGCCTCTCGGTACAGAGGATAGATCAAACTGTTGATCAGAAAAGGCAAAAGGTGGCGTTTGTGTTTCATGATAAACCCTTTCTGGTGTTCAGACATAGTGGTCTTGATCTTGTTACACTCTGTTCCTCCAACCTGGAATATCTAACGATTAAGAGCTGACTAGTCTACTAACCAAGAGAGTTCTATTTTGTGATTCTGATCACAGTTTATATACTGCTGAAAGCTGATGTTAATCAAGATATTAAATGGTGCCATTATCAAACATGAAATAGCCCACCCCAACACATTTCAAATCAATCAGGCTTACTTGAAGAAATCTCTGCTGAATTAGCATCAGCTTATAACTTGCAGCACCGGGGTCCCAACACATTTTACCATTGCTACACTGTGATTAGGAGTGCCTACCATTTCATGCCTAGACCAGATTTCGGGACATCTGATGACTTGGCATACAGGTAAAGCCTAAAGGGAAAGATTTCCGAGATAAGGCCAACAAAGAGGAAGTTGCGGGAGAGAGAGGAGCAGCTACAAGATTGCTTCAAGTTGGTGGACTGGGCCATGTGCAAGGCTTCATCAGAGGAACTGAATGAATACACTACATTTGCCATGGATTTTATAAAAAGGAATCATAGATGAGTGTGTCTCCATAGATTAATGTATTGGGGATAAAGCCTCCCCAATCAGAAGTCCTAGAGATGAAGCTTGAGATCCGCAGTCTGCTGAGGGCCAGATCAGTGGCTTCCAGTTCTGGTGACCAAGTAAGATATAAAGGGCCCAGGAATGATCTCCAGAAAACCATCTTACGTGTGAAGTGGAAATTCTGGACCAAAACTAGAATCACTAAAGGATGCTCAACGGTTGTGCCAGGGCTTGAATGATATCACCTCCTACAAGTATCAACTCCAGCCTGAGAATTGACTTGGATTCATTCCAGTTTGCCTACCAGCACAACAGCCCCACAGCAGATGTCATTGGCTGTTCACTTAACCCTGGTAAATCTGGACAGCAAAGATGCAAACATCAGAATCCTCTCTATCGACTACAGCCGGCATTCAACACTATCATTCCCTGAAAACTAACCTATAAGCTTCAAGACCTTGGCCTCAATATCTCCCTGTGCAATTGGATCCTTGACTTCCTCACATGCAGACCCCGGTCAGTTCGGATTGGCAACAACATTTCCTCTACAATCTCCAGCACAGTTGCACCACAAGACTGTGTACATAGACGTCTGCTCTTCTCACCTTATACCTTTGACTGTGAGGCCTAGCACAACTCCAATACCATATTTAAGTTTGCTGATGACACTATTGTTGTTGGCAGAATCAAAGGTGGTGACAAATCAGCATATAAGCGGGAGATTGAAAATCTGGCTGAGCGGAGCCACATCAACAACCTCTCACTCAATGTCAGCTGGACCAAGGAGATTGACTTCAGGAGGTGGAAACTGGGGCTCCTCATCGGGGAGCAGAGGTGGAGAGGATCAGCATCTTTGAATTCCTCAGTATTATAATTTCAGAGGACCTGTCCTGGGCCCTGCGCATAAGAGCAATTACAAAGTCACCATGGCAGTGCCTTTACTTCCTTAGAAATTTGCAAACATTGGCACGACATCTATAATTTTGAAAAACTTCTTTTGATGTCTGATGGAGGGTATATTGACTGAATGTATAGAAACACTCATGCCCTTGAATGGAAAATATGACAAAATTAGTGGGTACAGCCAGTCCATTACAGGTAAAGCAATCCCCAGAATTGGGCACATCTGCACGGAGCGGGCAGGCTAGATCAATAATCAAGGACCCCCACCACCCAGGCCACGTACTCTTCTAAGTGCTGCCATCAAGCAGATGATACAGGATCTTCAGGACCCACATCACCAGGTTCAGAAATTTTATGTTTTGTAACTTCAAAACTAATTGAAAGAAAAGCATAGGAGACTGGGAATAAGGCCATTCACATACTTTTACATATAACCCATAATGAATTGTGTAAACAATTATGTAAATCAAACAATATTACTCAAGTATTACTGGAATATTAAATACACATCATTCCTCCCTGCTTAGCTATAAATTCCAATGCAATACTGAATGCATCTCAGCTTATGTACTGTACATACATACACAAATTTCATGACACATGCCGGTGATAATAAACCTGATTCTGAACTGTGACATGTCCTTTGGCCTTGGGGCATTCACCACTGCTTGACTTTTCTCAGCACATTTTCTTCTGCATCAATGGTGTGACTAGAGTAAGTGTTGCTTGGTTTAAAGAATTCACACTTGTTGCTTTGTGCTCTGAGCTCATAATTTTCTCATCTTTTTAACAATGTCTTGAGATTTTGGAGATGTTCCTTGTCATCCTTGCTGGTAACAATGTTATCATCCAGGTAATACTGAGTGCCTGGGCAGCTTTGCAGCAGCTGGCCCATAGCTTCCAGCCAGAGTGCAGGTGCAAATGCCACTCCAAAATAGGTCTTTTGTAGTGATAAAACCCTTTGAGAGTGCCTATGGAGAGAAACATTTTGGTCTCTTCTTCCATTTCCATCTGTTTGTAGGCCTCAGCCAAGTCCACTTTGCTGAAATGTTTCCCTCCAGAAAGGTTTGCAAAGATATCCTCTATCCTGGGCAAAGGGTAGTGATCTACTTTCAGTATTAGGTGGATGGTGACCTTAAGATCACTATAGATCCTGAAGGACCCATTCTTTCTGGCTACTTGAACAACTGGCATTGCCCATGGGCTCCACTCAATCTTGCGAAGAATGTGATCTAACTCACTGGCTACTTTATCATGGATGGTATAAGGAACTGGATGGGCTTTGTAAAAGTTGGGTGTGATATTTCCACTTAACACTATTTTACTCTTGATGTGTTTGAGTTTACCAATGCCATCCTTAACAGTGCTGCGGCATGATCCAGTAAGTTCCTTAAATCATTTTCAGTTGACTGTATTGCAAGGGATGTGGCATGCAAATAGAAGATGGATCTCCAATGAATTTGTAGTGGCCTCAGGCAATTATGTCCCCACAATGCTGTTTTTACCACATACAAGCTCAATGTGACTTGTCAGTTGTTGTATTTTACTGTTAAAGATGTCATTCCCACAGGAGATATCTTTTCTACAGTATAAGCGCTTGGCTGGGCATCTGCAGACATCAGCTCAGTATCTTTGAAATGCCATTCAAACTCATTTTGTGGAATGACTAAAATAGCTGAGCTTGTGTCCTACTCCATTTTAGTTAATTTGCCGTTCACTTCTGGTGTAACCCATATCACTTGTCTCCTGCTAGTTTTCACATTGTAAATTGCAAGGCTACTCAGTCCTTTGTCATTCTCATTATTATCAAATTTTTCATAAACAGCTTTCAGATTAGTGCTCTTTTTGAAACTGCAATCTTTTATTTTTTCTCTTCTCTGTGCAGTCCTTTCATTCTGTCTGCCAGACAAACTCTTTGTATATGTCCTAATTTGTTGCATTTTCTGCAAGTATCATCTTTAAACCTGCATTGGTCTGGTGTACTTGTGCCCCTGCCGCAACAGTAACAAAATATATCATTCATATTTTCATTCCTGACTGCAACTCAGCTATGTCTGTTGAGTACTACAAAATACTCCGCAGGTGCTGGGGTCAAAGCAACACTCACAACACGCTGGAGGAACTCAGCAGGTCGGGCAGCATCCGTGGAAATGTTCAGTCGACGTTTTGGACTGGAACCCTTCGTCGGGACTGTAGAGGGAAGGGGCAGAGGCCCTATAAAGAAGGTGGGGTGAGGGTGGGAAGGAGAAGGCTGGTAGGTTCCAGGTGAAAAACCAGTAAGGGGAAAGATAAAGGGGTGGGGGAGGGGAAGCAGGGAGGGAATAGGCAGGAAAGGTGAAGAAGGAATAGGGGAAAACACAATGGGTAGTAGAAGGAGGCGGAACCATGAGGGAGGTGATAGGCTTCTGGGGGAGGGGGCAAAGTGAAATAGGGATAGAGGAAGGGAAGGGGAGGGAATTACCAGAAGTTGGAGAATTCTGTGTTCATACCAAGAGACTGGAGACTACCTAGACAGTATATGAGGTGTTGCTCCTCCAACCTGAGTTTAGCCTCATCATGGTAGTAGAGGAGGCCATGTATGGACATATCTGAAAGGGAATGGGAAGCTGAGCTGAAGTGGGTGGCTACTGGGAGATCCTGTCTGTTGTGGCGGACGGAGCGGAGGTGCTTGGCGAAGCGGTCCCCCAGTCTGCGTCGGGTTTCACCGATGTAGGGAAGGCCACACCGGATGCAATAGATGACCCCAATAGACTCACAAGTGAAGTGTTGCCCCACCTGGAAGGACTGTTTGGGGCCCTGAATGGTGGCAAGAGAGGAGGTGTAGGAACAAGTGTAGCATTTACGCTTACAGGGATAAGTGCCGGGTGGGAGATCCGTGGGGAGGGACGTGTGGATTAGGGAGTCGCGAAGGGACAAATCCCTGCGGAAAGCGGAGAGGGGTGGAGAGGGAAAGATGTACTTAGTGGTGGGGTCCTGTTGAAGTCTGTGACTGTTGTTTCCATTGATACAGAAATTTCAACTGCTCTCAGCTTGTTTCAGTTAGGAGTCATTTTTGAATGCTTTCTTGTAATATTCCACAAACTAAATAATCTCTCCGTGCCATCACTGAACTGGCAGTGCTCTGACAATCTCTTCAATACAGCCACAAAAGCTGAAATGACTTCTATTCCTTATAATTTCAATTATGAAACCTAAAACATTCTGCAATCAACAATAGCTTTGGTTCTTAATGCAATAATTTCATGATATCAGCAAAACTCATTTTGGCTGGTTTGATTGGAGCAGCTAAACTTCTGTGCAAACTGTACTTTTTCCACCAATAGCACTCAGCAGACCTGGCACTCATTTCTCATTGGCTATTCCATCTACTTCAAAATACTGCTCAATTTGATCAGTACGCATTACCTGTGAGTTACCTGTTGTACAATCGAACACGTTTATCTTTCTGAAGTAGCGAGCCATTTCTTATTTTGCTTTTTATTCATTAATACTATCATCAAATATTCACTGTTTATGAACCTGTGATTTTGTCCAATTTCTGCCTTTTTTAGCTGAACCGCCTCTCTATCTTTTGTGAAAAAAAAACACGTGCTCTGTTGCTTTTGTTAAGTCGAGGGTGTTGCTGCACTATTTTTTTAACTCGAACATTTCTTTTCCCTTTAAGAGAAAAAAATGTACTGTGCTTCAACAGTTAGGTGGTTGTCACGGGTTTCACTTAAAACTCCTCGTTGTCACCGTTATGTTTTGTAACTCCAAAACTAATCAAAAGAAAAACACGGGTGTCCGGAAATAGCATGTCTATTTTGTTCTTACTTTAGTGAGGTGTGCACTTATGATCTGGTGACTTCATGACCTCTGCTGTTCTAGTACTTTTACCCACAATGAATTATGAATTCAGAACTAGTTATCCCACATTTAACATTCAATATCTGTACTCATGCCCGACAGATGAAGGCCAGTATCCCAACATTCTTCTTCACCACCCTGTCTAACTGTGACTCAACTTTCAAGCACTTGTACTCCAGGTCCCTCTGTTCATTGACGCTCTCCCGGGCTCCACCATTCACTATGAAATCCTACCATCATTTGTCTTCCCAGAATGCAACACCTCCGGCATGTAGTGCATTCTCAAACAGTGCAAATGAAATGCTAAAATGACAATAATGGCATAACTGAAAGGGCTAGAATTAAAGTAGACTATATACCATAATAGTTATGTATCTTTAATAGGTTACCCTTTCTAAGTCCTGTTCCCTTGGAATGGCAGGACATTGGTGTAGTGTTAGGTAATAGTGTTGTTCCTATGTCACTCTGTTAGCCACTCCCACATGGGAGGAGCTCACAAACTGTACAAGCTGGGTTATCAATAAAGTTCATTTGAGTAATCTGAATGCTGGCATCCTGGCGTGCTCTGCACTCTCCCTCAATAATGAACACAACAGTTGGCAAGGTCCAAAGGCAGAATTAATTACAGCTTAAATTTAGTTAATATATTCAAGTATTTAATTAGGGGTGTGCATTTATTTAGGGATATTCATTTAGTGAAGGAATTACCTGACATAAGATCTGAAATAGAAATTTTCTGGCTATTAGAATAAATTTAGATGTGTGGGGGAAGGAAGGGTTACATACAGGCTAAAGAATATGATATATATTACACACTGGTGCATGACATTTTCTGGTTCTATCACTTATTGGCTTTTGGTTGGCTGAACTATTTAATCCGACAAAATCATTGACCTTTTGCTTAAGTGATTTTGTTAGATTTTATTATAAACACTTCAGGTTGAAACCCAGCAAATTTAAAATATACTTAACCAAAGGCAGCTTGACAGGAAATGCTGTTAATCTATTAAATGAATAAAGATTTAAAAAGAAAGCTCATCACGAAGTCTTTTGCCCATAGGGTGGTTCAAAAGAAATAATATATATATGGCTTACTTCTGGTTTAGCAATGAAATGGAAGAAAGTGTGTAGAGTCAAGGAGACGCAATGAACTACAGCATAATAACAGGCCCCTCAGCCCATCTAGTCACACTGAACTATTATTCTGCCTAGTCCCATGGACCCGGACCTGAACCGTAGCCCCAATGTACCTCTCCCATCCATATACTTTTCTTAAATGTTGCAATTGAACCCGCATCCACCACTTTCGCTGGCAGCTTGTACTACACTTGCACCACCCTCTGAGTGATGAAGTTCACCCTTGTTTCCCTTAAATATTTCACCTTGCACTATTATCTATGCTGGCTGGTGGTGTCGTTGCACCAGCACTGGATTTTGAGGATTTGAATCTGGCCAACACATTGCATGCTTTCAATCCGTGCTGGATTGAGCATCAATCTAGTAACTCGGCCTCATAAAAAACAGACAAGTAGTACAGAAATGGCAAAAAATGCTGCCAATGTGCCACAAGGCGTGGAAAGGAACAGCAACCCTTACCTATGACGTCTAGTCCTAGTCTCACCCAATCTCAATGGAAAAGCCTTGTTGCATTAACCCTATCTATACTACTTCTGTATACCTCTATCAATTTCACACCACCCCCGCACTCATTCTCCTACACTCCAGGTAATAAAGTCTTAACTTATGTAACCTTTCTCTCTAACTCAGGTCTTCAAATCCCAACAACACCTTGTAAATTTTCTCTGTCTCCTTCAATCTTATTAGATTATGAGGACACTCAGTCCTCGTTTATTGTCATTTAGAAATGCATGCATTAAAAAATGATACAACTGTTATTGTTCCTGTAAATAGGTGACCAGAACTGCACACAGTACTCCAAGTTTGGCCTCAGCAACAATTTCAACATACATCAAATGCAATAACGAGATTATGCTCAAGGAAGGGTTTGGTTCTGATGTCAATACACACTGCACATAATTAAATATACCATGAGCAGGACCATGTTTTACAGAGATCATAGGGACATGGAGTTTCAGAAAACAAGCCTTTCAGTCCACTGACTCCCTTTGCAAGTAAACCCAAGCAACACATATAAAATGCCTCGGCCTGAAACACCGACTGTACTCTTTTCCATAAAATCCAGCATCTGCAGGTTTTCTCGTTTCTACTCTAAACCCATTTTATTTTTTCCATAACCCCATCAATATGATCACCCTCCACCCCAGATTCTATTGGCACTACTACTCTCATGTGCATACTGGTTTAATTTACCGTGGCCAATTAACCTAACAACCTGAATGCCTTTGGCGTGGAGGGAGGAAACAGGAGTGTCTGGAGCTGTGAGACAATTAACTACTTCCCCAAAGGTAATTCAGGGAGGGTCAAGGAGGACAGGGAGGCAGTGCCCCCACATTTAATTGTCTGAACAGGACAAGAAAGGTCTTCCTTACTCTATGTCTAAAACATTTTTTCTTCCAAAAATTACAATGCTCTTATCAGGTTTTGACAGGGAAAATCCTTCCCATGCAGAGGCATCTGGAAACCTGAGTCAAGGATCAAAACAAAGGGTCAGTCATTCATAAATAATATGAGAAGGAATTTCTACACCCAGCAAGTAATGATTCATGGCAGTACTCTTCCCAAGAGGGCTGAGATGTTCTAGTATTCATAGATGTATTGGATATTAAGAGAAATGAGAGATTTGAGGTTGCTACAGGAAGGAGAGAATCTCATTAAAGATCAACCATGGTCTTACTGAGTACCAGAGCAGGCAGGAGGATTAAATGGCATACTCCTGCTTCTACTTTTGAATATTTTCCACCATCTTGTGATGGCTGCTTTTTAAGGGCCATCTGTTTGGCAGAGTCATCGGGTTACACAGTATAGAAACAGGTTCTCAGGTCTAAATGGTCCATGCCAACAAAAGTGTCTTCCTGACCTAATCCTATAAGTCTGCATTGAGCCCATATCCATCTAAACTTTTCCTATCCATGAACCTGTCCAAATGTCTTCTAAACTTACCATCTCCTTTAGTAGTTTGTTCTATATGCCCACCATCGTCTTTGTGAAAAATATTCCTCTCATATCCCCTTCATATCTTTCCATTCGCACCTTCTGTCTTCTAGTTTTAGACTCTCCTACTGTGTGAATCAGACTATCCACCCTATCTCTGCCCTTCATGATTTTATAAACCTCTATAAGGTCAGAATCAAAATTATTATCACTGGCATTTGCCATGAAATTTGTTAACTTAGCAGCAGCAGTTCAGTACAATACATAATGTAGAAGAAAATAATAATAAAAAATAATTATATCAATCAATTGCAGTATATATATACTGAATAGATTTAAAAATCATGCAAAAACAGAAATAATATGTATTAAAAAGTGAGGTAGTGTTCACAGGTTCAATGTCAATTTCAGAATCAGAGGGGAAGAAGCTGTTCCTGAATCATTGAGTGTGTCTCTTCAGGTTCTCTACCTCCTACCTGATGGTAACACTGAGAATCCTCATCCACTCCAGAAAAACAATTCCACTTGATCCATTCTCCAGTCTCAGCAACATCCTTGTGAATCTTTTCTTGCTTAATCACATCCTTTCTACAGCATTGCAAGCAGAACTTCACACAATGCTCCAGGTGTTGTCTCACCAACATTCTACGCAGCAGCCAATTCATTGTAAGATTGTCAGTTAACCATTGTATGTTTTGAAGTACATGTGGCAGATAAAGGTAACCTTTACCCCTATCTTGAAATGAGTTGTTTGAAACCAAAGGAGATTATTTTGTAAATTTGAACTGTTTACATGTATTTTCTGCCTAGAAAATACTACAATCCAGTTTCTGGATCCCACTTTCTGGAATGACATTGGTTCAATACTTCCTGAATAATAAGACATAGGTGCAAAATTAGGTCATTCAGCATCAAGTCTGCTCCGCAATATCATCATGGTTGATCTATTTCCTCCTCAACCCCATTCTCCTGCCTTGCTCCTGTAACTTGTCACGCCCTAACGTAGAAGGTTGCTTCTCCCTTTAAGGAAATCTCAGATTCACCCTTTTACTCATAGTATTAATATTCCACACCATATGAAGCAAAATACATTAATCTTTAACAATTTTCTCTATACAGGAACTCTCACAAAATGTGCAAAGGTCCTCCACAGTAACGTCATTAAGCAAAATTTGACACTGGGACGCTTGAGGAGATATTCGAATCATTAAGAAGAGTTTCATCAAAGTGGTACATTTTGAGCACATACTAAAAAAGGAGAGATAGAAAACTTTAGGAAGAGAGATTCAGTGCCCAGGACACAAATTGCTGAAGGCACAGCTGCCAGACATTGAACAAATACATCAAGGTTGCTCAAAATTTAAGAAACTTTGTGATGGAGCATTTGTTCAAGAGTAGGAATAAACTTGGGACATTGGAAACCACCGTTAAAATTCTCACAGAAAGTGAGAACTTTTAAAAAGTCATCGGTCAGGCTGGGAAGCAAAGTAGGCCTTGCATGCCAGGAGAATAGATGAATGGAGCCTAGTGTTCATGACAGTATTTATTTGGCATTCGAAAACAAAAGAATATAGCAGGCCTTAATGATTGTTTACAACAGTCCAAAAACTACTTTTTCATGCAAAAGTTTTTCATCATGAGATGCAAGACTGAACAAGAATGTCTTTTAAACTATTTACTCCTTTCATTCTTCCTGTGTTCAAAGGAGTTGTTGAGGTGATTTGGTTTCCTACCTGAGTACAGGAACATGCAGTGATTCAGCTGAGACATAATGTTTGGGCGTTGCAATGAAACTCAGTGATGACATAAGCAAGACATAATTTCATATGCTTATTAATTTATAAAACATCACATTCCTCAGTCATAGAACAGAAACAGGGCCTTTTGCCCATCTGGTCAATGCCAAACTATTAGTCTGACTAGTCACATTGTCCTGCACCCAAACCATAGCCCCCCCATACCCCTCACCCATCCATGCACCAATCAAAATTACTCTGAAACGTTGAAATCAAACCTCCATCCACCACTTCTTCTGACAAATCATTCCATGCTCCCATTACCCTCTGCGTGAAGAAGTCTTAGTAGCAGGCAGCTGTCGATCCCAGGGATCTTGGGTTTGTGCCTCTGGTGGACTTTGTCCTCTCCAGGGTGCAAGCCTGGGCGGGACAATTGTTAGAATCATCTGTTGCCCATGTAGCAGGATCCCCCCCTCTCCACGTCACTGATGTAGTCCAAGGGAAGGGCAAGTGCCGATACAGCTTGGCATCAGTGTCGTCACAGAGGCTGCCAGAGTGAAGTTGTAAACACTGTTAAACTGCCTTAGGGGCCCTGGCTCTGGATTTCTTCTTCAGGATTTACTCCCAAAGCCTTTCCCTTGGGTGGGTATGGCTACAAGGCAGCGGAGGTTTAAAATCAGAGTTTTCCTTCTCCTAGGCAGGCTGCCGTCCAAGGCTGACGAGCTCCACCTGCCTGAGAAGGTCATATTTATTTTATTTAGAGATACAGCGAAGAACAGGTTCTTCCGGCCCAGTGAGCTGGACGACCCAGCAACCCACCTATTTAACCCCAGACTAATCACAGGACAATTTACAATGACAAATTAACCTACTAACTGGTACGTCTTTGGACTGTGGGAGAAACCTATGCATTCACAGGGATGGCAAATAAGCTCCTTACAGAGGATGCTGGAATTGACTTTTGAAGTCTGAAACGCTCCAAGTTGTAATAGCGCCACACTAACTGCCATGCTATCATAGCCCCAAGGGGATAAAGTTCCGTTTCATGCTCCTCTTAAGTATTTTGACCCGACTGGTGGCGTAGTGACATCAGTGCCAGACTTCGGGACGAAAGGTCCCGAGTTCGAATCCAGCCAGCTCCCCTGCACGCTTCCCATCCGTGCTGTGTTACTAGCTGGTGATCTCTTTGGAAACTCACCCGGCTGAAGGCAATGGCAAACCGCTGCTGTACTTGCCTCGTACGCGGTTCCCCATTACGTCAGAGAGGCGTGGAGGGAAATCGTCTGCTGACCGGAGAAACTCCGGATGCAAAGTACCTTTCCTTTTCCTTAAATATCTCACCTCTCATCCTTAATCTGTGACCCCTAGTTCTAGTCTCACTCAACCTCAGTGGAAATGCCTGCTTGCATTCATGCTGTATAACTTTGCATTCATTGAGATTTACAGGAAGATGTCTCCTGCTCAGCATTGCTGCCCGTCACACCTCCAACAGCACCCTTAGGTCAGCTTCAGGGTCATCGGCCAGGGACTATTCACCGATGTTTCGCTCCCTTAAACTTCATTAAAACTTCACACACTGTATCATTTTAGTGCAATCCATTCCCAAATGGTGTCATTTGCGAATGCCATTTTGCTCTTTGCAGAGAGGTTGGGATTCTGGCTACTGAGTCATGCAATGCCCTCTCTGAACAAGTGAATATAAGGTATCCTAAGCACTCAGCTCCTCAACTTGACTGGTGATGTGAGGCCTGCAAGTATCTAAAGAAACACGCTACCAGTTGTGGAATAGTCGACTGTAAATGATTAGTTTCATCTCATGCCACATGACATCATCAGCCTATGAATTATTTATAGCAGTTCAGCTGTAATGAGCTTTGTGTCTTATTTAGGAGCTCCATCATTACTTAACATAAAAGATGTTCGAGCAAATTACCACCACTTGCAACTGGAATATATTTGCTAATAAAATTAGAAGCCAAATGTGCTTCTTACTAAATATTCTAAAGCTAAACAATTTACTCTACACAGCCTCATATATTTTCCCTATTCCATATCATGGGTTAGGTATATCATATTCAGTTAAGTTCCAGTTCAGATATCATTGAATCATACATGAATATCCATGAATACAGCCAAACGAAACAGCATTCCACTGGGGCCAAGGCACAAAACATAGCACCAACAGTTACACACAGCACAAGGCACACATAGCACATAAATATAGCAGTAAACTTACAGTCACACAAAAAATATATAGCATAGCCCAACCAAGTTTGAGTGACATGTCCTGCAGATTGATGGTGCATGGATGATTGTTGCAAGAACAAGCCCTCAGCCGTCCGCAAACAAATGCATGCAATCGCCCTTGTCTTCCACCAAACAGACACTGGAAAGCAGCACTGATAGGAGGGCCTGCTCCCAATCCAACAAGGACACTGTGTCACAGTGCCTCCAGCATGTCCTCTCCTGGGTGACTACATCAGGCGAGCCCGCAGCTTGAAGCCTAGACTGTGCTACAAACAGGGCCAGGCAGCTCCCCTTTCGTCATTCTCACCAATAAATCTGTGAACCAGACATTCAGTATTCTATATTAACCATGTTCGACAGGGTCTTACAATCACAAGAAAATGTCCAAGGTAATCACATGCTGTCAGACTGCAAACTGCCTTCGCACGCCGACTCCAATGCCTTTCTGTAGCAGGCAGCAACATAGCTCACATCAACTTCAGCTCCTCTGCTATTCAGCAACTCGCTGATGGTGTAGGCCTGCAGTACCTGAAGTTCTTAATGTCCAACAGTGACTTGCGATCATAAAAAATGTTTCAGGAGAGACAAATTCACCTTTGGTTAGGCCCAGAGAGGATGCTGCATCTGACCATGCTGCCATCTTACTGAAAGTTTTAGGTTATAAGTCTTGTATAGGTTTTATTTAATATTATGAGCTATGAGCTTTCCACTTACAGGAAAAGTCAAACAGATGAAGTAAAAACCTTTAAGTATGCAAACCCTTGTAGAACATTAGATATTAAACAATGATTAAATGGCTTCAAGGATTTTGCAAAAGTAAACAGAGATCAGGAACAGTTACTTGCAAGGATAATTACAGAGTCTGCAGTGAGTTGGAGGACAGTGCTACACTATTGGATTTGTCAGCATAAGCCATAAGAGCAGAATCGGGCCATTCAGCCCATCAAGTCTGCTCTGCTATTTTATCATGCCTTTCAACCACATTCACCTGCCTTCTCACCTTCAACATCACCTTTCACATGAGAAATTCAACTATGGCCCTGCTGGGCTTTAGTGAAGGTCAATGAGGCACTATCTAAAGAAGAGCAGACAAATTGTGTAATTCAGTCTACAGTCAATGCAACATGATTAAAATTATTTTACATTTGGATTTTAACATTCTTTAGTGGTTTAGTTTAGTTTAGTTTAATTATGCTATTTTTAGTGTGCAGAATAATCTCCACTAGAAAATCAGAACTCCAAGAACGGTGGATTATTGGTTAGATTGATTCATTTTCCTTCTTTTCAAAATATTCATATTTTTATAGCTCATTCTTAAATTTTTAAACAGAAATGTTCAAAGTGATTTTGACAGCAGGTTATCCCCAGGGTATGCCTTAGACAGACTTTTTCCATTATTTTCAAGGGTAGGGCTTGTTCCTCTTTTTCTCTTCCAAATGTGTTGAAACTTACACCCACGTAGCTTGCCTGCCATGCAACACCTCACCACCGAGGAGGGGGCTGATTCCTTCCATCAACTAGGTCTTAGGAAAATTGCATGAGGCAAGTACTAACCGCTTCATGGGTCACTTGTGAGCTTGCCACTGACTATAAAATCTACACCATTAGTGTTTCTAGAGCCTCCTCATGTGAAAATTGGTTACTGCATTTCCTACAGTGACTACATTTAACAAGGAATTTTCAATGGTAGTAAAAGACTGATGAAAGCCTCTTTATAAATTGCATAGTTACCATAGTAATTCTTTGGAAGTTATACTTCGCACAGAATAACTGTTAACTGTCAAAGGGTACCAGGTAATCAAAAGGAATTAGAGAATATTGTTTTTTATTAAATAGAGCAAAGAATGAATGCACTGCCTCTGCCCCAAATTTGTGTTTTGTAATTTATTCTGTGAATATTACCATGATTTGGGTTTGCTCCTGATAGTGGGTATGATTTGCTACTGTTCAATGGGAGCCTGTTCGCTGCTGATTTCTGAAAACAGGCTTATGTTTTGTTTCTCAGAGAAACACCCTGATGGTATACAGGAGGAAACTGATTTCTTCAGCACTGTAGAAACATTGGTATTTGGTCTTGAAGTATAAACATGAAAGAGTAGAATCATGCCATAGAGTTTTCTTTGAAGATGTTCAAAACCTGTATTCCTTGGGAATTGCTTTTTTTTTCTTCACTAAGGAATTAAATACACGATAACTGAGAGTTGAGATTTTCAGTAGTAAGTAGAAGTCAATCCAATGTGAGCCTACTTATACTTTATTGGTTTGTTATTGTCACACGTACCAAGATACTGTGAAAAAATTGTTTGTATGCCATCCAAGAATGTCATGTCATATATCAGTTCATTGAGATAATAAAAAGAAAACAGAATGCAAAATATAGTTTTGCACCTGTATTGCAGTTAAACAAATAAAGCACAAGAGTGGCTAAAGATGAAGCAAAATATTGGCAAAATCTTTATTGAATAGGTGTATAAAGGTGTAATAATACAGTGAACTAATCTACATGTCATTACTATGTATTGGCTTTCTATGTCCACTTATCTGCAAGATACATTAAGACAAACAATACTTAACACATTTTCAAGAAGTTGCTTTGATATGTTGGTAAAACAATCCCATTGCCTACAACAAAAGCAAAGATATTAACAGGGTGATATTTCTATTAAAACATGTAACATTTAACACGGTTTTTATGAAATTAAATTTAGGTGTGTTGTGCTGTTTCATTATTATTAACATAGAATTACTTTACAGATTATGCTGATAAGCAATCACAAGTTAATAATGTAAATGTTTACCTGTGGCTTCCAAACTCAAGAATATGATTGGGATGACTATGTTCAAGGACATCCATGGGAAGTTCAGCTTGAACATAACAATAACATTAACATTATGACTTTAGTATGTGAAGGAAAAAGAGAAAAAGAAGTCAAAATGGTACCTTTCACAATATCAGGATCGCCCAAAATATCCTAAAATTATCTTAGCAAGTTTTGAAGAGCCATCATTGCTGCATTATAGAAAACATGGCATATACCATGCACTCCAATGAAGAAATAATCCATTCTGGAAAGTCGAGTTTAAGAATAAATATCAGCATTGGTTTGAAAACAACTTCCTTTGCGAGGATCATCTTTTGAAATCTCTTTGAAATGAAGAGAATTTCCTGTGTACCTAACTGCAGTTGACTTTGACCAAGCATCAGATTATGGAAAAGGCCAAAATTCCTTCACTTTAGAAAATTTAAGGCCTAGGATTTTTTTTGGCACATGTCATTTAAGTTTGATGATCTGATTTGTAGCTAAGTGAGAGGAAGAAAATGCCTGCTGCTTTGCTGAATTTCCATGGCTCCACTAAAGACGTGCGACAAAGAAAAGTTGTATTCCTTCCTGCTTGGTTGTGTCGAAAAATTGTCTGGGGGTGGGCCTGGAAGAATGAGCAAAGAACAAAGCCTTACGTCCTCAGGGCAGATCTAACAGAATTGTTGGAAGAGGTTCCAACATAGTCACCTTGCCATAATCATTACTTGCCCTATACTTTGCCAGAACTTGCCAACAAGCATCAAGACTAGTGGAAAGAGGGGGCCCTCCCAGTAATATTCTTCCAGTACAGTCAAAGTATCATCCCCAAAGTACACTCAGTGGGGAGGAGATGTTCACCAACCTCTTTGCAGATTGTAGATTTGCTGGGTTTGGAGAAGTATGTAACATTCTTTGTTTATCCTAAGCAACTTTGCATTAGTGGACGCTCTGACCCTTTGGTTATTTCTAGGATCACATACCAAGACAGACACAAAGTGCTGCTGGAAGGTAATTAACTCAGTGAAAGACGCTCATTAGGCTACCTGAAACGTCTTGGTCTTCCAGCACAGCGAGATGCTCACAAGTGAGTGGCATATTCTGTGCTGGAGGACTGCATGCTGAGGGGACGCACTGATGCTCAGTGCAGCTAGTGCAATGGATCTCTGTTGGGGAAGGACCACCGTCCAGGGCCCCCCTGCTACTGGATATGGAGAGGCTGAGTAAGGTGGGTAGCCCCTCCATCACCACAGGGAACCACATGAATGACAATGAATGTCTTAAAACATCTTATCACTACTGGATATATTGAACATAGGATATAAGAATGTAAAATAGCTTTGGATTGAATTTATAATAGATATAAAATTAATGCATATTCTATTTGCAGTCCTGATGAAGGGTCTTGGCCCGAAACGTCGACTGTACTTTTTCCTGAAGATGCTGCCTGGTCTGCTGTCCACAGCATTTTGTGTGCGTTGCTTGAATTTCCAGCATCTGCAGATTTCCTTATGTTTACATATTCTCTGTTTCTCACTTGCGTTCCAACAGCTCTTTATCCAAATTATATCCAGTTTTTCCTGCCTCTCACTACCTGCAGTGCAAGTAGAATTCTTACACCTATGTGGTCCCTTCTGAAAGAGATGATTACTAACTCTTATCTGTGCAAGGGGTACACAGTGAACATCTACAAGTGGATGGGTGGGATTGGCGGTGCAGCGGGCTGCCTATTCTTAATTTTGCAGCCTAGACAGCAATTACCTTACTTGTCTCCTTGTGTTAGAGGGGTTCATTGACTTTTTACCCAGCCTCTTTCATGAAAATGATAAATACATCTAGTTAACCTGACTATATTGTATGGTAATACATACGATCTGCAGCTGTCCTATTTATCAGAGTTGTCATAAGTGCTATTCTTTTCCAGGTTCTTCCCAATATATTGTAGCCACTGTGGAAGCACCCTCAGCAGCTAATTGTTTCAGATACCATATTTCATTTCTGGACCTGAGTCACATCCCATACCTCGCATTCTGATGGATATGTTAACGTTTGGGTCAGCTCCTTAATTAAAATGGTGGCTGCTGGGAATGGGTGAATCAGTGTGCAGACATTTGGGAGGGGTGAGCGCGTTTATACTGGTTAATGAAGAACTAACAACGCACTTTTGGAGAAATACTTAAAGGATATGCGACCGTCCTAGAAAAGTCAGAGTCATAAAATATTCTACTCAAGTACTGACTAATCTGACAACAAGATGAGTTAGTGAAGTTGTACTTAGGGAACCAAGTACCATGGCCAAGTGGTTAAGGCGTTCGTCTAGTGATCTGAAGGTCACTAGCTTGAGCCCTGGCTGAGGCAGCGTGTTGTGTCCTTGAGCAAGGCACTTAACCACACATTGCTCTGCGACGACACTGGTGCCAAGCTGTATGGGACCTAATGCCCTTCCCTTGGACAACATCGGTGGCGTGGAGAGGGGAGACTTGCAGCATGGGCAATTGCTGGTCTTGCATACAACCTTACCCAGGCCTGCGTCCTGGAAACCTTCCAAAGTCTCATGAGACTAATGAATGCCTATACTTAGGGAAACAATAGGGCTCCCCTCCCAATATGGTAATCACAATATTTTTTTTGATGCTGATAAATATCAGGATGTTTCTGAATGAAGGGCATCATCCATAGTGCAACAACATATTTATCAGGGAGCACCTACCGAGAAAAATGCTTATCTAGGGTGTTAAGGATATGAGGTACTCTCTCAAAGAGACTGCAAAGTTTCTTAAAGGGAATATCATACCTTGCTGGTAAGGTTTCTTTTGCTAATACTCTCACATTGCTCTGAAAAAAACAGGCACTGCAAGTTGAGATTAAACAGATAAATGCTGCAACAGATGACAACTGTCAGAAGATGTAACAAGTCAAACAACTCTTAATTCTGGACCTATTTTCTTTCTCAGACAGATCACAGTCAATTCAAAACACAGGCTCACTAAAACAAATCCAAGTAAATATTTTTAACAAACATTGCTGACAGCAAATGTATGACTAATTATTTTAATCAAATATGTGGTGTGGGTCTGAAACAGTCAGAGTATCACAGAGGTCTGGGAGTCAGAAATCTAGTGAAGAAAAATCACTAAATTAATCACAGGTGGTATATATCTCCATTTTACAATGATTGCTCTCTAGAACTTGAAAAAAAATATCAAGCTGAACAAATCATTTCAACCTTTCTTCCTTGTTAAAACATTAACTCATCAAGATTCAAAAGACATTATATCAAATTTCATCATCAGCCATTCATGCTTGATGAAAGGTTGATTTATCAATTTGATTCCCTTCTTATGCTGTTGTTCTATATTTATCAGTGAACCACGCAGGCTTCTCCCAAGATTCAAAGGAGACAATGAAAATGGTTCCTTTGGAGAACCATTTGTGAATAACAGAACAAGGCGTGAAATTTTTAGTTTATATTGTTCCATTTTATTCACGTGCATCGGGCAGGAGACAACAAAATGCAATTCATTCTTTTCACTAGAGTGCATTAGGCATTCAGACACATTGATGTGCCTTGTCTTACAATAGGTGAGATCATAGGGTCAATTACTGTGGGAATGACAAGTTGAGGAGGCTCAGGCATAGTTGCAAAAGAACTATACATGTGATTTCCAAATTTACTTAAGTGACAAACGTCTATATATTTTAAATATGTGTCAATATAAAATAAGACACATTTCCCTAAAGATGTAGATATAGGAGTGACTTTACTAACAGTGCTGAATGAGAAGGACAGTCATCTCAAGGAAGGCTTTGTTCTCCTCAAAAATTCAACCATGAATAAGAGCAATGCTCTGATCACCTGCTGGAACCTATTCAAAGAAAGTTCCAGGTATCAATCAAAAGCAAAGCACAGGTAAAGCCTGTTCCGACAGATGCTCCACAATCATCTCCTAAAGGCAACACTCCAGAAAATATAAATCCCAATCCTTAGCATAAACTGAAAAAAACCATCAAGGAAAACATCTTCTGCTTGGAAAGCAAGGACAATTTCCCCTATCTCTTGTAACTTATTCACCACTGGGGTTAATTCATACACCTAGCCTATGATCCTGAGAATTTCCCTGAAAAGGCCTAACTGGAATTATGGTTTGAAGAACGAAAGCAGTGGTGATTATTAATACCCAAGGTATTGAGCTGGTGTAATGCTGTAAATTGTCAATGCATGGATTTAGAGATATAATACAGTCTACAGAGAAGCTGAGGTGCCTCAGTTGTAATTGCATACTATTCCCAGCAGGCTTGGAATAATTATAAATATTGTGTACTGGATTAATTATGAGATGCAATCAATTATTTGTTG
This sequence comes from Mobula birostris, assembly GCF_030028105.1. Taxonomy (NCBI): domain Eukaryota; kingdom Metazoa; phylum Chordata; class Chondrichthyes; order Myliobatiformes; family Myliobatidae; genus Mobula; species Mobula birostris. The sequence goes on along the minus strand of NC_092373.1, from coordinate 23,667,898 downwards.
CAAAACTTGACATTTTAATTGTTCTCCTCCCTTATCTAAAAGGTTCCCATTCCTATTTTGTTTAGACCATTTACCAATGTAAAAAAACAGTAGACAGCAGCTGTTTGTAGGTCAGTGGTGCTAATTATACATAAAATTGTGAAGTGGCACAAAATTCATTAAGGATATTGATGGTAGACTAACTGGAGGGGTAACCATTTTATATGTGTTTGTGTGTCTGAATTGAAACAGTGGCTATATGAGGCTAATATAGCACAAAGGGAGTGAATTGGAGAGAGTGAAGAGTTGGACATCTGGCCATTAACAGTTGTGTAACATCTGATTGAATTTGATCTCATAGGATGTGAACAGAGTGAGACCTACTTAAAGAGAAGGGGCGCTGTGTATGGTACCTCAGTTGGCAGCATCTGCTTCAGTTATTTTCACACTAATTTATGTAACATGAAAAAATGTGCTAAATTAAATATTTCAAATGTGTACAAAATATGTTAAGCGATGATGTTTTTGTTCATTTGCTGTGATAATAGCTTGAATGGGCTTGAAGTGTTATTTTCAAAAATGTTTCTTAGGCAGAGATCCTTAGTGCATGTGTTGGGTTCTGTATAATGCTGTTTGAAAATTCACCATTGGATGGCAGTAGAATACTTCAAGCCATTGACCAGTTTGGCACTTCAGCGATCCCTGCCTTGTGTGAACTTTACTGATTTTAGGTGTAGCAAAATGTTTTGCATTCAAGTTAGTGTTTTAATGAGATGAATTAAGGACAAAAGTAACTATTTCTCCATGGTTGCATCACTATGAAGTATTTTATTTAAGTTATAGATGTAAGAATTGAAGAAAGTGTACGTGTTAACAATGTTAACACAATGGGAGTCAAAACTTTGGTAGTAATTAAAAATTCAGGAGTGGTATCCTCTTTGTGTTACTGTTTGAGTAAAACAAGGAATGATGTGAAATTTAACCAGAAATATTAAATTACGCTTTTGAATAGAAAGAAAAATTTACCTTTTGATAATTATTTGAGACACTTTCCCATTTTGACAATGATTATTTAAAATCAATCTAACATTATAAAACTGCCTATATTTATAATTTTCAATTATGCAGCTTCCTTAATTAACAAATGGTAGCCTTGCACATGTTGAAATTGACATCCAAAGACAGTAAGCAGAGAGGTGGCCATTTTGTTTGATTTATATCACAACAGGCTCTTTTTGAGGGACTGGTATAGTTTCTTACTGTGACACGACAGTGTTACCAACAGGTAGGGGTACAGAATTGTTGTCAGCAATTAATCTAGGGAGCTTCACGAAGAGGGTGAAGGTGCTTCAATGGTCAGATGAGGAGAAATCCCCTCATAAACATTTAGAGGAGATGATGAAAAGCCTCAATGACACCATTGTAGTTTGGGTGTTCTTTTTTCAAAGTCAGATGCCTTATGCCCAAATTTTGTTTTTAAGTTCTTGACAATAATGGTAGAACACAGTATTGAAACATATTGCCTACTTATGAAATCTACTATTTACAAAACAAGCTTATTAATATTGGACCTTGGACTTTCTGACTGACAGACCCCAATCAGTTAAATTAGACAACCACTCCTCCTCCACTCTCACCCTGAACACTGGTGTGCCTGAAGGCTGTGTGCTGAGCCCTCTTCTGTACTCCCTTTTCACCTATGACTGCATTCCTGTACATGGTTCTAACTCCATAATCAAGTTCGCAGACTACACCACAGTGGTTGGCCTGATCAGAGGAGGTGACGAGACGGCCTACAGAGATGAGGTCCAGCACCTGGCCGCGTGGTGTGCCGACAACAACCTGGCCCTTAACACCCAGAAGACCAAGGAGATCATTGTGAACTTCAGGCATGTTAGGAGCCACACCCACGTCCCCATCTACATCAACAGAGCTGTAGTGGAGCATGTATCGGGCTTCAAATTCCTTGGTGTCCACATTTCCGAGGATCTCACCTGGTCCCTGAACTCCTCCATCCTGACCAAAAAGGCACAACAGTGCCTTTATTTCCTGCGGAGCATAAAGAAAGTTCACTTCTGTCCCAGGGTACTGATGGACTTTTACCGCTGTACCATTCAGAGCATACTCACCAACTGTATCTCAGTGTGGTATGGCAATTGTTCCGTATTGGACCGCAAAGCACTCCAGCGTGTGGTGAAAACTGCCCAGCAGATTATCAGCACTCAATTGCCCACCATTGAGAACATCTACCATAAACACTGCCTGGGCAGGGCAAAAAGCATGATCAAGGATGAATCTCACCCTAACCATGGACTTTTTACTCTCCTCCCATCCGGTAGGCGCTACAGGAGCCTCCGCTCCCACACCAGCAGGCACAGGAAGAGCTTCTTCCCTGAGGCTGTGACACTGCTGAACCTCTCATCACAGTGCTAAGCAGTATTGCACCCATATTGTACTGTCTCAGTACCTTTATATTTGTGTGCTGTAGCACTTACTTTTTTATTTGTAGTTATTTTGTAAGTAAACCTACTCTTTGCATTTCTGGTCAGATGCTAACTGCATTTCATTGGCTTTGTATCTGTACTCAGCACAATGACAATAAAGTTGAATCTAATCTAATCTAATCTAATATTATTCCATAAAGTATGCTTCCTTTGCCACAGGTCTGTAGATTATGTAAACAGAGCTTGCATGAGGAGAGCAAACTGGCATATAGTATCTGGCAGACTTGACATTTCTGCTTCTCTACACAACAGTTGGAGGAAGATTAAGATAAAGGTTATTATTGTTGTTTCTGTTGGATTACATTAAGGAAAATGATCAAAATGAAATAAATTGGAGCAGATCTATCTAGACATTAACAGTGTTTGTCAGCTTTCTGAGGAGCTGTCTAATTTCAACTCTGCGTGTTACCAAATTCTTTGGCTTCAGCTGAACCCTTGAAAGGGCTCTCTGATTTGAAGGTCAAGGACATTATAGCAAAACAGAGACCTTTCTTGAACTAATACTTCATAATGAATAAACACACTTACCTTCTCTTACTTTCTTTTGAAATGGAATTGAGTCTTCACTGCTTTCAAAGCAATCCCATCCATCCCTGTACCCCATAACCTATCCTCCCCTGAATGTCCATCAACTACTGCTTTTCCCTGTCTGATTCAACTGTGGAAATGGCCAATTAACATGACACAAACTGTCATATGCTTGTGATGTGGGAGAAAAGTGGAGGAGGCACCCCCTACTCCACCAGTCACAGAAAGAATGTGCACTCTCCATTTACAGTATCTTTCTTGTGCATTACCACTATAAAGTCAATGAGTCAAGCCCAGTTTAATGTCCTATACACAAATGCAGTGAAGTGCAGACATAATTAAGAACCTGCTGAAGTGATGAAATATATTCACAAATATATCCACCTCTGCTATGTATTTGTAGCATGACGTTTACCAGGATAAATTATTTCCAATACGTAATCTTAGATTTGCAAGAATCCCAAAACCTGTAAATGAAAACAATAGAAATAGAGCTAGATATCTTATTTATTACTCCATCAGGGGACCGAGACACATAATTTCTGGAGTGTTCAAGCATTATTTGTCAAAAGAAACAGTCATACATGGAAAGCTAACTGAATGAATATGACGATGACAATAGAGTTTAAAGCAGGTGGTTTAAAAACATAGTTAGCCTTAAATTGACTAGCCCCCCACTCTGTACACGAAAACAACATATCTAATGTAATAAAACATATTGAAAACACATATGCTCCATCTGTTAGAGTGTCAGAATTTGATTACGTCTTTCATGATCAAAGCCACTGACTTCCATTCTTCTTCACGTCTGTCGCCGTCAATGGCATGAGGGGTGGGAGGGGTGGGAGGGGTGGGAGGGGTGGGGGGGGGCGGAATGAAGTAGGTGGCTTCAATGCCCGGAAACGCGAGAGCGCAAAGATCTCGGGACAGGGCACCGAATTTCGGAGTTACCGCAATTCAGCAGATGGGTCACCTTCCAGTAAAAGAGAAATCAATTGGAAGGCACGTTCAGCGCTAAAATGGCATAGAGTAAGGTGTGGATTTTGTATTATTGGACTGCAGACTGTGCATCAATTACTCCATAAACACATGCATGTGAAAGGAAGCAGCATGTAACTCGGTTATTGGAGATCACACATAAAGAAGGAAATATGCTCAGAACATTAAACTAAATTATATTACCCACCATTATCCCTTCACAGTGGTCCCTGTGATTGAACGCTGAGCTTCCATCTTAGAGATGTGCTTATTCGAATCACTGACTCAGCTAACATCTTGTGTTTAGCTGTAGTGGTGCATTCCAGGCTGAATGACTAATCCAAAATACTTCGGAGAGCGATCCATCTCGAGCGAGTACTGGAAGACTTCGCCTCGAGTTTTAGCTTCCTCTGTAAAAGGAAGGTACAATTGGATATTAAGCGGCACACACGCTGCGTTCACAACTTTGGTTAACTATGTGAAGTTACATTCTCTCTGCTGTCACTCGCGCCAAATCATTGTGACCCTAATCATCCGCTCATCAGGCATAATTAGGATTCAGAGTTCCAGCATATTTTGCCTCTTTTTCGGTGAAATTGGGAAATACGTTTTGCAGAGTGCATTGTGTTTCGACGTTGTAATTTCTATAGCTACTGCTCGGTAGACTTCAGAATGGAGGCGAGTTTACAAAGCCTGCGGTGGCAACCCCGCCTCTTGGTAGTTTTACCTTCAGTTGTACAGATGCAATTGTCTCGATCTATTTCTCCTGAACAATTAAATGGAGATAGTTGATTTTTAAGCGTTATGAACTCAATCACCCACCAACTTTCAAAGAGCTTACTTTTAGCTCTGTAGGCTGTTTTCGGCAGGTGGCTCACTTAAGGTTGGAAATGATCAGAACAGACGGTTGTTCCATTGTATAATTATGATACTTCTCCGCTCAGAAGCCATTGGCTTTGTCAGAGAGGAGTTCTCAATGCTCACGTGATTTTTAACAAGTTAATAATATATGGTTATAATTGCATTCAGTGCGTTCAGATGCAATTGAAGAATGGAGAGTCAATTATTAATGTTTAGACTAAGTAACTTGAGCGCTACGGAAACTACAAATACCATTTAGTTGACTTTCCCACTAGTTGCTGATTGTTTTATCTTGCTTCCAACCGTTTGCAGTCAATGTTTATAATATCATCGGATATACAACTTGTCCATAAAAACATAATGGAACTCATACGTAATAAAGTGACCACTTTATTAGTTACCTCCTGTACACAATAAAGAAGCCACTGAGTGTATACAGTCTTCTGCTGCAGTGACCCATCCATCTCAAGGTTGAATGTTGTGTATTCAGAGATGCACTATTGTAACACATGGTTGTTTGAATTACCGTCACCTTCCCAGACATCCCACCCTGCAAAAACTCATTTCAGGGAAGTAGCACCATCAATTTGCGGGAGACGCTCAGAACTTCCCAGAGAGGTGGGATGTCTGCAATAGAGTAGCTCCTTAGCAGCTAGCCAGCTAGCTTCAATAACGTTAGCTGTGCTAATGAACGAATGACACCTGTTAAACTCACCTCAACATGTCTTTTACAGTCATTTAACCCATCATGGGCAATAGAAAAGTCACTGTTGCAAACAATGCAGCTAGCAACACTGTCATTATTTTTGATCCCTATTAGGCAGGGGTACACTTTAGTGTAGTTTGGGGTGAAGTAGGTATTATGTTTTCTTTTTTTGGAATACTCTGCCATGGCATGTTTTTCTCTTTCTCTCTCTCTCTCTCTCTCTCTCTCTCTCTTTCACACACAAGAGAATGAGATGTATTGGGCGTGAACTCGCTCTCAAAAAGATCAATTTCCGGGATATTGTATATAATTTGTGGGCGTCAGGGAGCCGCCATCAATATGTGGGAGACTCACGGAACTTCCTGGAGAGGTGGGATATCTGCCTTCCTGTCCAATTGAACCATTTTGGCTATTCTCCTCTGACGTCTCTCATTAACAAGGTGCTCTTGCCCTCAGAACTGCCACTCACTGGATTTTTTTGCTTTTTTGCGCTATTCTCTGTAAACTCTAGAGCAGAGAGGGGTTCCCAACCCTTTTTATGCCATGGACCCCAACCATTAACCAAGAGTCCATGTGAACCCCTGCTCTAGAGACTATTGTGTGTGAAAATCCCAGGAGATCAGTAGCTTCTGAGATACTCATCTGGCATCAACAATTATTCCACGGTCAAAGTCACTTAGTTCACATTTCTTCCCCATTCTGAACAACAACGGACCTCTTGATCATGTCTGCATGCTTTTATGCACTGAGTTGCTGCCACATGATTAGCTGATTATATATTTGCACTAACGAGCAGGTGTACTGGTGTGCTGAATAAATTGGTCGTGGAGTGTAAATGTAAAGATGTCTGGTGTGGTAAAAGAACCAGAGCCCATCACATTACTTTGCAGTATGAAGCAATCAAGTCAAGATTCACCTTGGTTAGTTATAAATCTTAGGCTGGGCTTTCAGAGGCTGAAGAACCAATATTATGCATGGTCCCCAAGGAGAGAGATGTGAAATTGCAAATAACTGCAAAATATGTAACTTTTATAAGCTCTTGACTTTAGCTTTATGAGATTTTATGAATTCATTTGCAAGACTATCAAGAAATATTGGAAATAGCAGGTCAGGCAGCAACTATGGAAGGAAAAAAAAACGACTGAATCTTTCAAGATGCTGGAATCCAAGCAACACACAAAATGCTGGAGGAACTCAGCAGGCTGGGCAGTATCCATGGAAAAGAGTAGAGTTGATGTTTTGAGCCGAGACCCTTCTCCAGTCCTGCTGAAGGGTCTCGGCCTGAAACGTTGACTGTGCTTTTTCCCATGGATGCTGCCTGGCCGACTGAGTTCCTCCAGCACTTTGCGTGTGTTGCTTTAATCTTTCAAGTTGAAGACTTTTCATCTGGACTACAAAAGTGAGAACACAAGTTAGTTTTAAGTTACAGAATGGGCAGGAGAGGAATCTATAGCAAGAAGGGAATGTGTCTGATGGAGTGAGGCCAGGGGTTGATAACGTGTTGATAAAGCTAATCCATCTCACAAGATTTCAGTCCTAATTTTAGACAGGGTATTTGACTGCAACAAATGAAGCAGACTATCACAGTGTAGTTTGAATAATGATATCTAAACTAATTTGACTATTAAGCTTAAAGAAGTTGAAAATGAAATGTTGGACCATGGCTCTTCTACCTCCTCCCCTATGGCAGGCGGAGGAAGAGGACATGTCTAGGGTACTGAGGGTCTTTAATGATGGATATTGCTTTCTTGCAGCACCATCCCTTAAAGATATCCTTGATGGCAGGAAGGATTATGCCCGTGACTGAAGTGGCTGAGTTTAGTGAACTTGTGAACCCTGTACGATCCTGTGAATCAAATTTTAGCTACAGGATCTGGAAATGTTTTTGACCATAATTGTGAACTGGACAGGTTGTTGACTTCAGAAACGACAACAGAAAACGCTGGAAGAGCTCAACATGTCAGTCAACTCTGGTGAAAGGCCACAGGCCTTTGACGGTTTCTCTTTGCTTAGACGTTGCCCGACCTGCAGAGTTTTTCCAGCACTTTTTACTTTTGTTTTACATATCCAGCACCTGCAGTATTTTTTACTTTCAGGTATACTCAGAGAGAAATGTCCTCTTAAGGCACAAAGAAGCCAACAAAATGTTTTAGTATATCACTAGTAGGTTTGCAGTACCTCATGAAGTGAGTGACTCCTGAGATATTCCACATGGAAAGACAAGATAATACCAGCCCTAATTTTATGTCTTCTGTTGTACTAATGTCACACTTCTTCACTATTAGGATTTTATACCGGGCACTGAATCCACATTGCTTCTGATGAAAAGCCTCCCATATTAACTATGATCTCACATTCTAACTGTTCTTGATGTTTATGATTTGTTTAATATGTTATATCTGAACCTCTGTAATTTATGCCTCTGCATTAACATAATTACACATTGAGCATTTTTGTTGCACTATAAATGTCCTCCTAAAGCCAACAGTACTTTCATTTCAACTTCTCACAATATTGAATGAAGTAATGAAACGACAATTGTAATCTGTGAATGCCCGCAAGAAAATGAATCTGTAAGTAGTATATGGTGAAATATACAGTATGTACATTGATAATAAATGTACTTTGAACTTCGGACTCTGAACTTTGAAGAAAGTCTGTAATTTCTCCAAGAATGAAAACACAGGGACTTCTCTGGTGTAGAGTATTATATGAACTATTTTCAAGGTGCAGAAGACATTCGGAAGGGAAATCCTTTTTCACACCCTTCAGTATTCCCCCACATTTTACACCTTAATAATATTTTCTGAGCCAAGGAACATCTGCCTATAGTGATAGTGTGAAGAGCAATATTCATGAGATACGAGAGCAGATCTGTTCCAGCTGACTTGCTTGGGGGTTAATGAAAACCATAGGCCATGAAAAGTAGGAAAATTAATTTTATTTTAATAGGAAATAGATTAAAAGCATAGGTGTGTGTGTATGCCTAAACTGTATCTTCAAGGTACAAGGTATTTCAATTGCAATGCAATCTGGAAGTGGCGATTGTGCTATGTTGGCAAACAATCTGTATATAACCCAATCTTTATGAACTTTATTTGTCATATGCTCATCAAAGCATAGAAACATACAGTGAAAGGTATCACTTACATCAAGACCAACATAGACAGAATATGTGTTGAGGGGTAGCCTGCAAGTGTTGACATGCTTGCGGGGCCAACATAGCATGCCGACAACTTAGTACATCTTTGGAATGTGGGAGGAACCAGAGCGCCTGCAGAAAACGCACATGGTCACAGAGGGAGCATACGAACTCCTTACAGAGGACGGAGAGAGTTGAACCTTGATTGCTGATCGCTGGCACTGTAAGAGTGTTACGCTATCCACTATGCTGCCATACCACCCAATCTAATGAAATACAATAAGATTAATGAACAGACATTTTAAAAAATAAAATGTTGTTTATTAAGGGGGAGGCTTGAACCCAAATCTCATACTGCCATGGGATTTAGTCATATTGAAGCAGAAAGATTCTCTTCCAGGTAAAAGTAATATTCAGAGTTTTTCTTGGGTCTGTGCCCATGCACATTGAATCTTGAGGCATAGTGTACTTCAGGAAATTAGGTGGCTTTGGCATGTCTGCTTGTAAAGCAACCAGTCCGATCCACACATGTTGGAATTGGGTAAAGATAACCATTTGATTTCATTTACAGAAATATGCTTCAACACACCAAAGATCCCTAAGTTTCTTACACCTTAGCAATAGGATTGTCTGTGCTCTGATTATGAAGAATGGACCACTTTACCTTATTGGAAACCTGCATTTCAGAACATTTGATCTTATATAATGCCCTCATGAAAGTTTTTGCTTTGTGCTTAAAATTAATCATTCGTTCATTATGTGTTGCACCATATGATGTAGGCGATCATCATTGTTCCATGACCATGCAAATTTTCTTGCAAAATTTTCAACAGAAGTGGTTTGCCATTGCCTTTTTCTGGGCAGTGTCTTTACAAGGTGTGTGACCCCTGCCATTATCAATGCTCTTCAGAGATTGTCTGCCTAGCATCAGTGGAAAGGCTGTGGTGTGTTAGGAAGGTGTGACACTCACTGCAGGATGTTAGGTGTCTCATCTGCTCTTATATTTATGTGGTCTGCCCAGCTGAGCTTCAGGTCATGGTGATTTCAAAGAAATGATAGAAAACGAGTGATGCTACTGCTCTCTGTTATTTCACTATTATCACTTTATTGAAAGGCTTTTCATACGAGGAATGTTTAAAAGCTATGTGGCTCAACTCACTGGATTTCAGAAGAATGAGGGGGGATCTCATTGAAACCTATTGAATGTTGAAAGGCCTCAATAGAGTGGGTGTTTCCTATGGTGGGGGAGTCTAAGATCAGAGGACACAGCTTCAGAATAGAAGGGCGTCCATTGAGAATGGAGATGAGGAGGAATTTCTTTAGCCCGAGAGTTATGGATCTGTGGAATTTGTTGCCACAGATGGCTCTCCACTTGCATGTCTGAGTGCAGGTCCAATGCTCCAGAAGTCCAGCAGCTTCCAATACAAAGCAGACCGCTTGAATAGGATCCCATCTGCCACCCAAAACCTCCCTTCCCTCTGCCACCATCACAGTGTGTCTGTGGTGTGCACCATCCATGAAATACTCTGTTACTACCACTTAGCTGATTGCCCTGACAGCATCTCCTAAATCTGTTATATCTGGCATCAAGAGCAGCAGGCCTATGGAAGCACCACCTTCTGCAGCTTCTCCCCTTCCCTCTCATCCACATACATTATCATGCGATAATAAATGACCATATATTATCATTCCTCAAGCATACATTTCTGTTCTTTCATCATAACTAAGTCGAAATGGAACTCCCTATGGACAGAATAGTATAGTTCCTTCATCAGAGGCACAGCTGTAGTTCCACCTTCTCAAGGACAGCTAGCAAAAACAGAATGGTGGTGAGGTTCTTGTCTTGAAAAATGAATGAGAAAAGAATCATGTTCTGTAAAACTGCCTGAAGAGTTGCCTTTGTGATTCAGAAAAGAAATACCCAATAAATCGCTTCAGGATACTCCCACAATATGGAGGCCAGCTGTTGACCACATGCTGGGAAGTGAACAGCTAATGCAAGCTTCCAAAAGGTGAACAGAGGTTTTTAAGCCACTAAGTCATAAAGTTGTTACCTTTGGCTCAAGTTCAAGGAAGAAGGACTTTAGTTATAAGTTGGTTAGGTTGCATCAAATCTGGGTGATTTCCATTGTTAGAAGTGAAGTTGTACGAGGGTTGTAAAATTGCCATTGACCTTCAGGGAGATGGTTCAGTTGTAATTTGTTGAGGATATTGGCACTAAAATGGATGAGCCACTCTGACACATGGGTCAGTCTGATGGTTGTAGCACCAATCCTTTTGATGTCTTCCCATTAACCAAATCATTTTTTATGTTCTGCAATATTCTGAAAGCATAGTTATCTGGCTCCCACTCAATATGGGGCTTTCCCAACACAGAGAGTGAGGCATCAGTGAGGCATGAAGGGCAATTGACTTCAGACAGCATGGACTGTGGCCCTGCCTTCAGGCCCTTCATAATGTTCCCACATTTTACTGATGCTCAGAAACATTTGAAACAGATGGAAAATGTGAAATTAAAATTGCAAGTTTAGAATAATTAAAGAATGCTCTTGAAATGTAGTTAACTTATGTAAGTGAATGTAGTGAGGACTCATGGTCCTGCGTTATAGAAGGAGGATCGGGAGGCTGGGACTTTATTCTTTGGATCATTGGAATCTGAAGAGTGGCTTGTATAAAATCATGAGGGGCTTAGAGAGGGTGAATGCAGATAGTCTTTTTTCAAAAGGAAAATGACTCAAAATGCATGGGCTTAAGATGAAAGGGTAAAGATTTGAAAGGGATCTCTGGGACAATTTCTTCACTCAAGGCATGCACCATAGCAACGTTTAAGAGACATTTGGATCAGTACCAGGATAGGACACGTTTAGAAGGATACAGAATGTTTCAATTAATGCTGTATGATTCATAGAGTCATACAGCATGGAAACAGGTTCTACAGCCCAACTCACCTCTGCGGACTATAGAATAAATGCGTGAAAGTTGGATGAGTTTAGATTAGCACTTTGATCTACATAGATGTGTTGAGTTGAAGGACCTGTTTCAGTGCTGTATAACTCTATGAATCTAAATCAATTGAATTCTTACTATTAACAAAAATCAAGCAAAAAAACATCTAAACCACTTATCTTAGTGAAAGTGACAACATTTATGCTGGTCAGATACAGGTTCTACCAACCCTCAGCTCAGGTAGTTAGGGAATGTCCCAGGACTCAATGGTGAGTCTTGGACAAAGCAGCAGTTCCAATGCACCACATCTGACCTCCAGTATGGTTAGTACTGCCGTGCTTCAATGTGCAGGCATGGAAATCTAGGCCTGCCGATAGAGGTATGGCGGTTGGTTAGCATTTTTCCACCAACTTATCAGCGAATTGTCTATGTGACCCAGCCCAATATTATTTGTTTACATTAACTTGTGTGTTGGCATAGTCTGGCTTTTCAAAATTGTTACCCTTTCAGAGATTTGACAAGGTATTGCTTATAAAATAATTTTACCAATTGGCCACTGTTATAAACAGCAATCAGTTTTTGCCAGCACAGTTTACATCAATAAGCTGAATTGTTCCATTACATTTGGTTTTATGAATTAAATCAATACTTCAAATACTGTTATTCAACTACATGGTTTTTAGAAGATTTATGCATGTTAATGAAACACTGTCTGCTCAACTTTAACCTCAAGAGAGCAGTTTGAACCAGATCTGGAATTTTTCATCCAGGGATCTATTGAATAAAAGGAATTCCTTATAATTATTGAATGTTGTTGCAGGTCACACCAACATACAGCAGCAAATTCCTAATATATATCAATGTATAATGTGAATAAAATTGATCCGAGATCCTTGATCCTTTGTATTTGTTCTGGTTCTTTAGCTGGGAGTTTCTGGTAAAGTTCTTGGCTGTCAAATATTCCACCACCATTTTACTTGCTCAATCTTCACTGACCTTCAATCCAATTATTACTCTAATATCCCTTCTGATCCACTGTGGCCAAAAAAAACACACTAGCCTTCTCACCTGACAGTGTCACACCTCAAACTGATTACCAAAAGAAGCCAGAGATGAGAAGTTCAGCCCCTTCCTACTCACCAGCAAATTAGGCTAATTATTGGTTTAGTGGTTCAATGTTATCATTTGTGCCTTGTTTGTAACCGTTTATAAGTGACCTGTTCCTCCTCCGCCCACCCCACTCAGTCTTGGAAACATCTAATTTAAGTAGAGGTGTGTCTTTGTTTGAGGGAGTGTCTAGTTTCTGACCTGCTGGTTGGAGTTTTTTCTGTGGATTTTCAGTTTGTAAATGAGTTTATTGGTCTCCCTTCTTGTACCTTGCCTGTTAAGGAATCCAGTAAAGCCTTGTTGGATTTTTTTCCTCTAATTTTATGTGACTTTTCTCTGCAACTGGGTTCTCCACTATTCAGTGTGAGGGAAAAGTAAAAAAGATACCTAGTCAGCTGTGATAGGTAAAGCTACTCAGTCAGTTTTCCCAATAATATCTTAGAAATGATCCAAATTACTTGTTTTTCATTCTCAAGGAGAGTCATTGAAAGACATTGGGTGGGAAAAAAAGCCCCCTTGTCTATGAAGTCCACTCTGACTACCCACTAATACTGATCCCACTTCATTCTCCACATATTCCCATGAGCTGCCACCCACCTGCACACATAGAGATACCAATTAATCTACCAACTCTTCTGTCTTTGGAACTTAAAAGAAAACTGGAGTAGTTGGAGGAAATGCACACAATTGTAGGGAGAACGTGCAAACTTCACATAGCATTGGTTAGCAGACAGGAAGCAAAGAGTGGGAATAAACGGGACCTTTTCAGAATGGCAGGCAGTGACTAGTGGGGTACCGCAAGGCTCAGTGCTGGGACCCCAGTTGTTTACAATATATATTAATGACTTGGATGAGGGAATTAAATGCAGCATCTCCAAGTTTGCGGATGACACGAAGCTGGGTGGCAGTGTTAGCTGTGAGGAGGATGCTAAGAAAATCCAGGGTGACTTGGATAGGTTGGGTGAGTGGGCAAATTCATGGCAGATGCAATTTAATGTGGATAAATGTGAAGTTATCCACTTTGGTGGCAAAAATAGGAAAACAGATTATTATCTGAATGGTGGCCGATTAGGAAAAGGGGAGGTGCAACGAGACCTGGGTGTCATTATACACCAGTCATTGAAAGTGGGCATGCAGGTACAGCAGGCGGTGAAAAAGGCGAATGGTATGCTGGCATTTATAGCGAGAGGATTTGAGTACAGGAGCAGGGAGGTACTACTGCAGTTGTACAAGGCCTTGGTGAGACCACACCTGGAGTATTGTGTGCAGTTTTGGTCCCCTAATCTGAGGAAGGACATCCTTGCCATAGATGGAGTACAGAGAAGGTTCACCAGATTGATTCCTGGGATGGCAGGGCTTTCATATGAAGAAAGACTGGATGAACTGGGCTTGTACTCGTTGGAATTTAGAAGATTGAGGGGGGATCTGATTGAAACGTATAAGATCCTAAAGGGATTGGACAGGCTAGATGCAGGAAGATTGTTCCCGATGTTGGGGAAGTCCAGAAAGAGGGGTCACAGTTTGAGGATAGAGGGGAAGCCTTTTAGGACCGAGATTAGGAAAAACTTCTTCACATAGAGAGTGGTGAATCTGTGGAATTCTCTGCCACAGGAAACAGTTGAGGCCAGTTCATTGGCTATATTTAAGAGGGAGTTAGATATGGCCCTTGTGGCTACGGGGGTCAGGGGGTATGGAGGGAAGGCTGGGGCGGTTTTCTGAGTTGGATGATCAGCCATGATCATAATAAATGGCGGTGCAGGCTCGAAGGGCCGAATGGCTTACTCCTGCACCTATTTTCTATGTTTCTATGTTTCTATCACTGGAGATTGGGAATTAACCTGGATCCACTGGAACTGTAAGAGTGCAACTTTAATAAATGCACCATTGTGCTGCCTCTAAGAGGAACGATCCTTCATTGTGGAAGGCATTTTCTGAGTCAGCTTCAAAAGCTGTAAGGTATTTTTATGGCTCTATGCAACCCTGGTTAGACCACACTTTGAATAGTGTGTTCAGTTCTGGTCACTTCATTATGAGATAGAAGCTTTAGAGGGAGTGCAAAGGAGACTTACCAGGATGCTGCTTGCATTGGATAACATATTTTATGACGATAGGTTGAGTGAGCTGGGGCTTTTCTCTTTAGAGTGAAGTAGGATGAGAGGTGACTTGATAGACTTGTGCAAAATGATAAGAGTCATAGATCACATTGACAGTCAGAGTTTTTCTCAGTGCAGATGTGGCTAATATGAGGGGGTACAATTTTAAGGTGAATGGAGGAAAAATAAAGGGGGCAATGTTGGAGATAAGTATTTAATACAGAGTGATGGGTACGTGGAATGCTTTGGCCAGGGGTGATCGTTGTAACAGATACATTTGCAATATTCAAAATCCTCTTATTTAGGCAAATGTGTGATAGAAAAATTGAGAACAGTGTGGGAAGGAAGAGTTAGATTGAAATTGGAGTAGGTTGAAAGATTGGCACAAAATCCTGGGCCAATGGGCCTGTACTGTGCTGTAATGTTCTGTGTTCATGTGCTATTGAATTTTACATCGTGGGATTGTTGAAGTAAATGTCCTTGATCAACTGTGCACAGACCTGATAAACCATCATTACAGTCACTAGTTAATGTCATGGGCAATGTCCTGAAGCTCTCCTTGTAATTCATATCTTGCACCCATCGTCAAAGATCATCACCATCCAGGCCATGCTCTTTTCTCACTGCTGCTATCAGGCAGAAAGTACAGGAGCCTCAAAACTCGTACTACCAGGTTCAAGAACAGTTACTACCCCTCAACCATCAGGCTCTTGAACAAAAGGGGATAACTACACTAATTTAAGGACTCTTTTACCTTGTTAAGTTATGCTCATTATTTACTGCCATTTACTTATTATCTGCATTTGTAGTTTGTTTACAGTTTCTGATGTTTACCTTTTACAGATCCTGTTTATCATTACTGTTCTATCTATTTGGTATGTATGCCCACAGAAATAGAATCTCAGGGTTGTACGTGGTGACATGTATGTACTCTGATAATAAATTTTACATTGTCCCTCGAACTTCAAACTTTGTCAGTCACTGAAGACAACTTTCACTTGCTAATTAACTAGGGAACCATATAAATCCAAAGGGCATGAAGTACAAGAGTTGGGATGTCATATTACAGCTGTACCGGACGTTGGTGAAACCACGCTTAGTATATTTTGTGCAGTTCCAGTCATCCAGCTATAGGAAGGATATCATTAGGTTGGAAAGGGTGAAGAAATGATTCATGTTACCGACACTGGAGGACTTGAATTATTAGGAAATGCTTTATAAGGTGGGCCCTTTCTCTATGGGGCATAAGGAGCTGAGGTGTGCCTTATGTAGGTATATATAGTACTGTGCAAAAGTCTTAGGCACACATACTCTATATAGCTAGGGTGCCTATGACTTTACACAGTACTGTATTTGACGATGTGGAGTTGAGAGTGAGTTTTTAAATCTGGCATGAGCAAAGGGTGTTGGGATTAGCGAGGGTAGAGCACTGCGGGAGGGGTGTGGGACAGGTGGCAGAAAAGGAGTGCCCGGGATGGGGATGGCGCGGGTGCAGACATACACAGCCCTGAGACACCAGTCAAGGTCATTTGATTCCAAACTATTGGTTTATTGATCATTGCAGGACATCTCTCTGGTGCTTCCTGCTGTTTTCCCTCTCCCTTCCCCATTTCCCAACCATGACTCCCCCCTCCCTGCCCTTCTCGCATTTTCAGTCCACAATAGAGACCCATGTCAGAATCAGGTTTATCATCACCCATGTATATCATGAAATTTGTTTTTTTTTGTGCGGTGGCGGTACAGTGCAGTACATAAAATTATGACAGTACAGTACTGTGCAAGAGTCTTAGACACCCTAGCTATATATGTATGTGCCCAAGATTTCTGCACAGTATTGTAAATCATGAGGGACAAAGATAAGGTGAACGTTCACAGTCTGTTTCCAAGGGTAGGGTAGTCTAAACTAGAGGACATAGTTTTAAGGTGAAAGGGGAAAGTTTTAAATGAGACCTGAGGAGCAATTTTTCTTCTTAATGATAATAGTAAATATATTGAATGAACTGCCAGAGGATGTGGTAGAGGCAGGGACAATTATGATAATGAACAGACATTTAGACAGGTATATCGACAAGAAAGGTTTAGGTGGATTTGGAACTCGCTCAAGTAGGCACGTGGTTAGCATGGATGGTTCTGACTGAAGGGCCTTTTTCCATTACGAACAATCGACTGTGGTAAAGTTCAGCATCGAGCAAACATAAGTTAGAGTGATTCATGAGGCTGTCATGAAAGGAGAAATCTCGTTATTAGATCAATGACGTGCCATAGTCCAGCACTTGCTGGCTGCCAGCATCCCAACAGGGGAGATAGCACTTCATAAATTATGGATGGTATCAAAATAAGAATTGCCTTCCAAAATGCTTGAACGTGGCCTTATAAAAAACACGTGAATTAGGAGCGGGCGGTAGGCATACAGCATTTCAATCCTGCTCTGCCAGCCACTATGATCATGGCTGATCTGAACATTAACCTCAGTATTACTTTCTTTTGCAATCCCGTAAGCCTGGATTCCACTATATTTCAGAATCTATCTGTTTCTTTGACAATTATATTTAATAACTCCATAACTACGATTGCCTGGCATAGAAATATTAAAGGATTTACCACCATAAAGCAATTTCCTCCTCAATTCAGCCTTAAATTGGTATTCCATTATTTTGAAGCTCCACCCTAGTTTAGTTAGCTTGCCCTAGTTATGAAAATATTGTCACAATAACTACCCTGTAAAGTCAATTCAGAATCATCAATAACTCAATAATGACATCTCCCATCCTTTTAGATGCAGTCATCTCCATCTTTCCCCATAGGAAAAAAAAACATTCTTTGGAGGAATCAATCGAGTGAACCTTCTCTACACTCCCGCCAGGGAAAGTTTATCTGTCTTTAAATAAGGAAAATAAAATTGCACTTGGCACCTCAGTTGTGGTCTCAGCATAGTATGTAAAGTTGCTACAAGACTCCTCTTTTACTTGTACTCCCTCCCTCTTTCATTATGGCCAGCATTCCCTTTCTCTTCCCGGTTACTTACTGTACCCACATGCTGCACTTCTGTGTTAAGAGCTAGGAAACGGTGTGCAATATTTCATGTCTCATATGTAAGCATGAACACCACCGAGAATACTCAGTAATTGACTGAATCATCTGCTGAAGCATAATAAATTTATCTTCCAAATAGATTCGGAATAAATAAGATGCTTGAGAAATTATCCAGTTTACTAATAAAACTATTTCATTCTTAGTGCCAGAGCAATAGCAATATAAACCACTCTTTATTAATTGAATAGAATGGTGATACTGCATTATTGTATTGCGGTTTACATGTTTTCAGGTAAATTGGTTAATAGAGATGTCAGATGTGGATGAAGTTATCTGCAGCAATAGAAGATTTTCATCAAGAATGGATTGCTTCAGAACTGAAATGAAACTTTTCGTTACAACTAAAGTTTGTTGCTTGATCTGTGACGTAACATATTGAAGTTGATAAGTTCAACTGCTCCAATTGATGAGAAATTAACAAAGCATAGAGCAACTGTGAGATCTGTTGCTTGTGGACTAAAGAATGAATAAACTATAATTTAGAGAATCAAGTTAAATTCTACCTTTCAATATTTGAGATCTGAGGATGGATGCTTGAAGGAGGAAGTCTATACGGTTATGGTGGAGACTGAGATAAATCCTGTTTCTCCTCATGCTTTCCATTTACAGCCTATAATCATTTCCTCTTGCGTAGCTGGGCAGCTCCCAGTTTCTTAGCAGTCTACAATTAGACTACAGTATTGGCACACTGAAGAGCTGGTTAGGCAGATACCAAAGGATTCATGATGTACATACATTTCTGGCAAAAGTCAAAGTTAATAGTGTTGTCATGTGCACAAGTAAATGTATGCCCAGGTACAATGACAAATCCTGCTGCAGCTTCTCTGGCACAGATCATCATAAAGGCAGCTTTCACGTGAAAAATGTAAATTAAACATAAAATGTACACACCTTTTACAAGAAAAAAAACACAATTAGAAGGGAGCCCATTGAAGTACAAAGTATTCAACATCATCATAGTATTGCTAAACCATATATTGAGTTTTGCCATTTGGTTTAAGAACCGAATAGTCATTGATACACACACTTACCATATGACCAAATACCTGTTCATGTAAGAGTAATTTATCGCATTTTGGTAAGGCAGCAAGGGAACACCATTAAAATAAAGAGTCTGTATTTTCAAGCTCAAGGCAGTTGAACTTCTGCCACCCATTGATACTGAATTACAAGATGATGCTTTGAATTCCAAAGGGTCCAGTTGGTGTGAGCCTCAGTACTGAGTTTCCTTGTATGAACTAAATTTGGAATGAAGTCAAAGCAAGAGCAAATAGGTAGATGAAAATCCAACTTCATTGCAAATTCAGGCAATATAACCTCAAGACAGCAAATTCTGGAGAATGAACTGTAGAAAAGAAATGCATGCCAAAGAGCTTTGCACCATGAATGTCTAAAAAAATGATTGTTTCATCTACTGATCTGCCAATCTGGCCACTAATCTAGTTGCATGTCTTTTAAACAGACACTTAAACACCTAGGGAATTGACACCAGCTTTACTTCCTGAGAAAACTAAAGAAATTTGGCCTGTCCACTAAAATCCTCACTAATTTTTATAGATGCACCGTAGAAAGCATTCTTCTAGGGTGCATCACAATCTGGTATGGAAGTTGTCCTGTCCAAGACAGAAAGAAGCTGCAGAAGATCGTGAACATGGCGCAGCACATCACACAAACCAATCTTTTGTCCTTGGATTCACTATACACAGCATGCTGTCAGAACAGTGCTGCCAGGATAATCAAGGACACAACACACCCAGCCAACACACTTTTTGTCCCTCTTCCCTCTGGGAGAAGGCTCAGGAGATTGAAGACTCGTACGGCCAGATTTGGGAACAGCTTATTTCCAACTGTGATAAGACTGCTGAACGGATCCCGACCTGGATCTGGGCCGTACCCTCCAAATATCCGGACCTGCCTCTCGTTTTTTTTGCACTATCTTACTTTCCATTTATCTATTTTCTATTTATGATATATAATTTAAATTTTTAATTACTAATTTTTACTACTTTTAATATTTAATATTTGTAATCCAGGGAGCGGGAAGCGCAGAATCAAATATCGCTGTGATGATTGTACGTTCTAGTATCAATTGTTTGGCGACAGTAAAGTATAAAGTATAAAGTACCATTTTAAGATCACGTTTGTATTAAGGTCAGGGAAAGGGCTTGAGGGTGTTACAGCTTAAGGTTCATTTCAGGGTTAAGGTAAAGATTTTATTAAGTTATGTCTTACATTTCTGTGTATTCTTAAAAATGTGTTTATGAGCCTTCATCCACATTTGAAAACCAGACATAGATGAGAAAAGATAATGTAATGGGTAGAAGATTGGTTGATTGGCAGTAGGCAGAGTCTGAATAAAGAGGACCTGTTCTGGTTGGCAGTCCTGGGTATGACTCTAAACTGCTACTGGTGATGAGTCTCTGATTGGGGACTTTCAGAGCTTTGGGGAAAGTGGAGTTACCCCTTAGTCATTCATTGCTCCCAGGGCCGCTCTGACTCAGAACGGTAGCACCTGCAAGGGTTACTGCTCAGGGTACGAGCGAAGGCCAACGGCAGATCCGGCAGGTTCAGTAACTGAACTTATGACGGAGAAGATGGATGAGCTATGACCTCAAATGACAATAGCTATTGTATAGGCAGATGAATATTTGGGAAGATAAATGGCAATTTCTTTAGTTCGCCCAACAGAAGGCAATAGCAAACCACCGTTCTAAGATAATAGGTTTCCTAGAATCTATTTGCTAAGAAAACCATGGTCAAGCTCCCAAAATCACACAATAACAGCGTCAAGAGGATCTTCAAGACAATTCTGAAGATGCCTCGCTCGGTAGGGTTCATTCTGGGCAGCAGGGGATCCCCGACCGTCATTAAGCTACTGCTCATAAAATTCAAGTAACACAAAAGAAAATTATTGCCACTTGGAATGTAAGAGCCCTATATCAAGCAGGAAGATTGGACAATGTGATAAATGAAATGGAAAGACTAAAAATTAACATCATGGGAATTAGCGAAGTTTGTTGGACAGGTGCTGGAATATGTCAGAATAGAAATAAAACACTAATTTATTCTTGTGGAACATTCCGTACTAATGGAGTAGGAATTCTTGTGGATGAAAACATAGCAAAAAGTGTTTTACGACACTGGGCAATTTCATAAAGAGTGCTCCTTGTTAGATTCAGAGCACAACCATTTGATTTAGCAATTATACAGGTATATGCACCAACAACAGATGGAACAAATGAGGAGATAGATAAATTCTATGAAGAGCTTGAACAAGCAAAGAATGGATGCAAATCTCAAGATATTGTTATTGTCATGGGAGATCTAAATGCTAAAGTAGGACAAGGTACTGATGGAAATACCATAGGAAAATTTGGACTGGGAGAAAGAAGTGAAAGAGGCGAGAAATAGGATGAATGGTGCAAGATGAATAATCAGGTCATTATGAAATACCTACTTTGAAAACCATCCAAGACGCTTATGGACTTGGAAAAGTCCAGGAGATAACACTAGAAATCAAATTGACTTTATTACTATAAACCAAAGATTTAGAAACTCAGTGACTCAATGCAAAACATATCCAGGTGTAGACTGTAATAGTGGCCATAACCCAGTAGTATGTCATGTAAAAGTAAAACTTAAAAAAGTGAAAAAGCAAAAACCTGAACAATCCCTTGACTACATGCAATTAATTAAAGAAGAAAACTTAAGACAAAAATTTACAATTGAAGTAAGGAATGGATTTCAAACTCTAGAAATTGAATCTGTTGAAGATGATAGCAATCATGTAGAAATGAAATTTAACTCTCTGAAGGATGCCTTGGTAGAATCAGCAAAGTCAGTGATTCCTAAAAAAAAAGCACGAAGAATAAATGGATGACAGATGAAATCAAAAATCCAGTGGAAGAAAGGAGACTGAAGAAAGCAAATCCTATAGAATATAAGTCCTTAGATAAAAAAGTTAAAAGCTTATGTCAAAAAGCCAAAGAAGAACGGTTAAACCAGGAATGTGAGCAAATAGAAAGAATCCCTATTACTGATCCAAAAAGGTTACATCAACAAATCAAGAATACCACTGGTAAAAAGCTCCTCTTCTTCAGGTGAATGTTTGAAAGCAAAGAACGGTACCATTATCATGGAAAAAGATGAGATTATGAACAGATGGACTGAGTATATTCAGGAATTGTTTGAAGATGATTGAGACAAAAAACCAGAAATTAAGAAGAACATTGAAGGTCCAAGTATTTTAAAAGCTGAAGTTTGTAATGCAATAAATAAGATGAAGAAAGGAAAGGCAGCAGGTCCTGATGAATTAGTAATAGAACAAATTATCGCCCTTGAAGATTATGGAAATTGAAAAACTTACTGATTTAATCAATGACATTTATGAGACTGGAATAATACAAGAAGAGATGAAAAAATCAGTATTTATCACTCCTCCTAAGAAACCTGGAGCAATAGAATGTGAATTACCTAGGACCATACGTTCAATGAGTCATAGAGGTATCTTAGTGATATGACTCATTAAACTTATGATCCTATGTAATTAGAAGTATCTTAGAATTTTTATGACAAGAGCTAAAAGTAAGATACAAGCTGAAATAGGTAAAGAACAATGTGGTTTTGTGAAAGACAAAGGTAGAAGAAATACGATATTGATGTTAAGGATACTATCAGAACGAGCTATTCAAGTGCAAAAAGATTTGTTTGTTTGTTTTATCGACTACACAAAAGCATTTGATATAGTGAAACACAATAAGTTATTTGAAATATTACAGGAAACTCTAGATCTAGATTCAAAAGACCTTCGCCTAATCAGAAATCTGTACTGGGAGCAAACTGCCGCTGTAAGAATAGATGGAGAAGTGACTCAGTTTATGAAAATCAAGAGAGGCGTTAGACAAGGGTGTGTTTTCTCCTCTGATTTGTTTGATGTGTACAGTGAAACAATATTAAAAATAGTAAGAGACATCTTGGGAATCAAAGTTGGCGGTGAAAACATCAATAATTTCAGATATGTGGATGACACTGTGCTAATTGCAAGTATGGAGGAAGAACTACAAAACTTAATTGATATAGTTGTTGAAGAAAGTGGAAAAATGGGTCTATCTATCAATCGCAAAAAGACAGAATGTATGGTGATATCCAAAAAGAAGGAGAATCCTATCTGCAAGCTGAAAATAAATGGGGGAGTCATAAAATAAGTACAGAACTTTTGCTACTTAAGAAGCTGGGTGACATCAGTTGGCAGGTGCGACATGGACATCAAAAGAAGAATAGGGATGGCTAAAGACACCTTTACGAGAATGAAGGGTATACTGACCAACACTAAACTAGGCATGACAACTCGCCTCAGAGTACTGAAATGCTATGTTTATCCAGTTATGTTATATGGATCAGAATGTTGGACAATATCTAGTAACAGAAATTAATTGAAGCAGCAGAGATGTGGTTTTTGAGGAGGATGCAAAGAATATCATGGACGAAATGAATATCTAACGATGATGTCATGAACAGAGCAAGCACAAAAAGAGAAATTATGTATGAGATCATGAAAAGGCAACATAACTTCATTGGACATGTGATTAGGAAAGAGGAGTTAGAATGCACAGTAATTATGGGAAAGGTTGAAGGGAAGAAAACAAAAGGAAGACAAAGACAAATGTTGATGAAGACAGCAGCCAGAGAACTGGAAATGAATACCAATGAATTGATCCATTTGAGCCGAAACAGGAGAGTGTGGGCCATGGCAGTCAAAGCTCAAACTGGGCATGGCACCTGATGATGATGATTCTGGTTGGGTGACAGTGACAAGTGGTGTTCTGCAATGATCGGTATTGGGACCACTTGTTTTCTTGCTATATTTCAATGATTTGGATGATGAAATTGATGGCTTTGTGGCCAGGTTTGCAGATGATACAAAGACAGGTGGAAGGGCAGGTAGTGTTGAGGAAGCAGAGAGTCTACAGGAGTCGGAATGTTTGTGAGAATGGGCAAAGAAGAGGAAGACGGAAAATAGTGTAGGGGAACTGTATGGTCATGCACTTTGGTTGAAGGAATAAAGGCACAGACTATTTTCTAAATAGGGAGAAAATTCAAAAATTAGAGGTGCAAAGTGACTTGAGAGTCCTTACGCAGGATTCCCTAAAGGTTAGCTTGCAGGCTGAGTCAGTGGTAAGGAAGCCAAGTGCAATATTAACATTCATTTTGAGAGGACTGGAATATAAAAGCAAGGATGTAATGCTGCGGCATTATAAGACATTGATCTGATTGAACTTGGAGTATTGTGAGCCATTTTGGGCCCCTTACCAAAGAAAAGATGGAGAAGGTCCAGAGGAGGTTCATGAGATGACGTTTGGAATGAAAGGATTAATGTATGAAGAGTATTGGATGACTCTGGGCCTGTACTCGCTGGAGTTTAGAAGAATGAGGTTTCAATCTTATTGAAACCAATTGAGTATTAAAAGGCCGAGACCGAGTGTATGTAGAGAGGATGTTTCCTAGAGTGGGGGAGTCTTGGACCAGAAGGCACAGCCTCAGATTAGAGGGACATCCATTTAGAACCAGAGGGTGTTGAAACTGTGGAATTCATTGCCATGGATGGCTGTGGAGGCCAAGTCATTGAGTATATTTAAAGCAGAGGTTGATAGGCTCTTTATTACCCAGGGCATCAAAGTTTATGGAGATAAGGTAAGAGATTGGTGTTGAGAGGGATGATAAATCAGCATGATAGAATGGTGGAGAGACTCAATGGATGAGTGGCCTAATTTTGCTCCCATGTCTTATAGTCTTATTGTCTTATGGTTAATATTTATATTTTAGTTAGGATGTGGCAGATTTATCTGAGAGCCAATAATGGAGTAGTACAAGGCAGGCTCCTGGAAACCGGTGAGTATTGAAGGGAGAGGATGCAGGCTGGTGGAGGATGCTATTGATCATGCAAATATGTCAGGTAGACACTGCAAGAATTATCAATCCAATGATGGATGCATCAAGGAAACAAAGTCCAAGTTGCCTTCTATATTCTAATAGGAATGTTTTATTGGACGTGATATCATCCTGCATTTATCTGATTGAAAGATATATCAGGGTTGTAAGGGTGAATTGTATGATTAATATGAAACAAGCAAGAAAAGATGGTCATTGTGGCTAAGAAATACAAAATACAAAATGGTCATTGTGGCTAAGAAATACAAAAAATTATTTTCACTTACAAAACACTGAATAAAAAAATATGCAATTATATTTTGAGACATATGCCTTAAACATTTCACCCTCTTGGCTGAATTTTGGAGACTTCTGTACCTGTGGAATAACATGACTTCATGATTTTCTCATTGTGTATCCATTTAATGTCACACTGTATGATATCCTAGAAGTAATTAACACAATTACACATGTGGTCACCCAGAGAACCAGAAAAGCAGCCCATCAAAGATAGGAAATCCAAAAACACTCTCCTAAAGTGCTATGGAACATAAGTTGTGAGAATGTCAAACATTACCTTATGACATGTTGACGAACATTCAGAGAAATCAATGGGTCAGGCAGCATCTAATGGAAGCAAAATGCCAGTTGATGTTTCAAGTTCAGACCCTTCATCTGGACCAGATCCAAATTATTAACTATTCATTTCACTCCATCGATGCTGCCTGACTCATTGAGTTCCTCTAGTCCCAATTTCTTCCAGCTCTCCTCACCGTTCAGCACATTTACAAGGAGTGTTACCACAAGAAAGCAGCATCCATCATCAAGGACCCCCACCATCCAGGCTATGCTCTCTTCTCACTACTATATCAGGTCGGAGGTGCAGGAGCCTGAGATCCCACACAATCAGGTTCAGAAACAATTATTACCCAACAAGCATCAGGCTTCTGAACCAGCACGGATATCTTCACTCACCTCAACACTGAACTGATTCCACAACCTACAGCCTTACTTTCCTTATTTACATTTTTATTGTTACTTGTTCTGCATTATGTACATAATTTGTCTTTTGCAGATTGGTTTTTTTGTCTATCTTTGTTTATGTATAGATTTCATATATTCTTTTATACTTCTTTAGGAAATGTATCTCATGGTCATATATGGTGATATGATATATACATCAGTAATTAATTTGCTTTGATTTTGTGTGCTGCTCCAGTCTCCAGCGCCTGTAGTTTCTTTTGTCTCCATGTTGACAATTATTGCTTGTTCGGTGGGAAAGGTTTTGATGATATGTACTTGAAAAGTGAAAAAAATAAAATTTCGGGCATTTTCCAATAATGTGGAATCTATGGTGCAGCATGCACAATAGGAATTGTATTCTAATTTGCTTCCCATAGAATGGACAATGACTT
The DNA here is from genome assembly GCF_030028105.1 of Mobula birostris. Classification (NCBI taxonomy): domain Eukaryota; kingdom Metazoa; phylum Chordata; class Chondrichthyes; order Myliobatiformes; family Myliobatidae; genus Mobula; species Mobula birostris. The sequence goes on along the minus strand of NC_092373.1, from coordinate 23,641,619 downwards.
CATAATTAATTCATCCAAACTTCAGAGTTCAATAGTTCAATAGTTCCATTTAATATCAGAGAAATGTATACAATATACATCCTGAAATTCTTGTTCTCCACAGACATCCACGAAAACAGAAGATTGCCCCAAAGAAAGAGTAACAGTAAAAACGTTAGAACGCCAAAGCCCCCCCACTCCCTCTCCCACACACGAGCAGCACCAAAGAAACAACCCCACTCTCCCCAACTACTGCAGCAAAAAAAAAGCAACAGCGCCCTCCACCCACCGAGCAGGTAATAGCAATGCTCCCAAGAAAGACCGTGATCTGTGGTACAACAAAACGAATCGTTCACCCGACAATTCAACATACCACAGGCTCTTTCTTCCCAATAAAGGGAGAGAGAGTTGTCACCCTTTCACAACAAGAGTGGAGACAGAACAAAACAACTCGCTGATTTACAATGTAAAAGTCTGCTATGTCGCTTTTTCCGAGTTCTCAACCCGAGAATCGGTAACAAGCGCTCCCCCGAGAGAGAGAGAGAGAGGGAGAGAACGTGATTCGCTGAGTACAGAGCTCCATAACAGCTGATCCGCTGTTTTCAGTGTTCCGTTTTCTCCCACATTGCTTCATTCGGCGGCAGCGGCTTAGAATCAGTCCATCCACGATGAAAAATGCAAAGCCTCAGAACCCTGAAGGCGCACTCGTCTTCTAGGTCCTTGGGGTTTCAAAAAGCAGCTGAGTTGACCTATGACACATTATACTACAGTATCTTTAATAGCTCGCTCTGAGCCGAAGTAGAAAGGAAGGGCAACATTACATAACTATGCATTAAATCTATCTACAGCAGTCTTTGTAACTGAGTCACTTCCAAGTGCATAAGAATAACCTTTGTGTCCTTCATAACTTTCAAGTTTTAGTACTACCCCAGTAACCTCAAGGGTGTTTAACACTCTATAGAGTCCTGAAAGCAATGCTTAGTTCCATTGACATCTGTGTGGGTCCCAATTAGCAGCCGGAGTAATGGAATGCCAGCCCTCCTGGATCCAGGCACAACCTCTAAATTGCATATGGGACAACCAAGGTTTACACATGGGTGTATCCCCCCAAAAGTGTAAATGTGTAAATGCCTCTATTTGCAGTGAGGACAGGTTATGGGTTTCATCTCTGTAATAACAGGAAATTCAGGATAATGTTTTTTTAACTTAATTGAGCAGTAGGTATATGGAAAGGTGTTTAATAATATAGTCAAAGGCCCTAAGGATAAGTACTGATTTAAATACACTGTGGAACTTGATAGTTGCCATGTGACTAGGCTCATGGAAATGCCATCTGTGAAATGCATCTGGTCAAGGCAATATATTGGAGGTTGTAATGTCAGATTAATATCCTGGAGGTTTGCTGCTTTACTTCAGGGACTGAGGGAGAAATTTTTAGTGAGTTTCATATCCTACAAGGTTTCACGTGCCTTCCCAAGGAGATTTGTTTAAGTCAGGTAGAATTCATACTAACGCAAGTGATCCAACTTCGGCAAGAGAATCAAACTGAGGTATTAGATGGTCTCTTAGATTTTCATGTTTTCAGCAGATCAGCAGTCAGGTAAAAGCATTTTAATGAAGATAAAAGGATTGTGACCTGTATCGGTCAGTGTACAATTGCTGTTTGCGTGAGATTGCTGTGCGCAAATCAGTTGTGTTTCAAGAGCGGTTACATTTCAAGAGTAAATCACTGTTTGTAAAGCACATGGTAACTCTGAAATATTGGAGCTTTATAAATACAAGTTTTTTCTTATTCCACCATGGAATGTAGATAACTTAAAAATTATGAACATTGCATTCAGGCCTAGCACATGATGAATTATCTTTGACAAAATAATGCAAGTGAGAATCTGTTTCTAAGTGGAGTTCCTTCAGTCGTGTGATGTGACCACAGTTTCATTACCAGGCATTCACAGAAAGAGAATTTCCTTCACTTCAGCGCCTAAAATGGTGTCTCAAGATCATGAGGGAAAGAAAGAGTTATGATGAATTACTCACCCAGAACACAATCCCTGCAAATGCATGGCTTAGAATCTGTGGCATTAGTCCCATAAACTTAATCACAATACTCCTTTGCACATAAACACTCTAAAGATAAACGCAGTCGAAGAGGGGCTGCTGTGCCAGTAATACACAACACCATTAACCATAATCAGTGCTTCAGTTTATAGCACGTACCATCTGTGTATGACAGCCAGACAATTCTGTATTTATTAAATACTTTCTGAACAGTGTCACTTGCTCCAACTTCTTGAAATAGGTGTATCAAAACCACATGTTTGTAAGTAAGAAGCTGGCCAAAGGCCAGCCTCTCAGTTGCCCTCTCTTTGGCTAGATTTGACTATTGTGTTACGGATACTGTGGACGATACCTAATGCTAATGCGTCAGCTGTTCATTGTAAGGCAGCGTTTTGCCCAGACACTAATTCATACTACAAATTCTCTGATGTACAGTGGCCTTTTGAAGTAGAGCAACTGCTGTTGAGTTATGGATACAGAACTAAACAACGGGCAATTAACCAAACTGAATGTGTTGATATTACACCACCTAATGAATCTCATAGCATGTTTGTGTGCAGTCCCTTCCAATACTGCTTAATAGAGGTGAAACATATTTAACAGCTTAGCACCAAACTTCATGCGCTCATGACCCCCAAAGTAATTTCTGACATATTTGATGAGTGAATTACCCCATTATATCCTGTGGGAAATGCAAAATGTGCATTCACAAAGGGAATCAAACATGGGCAGAGAGCAGTGATGGATTCTGGCGTTTAAATCCAAGGTGATTTTAGAAGTCGGGCACGGAGCACAAAACTTGTTGCTTTACACTCTTCAAAGTTGCTGGTGAACGCAGCAGGCCAGGCAGCATCTCCAGGAAGAGGTACCGTTGACGTTTCGGGCCGAGAACCTTCGTCAGGACTAACTGAAGGAAGAGCTAGTAAGCGATTTGAAAGTGGGAGGGGGAGAGGGAGATCCAAAATGATAGGAGAAGACAGGAAGGAGAGGGATGTAGCCAAGAGCTGGACAGGTGATTGGCAAAAGGGATATGAGAGGATCATGGGACAGGAGGCCCAGGGAGAAAAAAAGGGGGAGGGGGGGAAAAACCCAGAGGATGGGCAAGTGGTATAGTCAGAGGGACAGAGGGAGAAAAAGGAGAGAGAGAGAAAGAATGTATGTATATAAATAAATAACAGTTGGGGTACGAGGGGGAGGTGGGGCATTAGCGGAAGTTAGAGAAGTCAATGTTCATGCCATCAGGTTGGAGGCCCGAAACATCGACTGTACCTCTTCCTAGAGATGCTGCCTGGCCTGTTGTGTTCACCAGCAACTTTGATGTGTGTTGCTTGAATTTCCAGCATCTGCAGAATTCCTCGTGTTTATGCTTCACACTCTCCTCATCTATCAGATTCCTCTTTCTCCAACCCTTGCCCTTTCCCACTCTCCTGGCTTCACCTATCACCTTCCAGCTAGCCTCCTACCCCTCCCCTCACTGCTTCATTCTAGCATCTTCCCCCTTCCTTCTCAGTCCTGAGGAAGGTTCTTGGGCTGTTAATTTCCATGGATGCTGCCTAATCTGCTGAGATTCTCCCGCACTTATGCGTGTGCTGCTTTGGATTTCCAGTATCTGCAGAGTTTCTCATGTTTATGCTTCACGATCATTTTAGTAAGAGTTCATAGAACAAAGAAAAAATGAAACAGATCATGATGGGCATCTACTTGTTGATGAACGGAGAAACTAAAGATGGGGCCAAGCATAAAATAGCTATTTTTATACTACTGGGATAAGGAAATTCTATGCAAATGTTTAGATAAGCGACAGCCAATTACAAAATACTTATTCAAATACAACAGTGTCAAGTTAACAAATGAGAAATCACTTATTCACTTAATGCGGAACAACAAAACTTCCAGAGCTTCCCAGAATTATACTTTGTATAGCCACTGGAGGCATATTAAACTGTTATGTGTCTACTATAGCCACTATGAATCATAGTAAGCAGTTACTTGCTTGTAAGTAATTATATAAAGTACAAGCAGATAATTAATTGTTAAACTACAAAGGAATTAACAATTAAACAGTCTAATCTAAGAATAAACCAGTCAGATCCAACGCAATAATGATGGAGACTTGCCCCTTGCATCACCTTAATGTATCACAAGGATCGAGCGACTCACACCACAACATGTGAGACCTTGTAAAACTATGGAGACTTATCAGGTTTCCTGTCTTTCAAGAAGCTGGACATTCCACTTTGTTTTGTGTACATATTAAATTGCATGGGGATAAGTTGTGGTCCCTGTTAATGATCTGAAAATGCAATTGGTTTCAGGGACTGTCAGACAAAGTACCTTAACTTGTGCTTTGGTCTGATGTGGTTCCCATTCCACTAATGGTTCAAAGTTCAACATTCAAAGTAAATTTATTATCAAAGTATGTACTGTACAGTCACCACATTTAAATTAAAAATTAAATAAGTCACTTTGAAATTCATTTTCTTGCAGGTATTTACAGAAAAATAAAGAAATAAAATAGAATTTATGAAAAACTAAATATAACAATGACAAACAAACAATGTATAAACAAAGACAAATAACAATAAAAATGTAAATAAATAAAACTGAGAATATGAGTTTTAGAGTCCTTGAAAATGAGTCTATAGGTGTGTAGTCAGTTCAGTGTTCAGGTAAGTGAAGCTACCCATGCTGGTTCAGGAGCCTAATGGTTGAGGGGTAATAACTGTTCCTGAACCTGGTGGTGTAGGACCCAAGGTTTCTTTACATCTTGCCCAATGGCAGCAGCAAGAAGAGAGCATGGCCTAGATGATGGGGGTTCTTGATGATGGATGCTGCTTTTTTGTGTCAGTGCTTTTGTAAATGATAAAATCTTAATATTTTATCTGATGTTTTTGGCATTCTATTTATGTTTCACTATTTTTTAAAAAAAAATTGAGCATATCATGCAAGTCTAATGCTTTAAGCAAAAGTAAAGAGAAATTGTTGCCTGGCGATAGTTCACTCAATACTGTCACTCTGCATGATGAAGACTAGTTTGGATTTTCTTTAAGTAATCAAAGCCAATAAGCACAAGATGCCATAAAATCTCAGGCTCTAACATAATAACTTTAGCAGAAGGAGTTCAGTAGATTCATTTCATACCCTCATGTATGCTAATGCAAACCAGTTGTTAGACAAACATAATAGGTACTTTCCACTTGCTGGGGGGGCTTCTTGAGTTTATTAAAGCACTGAAGGGCAAACAACAGAGTGCTACAGCACAGAAGGAGGCCAGTCAATCCAATATACATCTGTGGGCTAACCTGGGCAGAATCCAATAAAACAATCCACCAGCCTTCCCCAAAGCCCTCTGTATATTTGTTGCTTTATGTAGTTATTCAAGTCCAATCAGTTTGTTCCAATTGAATTGCTTCACTGTCAGGCCAAAGCATTCCCGGTTTTCTATGTAATGGAATGATTTCTCTTGCTGCTCGTTTCTTTTACCAATCATCTTATTTCTGTGTTCTCCGGTTCCCAAACCATCTGCCAATGGTTCTCATTTGTTTCAAGATTTATATAGAAACAGGGTCAGGCTACTTGTCTATTCAAACGTGTTTTGGCTTTCAGTGGGAACATGAATAATCTGTGATGAAGTTCTATATCCCACCTTTTCTCCTTATCCCTTGTTAACAAAACAAAAGCCTTAGCCTCAGGCATAACGTTTGAAAAAACAGTTGAATCATGCTCTCTAAAAGTGGCAGTTCTGCCTCGAATCACTACCTTGCAACCATGTGGAATCTCAGGTCTCCCCTGTGAGTGCAAATGTTATGATTGGGTGTGCGTGAGTGATTGCTGCTTCATCGTGTCTACACTCCTCTGGTGTCCTGCAGCTCGAGCACAAACTCCCTACAGTTTTCTAGCATTTATTAGATTAGATTAGATTAGATTCAACTTTATTGTCATTGTGCCGAGTACAGGTACAAAGCCAATGAAATGCAGTTAGCATCTGACCAGAAATGCAAAGGATAGTGTTATTTACAAAATAACTGCGAATAAAAAGTAAGTGCTACAGCACACAAATATAGAAGTAGTGAGACAGTACAATATGGGTGCAATCCTGTTTAGCACTGTAATGTGACGTTCAGCAGGGTCACAGCCTCAGGGAAGAAGCTCTTCCTGTGCCTGCTGGTGCAGGAGCGGAGGCTCCTGTAGCACCTACCGGATGGGAGGAGAGTTAAAAAGTCCATGGTTAGGGTGAGATGCATCCTTGATAATGCTTTTCACCCTGCCCAGGAGCATTTATGTTAGATGTTCTCAATGGTGGGCAATTGGGTGCCGATAATCCACTGGGCAGTTTTCACCACACGCTGTTCTGCTTTGCAGTCCAATACGGGACAATTGCCATACCACACTGAGATGCAGTTGGTGAGTATGCTCTCAATGGTACAGCGGTAAAAGTCCGTCAGTATCCTGGGACAGAGGTGAACTTTCTTGATGCTCCGCAGGAAATAAAGGCGCTGTTGCACCTTCTTGATCAGGATGGAGGAGTTCAGGGACCAGGTGAAATCCTCGGAAATGTGGACACCAAGGAATTTGAAGCTTGATACACGCTCCACTACAGCTCTGTTGATGTAGATGGGGTGGTTCCTACCATGCCTGAAGTCCACAATGATCTCCTTGGTCTTCTGGGTGTTAAGGGCCAGGTTGTTGTTGGCACACCACACAACCAGGTGCTGGACCTCGTCCCTGTAGGCCGTCTCGTCACCTTCTCTGATCAGGCCAACCACCGTGGTGTCATCTGCGAACTTGATTATGGAGTTAGAACCATGTACAGGAACGCAGTCATAGGTGAAAAGGGAGTACAGAAGAGGGCTCAGCACACAGCCTTGAGGTACGTCGGTGTTCGGGGTGAGAGTGGAGGAGGAGAGGTTGCCTAACTTAACTGATTGGGGTCTGTTAGTCAGAAAGTCCAAGGTTCAATTGCAGAGGGATGAGCTGATACCAAGCTGGCGAAGTTTGTCAATCAGCTTGGAGGGGATCACAGTATTGAATGCCAACTAAAGTCAATCAACAGCATTCTGACATAAGAGTTGGGGCTGTCCAGGTGGGTCAGGGCAGAGTGAAGTGCCGTGGAGATGGCGTCCTCTGTTGACCTGTTGGTGCGATAGACAAATTGATGGGGGTCCAGGGTAGAGGGCAGACAGGATTTCAGATGTGATAGAACCAGTCTCTCAAAGCACTTTGCAATGATGGGGGTGAGTGCAACTGGGCAGAAGTCATTCAGGCCCATGGCAGTGGAATGTTTCGGCACTGGCACAATGGTGGCGATCTTGAAGCTTGTGAGGACAACTGCCTGGGCTAGGGACAGATTAAAAATGTCTGTGAAGACACCGGCCAACTGCCCTGCACAGACTCTGAGCACACGATCAGGTATTCCATCTGGACCAGCTGCCTTCCGTACATTCACCCTGCTCAGGGTGGCGAAAACAGCGGAGGTGGGAAGTGAGAGAGGCAGTTCACTGGGTGGGAGATCCACTTTGCTGGGAAATTTGCCTGTGAGCATGTGCCAGTTTAACCCAGGCATGGTCAGTAGGTGGGTGACAAGTGGGCAAAATTGACTAGTTTTTGCAGGACTTTCAGGCCATTCATCGCTAATGCAATTGCACATAATTTTAAGGTGATTGGAGGAAAGTGTAGGGGGAATTTCAGATATAAGGACTTTACACAGAGAATGAATGGTGGGTGTGTGGTGGTACAGGCAGATACATTAGACACATTTAAGAAAGTCTTAGATAGTCATATGGCCAACAGAAAGATAAAAGGTCATGTAGGAGGGAAGGTTTAGATTGATCTTAGACTGAGTTAAAACACTCTGAGTCAAAACTGAGTTGAAGGACTTGTACTGTGCTGTAATGTGCCATATCTACTCAGCTAATCACATGGCAGCAAGTCAATGTATAAAAGTATGCAGACATGGTCATGAGGTTCAGTTGTTGTTCAAGACTAAACATCAGTGTGGGAGCAGATGTTACTTTGATGATGAAACATTTGTTTGTTGCAGATGGGATGGTTGGAGTACCTCAGATACTGCTGATCTTCTGAAAAATTCATTAACAGCAGAATCTAGACTTTACAGTGAATGATGTGAAAAACAATGTGCATCCAATGGCCAGCATTTCTATGGCTGAAAAAGCCTTGCTAATGAGAAACGTCAGAGGAGAATGGCCAGAGTGGTTCAAGCTTTCAAAGGGGTGACAGTAACTCAAATAACCATGTATTACAACAGTGGTGTGCAGAAAAACATCTCTGAATGTGAAATAAGCCAAACCTTGAAGTGGATGGGCTACAGCAGCAGAAGACAACAACCATATGCTGAGTGGCCATTTTATTAGGTAATATGGGTATGTGCAAACTCTAGAGACAGCTGGATGTGAAAACCAAACCCTGATCTTATAAGCCGGCACTATAAAACCATTGTGCTAACCATCACACTACCATGCCATTATAGCCGTGATGCTTACACTTTTGCTTTCTCAGGAGACTGAAGCACAGCTTCAACTTGAGTATGGGAATTTAGACTGTCATTCCAGTAAAGTACAGGGGGAACATCAGAGATTCTGCCTCTCAGTTAAAATAGAGTTATGGAAACTACAGAATAGGAAACTACAGAATAGAAACAGGACCTTCAGTCCATCTCATCTGTGCCAAACCATTCAAACTGCCTAGTCCCATCAACTTGCTGCCGGACAATAACCCTTCATACCCCTCCCATTCATGTATCTATCCAAACTTCTCTTAAACAATAATATAATATTAAAAGCAAGGATGTAATGTTGAGACTCTATAAAGCACTGATGAGGTCTCATGGAGTATTTTGAGCAGTTGTGGTGCCCTTAGAAAGGATGTGCTGAAACTGGAGAAGGTCAAAGGAGGTTCACAAAAATGATTCCAGGATTGAATGGCTTGCCATATGAAAAGGGTTTGATGGCTCTGGATCCGTGTCACTAGAATTCAGAAGAATGAGGGGTGACTATCGAATGGTGAAAGGCCTTGATAGAATGGATGTGGAGAGGATGTTTCCTATGATGGAAGAGTCTAGGACCAGAAGACACAGTCTCAGAATAGAGGGGTACCCTTTTATAGTGAAGATAAGGAGGAATTGTTTTAGCCTGAGAGTTGTGAATCTGTTGAATTCTTTGCCACAGGCAGCTCTGGAGACCAAATCTTTAAGTATATTTAAGACAGAGATTAATAGATTCTTGATAGGTCAGGACATGAAAGGAAACGGGGATTGGAACTGAGGAGAATTGAATCAGCTGTGATGAACTGGAGAAGCAGACTCAATGGGAAAAATGACCTAATTCTGCTCCTATATCTAATGATCTTAATCATTGAAATTGCATCCACCACTTGTGCTGGTAGTTCGTTCACCACTCTCACCGTCCTCTGAGTGAAGAAGTTTCCCCTCATGTTCCCCTTAAACATTTCACCTTTCATCCTTAACCCATGACCTCAAGTTGCAGTTCCACCCAACCTCAGCTGAAAAAGCCTACATGCATTTGTCCTATCTATATCTCTCATAATTTTGTATACCTCCATCAAATCCCTTCTGAATCTTCAACCTTCCAAGGAATAAAGTCCTAACCTATTCGATCTTTCCTTATAACTCAGGTCTTCAAGTCTTAGCAATATCTTTGTAAATTTTCTCTGTACTCTTTCAAATTTATTTACATCTTTCCTGTAGGTAGGTGACCAAAACTACACACAGTACTCCCTATTAGGCCTCACCAATATCTTATACAATTTCAACATAACAGCCCGTCTTCTGTACTCAGTGAAGGCAATGTGTCAAAGCTTTCTTTACAACCCTGTCTACCTATGACACCACTTCCAGTGAATTATGGACCTATATTCCCAGATCCCTTTGGCCTACCACACCCTCAGTGCCTACTGTTCACTTTGTAAGACCTACCCTGCTGGGTCCCACCATATCAAAGTGCAAAACCTCGTACTTGTCTACATTAAATGCCATCTGCCATTTTTCAGCCAATTTTTTTCACTGATACAGACCCTCTACAAGCCATGACAGTCTTCCTCACTGTCCACTACACCCCCAATCTTCTGATCCAAATTAACCACATTATCATCCAGATTATTGATATAGATCACAAACCACAAAGAACCCAGCACCGATCCCTACAGCACACCATTCGTCACAGTCTTTCGATCAGAGAGGCAACCATCTACTACTACTCTCTGGCTTCTACCACAAAGCCAATGTCTAATCCATGTCACATACCTTACTGAGTCCATGTAGACGATGTCCACTGACTTGTCTTCATCAACTTTCCTGGTAATATCCTCAAAACATTCTATGAGATTGGTTATACGCAATCTACCATGCCCAAGTCCATGCTGTTTATCCCTAATCAAGCCCTGTCTATACAAATACTCATATATTTAGTCCCTTACAATGCCTTCTAATTACTTTCCCATTACTGGTTGTAAGCTCTTTCTGAGTCTGAGACCTCCATTGGTCAGAGCTGACCATGGATATTGCATCTTAGCTGTCTAGATATGCGAGCCTGGGCAGTACAATATGGAGAGCAAGCTGTCGTCCATGTAGCAAGCTCCCCTTCTCCTCGCAACTGATGACCTCAAAGCAACAGCAGAGACCAATACTGATTTGTACCAGCAGCATCGGAGGAGTTGCCAGTCAGCATTGAACTCAATGTAGGACTGCCTTAGAGACTCCAGCTCTGGACCTTTCCCTTGGGGTTTACTCCTGAAGCCTTCCCCAAGAGTGGGTATAGCCGCAAAGCAGCTGAGGTTTGAGATCAGAGTTTTCCTTCTCCTAGATGAGCTGCCAACCATGGCTGACAGGTCCCATCTGCCCAAAGCGACTGTTTTTAAGGTGCTAGTAGCCTGCCTTTACCCCTTCTCCTGTCTGTAGATACAGTTCCACTGGGCTTAGTGGCTAAGCCACACAATCAGAGGCTATTTGAGGCACATGCCATTGGGATCATTTAACAGGTAGTGAGAGTGGTCCCCATTACCACCTCCGGCTATAACAACCTTAAGGAACAAACCTATAATTTCCTGATTTATTCTTAGAGCCTTTCTTAAACAGCAGAGCGACATTAGCTATTCTCCAATCTGCTGGTACCTCACCTGTCACTAAGGATGATTTAAATATCTCTGCTAGGGCCCCTGCAGTTTCAGCACCAGCATCCCACAGGGTCCGAGGGAATACCTTGTCAGGCCCTAGTGATATGTCCAACCTGATTAGCCTCAAGCATAAAACACCTCCTCCTCCATAATCTGCATAGGGTCCATGACCTTGCTGTTGCTTTGCCTCACTTCTATGGACTCTGTGTCTGTCTCTCAAATAAATACGTATTTAAGAAATCCATATGAGATCTCCCCCATTTCTTTTGGCTCCAGGCATAGATTACCATTCTGATCTTCCAGAGGACCAATTTTGTTCCTTGCAGTCCCTTTGCTTTTAACATATCTATAGAAGCCCTGAAGATTCTCCTTCACCTTGTCTGCTAGACCAACCTCATGTCTTCTCTTAATCCTCCTGATTTCCTTCTTAAGTGTTCTCTCGCATTTCTTATACTCCTCAAGTAACTCATTTGTTCCCACCTGCCTATATCTGTGATGCATCTCCTTTGTTTTCTTAACAAGACCTCAATATCTCTTGAAAGCCAAGATGTCCTAAACTTGTTATCCTTGCCTTTTATTCTAATAGGCACATACAAGCTTTGTACTCTCAAAATTTCACTTTTGAAGGCCTCCCACTTGCCAAGTACACCTTTGCCAGAAAACAGTTTGTCCCAATCCACACTTGCCAGATCCTTTCTGCTACCATCAAAATTGTTAACAAAGTCCCTGGATGCTCCCTTAGCTAGTCTTAATGGCTCAAAGAATCAGTAGGCTTTGCAAATGCTTGACACAGTACGAATCTTAAAAATGACAAAGCCTTTGAAAGTCATACCCTACACAAACCGGATACACTTTGGTATAGTATGGACTCAAGCAGAGCAAAGAGGATTCATGTTCAAGAAAATCAAAAACTGAAGTTAAAAGGGAAATTGCTGGAACCACTCAGCAGTTTCAGACAGCATCTTAGAAATGAGATTCAGGATGAAAGATTTGTGACCTGAGACATTAACTTCATGGACCCGCTGAGTTTTTCCTGCACTTTGTCTTTGTATCGGATTAAAGTTCAAATCTGAATCTTTGGTGACTAGATTGATGTCGAATGAAGTGGCAACAACAGTATCATCATAAGATCATTAGACATTAGAGACAGAATCAGGTTTAATATCATCGCCGTATGTCATGAAATTTGTTAACTTTAAGGCAGCAGTACAATGAAATTCTTGACAAATAAATATAGAGAAAAAAAACTGAGTTACATGAAGTTTATATATGTCTATTAAACAATTTTTTAAAGTAAGTAGTGCAAAAAAAACAGAAATAAAGAAGACGCAAACGACAGGAATTCTACAGATGCTGGAAGTTCAAGCAACACACATCAAAGTTGCTGGTGAACGCAGCAGGCCAGGCAGCATCTCTAGGAAGAGGTACAGTAGACGTTTCAGGCCGAGACCCTTCGTCAGGACTAACTGAAGGAAGAGTGAGTAAGAGATGTGAAAGAAGAAGTAGTGCGGCTGTGTTCATGGGTTCAATGTCCATTTAGAAATCAGGTGGCAGAGGGGAAGAAGCTGTTCCTGAATCACTGAGTGTGTGCCTTCAGGATTCTGTACCTCCTTTCTGAAAGGAACAATGAGAAGAGGGTATGTCCTGGGTGGTGGGGATTCCTAAGACATTGCTCCTTGAAGATGTCTTAGATACTATGGAGACCAGTACCTATGATGGAGCTGACTATCCAGTTTCTGCAGCTCACTTTGATCTTGTGCAGTAGCCCCATCCCCATATCAGATGGTGATGGTATCTGGAGAGCCTGTCAGAATGCTCCCCATGGTACATTTATAGAAGGCTTTGAGTGTTTTAGGTGTCGAACAAAATCTCCTCAAACTACTAATGAAATATAGTTGCTGTCTTGCCTTCTTTACAGCTGCATCAATATGTTGTGTCCAGGTTTGGTCCTCAGAGATATTGACACCCAGGAACTTGAAATTGCTCACTCTCTCTACTTCATAGGAGCATAATTAGGTCATTTGGTCCAATGAGTGTGCTCTGTCATCTGATCACATTTAACTTCTTTTTCCTTCTTAACTCCATTTTACTGCCTTTGCCCTGTAAACCTTTGACACTCTTACATAACAAGAACCTATTGATCTCACACAATCACTTGGCCTCCACAGCCGCCTGTGGAAATGACTTCTGTGGATTTGCAATGCACTTTATTTTGTGCTGTGTGTCCGATGATGTTTGGTAAGTGGCCACTGCAGGGGTATGATGCACTTTCTTAAACACTTACACTCAAGCACCCTGCCTCTAGGCCCACCCTACTCAATCACTTCCTGAGATAAGTCAACTAACAGCAAATGACATCAGCAGCTTCTGAGGTATTTAAGTGCTCCTGAGTGGTTAGGGATGCAAGACATATGCTGGTGGGTGTTCCTGCTTATGGTAAGTGCAGTCCTGATTGCCTTTCATCTAAACCTGTTCAAATCTGATTGATTCTGAGATACTGATGACTGGTTTCCAGTTGCATGCCTTAATAGCTGCAGATGCCTTATTAAATGGGGTCTTAAAACATATACATGTTAAGATGTTTCCATCATAGTCATCAGAATGTATAGAGATCTATGCCATTCCATTTCCATTCCCAAAATAATTCAGTCAGGGATGTATTAACACCTGTTTTTTTCTGTTAACTTGTATTTTTTTGCAGTATATTTGGGGAACTGAATAAATTAGAAATGAAACTTAATAGTAATCTATAGGTTTTTTATAAGATTGGAGTCGAGGAGAAGCAGGCTGCAACAATAAAACCTTCATTATGCATGTGTGAGGGTCACGGGATCTATGTATGCAGTTGAACTGTGTGTATTACACTGCTGAAGATGGTGATGCTTTTCTTTGCTTCTGTTAAGCCCATACACAATATGTAGCTGTAAGCTGCTTTCTGCAGAGATTCATTCAGATCCTTGAAAATAAAGAGGCTTTTACAGCCTTCTGATGTGGGCTGTACATCAGAGAATAGTACTTCATGTAAATGTACAGGTCAAGCAGCATAAACCTGCTGTATTAATGAAGCACGTTTCAACGAACAAGGACATGCACTCCAATGGGTGTCACACAATCCAAATGCAGTTCAGACCACTAATCTCACCTCTTTACAACCCGACTAATGTTCTAGAAACAGTGAAAGCCTCTTTTCTCATTTTCAGAAAGCTTATTTTTGCTTCTTTCCCTGCTCGAGGCTGTCCACCTTCTTTTCAGGAGTCCCTGTAGAACAGCCTGAAGAGCTTCTGTCCAAATTACAGGGTTGACCAGAATTTGCACATGATACACTGCTTAAATGGATTCCATTATGGACAACAGAACTGGGTAGGTTTAAACACACAAGTACAAAGGATCCACAGTTAAATTCCCAGCAACACACATAAATGTTGCTGGTGAACGCAGCAGGCCAGGCAGCATCTCTAGGAAGCGGTACAGTCGACGTTTCGGGCCGAGACCCTTCGTCAGGACTAAGTTAAATTCCCATTAAAGTTCAGGCATTAAGGCACTTTTTTTCTATTTAGCTCCAGAAGCAACTGTAAAATTTCATCAGTCTGCAAACCTTCCTTAATGAAGTATCCCTGTAAATATGCTGAATTATTAAAAAATTACAATCAAAAGGAAGACATCCAGCCCATCACCAAAATGAGACTGATTGCATTCCCATATTGCAGTTTCTTGCATGTACCTTTGTAGGCTATGGTATATAATCCAGATACTTTTGAACGTAGTGAGAATTATGTTTCTTTTTCTCTTCCATACAGCGACTTTCAGTCTCCCACCAACTCTTGTGTGAAAAATGTTTTCTTCATCTCCTCATTAATCTATTACCTGAAACTTATGATCTTGCTGCTGAGGGAAATAGCTACCCATATTCTCTCAATTCTGTTTTCCTATAATTTTGTAGATCACAATTCAATGTCATTTCAACTGCTGCTCTTTTTTAAAAAAAAAACTTCAATGGTCCAGCCAATCTTTTGTCCCAACTATCTTCTCTGTGCCTGGCACTATTGTCATAAATATCTGCTGAATTCTCTTTTATACTTTACTTTATACTTTATTGTCACCAAACAATTGATACTAGAATGTACAATCATTACAGCGATATTTGATTCTGCACTTCCCTCTCCCTGGATTACAAATATTAAATAATAAAAAAAATTTAAAATAGTAAAAATTAGTAAATATTAAAAATTTAAATGATAAATCATAAATAGAAAATAGAAAAATGGAAAGTGAGGTAGTGCAAAAAAAAACCGAGAGGTAGGTCCGGATACTTGGAGGGTATGGCTCAGATTTGGGTCAGGATCCGTTCAGCAGTCTTATCACAGTTGGAAAGAGGCTGCTCCCAAATCTGGCCATACAAGTCTTCAAGCTCCTGAGCCTTCTCCCAGATTGAAGAGGGACGAAAAGTGTGTTGGCTGGTTGGGTTGCGTCTTTGATTATCCTGGCTGCACTGCTCCGACAGCGTGCGGTGTAAAGTGAGTCCAAGGACAGAAGATTGGTTTGTGTGATGTGCTTTGCTGTGTTCACGATCTTCTGCAGCTTCTTCCAGTCTTGGACAGGACAACTTCCATACCAGGTTGTGATTCTACGGTGCATCTATAAAAATTAGTGAGGCTTCTAGGAGACAGGCCAAATTTCTTTAGTTTTCTCAGGAAGTAAAGGCGCTGGTGGGCCTTCTTGGCAGTGGACTCTGCTTGGTTGGACCAAGTCAGGTCATTTGTGATATTGACCCGGAGGAACTTAAAGCTTTTGACCCGTTCCACTTGCGCACCACCGATGTAAATTGGATCGTGCGGTCCGCTACTCCTTCTGAAGTCAACAACCAATTCCTTCGTCTTGCTGACGTTGAGGGAGAGGTTATTGTCTTCGCACCATGCCACCAGGTTCTTAATTTCCTCTCTGTACTCAAACTCATCATTACCTGAGATACGGCCTACAATTGTTGTGTCATCAGCAAACTTATATATTGAGTTTGATGGAAACTTGGCTACACAATCATGGTTGTACAGTGAGTACAGGAGGGGGCTGAGTACACAGCCTTGTGGGGTACCAGTGCTCAGAGTGATTGTAGAGGAGAGCTTGTCCCCTATTTTTACAGCCTGGGTCCTGTCTGTGAGGAAGTTGAAGATCCAGCTGCAGATCTGAGTGCTAAGGCCCAGGTTCCGGAGCTTAGGAATCAGTTTATTTGGAGTAATGGTATTAAAGGCAGAGCTGTAGTCAATGAAAAGGAGCCTTACATATGCGTCTTTATTCTCCAGGTGTTCTGAAGAGGAATGTAGGGCCAGAGAGATGGCATCTGCCATTGACCTGTTGCTCCTGTAGGCGAATTGCAAAGCGTCGAGGTTGACCGGTAGGCTGTGGTTGATGTGTGCCATAACCAATCTCTCGAGGCACTTCATAGCAATTGATGTCAGAGTCACAGGTCGATAGTCATTCAGGCATGCCACCTTGCTCTTCTTCGGCACTGGGATTATCGTTGCCTTCTTAAAACATGAGGGGATCTTAGACTGAAGCAAGGAGCCGTTGAAGATGTCAGCAAACACTCCAGCTAGCTCGCTTGCACAGGCCCTGAGAACCCGTCCCGGGGCGCCATCTAGGCCCATCGCCTTTCTTGGATTTACCTTCAGGAAGACCCTTCTAATGTCCTCCTCGGTGACAATGAGTCTCGATGCCACCAGGTCCGGTTCATCCGGAGGCAGCGGGACGCTTCTCTTCTGTTCGAATCTTGCGTAGAATACGTTAAGTTCATCAGGAAGAGAAGTGCCACAGTTATTAATATTCCCAGCCTTTTCTTTGCACCCAGTGATCTCATTTAGACCCTGCCATAGTCTACGGGCATCCCTCTGGTTAGCCTGGGCTTCCAACTTGGCTCAATATTGCCTTTTGGTGCCCTTAATGGCTTTCCGGAGTTCATGCCTGGATTCTGTGTAGCGACTGGTATTCCCGGACCTAAAAGATGCAGCTCTAGCCTTTCAAAGGGACTTGACCTCATAATTCATCCAAGCTTTCCAGTTCGGGAATACACGGATCGTCTTGCAGGACACACAGTCCTCTGTGCGTTTCCAAATAAAGCCCATGACAGCTGAGGCATACTCATCGAGGTTAGCTGCCGAGTCCTTGAACACTAACCAGTCCACGGATTCAAAGTAGTCACGGAGGACCTCATCCGTTTCCTCCGTCCAACGCGACACTACTTTTGACACTGTGACCTCCCACTTCAGTTTCTGTTTGTAAGCCGGGAGGAGGAGTATGGCCTGATGGTCTGATTTTCCGAAGTGAGGTTGTGGGACGGAACGGTAGGCATCCTTGACTGCTGTGTGGCAGTGGTCAAGTATATTCGGGCCTCTAGTGGGGCAGCACCTTTCTGAGCTTGGCCTGGTTAAAGTCCCCGGCTGTGATGAGCAAAGCCTCCGGATACCTGGTCTCGAGTTCACTGATGTTGGCATACAGTATGTTCAGAGCACACTCCACGTCCGCCTGGGGGGAATGTAGACCGCTGTCAGTATGACCGAGGTGAATTCCCGTGGCAGATATTAGGGACGACACTTCACTGACAGGTGTTCTAGGTCCGAGCTGCAGGAGCTTGTCAGTGCCACTGTGTCCGAGCACCACGCAGTGTTGATCAGTAGGCTGACACCACCTCCCCTCATCTTGCCCGAAGACGCTGTGCGGTCCATCCAATGGATCGAAAATCCCTCCGGGCGGATGGTACAGTTGGCGGTGGCAGGGGGGAGCCAGGTCTCGGTGAAACAGAATACACAGCAGTTCTGCATCTCCCTGCAGTAGGTGAGTCTCCCTTTAAGATCATCCACCTTGTTCTCGATGGCTTGCACATTAGCTAGTAGGATGGTGGGCATAGGGACCCTGAAGCCCCTCAGCTTCAATCTGACCAGCAGCCCAGCTCTTTTCCCACACTTCCTCTGTAAATAGTGCATCTTTCCTGGTTTCCATCAATGCAGTGTGTTGTTGTCAGCTCCTTGAGGTTGGTGGACGCATCCCGCGGGGATCAATCGGCAGATCGTGTCATTGGACGCTCCGGGTCAGACCGAGTAAGGGGGGAGGATCTGCTGCCACTTCCAGCCACCGGGTGCCCGGGCTGTCGATTGGGTCAGGCCCCGAAGCCGACACTTAATCCCGGATGGCCGGGCTCCTGGCTGAAACAAGTCCTTAAGCTGAGTCACGGTTGTGGAGACCTCCATCCCAGCTGAGCCTCGGGCCTGATTTCCAAGGTCGGCGGGGAGACCTCACTTCCGGCAGCTGTAGATGTCCACCAATGGGGCTTTATGGTGGTCGCTCCAGGGAAGCACATGGGGCACCTTGAGGTCTCCGCCGTCACTTCTGTGTGGTCGTCTGCTCCGGAGAGGTGCTGGTCGGAATGGGCCGTGTCTCCAAGTGCTCCGGCACGGTAGCAGACCGTGGGTCTCCAGGAACGGGGTGGGCCTCGCTGGTCGGGTCCAGGTGCTGTCCGGAATTTAAGAAGCAATTCTGGCGCGGTGGTCTCCAGCAGGGTCAGTAGCTTCACCAGGGTGTTGTTGATCTTGATCTTGCTAGATTGGAGGTTTAGAAGGGTTTCTCGGGTATAGGATAGTGGAGGGGACAGTTTGCTCGGGAGAGCACGTGCAAAGTCGCCAGTTACCGGCGCCATCTTTAGTGTTCTTTAGCGCCATCTTATGTTCTTTCAGAGAAGACAACCGAGCCATGAACAGTCCTTTGAAATTTGGCTCAAACTACGTATTATATCGTTGACACTAACCTAACCAAACCCTTCTGCTGTGATAAGACCAGTAAAAATGAACTCTGTAACTATATTTTCTGCCTACCTAGTGACCTTCAGCGATTTATAATCCTATGTTACCTGAATCAATCTGCTTCCTGATACTTGTTTGTGCCTTGTGGGTTGTTTGCCCTGCCCATCTCTAATACCTCGCGCTTTACTTATTTACTTATTGTGATACAGAACAAAGTAATTCAATTCATTGTATCCATGCTAGCCCTAGTCTCTTCCTCCCTATTTCATTGTACCCTGTAGCTTATACAGAGGGGTCACTTTATTAGGTACTCATGTTAATACAAATTAATACAAATATCGAATCTGATAATCATAATCATGTGGCAGCAACTTGATGCATAAATGCCTGCAGACATGGTCAAGATGTTGCTCAGAGCAAATATCAGACTGGGGAAGAAGTATGATCTAAGTGATTTTAATTGTGGATTGATTGTTGGTGTCAGATGGGGTGGTTTGAGTATCCAAAAAATTGATGATCTCCTGGAATTTTCAGGCACAGCAGTCTCTAGAATTTACAGGGAATGGTGCAAAAACAAGCAAAAAACAAAAAATTATGCTATCAGCTGATTTGGGGTTCTTTCACATCAATCTATAATGATTATCGACAAGGAGGGATGCTTATGTGAGAATGCTGTTCTTGGACTACAGTTCAGCATTCGACACTATAATTCCCTCCGGGCTTGACAAGAAGCTCAGAGACCTCAGCATTCACCCTGCCTTGTGTAGCTGGATCCTGGACTTCCTGTCAGATCGCCGGCAGGTGGTAAGTGTGGGCTCCCTCACCTCTGCCCCTCTGACCCTCAACACAGGTGCCCCTCAAAGCTGTGTCCTAAGCCCCCTCCATTACTCTCTGTATACTGATGACTGTGTCACCACCTACACCTCCAATCTGCTAATTAAATTTGCAGATGATAATACAGTACATTGATTGGCCTTAACTCAAATAATAATGAAGCAGCCTACAGAGAAGAAGTCATCACCCTGACACAGTGGTGTCAAAAAAATGACCTGTCCTTCAATGTCGTTAAAAACAAAGGAGCTGGTTGTGGACTACAGGAGAAACAGAGACAGGCTAATCCCTATTGACATCAATGGATCTGGGATTGAGAGGATGAACAGCTTCAAGTTCCTCAGTATACACATCACCAAGGATCTCATTTGGTCTGTACGTACCGGTTGTGTGGTGATAGAAGCACACAGCACCTCTTTCACCTCAGACAGTTGAGGAAGTTTGGCATGAGTCCCCCAATCCTAAGGACTTTCTACAGGGGCACATATGAGAGCATCCTGACTGGCTGTATCAATGTCTGGCAAGGGAACTGTACTTCCCTCAATTGCAGGACTCTGCAGAGAGTGGTGCGGACAGCCCAGCGCATCTGTGGATGTGAACTTCTCACTATTCAGGACATTTACTAAGACAAGTGTGTAAAAAGGGCCTAAAGGATCATTGGGGACCCAAGTAACCCCAACCATAAACTGTTCTAGCTGCTACCATCTGGGAAACTGTACTGCAGCATAAAAGCCAGGACCAACAGTCTCCGGGACAGCTTCTTTCACCAGGCAATCAGACTGATTAATTCACACTGACACAATTGTATTTCTAAGCTATATTGATTGTTCTGTTGTATATCTTACTGTACACACTATTTATTACAAATTACTATAATTTGCACATTACACATTCAGACGGAGACGTAATGTTAAGATTTTTACTCCTCATGTATGTGAAGGATGTAAGAAATAAAGTAAATTTAATTAAATTGGGTCTGAGGTTTCACTTCTGATGTGATTTTCATAGCAAGCACACAATCAGTGGTATTGTTGATCATGTATTTCTATCTGTCCCTGGGCAATCCCATTAATCCCACTTTTTTCATTACATGTGACTGGAATGAACTGGGTTTCATTACTTCCCTAATAATCTTTTGATCTGTCCTCTCCAGTATTGAATCAACCCTCAACCAAAGGTCTGAATCACTGACCTCAATTGACCCCAGCCCAACCCCTAAATCACTAACCACTCTGATCCTTCAATGGAGGTTTTGACATCCTCCAACACATGTATTACAAAGCCCCGAGCCTCGGTTTTGATCCATCAGAATTCCTTTTCCAGCCCTAGCTAAAATCTTCCAATGGCCAATACTACAACCACCATCCTATCTCCAGTGCAATCCATGAATCACCTCCAATAATATCTGATGACCTAATTCACCCTCTTCCACTGATGTGCCTGTTAATCTCTTTCCTTGACTACTTCTGGATTAGGTCACAGACCTGGATAACACACTTCCCCTTTCAGACTCTGCCTAATGCAATTGTAGAGGCCTAGTGTTGATTTAGTAGCTTACTGGATCTCCAGTATAAGCCAATAGTGAATTTAGCAGCTACAGGCCAAATGCCCAAACAGTTGCTAGCTTGCCATATGTAATTCAGTACTACATTTTCTGCACATATTATTAATGTTCCCAAAGAAATCAGTTAATAATTTTGTTTAATGTTGAATTTAATGAGTGCTTCTTTTGTTATTCTGGGCATTCTTTCAGAGCAATTTCAACAAATTGGCTTATGCAGCACCAAGGTTTGTAGGATTTCAAGCACATATTAGATTCTGTGAAAATGGAGCCTGTTTTTTTTTAACTAACCTTCATGAAAAGAGAGTTGATGTAGAAATCAGTCCCATTAGAAAAAAATTGGCTGCCCCATCAGTCAAGTTCATCACAATTATTTGCGCCTGTTTTGTGAGCTGCAAGGTTTCTATGTTGTATGTTTTAAATTACTTTACTTAAGAACTGACTACCCTACACCAAAATAACTAGTAAATGGTTCTGTCATTTTCAGCTATTTATAATCAAGTTACTCACAGGTGGTGGACTAGATATTGTGATTAATATTTGTATCTTTGTGTGATTAACCCATTTTCAGTTACATTAATAAAACTGTATCATGCTACCCATCCTAAATATGTTAAGCATTTTTTTAAACTGCATTGCGAAACCTTGTCCAATTGCACTGGTTCAAGGCAGATTTTAGGTTTAATGATTTGTGATTGAGTTTAAGTAGAAACTGAAGGAAGAAACACTTCTTAAAATGAGAGCAATTTTGACTGCAATTTGCTTTGCACAGTATCATCAGTCACCAAAGTGGAAACTATTAGTCCTAACTTTAGCTAATGCAAATATCTGTTGAACAAATCTAAGTAGGTCCATTTGATTCATTTGTTATTTGCTGGTAAGAGAAGGAACAGCTCAGGAAACATGACAAAAAGAGACATACATCTTTTTGTCAAGAAAGCAATGCTTCTTGATAGTAACATCTCGAAAAGCAGATGGTGCAATTCCTATCAATGTTTAGTGCAATCAATTAGTCACTTTTATACACTGATTAGAACATCTAGTGGAGGATTATAATGCAGCTTAGCAGACTTCACAATGGTTAGAATCAAAGAAAGTGAATATCTAATTTAGTCTTCTTTGAAACTGGATTATGGATCAGGGTTTCTGTGAACTCTATGCCCCAAAATTTGCTACAAATTGTAATTCGGGCAGTCAGAAGTTTTAAAACATTGTTTCCTGTTTACCTCTCCAGATTACAGCTTCTGTACGCCTCTGACAGAATCCATTCTCAGCTAGAACCTTGATTTGCACTCAGGGAATGAAAATTGATTACATTCAGAGAATGCAATTCTGGTTTTGTTCCTCCTTCTGTAGGGTCATTCACCAGGATGTCCATGTTGGAATTCTTTAAAGATAATGTCATGCTCCTTCCCCTCTGTCTATCATGGAGGCTAGTACATCTGTTGTGATAGTGGTTTGTTAAATATGTCTGTTGCTGTAAACTGCTTGCAGCTTGTAGAAGTACAAGAGGCATTGGAACCCACAAAGTTTCTCTTATATGGAAGCGATGACAAAAAACAATGTTAATACTGTTGCACTAGAACTGAGATTAAAAGGCATGATACTCGTTGGGAAAAGTGCTTTGCATCAAAGAGTTACACAGTAATGTTTTAATGCTAATAGATTTCAAGGTCTTTATATTTTAAAGGTCTTAAATTCGTTATTGTTACTTTATTATACTTAACATTGTGATAAAAATGATTTAAAGCTACCTCAGTTCTGTTTGTGGTGATCATTGCTTCAGTATCCGAACCCCTAGTTTACAGAAGGCAAAAGAGAAGTTATTTCAAAAGGACAACTCTTGGGAAGAATTTGCAAGTCCTGTTTTATTGAGGACTGTCTTGCACTTTAGTTCAAGATTCAAGATTGTTTATTGATATACTTCAGTGCACAAATGTAAAGGAGAACAAAGTGATTTTTGCTCTGGTTCTGATGCAGCATAAAAACACAATAAGCATAACAAATGCAATAAAAAAAACGCAATAAATATAAATATAAAAGCAGACTGCACGATTAAATGTTATGCTCAAGACAGATTGCATGTACATAAAGTGATGTGCTTGTAGTGGTGGTGATGGGGGTTGATGTGGTGGATTAATCGGTGGCAGTGTTTGGATCATGTTGTACAACATTACCGCTTTGCATCTGTGGTGGATTTATAGTTATTGTTATGATAGACATGAAAACCATTAGGCCCAACAAGTCCTTGCCAATGCCCATCAGAGTAACTCCATTTGTCCCATACCATCTCATCTTACTTGCCTTCAGTTCAACAACTTATTCGTGTTCATTTAGTTGTAAAATTCCTTGGTTGTGTTGCCCTTTACCTACTGTAAGGGCTATATAAATTGGCCAAGTACCTTATAAGTGTGTGTTTGGGAGGAAACCAAAGCTTGGGGAATCCAGGTTAGACCATAAGACCCTAAGACATAGGAGCAGAAATAGGCCATTTGGCCCATCAAGTCTGCTCCTCCATTCAATCATGGCTGAACCTTTTTCTCGCTCCTCAGCCCAAGTCCCCAGCCCTCTCCCTGTAATCTTTGATGCCATGTCCAATCAAGAACCTATCAAGCTCTGCCTTAAATACATTCAATGACCTTAGCCTCTACAGCTGCCTGTGTAACAAATTTCACAAACTCACCACCCTCTGGCTAAAGAGATTTCTCCGCATCTCTGTTTTAAATGGACACTCCTCTATCCTGAGGCTGTGCCTTCTTGTGCCTTTTCCACACCATGGGAAACATCTTTTCCATATCTATTCTAGGCCTTTCAACATTCAAAAAGTTTCAGTGAAATCCCCCTCATTCTTCTAAATTCCAGTGTATAGACCCA
Source organism: Mobula birostris (assembly GCF_030028105.1). Taxonomy (NCBI): domain Eukaryota; kingdom Metazoa; phylum Chordata; class Chondrichthyes; order Myliobatiformes; family Myliobatidae; genus Mobula; species Mobula birostris. The sequence continues at coordinate 23,617,382 of NC_092373.1, read as the reverse complement.
TAGCTATCAAATGTTCCTCATATGATCACCCTTTCATTCCCAGAATCATCCTAGTGAACTTCCTCTGAACCCTCTCCAATGCCAGCACAACTACTCTCAGATGAGGAGTCCCAAACTGTTCACAATATTCAAGGTGAGGTCTCACCAGTGCATCAGCATCATATCCCTGCTCTTGCATTCTAGACCTCTTGAAATGAATGCTAACATTACATTTGCTTTCCTCACCACTGACTACCTGCAAGTTAACCTTTAGAGTGTTCTGCACATGGACTCACAAGTCCCTTTGCATCTCAGGTTTTTGGATTTTCTCCCCGTTTAGAAATTAGTCTGCACATTTATTTCTACTACCAAAGTGCATGGCCATGCATTTTCCAACATTGTATTTCATTTGCCACTTTCTTGCCCATTCTCTTAATCTGTTTAAGTCCTTCTGCAGCCTACCTGTTTTCTCAACACTATCTGCCCCTCCACCAATCTTCGTATCATCTGAAAACTTGGAAAAGTCATCTATTCCATCATCTAAATCATTGACATACAGCATAAAAAGAAGCAGTCCCAACACCACCTATGGAACACCACTAGTCATTGGTAGCCAACCAGAAAAGGATCCTCTTTTTTCTCACTCACTGCCTCCTACCAATCAGCCGATGTTCTAAGTATGCCAGTAATGATCCTGTACAGGTAATACCATGGGCTCTTAACTTGGTAAGCAGCCTCATATATGGCACCTTGTCAAAGGCCTTTGAGAAGTCCAAATATACAACACCTGCTGCATCTCCTTTATCCATCTTACTTGTAATCTCCTCAAAGAATTCCAATAAGTTCGTCAGGCAAGATTTTCCCTTAAGGAAACCATGCTGACTTTGTCCTACCTTGTCCTGTGTCACCAAGTACTCCATAACCTCATCCTTAACAACCAACATTTTCCCAACCACTGAGTTCAGACTAAATGGTCTATAATTTCCTTTCTGCTGTCTTCCTCCTTTCTTAAAGAGGTCAGACTTACTGTTATAATTTACTTTCCTTCTTTTTTAAAGAGTGGAGTGACATTTGCAATTTTTGAGCTCTCTGGAACCATGCCAGAGTCCAATGATTTTTGGAAGTTCATTATTAATGTCACCACTATCTCTACCACTACCTCTTTCAGAATGCTATGGTGCAGTTCATCTGGCCAGGGCAACTTATGTACCCTCAGGCCTTTCAGCTTTTTGGACACTTTCTCCCTTGTAATAGTATACTGCACTCACTTCTCTTCCCTCACACCCTTCAATATCTGCCACACTGCGAGTGTCTTCCAAGAGAAGACTGATGCAAAATACTCATTAAGTTCATCTGCCATCTTTTTGTCCCCCGTTGTTATTTCTCCAGCCTCATTTTCTAACGGTCCTATATCCACTCTCATCTCTCTTTTATAATTTAACATACTTGAAAAAGTTTTTACTATCCATTTTGATATTGTTTGTGAGCTTGCTTTAATATTTAATCTTTTCCCTCCTAATGATTCCTTTTGTTGCTCTCTGTAGGTTTTTAAAAACTTCCCAATCCTCAATCTTCCTGCTAAATTCTGCTTTGTTGTATGTCCTCACTTTTGCTTTTACATTAGCTTTGATATCCCTTCCTATCCTGCACCTTCCTCATTTTTCCCAGAAACTCAAGCCATTGCTGCTCTGTTGTCAACCCTGCCAGGATCTCCTTCCAATTTACTTTGGCTATTCATTCATTCAGGTGCCTTGCCTTTTGCTGTGGGCGATCATGTCTCTCCATCCATCATGGTCCCTGACCCTCCGAATTGTAGTTGTTGCCTCCCCTGTTTCTAACCATGATGTTAATCCATCTATCATTTCCATTCTCTGTCTGCCTCTGCTTCTTTTTCCTTCCAGTTTTCCAGTTGTAACTAAATGTTCTAATGTCTCTCTTGGCATGATGTGTCCAAAGAATTTTGATTGCTGGTTTCTGATTTTTTTTAAAGTAATGTATGTTTTGTTTTCGTTCTCTGTAGAACTTCTTCGTTGGTTATCCTGTCCCTATATGACGTGCATAGCATTCTTCTGAGGAACTACATCTCTGCTGCATTGATTCTTTCTTCCATTGCATTTGTGATGGTCCATGACTCGCAGCCATACATCAATACAGGAAGAATGTAGCAGCTGAGAGTTCTAAGGCGGATGTCAATTGCTATTTTCTTGTTCATTAGGATGTTTCTCATTTCTGTAAATGCTGTTCTTGCCATTGCCACACCTCTCTAATTTCCCTTACTCCACTGAAATACTGCTATGTCAGATTTTACTTCTCCCTATCAAATTTTAAGTTGAACTCAATCATATTGTGATCATGCCTCCAAAGGGTTCTTTTACCTTAAGATCCGTGATCATCTCTGGTTCTTTACAAAACACCCAATCCAGTGTAGCTAATCTCCTAGTAGGCTCAATGACAAACTGCTCTAAAGAGCCATCTTATAGGCATTCAACAAATATACTCTCTTGAGATCAATTATAAACCTGATTTTTCCAATTGACCTGCATGTTGAAATCTCCCATGACTATCATAACGTTGCCCTTTTGACACATCCTTTCTATTTCCTGTTGTAATCTGTGGTCCACCTCCCAGCTACTGTTGGGAGGCCTGTATATAATTGCCATCAAGGTCCTTTTATCCTTACAGTTTCTTAATTCAACTCAACCCACAAGATTCAACATCTTCCAATCCTATGTCACATCTTTCTAATGATTTGATGCCATTCTTTACCAGCAGAGCCACGCCATCCCTTCTACCTATCTTCCTATCTCTCTGATACAACGTGTAACCTTGGATTTTCAGCTCTCAAATACAAACATCCTTCAGCCACAATTCAGTGATGGTCACAACATCATAACTGACAATCTATAATACTGCAACAAGATCATCCACCTTATTTCTTACACTCCATGCATTGAGATGACACTGTGGGTACTGTATTTGCTACCCTTTTTGATCCTGGATCCCTAATGCACTGGTACCCACCCTGCTGTCTGCAATTATGTCTTATCACCTGCCTGCTCTTCCTGACAGTTTGACAACATGTTATCTTTGCTTTTTTACCATCCATCCTATCCTGAGTCCCTACCCCTACCAAAGTAGTTTAAACCCTCCCCATCCTTTTTCTTTTCCTTCCTATGTCATTGGTATCAATATTTACCAAGATACCGGGCTGCTCTCCCTCCTCCTCCAAAATGCTATGGACGCGATCCAATACATCCCTCACCCTGGCACCTGGGAGGGAACATACCATTCAGGTGTCCCATTCACGTCCACAGAATCTCCTATCTGTTCCTCTGACTGTTGAGTCCCCTGTCATTCCCGTTCCCCTCTCCTACTTGCAACAAAGGCCACCCCTCTTGTCACTTCTGTACTTTTAAACAAGCGTCGCCAACCTGCGAGAAACCTCATCGCTGTGGCCTGCTCCTGCCACTGATTGGGCTGGCAGAATCATACGGAGAACGTGCCAACTCCCCACAGACAGTACACAATGCTCTGATCTTACGCCTGGCTTATGGGTGGGTGCCCAGAGCCACAGGATGAAGAAGTTCTATTTATTTGGAGGCTGAGTTGCAACAATAGTTTACTTGCAAGGGAACATTCTACTATTAAACACTCATATCCTTACACTGTAGTAAAAATACAACGGTTACTTTAGAACATAGATCATAGGACAGTACAACTTGGAACCGGCCGCCCCCCTTGGCCCACGATATTGTGCCAAAGTAATTAAATGAGTAATCTTAGCCAACTAATCTAATCCTTTCTGCCGACACAATCACAAGCAAGAGAAAATCTGCAGATCCTACGCAGAGCTTTTATCTCTCCATTCTTTGCATATTCATGTGCGCCTCAAAGAGTTTCTTGAATGCCTCTATCATACTTGTCACTAGCTACCCCTGGCAGCACATGTCAAGTGCCCGCCACTCTTCGTATGAAAAACTTGCCCCGCACATCACTTTTGAATTAACCTCCCTCACCTTAAATATGTGGCGTCCAGGATTAGACATTACAGTTTTGGAAAAGGGTAATGGCTGTCCACCTATTCCTCTCATTATCTTATAAACCTCATTCAGCACTACTGCAAGAGCTCAGTGGGGGTGGACCAAAGTATAGGGCTCTTCTGCTACTAGTCAGGGAAGGGCTAGATTGGGTGAGGAAGCCCCTCAATTATTCTAGTAGTCTCCCACCCCAGGGGGCTTTATGAGTGGCAACGGTTCTATTGGTTTGAAGAAATGTAATTGAACACTAGGTGGGAAGATGGCGGCGCGACGCAGCTCGCAGCAGCCACTCCGGTGGTGATGTTTGTTATTTGTCAAGTAGAGTGCCGTGCACATTCCTGATTTGATGGAGACGGACGTGAGAGCACGGAGGAACATCTGGTGAAACTTCTGAAATGCCTGCTTCGCTGCTGCTGCTACTGTGTGATCTGGAATCTCCGGAGGAGAAGGCCCCCGAGTCCTTGGCTTTGCTTGTTGTTTGGCGACTGGGGCGGGGTCGAAGCACTCAGCAGAGGATGGTGCTCGGAGAGGCTGTGTCAGAGGGGCTGGTCGGAGGCTTGAAGTTTTCGGACGGACTCAGAGTCCGCTGCGGCCGGGTGCTTCCAATGGTGCTGTATCGGCGAGTTGGCGGTGCTTGGAGGTTCATGGTTGGGAGAGTTCCTCCCTTCTGCCGCCTGCGTGAGATGATGAGACTATCGGGACTTTGAGACTTTTTATTACCGTGCCCATGGTCTGCTCTTTATCAAATTATGGTATTGCTTTGCACTGTTGTAACTATATGTTATAATTATGTGGTTTTGTCAGTTTTAGTCTTGGTTTGTCCTGTGTTTTCTTGTGATATCATTCTGGAGGAACATTGTACCATTTTTTAATCCATGCATTTCTAAATGACAATAAACGAAAACTGAACTGAACTGAACATATTGTTTATGAATGCAAGAATGAAAAGGAAAAAGCATGGTATATTCGTGTAAATATTTTTTATTATGAATAAAGATGAATTCAGTTAAAAAAGAAACCACTGTCAGATCTCCCCTTAAGCTCTGCTGCTCTGGAGATTACAACCCAAGGTTTGTCCAAACTGTCCTGTTGCACATGCCATCTAATTCAGACAATATCCTGGTTACCCTTTCCAGCTTCCTCTGCAAAGCCTCTACATCCTTCCTATAAGTGGGTTAACAGAATCAAGTGCAATAATTAATTGCCACTCCCAACTGAATGGTTCTGTAAAGCCCTGATGTACCGGTATAGCAGTTCTGGAAGCTCTGCTCACATATTAAAAGCATGCCAAATTATAAGCGGAATTGGTTTATCACGAAGTCATTGGCCAGGGTAGGTCCCTGAAATACGAATAAATAACATTCACTGTCACCTTCTTCGCACAAATTTCACAGCAATTGATACGGATGAATCAAATATAAATGTGTAACAGGAACAGACCACTCTTTCCTTTAAGCCATTAATTATGATGATGGCTGCTCCTTTGTCTCAATACAGTTGTGGCATGCAGATTTTGTGGAGCATAACAGAATAAGATTCTCATTGATCAATGCAATCTGAAAACTGTGAAGGCACTTTTAAAACAAAAAGAGGACCAGATTTTATTTAAAAATAGTAATTGGAAGATGCTTTTCTCCTGTACTTACAACATTGGCAAAATGAAGATCAGTGGGAATCTCAGTCTTGCTGCTTGTCAACTCTAATCATGGTCTGTGAATGGATATTGAGAGGTACACTACAACAGCCTGTGTAACTTTTAATTTTCTTTCCTCCCATGTGGGGAGCAACTGACATCCAATTAGGACTTCATGAAACCAACACAGCTAGGATCTGTAAATCACAATGATGTAAATCTTAAATTGCCACTGAATTAAAATCCTGCCTCACTGTGCTAACAATATTAAAGCAGGAGGGAAGAAATGTAACAGCCGGTGTCTGGACTGTTTTTGGAATGACTGACATTTAGGTCAGAGATACTGGGTGTATGCTTCAATGCCATTGGAAATTTATAAATTGGGAGCAAATGAAGATTTCCCTAGACATTTCTTTGGGATTGAGAATGATTTGTTTCATCTATTTTTCTGGGTTTTCAGTTGAAAATTGGTGCCTATGTTGGAACCTCAGACTATTCCACAGTTGGGATACATAGAGGGTTTCTCGTGATGGGTATATTTCTTCTGCCATTTATATTGGGTTAAATTGTGCTCCTGATCGATAAGTTTAAGGATGTCTTTTCAATCCTGAATGTTCCTTCTCCGCTTTAGGCAATTATAGGTCAAAGGCTATCAAAAATCAATAGGGGTGTTACATTTTATTCAGAAGACCTTAAGGATATCTTGAAGAAATTAGCCTCAAGAAAAATGAAATGCTTGTAAAACATGCCAAAAAGGGAAAATGAGAGAAGGAAGTTCAGAACTACTGATCAGAGATGGGCTTCTAGCAAAGAAGGCATGAGGAGCAACCTGATAGTATATTTCAGACCATGAGAGGGTCAGAAGGGGTTGACATGCTTGCTGTCATGGAGGAATATCAACGCTAAGCATCATAAATGCCAGTTGGTCCAAAAAATCAGATAATTCTGGTGTAACTTCCTTACTAAGAGAATGCATAAAAAGATACAACTGATGAGTTCACAGCACTTTAAGGAGAAGCATGGTTCATCTGTAAGGGGGAATGGAGTAAAAAATATCTGAACTGGTGACACAAAGAGGAAAGGAAGGAGACTGAGATGGAATGTAGGTACTGCCATGGCTGACGTAGATCTGTGTATCGCTCTGCATCATGGAAGAGGTATGCCTGGCGACTGTCAAAATAAAGCTTCTGTGACTTCCACTAAACTAATTACCTTTCTGGTTACGCAATTGGTCATGAACTCATTTCACTCAAAATTTTAAAAATGCATTTTTCCTCTATGCTTTCTCCGTTAAGTCCATGCCCAATGTCCATGTCTGTGACTCCACACACAAATTGCTGTCAAAGTTGTAACATGCCTTGTGGAACTTAGGCGGAGAACTGCATTCAGTTCTGTTCACCAAGGTATTGGAAAATTATGATCTGCAACTAATGATCTCGGTGTTATTTATTTATTTACTGATTTGCACATTTGTTGTTTATCAGCTTATAGTTTTCATAAGTTCTATTGTATTTCTTTATTTTCCCTGTAAACAACTGTATCTCGAGTTGCATCTGGTGACATATAAATATTTTGATAATCAACTTGACTTTGATGGTGCAGAAGAGGGTGCAGAAGAACTTTGCCAGAGTGTTGCCTGGGATCGACTAGTTCAGTTATGAGGAGGGACTGGGAAAGCTAGGTCTGTTCTCACTGGAGCAGAAGAGGTTAAGAGGGGACAAGGGGATGTAATAATAGAGGATATCCTTTTAAGGTGAGTGAAGGAATATTTTGGGGAGATATCAGAAGTAGTGTTGGTAGAGGTAGATACATTAAGGACACTTAGGAGAGTCTTAGATAGGCACCTGGATTAAATAAAGAAAAAGGGTCATGGGCTATGTAGGAGGGGGGAAGGGTTAGATTGATCATGGTGTAGGTTTATAAACAGTAGATTGCCAAAGCATTGTAGGCTGAAGTGGCAGTACTGTGCTATACTGTTCCATGTTCTATGTTCTAAGACTGAGACATATGACCATATAACAATTACAGCACGGAAACAGGCCATCTCAGCCCTTCTAGTCCATGCCGAGCCCTTACTCTCACCTAGTCCCACACACCTGCATGTAAAATGACATGACTATAGATAGGGAAGGCTGCAGGGATCTTTTCCTCATATTCACCATCATCATTATGGGCTGTGTCGTATGACATATCGATCATGATCTTTGACAAGAATTGTTCTTGGCAGATTTTTCTACGGAAGTGGTTTGCACCATTGCCTTCTTCTGGACAGTGTCTTTACAAGACAGATAGCCCCTGCATTGTCAATACTCTTCAGAAATTGTCCACCTGGCATCAGTGATATTCACCAGTTGCTCATTTGACCACTCACCACCTTCTCCCATGGCTTCACATGACCCTGATTGGGGGAACTACGCAGGAGTTACACCTTGCCCAAGGGTGACCTGTAGGCCAGCAGAGGGAAGGATGCCTCACACCTCCTTTGGTAGAAATGTATCTCCACCTCGTCACCCAATTCCCCATATTAGAGATAGATAAAACTGGAAGGCAAGGGTTTGGTGGAAGGGTAGAGATATCTAGAGGGGATATGAGGGGAAACCTCTTAACCCACTGATGAGTAAGTACTTGAGTACACTGCCAGAGAGAATTGTTGAAGTTAGATTGCTAACAGCTTTTAAAAAGTTTCAGATGAAGAATTGAATCACTTAATCATCAAGGGTGATTGATTAATGGTACCGATAGGAAGGGATGTTCACTGGCAGGCGTAAAAGAGTTGAGTTGAATGCCCTGCTTCCACAATTGTGATTCTGGGATTAAGGGAAGGCTTTTAAATTTGACACACTGAGCTGCAGTACAGCAAACATTGGGCTTTCATTTTCAGTCAGGTCAGTAGCAAGGGCAGGAGTGCAGTCACAAGGTAGTTGAAAGCTGAGAACATCAAAGAGCAGGCTGATGTAGTAACATCCAAAAGCATTGTTTACTGAAAACAAATAGTGGATCTCCTCCCTATAGTATAGAACAAACAGCACAGTTAAAGGCTTTTGAGCCCAAATGGTTCATTAATTGTTTATGGAATGAGGCAGCATTTCATCAGCTCTGTTGGTGTATGTCATCAGTTCTCTTCCTTTTGGTCCTTCATTGTTTTTATGCCTCATTATCACAGTTGTAAATATGTGTCTGAAAGCACACAGTCAAATATACTTTGATTCTGTATTATTTAAAAGGTAAATTAATGTGAACTGCCATTTATCAAGTGATATTTTTCATCTATTTTGTTGATTTTCTAACATTCTAGCAGTTCATAATAATTATTGCTTCTCTGTGATTTTCCTTCCAAACATAGCACATGGAACCATACAGCACAATACAGGCCATTCGGCCCACAATGTTGTGCCAACTTTTTAACATATTCCAAGATAAATCTAACCCTTCCCTCCATCTTTTTTTTTCATCGCTCTGTCTACCTAAGAGTCTCTTATATGTCCCTATGTATCTGCCTGTACCACCACCTTCAGCAGCGTGTTCCATACACTTGTGACTCTTTATGTAAAAACTACCATTGATATCCCCTCTGTACTTTTCCCCATTCACCTCCAAAGGCCTCTCATATTACTCATTGCCCCATGGAAAAGGGGTGCATTGGCTGTGCACTCTATCCATACCTCTTATCATCTTTTGCACCTCCATAAAGTTGCTTCTTATCCTCCTTCATTCCAAAGAGAAAAGCCCTAGCTCACTTAACATCTCATCATAAGACATATTTTAATCCAGGCAGAATTCTGGTATATCTTCTCTGTACCACCTCTAAAACTTCCACGTCCTTCCTATTATGGGATGGCCAAAACTGAATACAATATCCCAAGAGCGGCCTAACCAAAGTTTTATAGAGTCGCAACATTACCTCATGGATCTTGAAGTCCAGTCCCCAGATTAATGAAGATCAACACACCCTATGCCTTCTTATCCACCCTATTAAATTGTGTGGTAACGCTTAGGAATCTATGGACTTGGACCTGAAGATCCCTCTGTTCCTCCACAGTGCTAAGAATCCTACCATTAACCCTGTAATCTGTCTTCAAGTTGGACCTTCCAAAGTGTATCACTTCACACTTTTCTGGATTTAATTCCATCTGCCATTTCCCTGCTCAGCTCTGCATCCTGCCAATGCCCAGGAAATTATAGACCAGTGAGTCTTACTTCAGTGGTTGGCAAGTTGATGGAAAAGATCCTGAGCGGCGGGATTTATGAACCTTTAGAGGGGCATAATATGATTAGGAATAGTCAACGTGGCTTTGTCAAAGGCAGGTCATGCCTTACAAGCCTGATTGAATTTTTTGAGGATGTGACTAAACACATTGATTAAGGTAGAGCAGTAGATGTCATGTATATGGATTTCAGCAAGGTAATTGATAAGGCACCCCATGTTAGGCTTATGAGAAAGTAAGGAGTCATGGGATCCAAGGGTCATTGCTTTGTGGATCCAGAATTGTCTTGCTCACAGAAGGCAAAGAGTAGTTGTAGATGGGTTATATTCTGCATAGAGGTCGGCAACCAGTGGTGTGCCTCAGGGATCTGTTCTGGGACTCCTTCTCTTCGTGATTTTTATAAGTGATCTGGATGTTGAAGTGGAAGGCTGATGACATAACGGTTGGGGGTGTTGTGTATAGTGTGGAAGACTGTCAAAGATTACAGCGGGACATCGATAGGACGCAAAACTGGGTTGTGAAGTGGCAGATGGAGTTCAACCCAGAAAAGTGTGAGGTGGTTCATTTTGGTAGGTCAAATATGATGGCAGACTATAGTATTAATGGCAAGGCTCTTAGTAGTGTAGAGGATCAGAGGGATCTTGGGGTCCAAGTCCCTAGGACACTCAAAGCTGCTGCGCAGGTTGACCCTATAGTTAAGAAGGCATATGGTGCATTGGCCTTCATCAACCATGGGATCGAGTTTAAGAGCTGAGAGGTAATGTTACAACCATATAGAATCCTGGTCAGACCCCTGCTGGAGTACTGTGCTCAGTTCTAACCACCTCACTACAGGAAGGATGTGGAAACTATAGAAAGGGTGCAGAGGAGATTTACAAGGATGTTGCCGGGATTGGGGAGCATGCCTTATGAGAATAGGTTGAGTGAATTTGGCCTTTTCTCCTTGGAGCGATGGAAGATGAGAAGTGACCTGACAGAGGTGTGTAAGATGATGAGAAGCATTGATCGTGTGGATAGTCAGAGGCTTTTTCCCAGGGCTGAAATGGCTAGCACGAGTTTTAAGGTGCTTGGAAGCAGGTACAGAGGAGATGTCAGGGGTAAATTTTTTTTGCAGAGTGGTGAGTGCGTGGGATGGGCTGCTGGTGGCGCTGGTGGAGGAACATATGACAAGGTCTTTTACATGAAGCTTAGAAAAATAGAGGGCTGTGGGTAACCCTAGGTAATTTCTAAAGTACGTACATGGTCGGCATAGCATTGTGGGCCGAAGGGCCTGTATTGTGCTGTAGGTTTTCTATGTTTCTTTGTTTCTAACGTCTTGTTGTAACCCATGACAACCTTCTACACCATCCACAACTCCACGAACTTTCATGCCATCTGCAAACTTACCAACCCATCCTTCCACTTCCTCATCTTAGTCATTTCTAAATATCATAAAAAGCAGGGGTGCCAGAACAGATCCCCGCAGAACATCAATAGTCCAGACAGAATGCACTCCACTTGCTACCACCTTCTGCCTTCTATCGGCAAGCCAATTCTGAATCCATGCAGTCAAGTTTCCCTGAATCCCATGCATCCTGACACTCCACTACCTTAATCAATTGGTTTTAACCCTCCCCAGTTAAATGTTTTCACATGCCATCTGCTCGTATCTTTGTCCAAGTCTATAATTAAAGTCAGGGAGTTGTGGCTACTGTCTCTGAAATGCTCACCCATGAAGAGATCTGTCACCTGACCAGGTTCATTGCCTAGTACTAGATCCAATATGGGCTCTCTTCTGGATGGCTTGTCCACATGCATTGTGCCAGGAATCCTTCCTGAAGAAAAACAAAATAGCGGTGTTGTTTTGCTGCATTCAGATATTGACTGAGCTTTTGTGAGTTTACAGGACTGTACTGGATTTTTAACAATCGCAGCTGAACCTGTTTCTGTAATTAGTTAACATTCCCCTCTAGTCATTTGTACTTTTCAAGAAGTTATGACTGATAAGACTGTAACCACAACATAGCATTTTTGCACTCTGTAAAATAGGAGCTGGAGGACTTTACCTCAAGACTGCACTGCTATTTAGTATAATCTTCTCCTAGCCTGAACTCATCTTCTGTTCAAAGTTCAAAGTTCAAAGTACATTTAATATCAAAGTATGTATGCAGTTTACAACCCTGAGATTTGTCTTCTCACAGACAATCACGACATAAGGAAGAACCAAGGAACTAATCCATTCAGAGAAAAACATCAAACATTATTCTCCCCTCCCCCCATGTGCCAGTTCCCCACTGCCCCCAGTCCTTCGAACAGTATCTATCTCTTCTATAAATACCTCTTGAAACCTTGTCTTCACCTCACTGCAGGGTAGAGAATTTCAGAGATTCAACATAGTATGAACACTTTCCACACTTTTCCTTATCAAGAAAGAATCTATCTCTTTCCTCAAAGACTCTACCTGCACTGTCTTTTGAGGAAAAGAACTTCAAAAACTCATGCCCATCTGTGAGAGAAAGAAAAAATCTTGATTCATCTCCATCCTGAATGGAGATCCTTTATTTTTACACAGTTACCCTGGTGCTATACTAATGCTGGATCAAAATGAATTCTATACAGCAGTTTAAAATTAACTAACTTCGTTTCAATTGTTAATAAATATGCCCTTGTAAATCATGGTTAAGTGAATCTGACTGGTGGGTGTTTCAAATGATATATGTTGCCCTTCCAGCTCCACTTTGAATCTGTTGTTTGGCATAAAGCAAAGCTGTTAATTTTTTTTGTGTGTGACAAAACAGAAGCCCTTATCCTACTAAATCAATTTATTTCAGGTAGATCTATTGTAGATGATGTTTTAGTGCTGCTGTACTTGATGCACAGTGGGTATACAGTGGCAGAGAGAACTGCTTTCTTTCTCTGAATTCTTCAGGTGGCCGACTGGATAGATTGCATGACATCACTGGCAAAGCTGTGAATATAATGTAAAGGTCATTTGCTGCATTGATCTCAAGTCCTGATAAAACCTAAGCATTATGATCCATCCTCAGAGTGTTTTATACACACTAGGCGGTAGAAACTACTTACAAGTGGAGGTTTCATTGCCTTCTTATTCAGTCACAGTGATAACCATACTTGTACTTTGATGCTAGCTTAGCACAAAACTCTTAGGAGTTTCTGACCTTTATTTAGAGCTGATTAAATCTATATTTGGTGGTTAAGTGGCAACAATGAAAAATATATCAAAACAAATATATTATTACTTATGATTTACAGAATACGAACACACCCCAAGCACATTGAAAAATTTATTTATTAGTGGCCCTACCTCATGTTAATCATTTTCAGTGAATTAATTTTTTTTCATTAAAAATATCTGTATATTTTGTTAGGCTGAAATCAAAAGGGGAAACTACAGTGTTTAGGTCCAGGAGAACTGCATGCATCTCACTCACTTCCAACTGGGCTAGGCAAATGGGAGGAAGCTACAAGAGTTCAATTACATAATCAAATCAATAATGACTGACAATATACCAGGTTTGGAAGAAACAGTTTATTGAAGATTAACATTCTTTTGTGCGTCAGTCTAAGTAGCCTTTGCAATTTTTTGTCATATGGTTAATTATACAATTTTTGTTTTGACCCAACATAGTGCAATGCACCCACCGTAAGGAAAATTACATCCATGCATCCATAAACTTGTTCAAATAGCTGTTTAGTTTTGAGATTTTTTTTAGACTGGACATCTTGTGGATCACATTTGCTAAATTGACAACCTAGAATGAATCAGTATCAAATTAAGTCATATTCAGCATTTGTATTTTGTGCTCCATTCTTTCCAGTGAGGCACAGAGATGAAATAAACTCATGGTTCCATTAATACATTTGTTATCCTCTACTTTGAGAACCAAGCAAATTTGCTGCAATGCCTGATTATACCACCCCATGGGCTCTGATTCAAATAAAGTCTACAATGTGTATACAGCTTCCAAAGCTAACTGAGGCTGGAGCAAACTTGAAGGGTGGCAATTAGCACGTGAGGTCTTTTTTTGTGACGCAGTGTGAGGTTTAAAAAGAGCTCAGGTACTTCTTGGCTTTTTTCCCCGATAGGCAGCAATCGGCGCAGGGCCAATAGAAAGATAGGAAGAGTAAGCAGAGCAACCATTGTTGGAGCAGCCATTGTGTGAGTGCACCATTGTTGTAGTGGGGCATTATTAGTGTGGTCTGGCTTTGACTTAGCAAACTTAAGCAAGAATAGGTCTAGGCAAGCACAGGCAGAGGTTCTAGGTAAGTAAGAACATTTTTAGTATTTTTCCCCTGTTAATACATAGCTAGTGTACTGAGAATGGATTTGGAGTTAGTCCTATGTTCTTTGTGTGAGATGTGGGGACTCTGGAAGACTTCCTGTCGCCCTGATACCTACACCTGCTCAAAGTGCACTGAGCTACAGCTGGATGGCCTTCAGAAAATGACGAGTTGATAAGATAGGAGCTACAGGGATGTAGACATCCCTAAGTTGCAGGAGGCAGATACTTGGGTAATTGACAGGTGAGGGAAATGGAATAGGCAGCCATTGCAGAGCAATAAGTATACTGCTTTGGATACTGTCTGGGAGGAAGATGAAGAAGTATTCCAGAGGGAGGATGAGGCAACTGTGGCTGACAAGGGAAGTCAAACATAAAAACAAATAACATCACAAAAATCAATGTGAAGTTAGAGGATTGAGACCCCTTTAAAAGCCAACAGAAGGCAACTTAAAAAGCCACAAAGAGAGGAAGGATAAATATAGCTAGACAATAATAAAAAAGAGGATACAGAACATTTGTTCATATGCAGTATGTCAGGAGACAAGAGTAGATATCATACCACTGGAAAATGAAGCTGGAGAGGTAGTAGTAAAGGGTAACAACAAAATGACGGAGAAACTTAATAACTATTTGGCATCAGTCTTCAATGTGGAAGACACTAGCAGAACAGATTAGTGGAATGAGCAAAGAAGTAGCAGAAGGAATATAATATAGAGAAGTGTAGATCATGTGCTTTGGCAAAAGGAGAGAGTCCAGAGAATGATCCCAGGAATTAAATGGTTAATGTATGATGGCTCTGAGCCAGAAGAATGAGGAAGAATCTCATTGAAACATCATATCGTGAAAGGTTTAGATAGAGCGGTTGTGGAGAGGATGTTTCCTGTAGTGGGCGAGCCTATGACCAGATGACACGGCCTCAGAATTGAGGACATCCATTTAGAACAGAAATGAGGAAATATTTACTTACCTCAAGAGTGGTGAATCTATGCAATTCTTTGCCACAGACAGATGTGCAGGCCAATTATTGGATATATTGAAGGCAGATGTTTATAGATCCTTCATTAAAGGTTACGGGTAGAAGGCAGGAGAATGGGGCTGAGACGGAGAATAAATCAGCTATGATGGAATGGCTGAGCAGGCTCAATGGGGCAAATGGCCTTATTCTGCTCCTAGATCCTATGGTCTAATGGCCAAACAAATCCATAATCACACCATGATCTGGTAACATATCGGTGACCATCTACCTTCACCTATGCTGCATGTGCAGTCGGATCCCATATTGAATGCAGAGCACGTCACACAAGGACACGATGTTGTTTAAGATACCTGCATACCGATGTCACTGCATGTCAATGATGGGACACCTTCATAAAAACCTGAGCCAGGATTGTCAGGTTCTGGTTACTAAATGTTTAATTTGACCTAACTGTAAGAGAATAGAAGGTGGCATGCAGTTTTATGCAAATTCAGCAAGATTCCCACATTATTGACACAGAGGTGTGAGACTTAATATTAGTTGGCCAGCTGTAGGAGGAATGAGGTGTGAATCTCAGCCACCAGGAGTCCTGTGTTCATATTGCCCTATTTATATCACGATGACTTTACCTGCATGGAGACACAAATTAGAACATAGAGTATAGATCATTACAGAGCAGGACAGGCTCTTCGGTCCACAGTGTTGTGCCGACCATTTAACCTCCTTTCAGAAACTTCCTTCCTACAGAGCCGGCTATGGTTCTGTCATCCATGTGCCTGTCTATGAACTTATTAAGTGCTCTGAATGTACCTGCCTCTACCAACACCCCTGACAGTGTGATCCATGCACCCACCATTCAGTGTAAAGAACTTACCTCTGACACCCACACCCACTAAAATTATAAACACAAGGAATTCTGCAGGTGCTGGAAATCCAAAGCAACACACACAAAATGCTACAGGAACTCAGCAGGCCAGGCACCATCCATGGAAATAAACAAATGTCAACATTTTGGGCTGAGACCCTTCTTCAGAACTCAAAGTTGCCTTAACCTTAAAATTATTTCCCTTCACATTAGCAATTTCCGCCTGGGAGAAAGTCAGAGTCAGAATCAGAAACAGGTTTAATATTTCCCCTTCTCCACCCTTTATCTCTTTCACCAATCATCTTCCCAGCTCTTTATTTCACCCCCCACCCCCACTCTGGTGTTCACGTATCACCTACTACCTTGTATTCCTTCATCTGATTTCTCATCTTTTCTCTCCAGTCCTGATAATGGGTCTCGGCTCAAAACATCTCGACTGGTTTACTCTTTTCCATACATGCTGCCTGGCCTGCTGAGCTCCTCCAGCATTTTGTGTGTGTGGCAAAGTGATTTACCAGGGTGCTGCTTGGACTGGAGGGCATGTCTTATGAGTTAGGTTGAATGACCCAGTGCTTTTCTCTTTGGAGTGAAGGAGGATAAAAGTAGACTTGATAGAGGTGTATGAAATGATCAGAAGCACAGGCCTCTGCAGAGGACTGGAAAAAGCTGCAGGAAGTTGCAAACTCAACCAGCTCCATCATGGACATTAGCCTCTCCAGCATCAAGGACATCTTCAAAGGTGATGCCCTAAAAAGGTGGCATCTATCACCTGGGATATTCCCTCTTCTCATTGCTACTATCAAGTAGGAGTTACAGGAGCCTGGAGACACACACTCAATGTTTCAGGAACAGATTCTTCCCCTCTACCATAAGATTTCTGAATGGACAATGAACCGTTGTACACGACCTCATTTTTTTTTCCTTTTGTACTTTCTTTTGGCACTACTTACTGAATTTAATTTATATATCTATTTCTTATTGTAATTTATAGTTTATTATTATTATTATTAATTGCAATGTACTGCAGCTATAGAACTGAAAATTTCACAAAAATATACCAGAATAAGACCACAAAGGACAATTTAGGCCATTCAGCCCATTGAGTCATCTCTACTATTTCAACATGGCTGAGTTAATATCCCTCTCAACCCCATTCTCCTGCCTTTTTCCTGTAACCTTTGACGGTCTGGCTTATTGAGAACCTATCAGCCTTCACTTTAATTATACTCAATGACTTAGCCTCCATAGCTGTCTGTGGCAATCAATTTCACCGAGTCACTACCCTCTAGCTAAAGAAATTCTTTCTCATCTCTGTTCTAAATGGATATTCCTATGTAGTCTGACACTGTACCCTCTGGTCCGAGACTCACCCACTATAGGAAACATGAGAATCAGAATCAGGTTTAATATCACCAACATATATCGTGAAATTTGTTAACTTTGTGGCAGCAGTACAATGAAATACATGATAATATAAAGAAAATAAATATGTAAATCAATTACAGTAAGTATATATATGTGTATATTAAATAAATAAATTAAAAAATAGTGCAAGAACAGAAATAATTTTTAAAAAAGTGAGGTAGTGTTCATGGGTTCAATGTTGATTTAGAAATCAGATGGCAAAAGGGAAGAAGCTATTCCTGAATCATTGAGTAAGATTACAGTACAAAGGGATGTCAGAGATGGCTGTGCAGTTTGCTTTACAGAAACATGGCTCAATTCTGCCATTTCGGATGCAGCACGGCAGCCTGATGGTTTCATTATTCTCCACAAAGACAGGACAACTGAGTCTTTTAAAAGTAGAGGAGATGGATGGTGTTTCATGATTAACTCATTGTGGTGCGTAGATGTGGCGGTTCTGTCTCACCTGACTGAGAACATCTAGTGGTCAAGTGTTGTGCATTTTATCTGCTGATCATGGTCTACATTCCACCTCTGGCCAATGCTGGGCTGGGACTGGAGGAATTGAGTGCCGTGATCAGCAGTCACAAAAAAGCACACCCGGGTGCCTATTCAATCATGAAGTGGATTTCAACCAGGCCAACTTGACTTCCACCAATATATCACCTGTGGAACCAGAGAAACTAACACACGTGACCACTCTTATACCACCATCAAGAACACTTACCATGCCATCCCAGGCCCACACTTTGGAAAGTCTGATCATCTGGCTGTACTTCTAACTCCTGGCGTAGACTGGAGACTGAAGACCTCAGCACCAGTGGTGAAGACCTAAATGATATGGTCAGGAAAGGTGGAGGAGGACTCACAGGACTCCTTTGAATCAGTGGAATGGACAACATTCAGGGATTCCTCTCCGAATCTGAATGAGTCTGCCATAGTTGTAACTGACTACATCTCACCTGTGTGGATGAGTGTGTGCCTCAGTACCGCTGATGTGAGGTGAGGTGAGGGCCTCTGTTGCTTAGTGTTGACCATGGATATTGCATCCTAGCACTCTAGGTATGCAAGTCTGGGCAGTATGATGTGGAGAGCAAGCTGTTGCCCATGTAGCAAGATCTCCACCTCCACACAACTGATGAACCCAAAGGAACAGCAGAGACTGATATAGTTTGGTACCAGAAGCATTGCAGGAGTTGCCAGACAGCATTGAACTCAACGCAGGACTGTCTTAGGGACCCCAGCTGTGGATTTTTTCCTCGGGGTTTACTCCCGGAACTTTCCCCATGCGTGAGTATAGTCGCAATGTAGCAAAGGTTTAAGATCAGAGCTTTCCTTCCCCTAGATGAGCTTCCAACCTCAGCTGATGAGCCGCATCTACCCAAAACAACTGGTTTTAAGACACCAGTAACCCACCTTTTCTCCTTCTTCTGTCAGTAGAAATGGTTCCACCAGACTTAGTAGCTAAACCACACATGAAGGCTAGGTGCTGAACTTAGTGGTCAGAGGTGACTTGAGGTGCATGCTACTGGGAACATTTAATCAGTATTGGGAGCTTGGCTCCACTACTGCTCCTGGCTATAACAACCTTAAGGAACAGCTGATGTAGACGGGAGTATGTACAATACTGCCTTCATGAAGTCAATGACCAGTTCTTTTGTTTTGCTGACATTGAGAGAAATGTTATTGCCATGACATCATGTTACTATGCCCTCTATCTCTTTCCTTTCCTCCAACTCATTGTTATTTGATATAAGGTCCTCTATGAAGATTTTATCTGCAAACTTGTAGATGAAGATAGTGCAGAATCTGGCCATACAGTCATGAGTGTACATGGATTAGAGTAGAGGGCTGAGGATGCAGCCTCATGGACCTCAAGCCTTGCGAATGATCATCAGAACCAGAATCAGAAATACGTTTAGTAGCACTAGCATATGTCATGGAATTTGCTCTCTTTTAGCACCAATATAGTGCAGTACATAGCAATGAAAAACCATAAATTACAATAAGAAATAGGTGTAAACATTAAACTTTAATGAGTATTACAATAAGTGAGGTTCATTGTTCATTCAGAAATCTGATGGCAGAGGAGAAGAAGCTGTTCCTCAAATGTTGAGTGTGTGTCTTCAGGCTCCTCTACTTCCTCCTTGATGGTAGCAATGAGAAGAAGGCATGCATTGGGTGGTGGGGAGTCCTTAATGATGGATGCCTCCTTTTAGGGTCTTTGCATTTTGAAAACATCTTCGATGCTGGAGTGGCTAGAGCCCATAATGACGTGGGCTGAGTTTGCAAATTTCTAAGTCTTAATCCAATCCTTTACAGTGGATCCTCTGTACTAGATGGTGTTGCAACTAGTTAGGAAACTCTCCACAGTACATCTGTAGAAACTTACTATAGTCCTTGGTGACCTGCCAAATCTTTTCAACCTTGTAATGAAATATAGCCCCTGTCATGCCTTCTTTGTAATTGCATTTAATATGTTGGGCCCAGGATAGATCTTCAGACATGTTGACACCCAAGAACTGTGTTGAAGCTGCTCATCCTTTCCACTGCTGATCCCTCAATGAGGACTTATCTGTGCTTCCTTGACTTGCTCTTCCTGAAATTATGGAAGCGGTGTTGCTGCCAATCCTTATTGATTGCAGTCTGTTGGTCAGCCAGTCAAGGATCTGGTTGCAGAAGGAGTTGTTGACTTCCAGGTCTAGGAGTTTGCATGAAATTATGGTGTTGAGGTTGGAGCTGTAGATAATTAGCAAAAGTCTGACATGTGTGTCGTTACTGTCCAAATATTCCAGAAAACAGTGTGAACTCTATTTGTTGCAGAGATTAGAAGAATAAGAGTGCATTTATTTTGCCTGTCCAGTTTTTCTCCTTGTCTCAAAAAACGCAAAGAAGTAATAACATAGAATAGGCACCAAAATAGGATCAAGAATCATGGAGAATGAATATTCCATCTGTATACGTTGCTTACAATGCATCCAATACTCTAACGGCATGTATCCTGTTCATTTGAAACATTTCCAGATACAGGCACTATTCTACTAATCTTGTTTCTCAATTCCTACTTCCATATTATCAAACAATCACCTTTAATTTACAAATTTCCAGACGACAACTTTCTGCATTCCTCTCCTTCCTGCACACTTAATCCCTTTGGACATCCAAGAAGACTATAAGACCATACAACATAGGAGCAGAATTCAATCATGGCTGATTCTTTTTTTTCACCCTCCTTATTCCCCACTCCCCAGCCTTCTCTCCGTAACCTTTGATGCCATGTCCAATCAAGAACCTATCAACCTCCGCCTTAAATACACCCAATGACCATGCATCCACAGCTGCCTGTGTAACAAATTTCACAAATTCACAACCCTGTGGCTAAAGAAATTCCTCTGCGTCTCTGTTTTAAATGGATGCCCCTCTATCCCGAAGCTGTGCCCTCTTGTCCTAAACTCCCCTACCATGGGAACCATCTTTTCAACATCTACTCAGTCTAGGCCTTTCAACATTCAGAAGGTCTCGGTGAGAACCCCCTCATCCTTCTAAATTCCAGAGAGTACAGATCCAGAGCTATCAAATGTTCCTCATATGATAACACTTTCATTCCCGGATTCATCCTTGTGAACCTCCTCTGAACCGTCGCCAATGCCAGCACATCTTTTCTTTGAGAAGGAGCCCAAAATTGTTCATAATACTCAAGGCGAGACTTCACCAGTGCCTTATAAAGCCCCAGCATCACACTCCTACTCTTATATTTTATACCTTTTGAAATGAATGCTAACGTTGCATTTGCCCTCTTCATCACTGACTCTACCTGCAAGTTAACCTTCAGGGTGTTCTGCCCAAGGACTCCCTTTGCATCTCAGATTTTTGGATTTCTCCCCATTTAGAAAATAGTCTGTACATTTATTTTTTTCTACCAAAGTGCATGACCACGCATTTTCCAACATTGTATTTCATTTGCCACTTTCTTGCCCATTCTCCTAATCTGCATAAATCCTTCTACAGCCTTCCTGTTTCCTTAACAGTACCTGCCCCTCCACCAATCTTCATATCATCTTTAAATTTGGCAACAAAGCCATCTATTCCATTATTTAAATCATTAATATACAGCGTAGAAAGAAGTTGTCCCAACACTGCCTCCTGTGGAACACCACTAGTCACTGGCAGCCAACCAGAAAAGGATCCTTTCATTCCCACTCACTGCCTCCTACCAATCAGCCAATGCTCTAACCATGCCAGTAACTTTCCCATAATACCATGGGCTCTTAACTTCATAAGTAGCCTCATGTGTGGCACCCCATCAAAGGTCTTTTGAAAATCCAAATATACAACATCGATAGCATACCCTTAATCTATCCTATGAGGAATCTCCTCAAATAATTCCAACCAATTCATCAGGAAAGATTTTCCCTGAAGGAGACCATACTGACTTTGTCATATCTTGTTCTGTGGCCCCAAGTACTCCATAACCTCACCTTTAACAGTTGACTCTAACATTTTCCTAACTGCTGAGGTCAGGATACCTGGTATAATTTACTTTCCTCCTTTCTTAAAGAGTGGAATGACATTTGCAATTTTTCAGCTCTCTGGGAACATCCCAGAGTTCAATGATTTTTTTTTAGCTTATGAGAACACTCAGTCCTCTTTTATTGTCATTTAGAAATGCATACATGCATTAAGAAATGATACAATGTTTCTCTGGTGTGATATCACAGAAAACAAAACAGATCAAAGACTAACACAGACAGAACCACATAATTATAACATATAGTTACAGCAGAGCAAAGCAATACCATAATTTGATGAAGAACAGACCATGAGCACAGTAAAAAAAAAGTCTCAAAGTCCCAAGTCGATCGACTCCTGAGTCCCCGATAGCAGGCGGCAAAAGGGAGAAGCTCCCTGCCGTAAACCTCCAGGCACCGTCAACTTGCCAATACCTTGGAAGCAGCTGACCCCAGCCGACACTGAGTCCATCCGTCCGAAAACTCCGAGCTTCCGACCAGCCTCTCCGATACAGCCTCCTGAGCACCATCCTCTGCCGAGTGCCTTTGACCTCTCCCCAGCCGCTGAAGCACACAAAGCCGAGGATTTCGGGGCCTTCAGCTCCGGAGATTCCAGTTACCACACAGTAGCTCAGAAGTTTTCCAGATGTTCTGCTGTGCTCTCACGTCTGTCTCCATCAAATTGGAATTGTGCACGGTCCCCTACTTGACAAATAACAGATATTCATCACCGAAGTGGCCGCACGCGCTGTCGTTGCACTGCCATCTTCTCCCCCCTCCCAGGAGGCTTGGAATTAAGATTTTTGGAAGTTCATTACTAATGCCACCACTAATCTCTACCGCTACCTCTTTCAGAACCCTATGGTGCATTTCATATGGTCCAGGTGACTTAAGTCTTGTTGCTTTTTGAGCACCTTCTCCATTGTAATAGTAACTGCACTCAATTCTTTACCCTCACACCCTTCAACACCTGGTATAATGCTAGTGTTTTCCACAGTGAAGACTGATGCAAAACACTCATTTTGTTCACCTGCCATCCCCTTGCCCCCTGTTATTATTTCTCCAGCCTTAATTTCTAGCGGTCCTATATCCACTCTCATCTCTTTTATTTTTTATGTACTTGAAAAACCCTTTTCTATCCACTTTGAAATTGTTTCCTTGCTTGCTTTCATATTTCATCTTTTCCCTTCTAATTATTCTTTTAGTTGCTTTTTGTAGGGTTTTTAAAGCTTCATAATCTTTTAACTTCCCACTAATTTTTGCTTTGTTGTATGCCCTCTCTTGAGCTTTTACATTAGCTTAAACATCCCTTTTCAGCCACAGTTGTACTATTTTGCCATTTGAGCATTTCTTTATTTTTGGATTATATCTATCCTGCACTTTCTGCATTTTTTTCCCAGAAACTCAACCCCTTACTGCTCTGCTGTCATCTATACTTTGGCCAGCTTCTCTCTCATACCACTGTAATTTTCTTTACTCCCTGAAATACTGCTACCTGAGACTTTACGTTCTCCCTATCAAATTTCAAGTTGAACTCAATCGTATAGTCATCACCGTCTCCTGATAGTTCCTTTACCTTAAGCTCACTAATCGCCTCTGGTTCATTACATAACACCTAATCCAGCATCGCTGTTTCCCTAGTAGGCTCAACAAGAAACTGCTCTAAAAAGCCATCTCGTAGGCAATTCAACAAACTCACTCTCTTGGGACAACGCACATCAAAGTTGCTGGTGAACGCAGCAGGCCAGGCAGCATCTCTAGGAAGAGGTACAGTCGATGTTTCAGGCTGAGACCCTTCGTCAGGATCTTGTCACTCTCTTGGGATCCATTTCCAACCTAATTTTCCCAATTGACCTGCATGTTGAAATCTCCAATGGCTATCATAACATTGCCCTTTTGATAAGCCTTTTCTATTTTCATTTGTAATCTGTGGCCCACATTCCAGCTACTGTTGGAAGGCCTGTTTATAACTGCTATCAAGTCCTTTTACCCTTGCAGCTTCTTAACTCAACCCATAAGGATTCAACATCTTCTGATCTTATGTCACATCTTTCTCATGATTTGATATCACTCTTTACCAGCAGCGCCACAGCATCCCCTCTGCCAACTTTCCTATTCCTCCAATACAATGTGTAACCTTGGACATTCAGCTCCGAACTACAACCACGATTCAGTGACGGCTACAACATAATACCCAATAAGCTGTAATAGTGTATGAGATCATCCACCTTATTTCTTATGCTCCATGCATTGAGGTATAACACTTTGAGTACTGTATTTGCTCCCCTTTATGATTCTGCATTCCTAATGCACTGATATTCACCCTGCTGATTGCCTTTCCTGCCAGTCTGACTGCACGCTATCTTTGCTTTTTTACCATGCATCTTATCCTCAGCTCCTTCACTTCGGTTTGCATCCCTCTGCCAAATTAGCTTAAGCCCTCCCCAACAGCTCTAACAAACCTGCCCACGTAAATGTTGCTTCCCCTCAGGTTCAGATGCAACCCGTCACTTTTGTACAGATCATACATCCCCCAGATGAGATCTCAATGATCGAAGAATCTAAAACCCTACCCCTTGCACCAGCTTCTCAGCCACGCATCTATCTGCCAAGTCATCTTGTTTCTACCCTTAGTGGCGTGTGGCACAGGTAGCAATCCAGAAATTGCTACCTTGGAGGTCCTGCTTCTCAGCTTTCTGCCTACCCCTCTAAATTCTCTCTTTAAGACATCTTCACTTTTACTTCCTATGTCATTGGTACCAATATGTACCAATGGTGCAATTGATGGCAATGTGCAACTGAGTGGTGGGAGGGCATTCATGGGTCTGGGAATGCAGTCATATATAGGCCGGCAAAATAAAAATGGTACGTTTGCTCAGTGAACCAAATGGATTTTTAGAGCAGTATGGTAGTTTTTTGTCAACGTTGTTACAATTCCATATTATGAACTAAATTTATATTCAACAGTTGCTGTAGTGGGAATGGAACCCAGGTCTCTGCATTAACTTAGTCTTGAAACTTGTAACTCTAGTAACCACCACATCACCACAGTATCCATACTCTTCATCCCAGTTTTTCCTGTTTTATTTCATATTATTAGTCTCTTGGTATTTTCCATTTTGTGAAAGTATGTGAACTGACACTGATGCCGTGCATTCAGTACCTCAAGCTCGCAAGTCTTCAGAATGAGTCAATTCAGCTTTAAGGCTGAAGCTGCGGTGTGAACAGACTGTAGGCCTGCCGGCACTTTGCACGGGCTCTCAAAGAATGCTCAGCAGAAGACCATTGGGAGTTTATTGCTGGGCCTAATCTAATTAATCAGCATAATTTTCCGCAGGCTAAAGAGGCCGGTGCATGCTTGTGGTGCAGACTCAATCTGCAGTCACAGTGGAATTAAGACTGTGCAGCCCTACTTTCTGATCTTATGGGCTCTTCGTGCAGCTTCAAGAATGACGGTGGGGTTTCAGCAAGTCCCATTTGTCAGCGGGACTTGCGCACTCTGCACCTCTCAGTAACCCAGTCTATTAACCAGCCACGGAACCAAGAGATCTGTTCTTTTACATCTGAATGAGAAAATGTGTCCTGTCACTTCCGGTCCTTCAGCTGTAGGCCAACTCAATGATAGGAACCTATGCGCTACTAAAGAGTTTATTACTCTTTAATCTGATTTTTTTTTTACAGACAGTTCCAACTTCAATTTAACATTAATACTCAGGAGCATTTAAAAATATTTCTCACCACTTTATTATCCCATATATCAGCGTAAGTTCAATCAATATTTGCTATTTAATTACATGGTGGTTAGTGTAAAGCTATTACAACCCCACACACACACAAAATATTGGAGGAATTCAGCAGGTCAGGCAGCATCTATGGAAATGAATAAACAGTCGACATTCTGGGCTGAGACCCTTCTTCAGGACAGTTTTGCCAGCAGTTACAGTACCAGCTGTTTGATCGAGGTTCAATTCTTGCCACTGCCTGTCAGGATTTTTTACCTTCTCCCTGTGACTGTGTGGATTTCCTCCGGGTGCTCCAGTTTCCTTCCACATTCCAAAGGCTTATGGTCGGGTTAGTGAGTTGTGGGTATCAGTACTGGAAGCATGGCAATTATTGCAAGCTGGCCAGCATAATCTTCACTGATTTGTTGTGACACAAACAACACAGTTTGCTGTATGTTTTAATGTCCATGTGACAAATAAAACCAATCTTTAAATCTATCTCTTTTTATTTTCCTTAAGTAAGTCCTACAGAGAGGCATATTTTTGGTGCTGACACTCTCCCCTTCTATACTATCATCCATTATATGGATTTGTGAAAATTCTACAACACATTTTTACTATGCCTTGCTCCAGTATAGAGACAGACCTAGAATGGCATTAAATATATACGGTATCTTCCAATAAGGACAATTAATAGAGATCTGAAAATATTGTGGGCATCCAACACTTGCAATTGTTTCTTGGGTTGATTCAATTACAGAGCACTTCTGAGATATTTTAGAAATGTTTTCTTCCACTGTCAGCTGTTGAGTTGAAAGGGCATGGTCCACCACTGTCCTCAGGCTAGGAGAAAATTAAGTTGTTGTTACTGAAACATGTGGGTGACATCTAGTAATGGATATTTATGTCAGCAGTAAAACTGCAAAGTTGTGTGAACACTATATTAAACATTTTTTACCATTAATTTATTCATCAACTTAATTGCTGGTCTTATGGGAGGTTCAATACTGCAAAATTCATGAAGTAATTTGTGTAATTAATTGATTAATTTTTAATAAAGAGGTTACTAATCTAAGAAATCTGATAAACCATTTAAAATAAAGACACAATGTTAAGGATATCAGCAGTTCAGGCAACAGCTGTGGGGAGAGAAACAGAGCCAATGTTTCAGGTTCAGTCACTGGCCCAGATTCTCTCTCCACAGATGCTGACTGATTTTATGTATACCTGAGATGTATCCTCAGCATTTTTTGCTTTACTTCAAATTTCAACCTTCTGCTTCTTTTTGCTGACCAACTAATGTTCCTCTGGCTTGTGTGGCTCCACATAATAGACAAATATTACTTCCAGGCAAATTGTGTTTACGAAGTGTTCTTTCACTTCATAGATTGGACTCTGTAGTATACTTTATGATCTGTTTCTGGTTTCTAGTTGATCCTTTTTTTGTTGCTCTTTAGGGCCATTTTGATTGGAGCAGCCTGCAAATAACGAACAACACAGTGCTAGATTGAACTGAACTGAATTGTACTGATTATGTCTGGACTCTTTTGATTTTGTGTTTTATATTCTGTGTTGGCTGTTTGCATGATTTGTTTTTATTTTTGCAAACGGGAGTAAAGATTCTGATGTTTTTCTTGCAGCATGTTCCTTGGTTTTGTTTTATGGCTGTCTGTGGGAGGATAAATTTGAGGGTTGTATACTGCATACATACAGTACTTTGATAATAAAAGTACTTTGAATTTTGAATGTTGTACAAGAAAGTGCTTCAGTCCACATTACAAAGAGGACAGGGACACATCGCAGGTCAGTGAAAGGAATGAAAAAAAAACTAAATTTAGGAAACTTAAGGCTTGTGATCAGGCTTCTGGAAGCAGCGTTAAAGTGACAATTACAGTGAGAATTTCAGAATGCAGGCGTACAAAATCCGAGCAAATGGGCAACTGTTGAGAATAATATCCACTGCTAGAAGATCAGAAGTTGGAATAAGGAATTTGCATGACTCATGTACTAAGAAAGATACTTGCAAACATTACTTAATTAATTCTTTTTCTCGCAAGTGTTGCGTGCATGATGCTGTGTGTGTGTGTGTGTGTGTGTGTGTGTGTGTGATGCTGTAAATATATTTTTATTACAACACTGCATCAATGTAATTGTGCCTATGGAAATAAACTTGACTTAGGCTTTGAAAACAACAACAAAACTTTTAGAAGAAGGTGTTAATTCATGGAATCGAATGAAGCTGTGGTGGGGTGTAGTGATGGTTAAGTGTCTGGAAGTTTGGCAGGAATTTGAGAAGGGTGGCACAACGCAGAAGATGCACTCTTGACCTCACAGTTTCCCTCTACGTGGACTTGAATTTTATTGTCCACTTGCCCTGTATGTTTTTTGTAATGGCAACACTTTATTCTACATTGTGTTACTAACTTTCCATGTCCTACATCAATGTACGGATGTGATGAAGTGATCTGTATGGATGTCAGTCAAAGTAAGACTTTTCTCTGTACCTCAGTACATGTGAAAAAAGTAAAGCTAGTTACCAATGGTACTGCAGTGAACTGAGTGTGATTTGGATCTCCAGTGCAATCTATCTGGAGTTTACCCACTCTTCCTGTGACCATGCAGGTTTCCTCTGAATGACCTGTTTTCTTGTCACATCCCAAAAAACACTATGATAATTGGTAAGTTAGTTGCCTACTGTAAATCACCCCTAGTGTAGGTGGCTGGTGGGGAAGTAATGGCTGCTTGGACAGGAGGAGCAAATAATTTCAGTGATAGGAAGGTGAGCGCTTGGTGCATCCCATTTGATCGCTGGTGGGATCACTTTGCTGCCAGAGCCTACTGCTGCGCCCAGAGAATGTTACCCAGGTATTCTGTATTTTGGACATGGATGTGAACTTGGACTATGGACTTTTTTTTCAGTCTTAGAGCTTTTTATATTCTGTGCTTTTCACCCAATCTTTCTCTTTTTTGTGCAGGAGAGGGGGATTTGGGAATTGATACTTCTGTTCCATTTTTGTTCATCTTTTTTTGTGTGGGGGAGAGGGAGGATTTGGGGGCTGATGATCGTACTGTTATTCTTTTCTTTCTTGGTTTTGTGGCTATCTGGAGAAGAAAAATTGCAGAGTTGTATATTCTGAGAATAAATGAACCTTTGAACCTTTGATATACACCTTAGACTTGATCAGCCAAATCATCTCCTTCTATATCAGGGGTTCCCAACCTTTTTTAAGCCATGGACAAACACCATTAAAGAAGGGATCTATGGACCCCAAGTTGAGAACCCCTGCTTTATATTTTTATGACATTTGGAAAGATCAAGTCTATCATTGGCATAGCATACATACCCAGGGTATAAACGTCATGAAAATTAGCTTTTAGCAGCAGCACAATACATTGAAAATATGACAAACATAAGTTAACATAAATTATGAATAAATTGTAACATTAATTATATATAAATAATACACAGTTGGCTTAGGTAATTTGTTTTACATAAAATACATTCTGACAGTCCTGAGAAATAATCACTTGGAATTTTGGTGAAGAGCATTCAACCAATTCTGCCCACTGTTTCTCTAAAGGAACAACCCCTGGTTTGTTTCATGCTCCCAGTTTTCATCTGTAGACCCATAAATTCCTTATCCTCTGTTTAGAGTCCAGATGTATTGAGTGACGGATGCTGGCACTTCATTCACTGTACTCCACCTAATGGATTTCAGCTGTGGAATTGTCTCCCACTAGAGTTCCCAGTAATTATTAAATTGTTTGAATTTAAGCTCCCCAATGGCTGGAGTGGGATTTGAAATCAGCCTAGCATTCTAATGGAGATTCCAACCACTTCATTGGGACCCTTCAGGCTGGAGATTAATGGTTTTAATTGTGTTTTAGTTGTAATGCATTTTTAATTAATTTTGTTTTTTATATTTTAAATAATTTATATTTAATGTAATCTACAGCAATTGCAATAGTTCTGAATATCAGGGGTATGATGTGAATATTCTTCATAGTGACCCCAATGAAATGAAAATTCAAGCACTTTCAAAAGGGCTTCAGTGAGGCACCAGCTTACCAAATTAAAGTGCAATTAGTTTTCCCATATTAGTCATTCCCTCGGAGACAAGCATGACTTGAGGACACAGTCAGTGCGAGATTCCCCTGTGGCCATTCCCCTCAGCGACAAGTATGTTGAATACTGTTGGTGATGATGACCTACCAGGCCAGTGGCACTAGCTGACTCTGACACTCAGCAAGGTAGGGTAAAGTAAGGCAGACCAACGATGATAGGAGACTTGATAGTTAGGGAACAGACAGGAGATTCTGTAGCCACGAGAGAAAACCAGGAAGGTGTGCTGCCTCCCAGGTGCTGGGTCTAGGAGGTCTCAGAGCAGCCGCAGAATATTCTCAAGAGAGAAGGTGAGCAGTCCGTGGTTGTGGTGGACGTTTTTACCAACGACATGGGTAGAAATGGGGAAGAGGTCTTGCACAGAGAGTTTTGGGAATTAGGGAAAAGTCTGAAGAACAAGACCACCAAGTTAGTAATCTCTGGATTACTCCCAGTGACAAATGCTAGTCAGGGTAGGAATAAGATAATGGTACGGATGTGTGAGTGGCTGAAGAAGTGGTGCAGGGGACAGGGTTTCAGATTTCAGGAATATTAGGATCTCTTCTAGGGAAGGTACAGTATGACCTGTACAAAAAGGATGGAATACACCAGAATCTGACTGGGACCAATATCCTTGCAGGCAGATTTGCTGGAGCTGTTGAGGAGGGTTTAAATTAAGTTGGCAGGGGGGTGGGAAATGGAGTGATAGGACTGAGGATGATGCAGTTGGTATAGAAACATAGAAACATAGAAAATAGGTGCAGGAGTAGGCCATTCGGCCCTTCGAGCCTGCACCGCCATTTATTATGATCATGGCTGATCATCCAACTCAGAACCCCGCCCCAGCCTTCCCTCCATACCCCCTGACCCCCGTAGCCACAAGGGCCATATCTAACTCCCTCTTAAATATAGCCAATGAACTGGCCTCAACTGTTTCCTGTGGCAGAGAATTCCACAGATTCACCACTCTCTGTGTGAAGAAGTTTTTCCTAATCTCAGTCCTAAAAGGCTTCAACTCTATCCTCAAACTGTGGCCCCTCGTTCTGGACTTCCCCAACCTCGAGAACAATCTTCCTGCATCTAGCCTGTCCAATCCCTTTAGGATCTTATACGTTTCAATCAGATCCCCCCTCAATCTTCTAAATTCCAACGAGTATAAGCCCAGTTCATCCAGTCTTTCTTCATATGAAAGTCCTGCCATCCCAGGAATCAATCTGGTGAACCTTCTTTGTACTCCCTCTATGGCAAGGATGTCTTTCCTCAGATTAGGGGACCAAAACTGCACACAATACTCCAGGTGTGGTCTCACCAAGGCCTTGCACAACTGCAGTAGTACCTCCCTGCTCCTGTACTCGAATCCTCTCGCTATAAATGCCAGCATACCATTCGCCTTTTTCACCGCCTGCTGTACCTGCATGCCCACTTTCAATGACTGGTGTATAATGACACCCAGGTCTCGTTGCACCTCCCCTTTTCCTAATCGGCCACCATTCAGATAATAATCTGTTTTCCTATTTTTGCCACCAAAGTGGATAACTTCACATTTATCCACATTAAATTGCATCTGCCATGAATTTGCCCACTCCCCCAACCTATCCAAGTCACCCTGCATCCTCTTAGCATCCTCTTCACAGCTAACACTGCCACCCAGCTTCGTGTCATCCGCAAACTTGGAGATGCTGCATTTAATTCCCTCATCCAAGTCATTAATATATATTGTAAACAACTGGGGTCCCAGCACTGAGCCTTGCGGTACCCCACTAGTCACCGCCTGCCATTCTGAAAAGGTCCCGTTTATTCCCACTCTTTGCTTCCTGTCTGCGAACCAACTCTCCACCCACACCAATACCTTACCCCCAATACCGTGTGCTTTAAGTTTGCACACTAATCTCCTGTGTGGGACCTTGTCAAAAGCCTTCTGAAAATCCAAATATACCACATCCACTGGTTCTCCCCTATTCACTCTACTAGTTACATCCTCAAAAAATTCTATGAGATTCGTCAGACATGATTTTCCTTTCACAAATCCATGCTGACTTTGTCCGATCATTTCACCGCTTTCCAAATGTGCTGTTATCACATCCTTGATAACTGACTCCAGCAGTTTCCCCACCACCGACGTTAGGCTAACCGGTCTATAATTCCCCGGTTTCTCTCTCCCTCCTTTTTTAAAAAGTGGAGTTACATTAGCCACCCTCCAATCCTCAGGAACTAGTCCAGAATCTAACGAGTTTTGAAAAATTATCACTTGGGCTACTTCCTTAAGCACTCTGGGATGCAGACCATCTGGCCCTGACAATGTATACAAGACAATGTAGTGTGTAATGAGACTGAGAGGATGGACAGGCAGATGATAGGTCAGAATTGCAGTCAGTGGGGTGAGGTGAAGTGTAACATGGGGGCAAATTTGAAAAGGGTGATGAATACAATGTTGTATTTGAATGCACATGGTATACGGAATAAGGTCAATGATTTGGTAAGTCATTTAGAGATTGGAAGATATGATATTGTAGGCATCACTGAGATGTGGCTGAAAGAAGATCATAGTTGGGAGCTGAAATCCAAGGATACACCTTGTATCAAAATGACAGGTAGGTAGGCAGAGGAGGTGGAGTTGCTTTGTTCATAAAAATTGAAATTAGTTCCTTATAGAGAGGTGACATAGGATCCTTGCCGGTAGAGTTAAGGAAATGCAAGTGTAAAAAGACCCTGATAGGAATTACATACATGCCTCCAGACAGTAGACAGGATGGGGATATAAATTACAATGGGTGATAGAAAAGACATGAAATAAGCAATGTAACAAAAGTCATGGGGATCGTTGATATGCAGGTAGATTGGGAAAATTAGGTTGATGCTGGATCACAAGAGAGGAAATTTCTAGAATGCCTACAAGATAGTTTTTTTTAGAGTAGCTTGTGGTTGATCCCAGCAGAGGAAAGAAATTCTGGATTGGGTGTTGTGTAATGAACCAGAATTGATTAGGGAGTTTAGGGTAAAGGAACTCTTCAGAGGCAGTGATCATAATATGTTAGAATTCACCTTGCAGTTTGAGAGAGAGAAGCTAAAGTCAGATGTACAAATATTGCAGTATAGTAAAAGGAATTACAGAAGCATGCGAGAGTAGCTGGCCAATGTTGATTGAAAGGAGACACTAGCAGGGATGATGGCAGAACAGCAATGGCTGGAGCTTTTGGGGACAATTTGGAAGACATAAGGTAGATAAATCCCAAATATTAAGAGGTATGGTAAAGGCAGGATAGTGCAACCTTGAGTGACTAGGAAAGTTGAAGACAGCAGAAAAGCAAAAGAAAGGGCACATAATGTAGCAAAAATTAATGGGAAATTAGGGGATTGGGAAGCTATTAAAAACCAACACAAGGCAACTAAAAATCATATGTAGTGAAAAGATGAAACATGAAAATAACCTAGCCAAAAGTATTAATAAGGATACCAAAAGTGTTTTCAGATAGAAAGAAAGATGAGAGTGGATATCATACCACTAGAAAATGATGCTGGAAATATAGTAATGGGGGTTAAAAGAAATAGTGGATGAACCTAACAAATATTTAGTATCAGTCTTTACTGCAGAAGACACTAGTATGCCAGAGATTTGAGAGTGTTAGAGGGCAGAAGTGAATGTGGTTGCTATGACTTATGAGAAGGTGCTTGGGAAGAAGGTCTAAAGGAAGGCAAATCACCTGGTTTTAAAGAGGTAGCTGAAGAGATTGTGGAAGCATTAGTAATGATCTTTCAAGAATCTCTAGATTCTGGAATGGTTCCTGAGGATGGGAAAATTGCAAATATCTCTCCACTCTTTCAGAAGGGAGGGAAGTAGAAGAAAGGAAATGATTGGCCAGTTAGTCTGGTTTGAGTGGTTGGGAAGATGTTGGAGTCCATTACTAAGGATGAGTTTTCTAGGTACTTGGTTGCACATGATAAAGAAGGCCAAAGTCAGCATGGTTTCCATGTTGTGCTGATCTGTATCCAGAGTACAGGAAGAAGGATCCCAGCGAATTTCAGGCAGTACAAGGAACAGGAAACCAATGAGTCTCAGGGTGTACAGGAAACAAGAAGATGGTGGGTTTCAGGATGTACAGGAGGGAGGATCCCAATGAGTCTCAGGGAGTACAGGGAGCAGGGAGCTGCTGAATTTCAGAGGACCACAGAAACCAGAGTTCCAGTAAATTACATGGAATAGTGTAAGTAATATCATCTTTGAGTTTCTGAATAGTTAGATTGCAGATTATCTGAGTCAAGTGCACAAGGAAACATAAGCAAATGTTCAAGGTGCGCATCCAAGTTGCCAAAAATTTTCTGCATATTGCATAGTGCTACATTATGGAAAGGCAAAGTTGGAGGTTACCTCCTTGGGCAGATGGCAGGTGATCTAGGCATAGATTCAGTGTGAAAATTGTTAATGGTGATGCTGGATCTTATAATCATAGGAAGTGAAATTCTTGAGATAATTACTAAGGGAAAAGTTACATTCAACTCACAGAAAACTCTGTGGGTAAATTGAAACTGTGAAGGCACAAGGGAACATATGAAAAAAAAAAGATTTGCAAGGATAATACAAGAAATGATAAACATTACGATCAGGAATAGATGAGTAGAATGGAATCACCTTCATTAGATTGAGAGACAACATGTTTTTAACATTATGTCAGGGCTTGTTAGGGTAGAAGACATTTTTGCCCTTGTAAGGATTCTGAAACTGATGGCCATAAGTATAAGGTAGTCACCTGCAGGTCTATCATGGAACTCAGGAGAAATCTTTATTGAGAGTGAGTGACAAGAATATAGAATGTTCTAAGCCAGTAGTAGTTGAGACAATTCACAAGGATGCAATTTAAATAAAGTGAGGTAAGCAAAAAAATAGAGAAAGAAATTGACCCAAATGTTTGTAGCTCAGAAAGGTGGGTAGTGACTTCTGTGTTTAATACACCATTGCAAAGACTTTTAACACTGAATGGTCTGTTTCTTCAAGTCTTTATTTCAGTCATAACCATTTTGGACTTGGATGGTTAGCAAAGGAAGAGCAGTTCTGTTTAATTCACCTTTGCATTAATTAAATAATTAATGAACATGGGGAAGTCCTGTCTTATCCACCTTACAGTAAGCAGATGTGATTGGACCAAGTGCCTGCTTTACACTTGCTAAATTTTACTTTCAAGCTGAAAATTTGAAATAGCAAGGCAAGGCTCTTCATTCCAATATCAGTTTTACATAAGTATTTATCCTATAGATTTATTCATGCTGTCAATTTAGAATCAGTCAGAATCTAGTATATATATTTAATTCTGGAATGAAATTGGTGATGAAAATACCGTTTTGTTGTGTGCCCCAGTGTTACACTAGCAGATATGCCAACCTCCCTAGAGATGGAATTCGTGCCTGCAAGATTCTGTGAGGTGTACCAGTATAAATCTAGAATCTGCGTTCACCAAGTATTGCCTGGCAACACAAGGTGATTGGAATTGTGCCTGGTACTGGCATCGGTCCATCATCACACTATTATCTTCGATCAGAGCTGCCTCGCTGTGCCTGTAGTGTAAACAGGGCATGTTCTTTTTATTATTCCTGAGATTATTTAGATACCTCCTGGATATCAGTCACAAGTGATACGTGAACATAATTAGCATTGACTCTGACTGCAATACACTTGTTCAGGTGAAGTTTAGGCCAATATTTGATCTTTGCAATAAGTTCATGTTCAGGAGCATTAGATTCTGAAACTATAAATTAAATTTGAGCTCCTGAGCACTGTGGCAACATAAATAAAACACCGGTAGTAAATCTAAATTGTTCTCATTAGATAACTTAACCTGTTCTTTAAGAGGTTATGTCTTAAAGAATAGGAATTCATATTACTGCAATAAAATTCAAAGCTGAATGTTCAAAGTTAATATCACAGTATGTAAATATCATCATATACTATTCTGAGATTCATTTTCTTGCATGCATTCACAGTAGATACAAAGACATACAATGCAGTCAATGAAAAACTACACATAAACTAAGACAAACAATGTGCAAGAGAAGGCAAATTATGCAAATACAAAAAATTAAATAATAATAAATTAATAAGGAAGTAATAAATAATATTGAAAACATGAGCTATAGAGTCCTTGAAAGTGAGTCCATAGACTGTGGAATCAGTACAGAGTTGAGGTGAATGAAGTTATCCACACCCGTTCAGGACCCTGATGTTTGAAGGTTAATAACTGTTCCAGAATTGAATTGAATTGAATTGACTTTATTACTTACATCCTTCATATACATGAGGATTAACAATCTTTACATTATGTCTTTGTTCAAATATGCAATGTGCAATTTTAGTAATTTATAATAAATATTATGTACAGCAGGATAGTCAATATAACATAGAAATACAGTTGTGTCAGCATGAATTTATCAGTCTGATGGCCTGGTGGAAGAAGCTGTCCCAGAGCCTGTTGGTCCTGGCTTTTATGCTGCGGTGCTGTTTCCAGGATGGTAGCAGCTGGAACAGTTTGTGGTTGGGGTGACTCAGGTCTCCAATGATCCTTCGGGCCCTTTTTACATGCCTGACTTTGTAAGTGTCCTGAATAGTGGGAAATTCACACCTACAGATGCGCTGGGCTGTCCACACCACTCTCTGCAGAGTCCTGTGACTGACGGAAGTACAGTTCCCATACCAGGCAGTGATGCAGCCAGTCAGGATGCTCTCAATCGTGCCCCTGTAGAAAGTTCTTAGAATATGGGGGGGGGGGGGGCACAGCAAACTTCTTCAACTGTCTGAGGTGAAAGAGGTGCTGTTGTGCCTTTTTCACCACACAGCCGATATGTACAGACCACGTGAGATCCCCGGTGATGTTTATGCCGAGGAACTTAAAGCTGTTCGCCCTCTCAACCCCAGATCCATTGGTGTCTATAGGGGTTAGCCTGTCTCCATTCCTCCTGTCGTCCACAACCAGCTCCTTTGTTTTTGCAACGTTGAGGGAGAGGTTGTTTCCTTGACACCACTGTGTCAGGGTGATGACTTTCTCTCTGTAAACTGCCTCAATGTTATTTGAGATTATGCCAATCAGTGTAGTGTCATCAGCAAATTTAATTAGCAGATTGGAGCTGTGGATGGCGACACAATCATTGGTATACAGAGAGTAAAGAGAGGGCTTAGTACACAGTCCTGAAAGGTAGAGGGTCAGAGGGACAGAGGGGAGGGAACCCACACTTACCACCAGCCGGCAATCTGACAGGAAGTCCAGCTACATAAGGCAGGGTGAAGGCCGAGGACTCTAAGCTTGTTGTCGAGCCTGGAGGGGATTATGGCATTGAATGTTGAACTGTAGTCCAAGAACAGCATTCTCACTTAAGCATCCCTCTTCTCCAGATTTCCAGAACCTGATGGTGTAGAACCTAACGCTCCTGTACCTTCTTCCCGATGGTAATAGCGAGAAGATAGCACAGCCTTGATGGGTTCCTTGATGGTGGAGGCTGCTTTCTCATGGTAGAACTCCTTGTGGATGTGCTCAGTGGTGAAGAGTCTTTTCTTACAGTCCTGACGAAGGGTCTCGGCCCGAAACGTCGACTGTACCTCTTCCTAGAGATGCTGCCTGGCCTGCTGCGTTCACCAGCAACTTTGATGTGTGTGGCTTGAATTTCCAGCATCTGCAGATTTCCTCGTGCTTATGTCTTTTCCTTCCCATCATTTGTTAACCTGATGGACAGGACTGTTGTTTTGACATTTGGCCAATCTGATGATCTTTTTAATAGCACATATTGTACAAGTTAATCAGTACCAGAAGAGACAGATAAAGTTCTAAATATTATTAATTTTGAATGTATGGTGAATGATTTGGATTCACCTAACAAAATCAATTAAATTGGAAATTACTGATGCACTCGGTAAGTTGTTAAATCAGTGTAATATTATCATAAGTACTGAAGATCTGAGAAAAACTTTGTTTTGCATACCAGCCTACAGATCATTTTACCACATCAGTATATCAAAGTATTATGAGTTAAAACAATAACAGAATGTGGAATATAATATTACAGTTGCAGCTAAAAAGAGAAAGTGCTTTGCAGACAGACAAAAAGGTGCAAAGCCATGACTAGATAAATTAATTAGAGGTCAAGAATCTATCTGATTATACTTGGCAAACATGCAATAATCCTATAACAGTGGGTTAGAAGCTCTCTTGGAGCCTAGCGCTGTGTGCTTTCAGACTTTTGTGTCTTCTGCACAATGGTATGGGTAGAAGAGACCATGATTTTTTTTTCTGTACAGATTAACTCTCAGCGAGCAATCCCAAGGAAATCTCTTGTGAAGTTTAAGGTGCACATTGATGTGTGTCATGACCAGTCTCTTAAAGCACCTGATGATGGTGGATGTCAGAGCCGTAGGTTAATAATCAGTAAGGGAGGCTACATTACCTCTCTTTGGAGCCAGGATGACTGTGGTCTTCATAAAACAGGAGGGAACCTCAGATTGAAGTAGGGAGAAGTTAAAATGTCTGCATAAAATATCTGCTCAGGAACTAATGACATTCAATTAAATGAGTTCAGTACTGATTTTATTAAGTAAATAAAACTTGAAGTATCAAATTAAATACCAATAGATGTGATGTTTCCTTTTTACTGTTTTTGAGCAGTTTAATCGGCGTGATTAATGTGGACTGGGATGTTTTGGTGAAGAATGGCTCTGCACCCAGCAGTAAACCAGCAGCCTGGCATTGATCTGAACTAAACTGAATACTACTGGACTCCTAGTTTGATTCTTCATATTCTAAGTGTGGTTCGCTCGTTTTTTTGCCATTTGTGCAATTTGTTCTTTTTCCAAGTGTTGGGTGTTTGATGTTTTCTTGAATAGATTCCATGGAGTATCCTTGTTTGTGGTTGTCTGCAAGACTGTAGTCTTCTTAAAGCAAGTGGGAACCTCAGATTGAAGTAAGGAGAAGTTAAAATGTGTGTAAATAACCCTGCCAGCTATTCTACACAGGATCTAATGACATTTCATTAAATAATTTCAGTACTGATTTCATTATATAAATCAAACTTTAAATATCAAATTAAATATCAGTAGATACTATGAAATTTGTTAATAGAAATTAGAGCTGGGTTAGGGAAGGTTGGGAAGAAAAGTACCTTGCATTTGTTCATAATTTCTAATGGGATGTGGTAGAGTTATGCTTCATTTTTCTAAGCAAGGAAGTTCACTGGTATGAAACCCACTTGATAAAGGGCGCGAGCTGAATCAGGAAGAAACTGTGGGAGACTGTTGTGGGGGTTTTAATAAGAGAAATCATTTGAAATCAATGGCAAACTCGTTTTGATAGATAGTTGCAGATTGATACAGGTGCTTGGTGATTTCAGAAGATTCACCAACTGTATTCACTAAGTAACTCCCAACCTATGCAATTAATCAGGAGGCATCCAAAAGATTTCTTAAGCATCGAAGTGAAGGCCATCTAATTATATAGAAACTAAACAGTGTGTGAAAAGAACTATGGATTGCATTTATAAAAGATTGCTGTAGAAATTAACTATCTACATGTACTTCACAGGAAAATTGTCATACAAAAATTGACAGCAAATCTAAGAAATAGACATTAGGACAGGTGACTAAAAGCTTACTCAAGGCAGGCTTTAACTAAGAACAGGTGGAGGGGCAGAGATATTTGAAGATGAAATTTCAGGCTTGGGGCTGAGAGGATCGAAGAGATCTAAATATATCAGTCTGCACAAATGAAACTGATATGGTTTAAAAACTGGGACATTCTGAAGGGCCATTTTCTGAATTTAACTCTTGGGGCTCTGGTAATACTGAGCTTTCTTTATCTGTTGTCATTCTTTTATTTAATATTATTAAGATTTCAAAAGTCAGGTAGAAAGAAAGATTAGCTTTATTTGTCACAATGTACAAAGAAACATTGAAACATACAAGAAATGCCTTGCTTGCATCAAGTCAGATCAGCGAGGATTGTGCTGGTGTCATCACACTTCCAGCACCATCATAACAGGCCCCCGACTCACTAATCCTAATTGTGTGACTTTGGGACGTGGGAGGAAATCAGAGCACCCAGAGGAAACCCACATGGATCACAGAGAGAATGCACAAACTTCATACAGGCAGCAGCCAGAATTGAACCCCGATCAGTGATTGCTGCACTACGGTGCTGCCCAAGTAAGAGATGAGAGATGATTGCATTGTTTCTGGCCCAAGCGCAGATAGACTGGGATCTCCAGGGAAGGACAGGAAATATCCTTTCTATAGCAGACATTGTAAAACACGTGTTTCTTGAAGGTCAGTGGTTTCCTGGTCACCATAATTGACAATAGATCAGTTCATTTCATTGTTAGAGTCTGAATGCCACAGATCTACAGAGGGACTTGGATCATAAGTTCAATATTCAGATTAGTGTGAATCTAATCACTATTTATTCGATCGTGGTTCAACCACAATGCAGATATGAGCTACTTGAGTGCCTAATGTAATGAAAGGGTTAGATTCTGAACCTGGTGACAGCGCTGTTGACCTGACAACAACTTTGCCCTAAAGGGTTTCAGCCTTACCCAAGGAACAGAAGCAAAGGTATGTTAATCAACCCTCAAGCCCATCTGAAATTATGCATTTATCATAACTCCTTGTGCTCTATAGTTAGACTCTTCACCCCAAGCTATAGGTTGCCCTAAATTGGGACTATTCCATAGAATTCATGGTTTCTGATTTTGATACATAAAACATTCTTTTTTAAAATCTCTCCATTGGCTTATTTTAAGAAAAAGACTAAGTAATTCTGTATTTTTAAAACAACAAACAATTCACTTTTTTTCAAATACTGCATAAACTTACTAAGCAAATATAAAACTGAAAAATTATGCTGTAGCATTTTACAATATTGTCTGTTTAATCGAAGGTAATTTATCACCTATCTACTATTTTACACTGTTCAGTCTCAGTTGCTCTTGCACTTCTCTGATATTAAATAGGAATTAAAAAGGCAGCCAGTTTGAGATGAAGTGCCTCCTTCATTAACATGTGTGCAGAATGCTCCAGATGCAGTTTTTGACTTATTGTACGTTCCAATCATATGTTCATTTTCTGTTGATCCAGTAGACAAATGGCACGTGACCAAATCTACAAACATACTTCTGATTCTGTAAAGCAAACTGCACTGACATATATAGATTGAGCAGTACGGTGGTGCAGCTAACAGAATTGCTACTTCACAGCAAACCAGATTTAAGTCTAAGCTCCAGTACTGCCTGTGTGAAGTTTGCCTGAGCAATACAAACTAAATGCTGGAGGAAGTCAGTTTGCCTGAGCAATACAAACTAAATGCTGGAGGAAGTCAGTTTGCCTGAGCAATACAAACTAAATGCTGGAGGAAGTCATTTTGCCCGAGCAATACAAACTAAATGCTGGAGGAAGTCAGTTTGCCCGAGCAATACAGACTAAATGCTGGAGGAAGTCAGTTTGCCTGAGCAATACAGACTAAATGCTGGAGGAAGTCGTTTCACCTGAGCAATACAAAGTAAATGCTGGAGGAAGTCAGCAGCATTTACGGAGTGGGAATAAACAGTTGGCATTTTGTGCCAAGATCCTTTATCAGGACTGGAAAGGAAGGGGGCATCAGCCAAAATAAGGAAGTGGGGGGAGAGGAAGTACAAACTGGCAGGTGATAAGTGAGATAAGGAGATGAGGAAGATGGGCCGATTTCCCTAACTTGCATGAAGGCACACACTCAATGATTCAGGAACAGCTTTTTCCCCTCTGCCATCTGATTTCTGAATAGACATTGAACCCACAAACACTACCTCGATACTTAGTTTTGTTTCCAGTTTTGAACTACTTATTTAATTTAACTTTTTTATGCATATATATACTTACTGTAATTCAGTTTTTGTCTATTATTATGTGTTGCACTGTGATATTGACTGCTAATCCGCTTCTATAGATGCTGTTTGATTTGCTGAGTTGCTCAAGATCTCCAGCACCTGCAGAATATCTTGTGTCCATGTTTTGCCTACTTGGGTTTTCTCCTTGGTCCTCCTTTCCCTCCCGGAATGCACAGGTTGGTAATTTGCTGGCTGATCACTCTAACTTGAATCTGATATCTAACTGAGGAGTAGAATTTGGAAGACATTAATAGAATGTAGGAAGAATAAAATGAAATGATGGTGAATGGGTGTTTGATGGATAGTGTGAACTAGATGGGAGAGGGCCTGTTTCCATGCTAGGAGACTCTGTCTAGATTTTGTTTATGCATGCCAGGCTGCATACATCCTCTTCCTGTAGAGGTATTTAGTTATTTACTAATTCAGAGGACCTGGACATTGCTGGAGATAGAAGCATTAATTGTCCATTGCTGATGGACTCTGTACTGGAGAGACACTTAAGACACAATGGTATTGGTGGGTTCAGAAGCACATTCAGACTAGATGGACAAAGATGACAGATATGCTACTTTGTATAAATTCTGGGAACCAGGTGGTATTTACTGATACTGAAATTAGCATTTCTGATGAAAATCCAGATCTATTTAAATATTCTTTTGCAAATTAACCTGCTTCAGTTTAATGGCCTAACTGACCTGGCCAGATTCAAATTGGATCAATAGTTTGTGGTTTGGATCTGATGACTTTCCTACTGCTCTACCATAATTCACCCCACTTAATTAGAAAACTGGGGACAATGACTACCACCATTTACATGTGTGGAGGGTTTGGACCTGGAACACTTTCCAACTGTATTAGCCTTTAGTCCAAACATCTCA
Organism: Mobula birostris; assembly: GCF_030028105.1. Lineage (NCBI taxonomy): Eukaryota > Metazoa > Chordata > Chondrichthyes > Myliobatiformes > Myliobatidae > Mobula > Mobula birostris. The sequence goes on along the minus strand of NC_092373.1, from coordinate 23,574,904 downwards.
ATTGGACACCAGAGAAAGGATGCCAACTTTCCAAAGTAGATATTTGGCTCAAGCTCTCTTATTCAATGTTGGTCACACATTAAGTAAGTGCAAATTTCCAAAGCAAATATTTTTGCAACGAAGTATCATAACAGCAACAACTCTGCTTTTATCTTCACTTAAGGATAATTCTGATCCGTAAGTATTTAATATATTTTCTATTGACCATGTAATCACATTTAATGGAGATTTGCTCTTATGTGGATTGTAAAATGTCTGAGTCCAGCACTGTAGTAATTAAATAAAAAGTTCATAATAAGTTTATTATCAAAGTACATATACGTCACTATATACATTCCTGAAATTTGTTTCCTTGTGGGCATATTCAATAAATCCATAACAGAACAATCACCATAATAGAATGAATCTAAAACCACACCAACTTGTGTGTTCAACCAGTGTCCATAAGACAGCAAACTGCTCAAATACAAAAAAAAAAGAAATAACAATAATAATTAGATAAGCAGTAACTAGTGAGAACATGAGATGTTGAATCATTAAAAATAAGCCAACAGGTTGTGGGGACATTTCAGTGATGGGGCAAGTGGAGTGCAGTGAGGTTATCCCTATTGGTTCAAGAGCATAATGGTTGAGAGGTAATAACTGTTCCAGAATCTGGTGGTGTGAGTCCTGAGGCTCATGTCCTTTTTTCCTGATGGCAGCAGAGAGAATGTTTCATGTAGATGTGCTCAATGGGGGGAAGGGCTTTACCTATGATGGACTGGGCCATATCCACTATGTTTTTAAAAACACAATCTACAGACGCTGGGAATTCAAGCAACACACACAAAATACTGGTGGAATGCAGCAGGCCTGGCAGCATCTATAGGGAGAAGTACAGTCAATGTTTCGGGCCGATACCCTTCGTCAGGACTAACTGAAAGAAGAGCTAGTAAGAGATTTGAAAGTGGGAGGGGAGGGGGAGATCCGCAATGATAGGAGAAGACAGAAGGGGGAGGGATGGAGCTAAGAGCTGGAAAGTTGATTGGCAGAATGGATACAAGGCTGGAGAAGGGAGAGGATCATGGGACGGGAGGCCTAGGGAGAAAGAAAAGGGGAGGGGAGTGCCAGAGGAAGATGGAGAGCAGGCAAGGAGTTATTTGAGAGGGACAGAGAGAGAAAAAAGAGAGAGAGGAAAAAAAGGGGGAAATAAATAAATAAACAAACCAACAAACAGACAAACAAATAAATACATAAGGGATGGGGTAAGAAGGGGAGGAGGAGCATTAATGGAAGTTAGAGAAGCCAATGTTCATGGCACCAGGTTGGAGGCTACCCAGATGGAATATAAGGTGTTGTTCCTCCAACCTGAGTGTGGCTTCATCTTGACAGTAGAGGAGGCCATGGATAGACATATCAGAATGGGAATGGGATGTGGAATTAAAATGTGTGGCCACTGGGAGATCCTGCTTTCTCCGGCAGACAGAGTGTAGGTGTTCAGCGAAATGGTCTCCCAGCCTGCGTCGGGTCTCATCAATATACAGAAGGCTGCACTGGGAGCACTGGATGCAGTATATCACACCAGCTGACTCACAGGTGAAGTGTCGCCTCACCTGGAAGGACTGTCTGGGGCCCTGAATGGTGGTGAGGGAGGAAGTGTAAGGACATGTGTAGCACTTGTTCAGCTTACAAGGATAAGTGCCAGGAGGGAGATCGGTGGGAAGGGATGAGGTGGGGATGAATGGACAAGGTAGTCGCGTAAGGAGCAATCCCAGTGGAAAGCAGAAAGGGGGAGGGAGGGAAAGATGTGCTTGGTGGTGGGATCCCGTTGGAGGTGGTGGAAGTTACGGAGAATTATATGTTGGGGAGGCTGGTGAGATGGTAGGTGAGGACAAGGGGAACCCTATCCTTAGGGTGGTGGCGGGAGGATGGGGTGAGAGCAGATGCGCGTGAAATGAGAGAGATGCGTTTGAGAGCAGAGTTGATGGTGGAGGAAGGGAAGCCTCTTTCTTTAAAAAAGGAAGACATCTCCTTCGTCCTGGAATGCAAAGCTTCATCCTGAGAGCAGATGCGGTGGAGACAGAGGAATTGCGAGAAGGGGATGGCATTTTTGCAAGAGACAGGGTGGTAAGAGGAATAGTCCAGGTAGCTGTGAGAGTCCGTAGGCTCATAGTAGACGTCAGTAAATAAGCTGTCTCCAGAGATAGAGACAGAAAGATCAAGAAAGGGAGGGAGGTGTCGGAAATGGATCAGGTAAATTTGAAGGCAGGGTGAAAGTTGGAGGCAAAGTTAATGATGTCAATGAGCTCAGCATGCATGCAGGAAGCAGCGCCAATGCAGTCGTCGATGTAACGAAGGAAAAGTGGGGGACAGATACCAGTATAGGCTTGGAACATGGACTGTTCCACGAAGCCAACAAAAAGGTAGGCATAGCTGGGACCCATACGGGTGCCCATGGCTACACCTTTAGTTTGGAGGAAGTGGGAAGGGTCAAAGCAGAAATTATTAACAGTAAGGACTAATTCCACAAGACGGAGGAGAGTGGTGGTAGAGGGGAATTGGTTAAGTCTGGAATCCAAAAAGAAGCGGAGAGCTTTGAGACCTTCCTGGTGGGGGATGGAGATATATCGGACTGTCCCTCTCACAATAACCCCTTGCCTGCTCTCCATCTTCCTCTGGTGCTCCCCTCCCCCTTTCTTTCTCCCTAGGCCTCCCATCCAGTGATCCTCTCCCTTCTCCAGCCTTGTATCCCTTCTGCCAATCAACTTTCCAGCTCTTAGCTTCATCCCTCCCCCTCCCACTTTCAAATCTCTTACTATCTCTTCTTTCAGTTAGTCCTGACGAAGGGCCTCGGCCCGAAATATTGACTGCGCTTCTTCCTATAGGTGCTCCGGTTTCCTCCCACATTACAAAGACACATGGTTAGGGTTAGTGAGTTGTGAACAAGCTAAGTTGGTGCCAGAAGCATGCGGACTGCCCAGCATAATCTTTGTTGATTTGATTTACACAAACGATACGTTTCACTGTGTGTTTCGATGTTTTGATATTCATGTGACAAAAAAATTTAATCTTTACCATTTGTCCAAGCTCCATATTTTCCAACAATACAGAGCTACATACGTGGAACTAATAACAGAATAAAAGTCCATTTGGCCCAACAGTTCTATACCAGTATTTTTTTTATTTCATAGAGACTCATGTGACCTCTCTTGACTCCTTTTCCTTGCATATAATTATCTCTCTTCTTATTATGAGCTATATTGGCTATTCAATTTCTACAAATGCTTCGGCAGAGCACCAGCATAAGCAAAGACTCCATCCACCCTGAGCATTTTTTCTTCTCCCTCCTCCATTTGGGCAGAAAACCTGAAAGGACGTACCACCAAGCTGAAGGACAGCTTCCATCCTGCTGTTTTAAGACTATTTTCTGTAAGGAGTTTGTACATTCTCTACCTGACTGCATGGGTTTCCTCCAAGTGCTCCAGTTCACTCCCACATGTCAAGACGTATGGAAGTTAGGTTACTTGGTCACATGGATGAAATTGGGCAGTGCGGGCTCGTTGGGCCAAAAGAGCTTCTAACGTTCTGTATCTCTAAAATAAAATTCATCTAAGTAGCTTCCAACAAGCATCGGTGGTTCAGTACCCACGGAATGACTATTGACCCTTGGGTAAGTTCTATATACTATATATCTCATCTGAATAGTGAAGAAAATCCTCTCAGTAGGTGTGTTGCACCAGAAAGTTGTCCTCTAGAAGGGCTGAAGAAAGGAAGGTAAAACAAATATACAAGAGGATTTTCCTGAAATTCGGACAACTTGATATGGGACACGTTCATAATAAAATATATTTAAATAAAAAATACCTCAGCCCTTAAGTCCATCAAATTGGGATTAATTAAAAATGCCGAAGGACAGAAAACAGTCATATATTTGAAAAAATAAATATCTTTCAATAGAAAATCCTGTTGAAAAAATTGCAGATTTATTTTTTTTAAATGACATTAAAAGTGACAAGAGTAGTAACATTAAATCTATCAAGATAAAACAAGGAAACAGAATCCTTCTTCTATATCCAAACGTTCAAATTATCCAAAAAAAATCTTCTTACTTCATGCATCACTGAAGCTCAAAATAAATTCCCCAGACATATGCAGAGATGAAAAATATATACTTTTAAAAACTCAAGCAGCTTGCAGTTCTAGTCGTGTAGGATAAGCCCCTTGTACCTAACAGCACAACATATTTCTTTTCCACAGGAGGTAGTTATGACAAATTAGAAGTCCAACGTTTTTCCGATGGTGCAAAGCCTCCAGCTGTCACTAGGGAGATACTGATCAGATTTCCTAGCTCCATGGTCCCGAGGCGCAGCAATGAGTTCCATATGGTCATCCAAATGCTTCACCTGTATCTGGTCACACTTTCAGTGAGAGCTCTCATATTTGATCAAAAATCCTCAACTACTTTTTGGAGTGGGGGAGGAGAGCATGTGGAAAACTGGCTAATATTTGCTTTCCTGTACAGCCTGCTTAATAATCTGAAGGACACTTCCCTCTGTACTGAAGCTGTTTTCGATATTACTGTGCGAGGGTGTTCCCAATATGTTCTGGTGAGCTTAATTTCTTCCCTGCCACTTTTAAGCTCTTTAAATTTGCCATTCAAGCGAGCTCCATACAGTGCATCATATGTCCAAGCTGAGTGGATAGTCATGCTGTTCTGCTTCTGATAAAGCTGCTCCTAAAAAGGTTGCTGTGGATGCGCAAGTTTTGGTCTTCCACTCGTCCCCTTCCTCTGGCGGAGGTGCTGAGCCTCACACTCTTTGCCCAGCCGTAAGACATTAACATACCATGTGTGAGGGAAATCACCGATGAAAATCTAGATCTTGCTGGTCCAAAGCCCTGCATACTGGAGAGTAATTTGCTGTCTCACTCTCGACAGATACATCTGATCAGCAGCACTTTTATCAAACCATTCCCCTCTCCTTCTTAGACTCTTGCTGGGATGTGATTCTACAGTTTTCAAATGTGCAGTTGCCATGGAGTCCCAGATTCATGCAGCACCGAAGCAGACTCTTTGGCCCAACTGTTCCATGCTGACAAAAATTCCCATGGCAGTTGGTCTCACTGGCCCATGCTTGGCTTAGCTCCCTCTAAACCTTCTCTATCCATGTACTTGCGCAAGTTGCTATAAAAAATGTTGATATTGGACTTTCCTCGTTCACTTCCTGAACTGGGGTTCCCAATCTACGATGCTCGGATCCCTCAGTTAACTGTAGGAGTCCATGCGATAAAAAAGGGTGGGAACGCCTGATCTAGTAGCTAATCCGCCCTCTGGGTGATCAAGGTTACCCCCAGGTTTTTGTTAAATCACTTCCCTCTCACCTTAAATCTATGCCCTTGAGTATTAATTCCCCAACTCAGTGAAAAAGACTGTGTGCATTGATGCTACCAATGCCCCTTTAGATTTTATACACCACTGTAAGATCAGCCATCATTCACTTTTGCTCCATCCTGAAAGAAACCCAAATCTGCTCAACCCCTCTCCCTAATTCAGTCCCTCGATCTGTGGCAACATCCTCGTAAATCTCCTCTGCACTCCTCCTAACCTACATGTACCAGTTAATCAGTTGTGAGGACATTGGAAGCTAGCTTATTCTCTACCCTTAGCTGACGTATACATGCACATCTACACACAGGACTGAACCTGAGCCTTGGTATTATATCAATTATTAATTTACTCATTAGGTCTTAAGGGAAGTTCTAATCAACATTTAAAAGGAATTCTTTGCGAAGATACAAAATGGCAATGAAGGGTTAAACCTTTTATGTTCTAATACACGTACATGAATCCAAATTATTATATTTGGCTGTCATGACTACCATTGAAGGTATCTATCAACACTTCAGTTCAATATTACAGAGGACATTGTCTTTTCCAAGAAATGGTGCTAGTGCTGTGCTGAATAAATCTTAGTGTCAGAATCGCAATTACGAGATGAAATGGCTGACACTGGTCAAAGGCACAGTCCTTCAACTCTGGAGATCTATGTCTAAAGCTAGTTTTGGAATGAATGATGAAGGTTATTCCTCATTAATCGCTGTTAAGGTCACAAATGAATGTCTTCTAAAAGTCTTAAATTAAACCTTCCAAGGGTATGCAGCACAAAACTATTCTAATCCAGTCTCATAATCTCTCCACCCTCCACACATTTAAATAAATCATTGTGAGTGGAGAGAAAAAAATACAGGTTAGTGCTTCAGCACTGCTTTGCAACATGTTTCATAAAAAAGCAAACCACCTTGTGTTTGAGGTCCTTTTTCCACAAATTTATAAATAATAAAAAGAAAAAAACATCCCTTAATTGTTCGCTCTGTTTACGGTCTTAAATCAAGTTTTTACCTGAGTTCTGTGAGAGTCTGTAAGAAAAAAAAGCATCCAATTACTTTCCTATTAATCATAGCGAGTCCTAATATTTAGCTGTGTAATACCCAGCAAGGAAGATCAAAATTAGGTATTGCATGTTACGCCCTTTATGAAAGAATTTTATCATGACATATGTAAAAATACCATGGAATGTGTCAGCAGAAAGGATGCCACTGGCCGTATCATTCCAATGCTAGTTTTATTAAGATGTGTTAAATTATTCCGATTATACTGTCCTTTCCAATAATTGAGAAAGAAAGATTTTATAATTAATTTTCTTTATTTATAACTAATTATCATTGACAGTAATGCGTTCTTATAGCCTAGTGCAGGGAAAAAGACACTGAAGTGGATGAACAGTTCACTGACTTTTAATAAGAACCGTGCAGGATTAGAAGGAAAACAGTAAGTGCAAGGTCAACAGGGCCATTAACTAAACCTCTCAAACTGAAAGCTAATGCCGAGACTGAGGCTCAGAAGCAGTAACTTATTACTAAATGAATACTGCTCCTTTACAGTGGCAATTGAAATGGTAGTCTTCTTTCCTGGAACAAGGACAGAAGATAAGTAGGGAGTGTAGACATTTCTGTGCTTTCGGTCAAGTCTCAGCAAGACTAGAATGAGAGGAAGGGAGTTAAATACCACCACAATGAAGCAGTAATTGGCTGGAACGTGAATACCAAACCCATTCCATAGCCTGCCTGCGAGGCGTACAAACACCATGTTGGAGTTTATGGTTGTAACAATCATAACTATAGATTTTTTTTTACTGTGCTATTTGTGGCTAGATGTTAGATTGGTTGTTATATGATCAAATTAGTAAACATTAATGACAATGGCACCAGAGGTGATGATGAGGCATTCACTGCTATCAACAGTGTGAAAGGGAAAATCCAGTCATTCATGGAAGGTCACTTCCTTTTGCTTGCAATGTGTAACACTGTCGAGGCTGTAATTATTCCTGTTTTTCCTGTCCTGGCTCAGTAATGTGGAAGCCATGATCAAGAAAGCTCACCAATACTTCTACTTCCTCAGGAGGCTGAAGAAATTTGGCATTTCTTTATCAACCCTTACCAAATTTTATAGATGCATCACAGAAAGTACCCTATACATATGCATCACTGTTGGTATGGGATATACTCCGCCCATGACCACAAGAAACTACAGAGAGTTGTGTACACCACACAACACAGAAAGTAGCCTCCCCTCCATGGACTTTGCCTATATCTCTTGTTCCCTCAGTGAAGCAGCCAGCATAGGTACCTGACATAGATTGGGAGACCACTTCACCAAACACCTACACTCTGTCCGCCAGAAAATTGTGGGATCTCCAAGTGGCCACCCATTTTAATTTCACTTCCCATTCCCGTTCCGACATGTCCATCCATGGCCTCCTCCACTGTTGCCATGAGGCCACACTCAGGTTGGAGGAGAAACATCTTATATTCTGTCTGGGTAGCCTCCAACCTGATGGCATGAACATGGTAATTTCCAAACTCAATTTCCCCCTCTCAGCTTATCTCCTTGTCTGCCCATTGCCTCCCGCTGATGCTCCTCCCCTTTTTTCTTCAATGGCCTTCTCTCTGCTCCTATTTGACTCCCCCTTCTCCAGCCCTGTATCTCTTTCACCAATCAACTTCTTAGTTCTTTACTTCACACTCCCCCACTCCTAGTTTCACCTATCACCTTGTGTTTCTTCCTCCCCTCCCACCTCCTTCTAACTCTGACTCCTCACCTTTTTCTCTCCAGTCCTGCTGAAGGGTCTCAGCCCAAAACGTGAAATGTCCTCTTTTCCATAGATGCTGCCTGGCCTGCTGAGTTCCTCCAGCGTTTTGTGTGTGTTGCTAATATATCCAGTATCTTCAGATTTTCTCCCGAGCATAATTAAAGACTTCAGCCACCCAAGACATTCTCTCTTCCCCTCTCTCCTTTTGAAAAGAAGATACAAAAACCTGAAAGCACGTACCACAATGCTCAAGGATAACTTCTATCTTGGCCCTATAATACTATTGAATGGTTGCCAAGGATGAAACAATAGACGTTTGGATATACAGTCTACCTCGTTATGATCTTGCACTTCATTGTTTACCTGCACTGCAATTTCTCTCTAGCTGTTACACTCTTTTCTGCATTTTGTTATTGTTTTACTTGCACCACCTCAATGCTCTGTGTAACAAGTTGATCTGCATGAACAGATCTTGGTACCTGTGAAATAATAACCCAATTCCATTTCCAGTGTTACCCTCAACAGATAATATGCTACAAGTATATACAAAAGTTCTTCTATTACTGCAATAAAATAAAATTCTATCCTGCAGCCTACCCTTCTTGCAGCTGGAATGGTTACTGGAGAGGAAAGGTCCTTCAGTATTTGCGCTCCTTCCTGCGATAAGTATGGTAGCATTGTGGTTAGCTCAGCACTTTACAGTGCAGGGGACCTGGGCTCATTTCCCACTTCTGCCTGTAAGGAGTTCATATGTTCTACCCCCTAATGACGAAGGTTTCCTCCAACTGCTCCGGTTTGCTCCCACAGTCTAACTACCTACCGGTTAGTATTGAATTGAATTGACTTTATTTCTTACATCCTTCACCTACATGGGGAGTAAAAATCTTTACCTTATGTCTCCAACTAAATGTGCAATGTGCAATCACAGTAATTTATAATAAATGGAACAGTCAATGTAATATAGAGTACACTCAAATCAGCGTGAGTTCATCAGCCTGATAGCCTGGTGAAAGAAGCTGTTCCAGAGCCTGTTGGTCCTGGCTATTATGCTGCGGTACCATTTCCTAGATGGTAGCAGCTGGAATAGATTGTGGTTGGGGTGACTTGGGTCCCCAATGATCCTATGAGCTGTTTTTACACACCTGTCCTTGTAAATGTCCTGAATCATGGGCAGTTCACAACTACAGATGCTCTGGGCTGTCCAAACCACTCTCTGCAGAGTCCTGCAATTAAGGGAGGTACAGTTCCCATACCAGGCAGTGATGCAGCCAGTCAGAATGTTCTCAGTTGTGCTTCTGTAGAAAGTTCTTAGTATTTGGGGGCCCATACCAAACTTCCTCAACCATCTGAGGTGAAAGAGGCACTGTTGTGTCTTTTTCATCACACAGCTGGTGTGTACAGACCACATGAGGGCCTTGGTGATGTGGATGTTGAGGAACTTAAAACTGTTTACCCTCTCAACCCCAGATCCATTGATGTCAATAGGGGTTAGTCCATCTCCATTCCTCCTGTGATCCACAACCAGCTCCTTTGTTTTTGTGACATTGAGGGAGAGGTTGTTTTCTTGACACCACTGTGTCAGAGAGATGACTTCTGCCCTGCAGGCCACCTCGTTATTATTTGAGGTGTGGTCAGTCAATGTAGTGTTACTGGCAAATTTAATTAGCAGATTGGAGCTGTGGGTGGTGAGACAGGCATGGGTATACAAGGAGTAAAGGAGGGGACTTTTACAATTGGTCATTGTAAATTGTCCAATTTTGTCCAATTGTGCAATTAGGATTAAATCAGGGGATTGCTGGGTCGTGTGGCTCGAAGATAAGTAGTAATGAACAATTAGTACTTGAATGGAAGTTTAGTCAAATCATAGTAACTGATTGCTCTTTTCAATTACCCTGTTTCAAGCATAAAAAATAGAGAATGCTCGAGGTGAAATGGTGGATCAGAATTGATGGGCTGAATGGCCAAATTCTGCACCTATGTTTCATAGTAGAGAGAGAAGCAGAGTAATTTAGGAGGGTGAGGTTCTAACAACCTAGAGTTACTTTGCAAATGGAAAGAAGCATCCATTCATATACAAACTGTTTGCAGTACAGTGTCTGTTCGGTGGACATGTTAGAATCCTGCATTTATGATTTTACAATTAATTGAAATTAATTTTCTTGTCACCCATTATGAAGATGCATGTCAAAACAGTCAAGGTAGTGATGATAGTTGTTCCAGAGGGACTAATTTATCATGGTTTCAAGCAGTCTTGGGGATTTCTTTGAAGACCTGTAGAGTGTCATCTGCTCCCGTTTGTAGAATATTAAATCCCACAGAGCTGTAAGATGGAAAGACCCAGAATTTCTGATAGAGCTCTCAAAGTCCTAACTGAACCTTAAGGCAATCTAGACAGAAGGAAGATCTATTTTACAAGGAAGGACACCTTTTTAAGGTATCACATTCAGTTGAGATGTATGAAGGATGCCTTAAAAGACTAATGCGCATCAGGTGATATAACTCGAATGTTCTGGTGGCTGTTAGCTAATTCCTTGATTAAAGGGTGTATTAAGCTCTACCCTGTGTTTAAATATATTCTCACTGTAGCTGCTTTAAGGAAACTCATAGACATGAAAAGGACAAAATTGGAAAAGAAAACTCATGACCCAAACTATAAACTCTGCAATCCTACCCATCACATGAAATTCTCTAACATGAAATCAGTTTAACATTGCAAAAGAAAACATCTTTCATCTCTATTCCTTTATTAGAATTTGTTTTTATGTTGAAGACCAGTATCAGCATGTGTTTATATCATTTTGTAAAATTAGTAATAATTTGGCAATATTCTACTTGCTAGGCACTGAAAATAGGAACACTTGCTTGGAACAGAATTACATGTTTGAATGTTATGCTCTGATAAAATGTTCCACCTAACAGCTGTGATTTTGAGTTGATGTTAGACATTAGATGATTAGCCTTAATCAGCAGTGTATGCAACTGATTTAAGCTCCGTTATAGAGAAAAGATTCAGCAATTGTAAATACTTGAACTGAATGCTGAAAAGGACCATCTAAGATCTTACACCAGGTAGGAAGTTTTTTAAAAAGTTTTCATTGTCCAAGTTTTATGTCGCACAATAAGAGAGCTGGTTTGATGGTGTTCTCCAACCAAAAAAAAAGCATGTTAAAAGATAAAATTTCAACTTAACTCTTTAAAGAGACAATATTCTAAACTTGGATGGTGCAGTAGAGATACTTCTCTGCCAAAGGAGATGTAAGGTGCTCCCTCCCTCTGCACCTTGGACAAGGTGTAACACCCACTTAGCTCCCCTGATCAGGGTCACATGAAGCCATGGCAGCAGGTGGTGGATGGTCATATGAGCAGCTGATGTATACCCTAAGTGCTGGTTATGTGACCACTGATGCCAGGCAGACAATCTCTGAAGAGTATTCATTATGGCTTGGGTCACCCGTCTTGTAAAGACACTGCCCAGAAGAAGACAATGGAAAACCACTTCTGTAGAAGAATTTGCCAAGGATAATCATGGTTATGGAAAGACCAGGATCACCCATGTCATAGGACACTGCACATAACAAACAAACAGACTCAAAGCTAATAATTCGGGAATCTTGGACGCATGGATTGGAGAGAAAGAATGTGTTGATCAGGGATGAACTTTGATCTTCTCTGCCAAAAATTGATAGTCTGCTGGATTGTACAAATAGCAAGGAGGAATATAAAGGATCTCAACAGATTAGCTGCCAAAGCAAACAGGTGGAAGAAGTACTTTAATGGGGATAAGAGTAAACCAAACACATTTTTGGAGTAGACAAAGAAGTATCGTTATCTCAAATGGTTCAATTTCATATCAGAGAATGTAAGTAGTGTACAATTGAAAATTCTTTTGCAGAAACATCTATGAAACAAAAAAACCCCAAAAAACAATTGATAGTGGCATCAGAACCCCTCCCATGCACAAGCAACAATCCTTCCCCTCCCTCTCCAACCACTTGACACCCCATACTCCACCCCCACCATGCAAGCAGTAGCAAATGCCCCCGAAGAAACCTTGGTCTAGGGTCCATCAAAAACTACAGTCCGTAACCAGCAGGTCAGTTCCTCAGACAGGCTGTCTTTCACCACTGGGGGAGGGAGAGGGTGCTCTCCTGCAACAATGAGAGCAGAGACCACTCTTCCGACGTTACAATCTTCCACGTCGCTTCTCCAAGCACCCCGACTCAGGGACCGACAGTGTCTCAACCTCTGTCGGGGTGGGGGATAGCTCAAGTGGCATACTTCCAACCACAGCACACACTGCCTGCTGTCTCAATGTTTCAGTCTTCCACGGCTCTTCTGTCAGTGAAATTGACGAATTCTGTCATCTACAGGACTGGTCCCTAGGGGCACATGTCTTCCAGGCCACACATTGTGGAGAACCATAGTTTGAACTGTAGATCATGGGCTCCAACAGAACCCCAACCACCTTGAAAAGAAAAGTAAGGAAAGACATATAGAGAATGCAATAGAGAAATGGTGAAAGCTTTGGATGAATAAACTTTAAGGGGTTGAATGCATAATTCATTTAAAGTATAACTGTGGAGTAGAAAATATTAAATAATATAAGCATTCTGAGTTTTATAAATAGGCAAATAAAATATAAGAATAAAGAAGACTTGATGCAGAATGTTGGCTTGGATATATTTATTGAGCAGTGCACTATTTCTAGTTCTATGACAGAAAGCACATTAAAATATAGGACAAACAAGAGAAGATCTGCAGATGCTGGAAATCCAAAGCAACACACTCAAAATGCTGAAGGAACTCAGCAAGCCAGGCAGCATCTATGGAAAAGAGTAAACTGTCGGTGTCTCGGCCTGAAACATCGATTGTTTACTCTTTTCCAAAGATGCTGCCTGACCTGCTGAGTTCCTCCAATATTTCCTGTGTATATCACTAAACTGTAGAAATCTTGACTGACCAGGATGATGGCAAGGATGGAAACCTACAGATGCTCTCCGTAACCTAGACACTATAGCTAATGAGGTCCATAGAGGACATGAATCTATGCCCATGTGCTTACACGGCAATCAACAGAGATGGGTTAATCCTACTTATCCAGTGAGGAAGCTCTCAAATTTATCCCTACTGTCTTCTAGTGGATATATTAACACAATAGCTATTTAGATAGTTGTTCATGATTCCCAAACACCAGCTGAAAAAGAGCAAAGTACTTTCCTGATCTGATGACTAACATGTCTTAAGAACTTTTGTGAGAAGTTTGTGGGATATTTCCATGTGCAGTCTGGTTGTCATATCTACACACTGGACTACCATTAAAATGGATAAGATTCATTCAAAATTAATCTCTTCTCTTCATAGAACATAGAATAGTACAGCACATTACAGGCCCTTCGGCCCACAATGTTGTGCTGACGCTCAAACCCTGCCTCCCATATAACCCCCCACCTTAAATTCCTCCATATGCCTGTCTAGTAGTCTCTTAAATTTTACTAGTAAATTTCTCTTCATTTACCTTTATCCAGGAAGTTACATTTATTCAATCATTTATGAGATAAATTTGTCATTATTTGCCAGAACTAACCAAGCACTATAGGAGAGGTTTCCTCATGTTGCCCAGCTCCAACATATCGTTGTGATGAAGTCAGTGAAACAGAATAACAAAATGGATATTGACAAGACTCTGGACTCTATTATTAAAAATGGCAATTCAGAGTGGCATCCGTTAGTCTCGCGAGACCATGGATCTGCGCCTGGAAAGTCTTGCTTCAGTCTGTGTTAGAGCAGCGTCTATTGTGGCTGTAGAGGCCCATACGGGAGTGACAGTCTCGGCTGCAGCGACTGCACTTGAAGGCGCTGTCCTCCAGTGTTGTCTTGGTGCTGTTTTACCGATGAGTGCGCTTTTCTTCAGCAGCCAGCCTCAGCTTCTCTTTCCTCTTTTTAGACCTCTGCGTAGTTCCAGCCTCCAGTGAGAGCGATCGCTTGTGATGTCCTCCCACCTCTCAAAAACGTTCATTTTTAGTGACTTCATGTCTCTCTTGCAAACGTCTTTGAAACGAAGATGGGGCCGCCCTTGTGCTTTCTTGCTGGAGGCCAGCTCCCCGTACAGCAGGTCTTTCAGGATCCTCCCATCTGACATGCGGTGTACGTGGCCCAGCCAGCGGAGACGGTGTTGTTGGAGCAGGGTGAAGAGGCTGGGTATCTGGGCGCTGGCCAGGATCTCATTGTCGGTGACTAGGTCAGTCCACGTGATGTCCAGGATGCGTCTCAGGCTGCGAAGGTGGAAGGCATTGAGACACTGTTCTTATCTGTAGTAGAGGCTCCAGGTCTCGTTGCCATAAAGCAGTGTGCTGAGGACACAGGCCCTGCGGACTGCAACTTTGATGTGCGTCGTCAGCTTTCTGTTCTCCCAGACAATACATGTGCTAATCATAGAAGTACAAGGGGTGATTGATAAGTTCGTGGCCTAAGGTAGAAGGAGTCAATTTTAGAAAACCATTCACCTTTATTTTTCAACATAGTCCCCTCCTACACGTACACACTTAGTCCAGCAGTCGTGGAGCATACGGATCCCTTCCTTGCAGAAGTACTCCACTGCAGGGGTGATTGATAAGTTCGTGGCCTAAAAGCAGAAAGAGATGAGTTATTAACTTCAAACTTTCTGCACTGTCACTCAAAGAGTTGAACTGCACGTGCACGTAACGAGAGCATCTGGGACCTCCAGGTGGTCCACAGCAGGGGTGATTGATAAGTCCGTGGCCTAATGTAGAAGGACATGTGTTATACAGCTCTCAATACATGCACGTGCAGTTCAACTCTTTGAGTGAAAATGTAGAAAGTTTGAAGTTTCTCCTCATCTCCTTCTACCTTAGGCCATGAACTTATCAATCACCTCGGCTGGAGGTCCAAGATGCCAACTTCTACAAAGAAGGGATCCGTATGCTCCATCACTGCTGGACTAAATGTGTAGATGTAGGAAAAATAAATGTGCTAGGTTTTCTAAAATTGACTCTTTCTACCTTAGGCCTAAGGTAGAAGGAGATGAGTTATACAGCTCTCGTTACAGGCACATGCATTTCAACTCTGAGTGAAAATGCAGAAAGTTTGAAGTTAATAACTCATCTCCTTCTACCGTAGGCCACGAATTTACCAATCACCCCTCGTAATGATATATTTGGAATGCCCTTGTTGTTCTCAAAATGATAATAATCATTTTCACCATCACACTAAGTCCCAGCTCAGAGTATAAATTTATTTAGATTCTGTGGTACCTTCACTAGGAAATCAACTCCTAGATCCAGCACCAAGATAGATTTGTTGCAGCATTTCTCGCCTTATTGATTTCAATAGGAATTGTGAGGCTGTGAAAGTGAAAATAAAACCACAGATTAATTGCTTCTTGTTTAATTATTTGAATTTGTTTAATATTTCAATTACAGTCACTTGTCAAAGCAGAAGTGTATTTAATATTTTAGTAGTTTTTGAGTAGTATTGTAAATATATTATCCGATTCAGCATTATTATTAATTTCAATAATTTGTTATGGGTTATGTGTACAAATAAATGAATTGCATATGTTATGATGTTACCACATGATATGCATGTACATTGTTAAAGGAAAGTACTAGCGAAAACTCGCATCACTTGGGACTCTCATCTTTTTATTGCAATTAGTTATGTTTGGAACTTACAAAGCATAACAGAGATTGTCAAAGATGTTTGGATGTTAAATAGATTTGCAGTCAGTAAAGCTGGCAACTGGAATTTACCGTTTATTCAAGCAACACACATAAAAGTTGCTGGTCAATGTAGCAGGCCAGGCAGCATCTCTAGGAAGAGGTACAGTCGATGTTTCGGGCCGAGACCTTTCGTCAGGGCTGTAATAGCATTAGTCCTGACGAAGGGTCTTGGCCAGAAATGTCAACTGTACCTCTTCCTAGAGATGCTGCCTAGCCTGCTGTGTTCATCAGCAACTTTTATGTGTGTTGCTTGAATTTCCAGCATCTGCAGATTTCCTTGTGTTCGTGATTTACCATTTATTGTAGTTTTCACAAGTATTTTGGGAGTGAAGCTATCTCAGTGACCCATTGCATCCTTCCCCTGTTAGGGTGCCATAGTTTACTAGGCCACTTCAGAGAGTAAATTAGGCTTTCTGCATCTGAATCAGGATTTTTAAGTCTGGGGTCAGTACTGATGGGGATTATGGACACCAGGACCACATCAGCATGATTCAAACAAAAAAATCAATCAATTACCGCTGGCAAACCCATATAATGCAGTCGTCTTGAACATGATGTAAAATCATGGCCCCATTTCTGGGGTACTCTTCTGGGTAGATATTTCAGATCCTGTGGCACTACTTGTTTATATATCTCCCTAGTTGTTTGTTCATTTATTTACATAGAGCAGAGGTTCTCAGCCCAGGGTCCATGGACCGCTTGTTTAATAGTATTGGTTTTCGGCATAAAAAAAGTTGGGAAAGCTTGATATTGAGAGAAGTACTCTACATCAATGTACCATGCTTTTCCGGCTCTCCCATGCTGTCTAATTACACCAATGTTTAAAGTGAACCTGATAACCCATACATCTTTGGAAAGTGGGAGGAAAACAGAGTATCCGGAGGAATCCAAATGGTTATAGGAAGAATGTGCACACACTGATTGAATTGAACCCAGGCTGCTGTAACTGTAATAGCATTAGGCTAACTGCCATGCTACTGTCCCAGTTTAAGTGCTCAGGCTTCCATTTGTTGCTTAATCAATGTTCCATAAAAATAAGTCTGCTCTGTGCGAAGTGTTTTTGCAAAGCCTGGCAACTACATTTCCACATTGCAACAGGATTTTGTCTTGAAATGCACTTGTTTGCCTGTAAGACATTTTTGGCTCTTCTAAAACGACTAGGTGTTAATTTTATTAAGTATTTCTGTAGTTTGTTGAAAATGGAAGAGAATATTAAGGAAAGGTCTCTAGCACTTTCTATTTTATATTAAAAAAAACTTAAAGAGGCCATGTTATATCAGCTGGTTCTTTTAAACTAAGTACACAGTATTATAGCTTTTGTAAAATTTCTGCTCATAAATAGATTCAAATAGAAAAGCATATGAATAGAACATAGAACATAAAACAGTACAGGCTTTTTTGCCTATGATATTTTGTCGAACTAATTAAACTAGTACTTAAATGCCTAACTGAACTAATCTCTATTGCCTACACAATGTCTATTTCTTTCCTTTCTCTGCATATTCATCTGCCTATAAGCCTTTTAAATGCCTCTATCATATTTGCCTCTACAGCCATCGCATCAGTGCATTCCAGGCACCCACCACTCTGTGTGTAAAACCTTTGAACTTACCCCCTCTCACCTCAAGTGCATGCCCTCTAGTATATGACATTTCGACCCTGGGAGAAAGAAACCGACAAATAGCATTTATAACAGTCAAGAAAAGAGAATGATAATGCCTTTCATTCAAAAGAAGGCAGCATGTGTCCTATAATCAGAGGTAAACCAGACACATCTAGGTCATCCATCTGAACAAACAGAACATTTTATGCAAATTGAAGAAAACAGTGGCAATGAGGGCACTGAAAATCTGAAACCACATTAACATGTGGACGCTCACAACCAAATAACAATCCAATAGAAAGTTTGAAGTATACATCTGTATCTCCTTAAACTCCAGCGAAAACACACTGAAGAGCATTACTCATTCTCTTTAGCACAAAAAATGCAATCCTTGTCCCTTTTGACATTGTTGAGTTCAGTCGTAAGCAATTCTTCAAATCCCAGACTGGCAAATCTCGCTTCTGGAACATCATTGATCAAATAAAATGTCTTTATTAATAACCAAGTTAATACCAGTGATACTTGGCCACTGAACCACAGATGCCTTGGCAACAGATTAGTTCTCTCTGTGATGAATTCTGAAGTATCATGAAAGGTCAGAAAGCAAATTGGAGTAACAAGAAAAAGAAGTCAATGGTTAAGATAAACAAGTCAAAACAATAAAAAAATGTAAGCAATAAAAATGTTTATCAAGTCAAACCAAAATTGTTGCTGCTTAATTCTACAGGGAAACACACACTTTGACCTCCCATCTGAACTGCCTGTTGGGAGAACAGAGTATGTGGGAAAACTTTTGCTCGTGCAGAGTAGCATCAAAGAAGGCCAGACTAAAGAGGGGACATTAATGCCATTGCCTTGTTCTGTACAAGAGAGACAAAGGTAGAGTATTAGAAGCTTAGCTCACAAGAGTGCTGTACATAAAGAAGGGAAAACCTGACAGGAAGACAGAAGGCAGCAGCTTGATAAATGGGGGGGTAAGAGGTTAAAAACATCCCAGAAGCATGAATTACAATTTTTGTACACAACAGATGAAAAAACAATAAAATATAAACAGTAGCGCTATGAAGTTTAGAGAGAAGTTATAATCTCTCTGCGTGACAGGTATTACAGTGATCTACAGTTTTAGTAATGTGTGTATATGAACTCATCTGACCCTTTCCATTATTAATGGATTAGTGCAGATACTTTATAATTAAACTCAGAAAGTATGAATTGATGTCATCTACTCAGTATGGCGGCTTGGCATTTTGTGCCAAAGCACCTGTTGTTCTAGTGAGAAGCAGCTGATATCATTATCCACTCAGCCGGACAGCATAGGTTCCCGCTGCTTCAAGATTGTCCAAGGGGTTACACTCACACTGTAATCAAGAATAACATAAAGGGTACAAATGACGAAGGTAACCATTAATGTGATCAAATTCTGATGCATCCCTTTAATTAACTAGTAAACTACCTCAAATATCTACGTCGTTTTCAGGTAAAGTCTGTATTTTATCATCTCACCACTTTGGCATTCCTTTGTTTGCTTTCATTTATTGCTCCTGCTTTAAAGGGTTGATGCGTTTTTTTCTGAGGAAATGCCAAACAATGATTTTCTCTTTGCCATGTGTTGCATTTTACCTTCCTTATGCCAGTGTTCATTTTAATGCAACTCATAGCATAAAGTGGAACAGTTGCCAAAGTGTCTTTTCCACTGTTTATGCACAGTCCATATATGTACTTTGATTTATTATCAAAGTACATACATGTCACCATATACCTGCCTTGAGATTTGTTTCCTTCATCTGCAGAAATATAATAGGATTTATGAAAAACTATAAATAACAAAGACTGACAAACAACCAATGTGCAAAAGAAGACAAATCATGTAAATAATAACAAAATGTAAATAAATATTACTGAGTTGTTGAGTACACAAAATACAGGGTAAGTCTGAGAAAATTAGAGTCACTTATTTAATGCATTCCTTTGCAATAATTTTTTTCCTTTGTAATGAAGATTATTGGCACAACAATTCCCAGATAAAAATGCACATATATGCGAGTATATAAATAGCCAACAGAAGTTAGTAACGTACTTAAAACAATTTGAATTAGTCTGAATCGTTCTACTCCAGATGGTCAGTAAATATATGATAATAAAACAAGAGCTAATAGTCTAGTAAAATGCCATCTCCATATTCCTGAATGATGTTTAGCACCAGCATTTAAAAGTTAATTCACATTTTAGTAATTGGTTTATATATTGTAACTGACCTGAAGTGTGAAAACTTGGCTTCTGTAAGTTATCCTATAATTCCTCAATAGGTTGGTTCAAAAGAAAGCTAACAGCTTTGCCACAGCAGATCCAAGAAGCTTACTATTTACAGCAAAGAAATTGAATTGATTATGGCATATGCTAAAAAAGAAATACTCATGTCGGGAGCCTCAGACGTCAGAATTGCAGGGTAAAATATTGCTGAATTGAACTATTTCTCAATGGGGGACTACCTGGGATAATGTGAAATCTTATAATTATATGGACTGAAACTTCCAAATTAGAATAAAATTATTGTTATGCAAAGCACAAAGTTTAAAATTATGCATCAATAATTTCAACAATAAGACTCATTAAATATTTTCAACATTATTTCCAGAATTTATTTTAAGCATTTTCAGAGTAAGATTTAGGAGTTTAACAAGGTTCCTTCATTAATAAGGAATCCATCTTAATTTTAAGGTTATGAGATCACTCAGTCCTCTTTTATTGTCATTTAGAAATGCATACATGCATTAAGAAATGATACACTGTTTCTCCGGCGTGATATCACAGAAAGCAAGACAGACCAAAGACTAACACTGACAAAACCACATAATTATAACATATAGTTACAGCAGTGCAAAGCAATACCGTAATTTGATGAAGAACAGTCCATAGGCACAGTAAAAAAAAATAGTCTCAAAGTCCCAAGTCGATCGACTCCCAAGTCCCCGATAGCGGCGGCAAAAGGGAGAAACTCCCTGCCATAAACCTCCAGGCACCTTGGAAGCAGCCGGCCACAGCCGACCCTGAGTAAATGAGTAAAGGGCAGATTTTTCAGCATTATTTGATAAAAGAGAGGTTAACTTTATTTGTCACAAACATACAGTGAAATGCATCATTTGAACCAAATGAAATCAAAAAGGATTAAGAGATTGGCAACAGTATGAAACGTTTCTCCCTTTAGTTCTAATAGATGTAAAGGTGCACAAAATAGCAAACTATGATGTCAATAGATTACATTGCAATTAGCATTGCAGGCCTTTAATCCATGTACAAGTGTGACAGTCAGGCTAATGCTATATGAATCTGCAAACTTATTATGTAATTCCATCTTTCTCTGGAGATTTTTTCAAGGAACTGTGATCTTAATGTCACAAAGTAAATAGTGTGAAAGAAATGGCTAAATGCAAGTCAGAAATTATGTGATGAGTGCTTCCACACCTGACTACCACAGACTTTACACCAACAATAAGGAAGAAATCACAAATACATTGGAATACTCTGCACGTGCCTGGACAGTGCAGCTTCGATGGTTTTCATGAATCTCAACACTATCCTGGACAAAACACCTTGCATGAAAGTCATCTTCATTTCCGACACTAAACATATATTTGCTACACCCCTGGGGTACTGTCACTGCAGTGCTTACCATATACAGTGCAAATTGTAACATCACCTTCAGAGCCCATGACACCCTCCATGATAAAGAACAATGACATCAGGGGTATGAATATGCCACCTCCTGCAGCTTTACAAAGGTGTCAGACCTTCTTAGGGTGCTGCATCTATAAAGTAAGGAGCTAGCTGTTGTGATGGTCCTTCTCTGCTTTCTTTTGAAACATTTCCCCAGATAAGGCTTTCCTTATTTTCTTGGACACTTCAAGGTCACTGTATGTCTTCCCAAGCACGGTCAGCTCTGAATCCACTGCTGCTAAGGGGCACATCTGTTCTTTGGACAGGTTAGACTAATGCATTGTTGATCTGCCAAGTTATGCACAGAAATGTCAGTCCAAGCATTGCTATCACTTACAAACTAACAATTATGCTTCAATGTCACAGATTTAACTATATTTTGCTCAGTTTTTACAATTTCAAAGTTTAGATATCCTGAACTCTAATGAATTGTAGATCACTGCTGTAGAACTCTTTTGCATAAATGTCCCCTTCACATTAACTAGGAATTAAAAAGCAAAATTGATTAAGGAATGCTGGATTTGTGGATTAGCTTTTTGTTCATGGAGTGGTTGGTACATTTTGAAGGAATAATGCCTTTTCCTTTGCCTTATGGATTGAAGTTACAGATGCTTCTAGCTGACAGTGTCCTACATTTGAATTTGCCGAACAGTTTATACGAAGTTTTACGGGTCAATCATAACTAATGCTAAGCTGATACTTTTGGTCTTAATGACTACAAGAACACAACTGAATAAAATAGAAACATGATTTAAGCCTCAGTTATACAATATGGACAATTCTAGGCAGTATTCACAGGCAGAGCTTAAAGCTATTAGAAAGTAAATAATACATTTGTTGCAATAAACACAATGTGCTGGAGGAATTCAGCAGGTCAGGCAGCATCGATGGATGGGAATAAACGGTCGACGTTTCAGGCGGAGATCCTGCATCAGAACCTTGCATGATACTATCCAGGCACATGGAGAGTATTGCTCTATATTTCCAGCATTTGTAATACCTCTTGTTTCTATGTCAATAGATTTGTTGGAATTTGTGGCCACTTTATTAGGTACACTCTACATGTGTTCATGAATGCATGGTCAAGAGGTTCAATTGTTGTTAACACCAAACATCAGAATGGGGAGGAAATGTGATCTAAGTGATATTAACCGTGGAATGATTGTTGGTGCCAGATGGGGTGGTTAGAATGTCTCAGAAACTACTGGCCTCCTGGGATTTTCACGCACAGCAGTCTCTATTGTTCACAGAGAATTGTGCAAAAAAAAACAAAAAAGAAACAGCTAGTGGGTGAAAATGTCTTGTTAATGAGAGAGGTCGGAGGAAAGTGGCAGGCTGGCAGACTGGCTCAAGCTGACAGAAAGGTGACAGTAATTCAAATAACCATGCATTACAACAGTGGTGTACAGAAGAGCATCTCTGAAAGCACAATACGTCAAACCTTGAAATGGATGGGATACAGCAGCATGTGACCACAAACATACACTCAGTGGCCACTTTATTAGGTACCGAGTATCAGGTACTTTGTGGCCACTCAGTATATTATTTTTCATTCAGCGGACAAATAGCAGATGCTTTGAATCTAAAATCGTCAGAAAAAACATAAAGAGGAAGTGAAAGTTTGTTTATCATCAGAATCAATCTCCACTACCTGAATTCGCAAAGGAAATTAATTCCATTTGTAAGATACAAACATCCCACCTCTCCCGGAAGTCCCAGGAGTCTCCCGCAAATTAATAGTGGCTCCCTGATGCCCACAAATTATATACAATGTCCCGGAAATTGATTTTTTTGAGAGCGAACATGAGAGTGCGCGAGAGAGCGAGCGCAAGAACAAAAAAGCAAGCGCGCGAGAGTTCCAAAAAAAAAGTCAGAGTGGCAGAGTGTTCCAAAAAAAGAAAATATAAGACGTATGTCATCCTAAAGTGTAAAGTGTACCCCTGCCTAATAGGGGTCAAAAATAATGACCGTGTTGCTCGCTGCACTGTTTGCAACAGTCACTTTTCTATTGCCCATGGTGGGTTAAGACTGTAAGAGACATGTTGAGGTGAGTTTAACAGGTGTCATTCGTTCATTATCATAGCTAACGTTATTTAAACTAGCTGGCTAGCTGCAAAGGAGCTACTCCATTGCAGACATCCCACCTCTTCCGGAAGTTCCGGGAGTCTCCCACAAATTGATTGTGCTACCTCCCTGAAATGAGTTTTTGTAGGATGTCTGAAGATACCTGGATAGGGATTTGAGGACGAAGAAAATCAGAATATGGAAATGAAAAAGGGTTACAGGAAGCAAATAACAACTCTTCCAAAGAAATAGTACTGGCACAATGAGGCCAATAATATCCTCTGTGAGATTCCTTGATTTCATGAATGTAGAACTTGGAATAAATAAAGCGATCATGTCATGCTTTATCACCAAGACAGAAGCTGAATATTCCTTAGTTTATAGCATTAGTTAAATTCCTGAGTGTACATTCACTTTCCAAATGCTGGTCTTCAATTCCAACTAAAAAATAAATCTTTGACCTTCTCTTCATTGCCAAGAGTCAGATACCATCATAAAGTAGGACATTTTTTCATCTGATTTTATATACCTTGTTCTCTATTTCCACTTCCAACTAATAACCAAAATATTTCATAAATACAAGGCCTTGAGGGAGGAAATATTCTTTCTAATATCTTGCTGCACCGAAACATTAACTTTGAACACCTTCTTCTAACTTTAGGTCAATACTTTGTGTCATTGACACCATCGGAATTTTGCAACAGCCGGGAGGTAAAACTGGCATTCAGACACATTAATACACCAGCTACAAGCGATACTGAAATTAAGTCCAAAAATGGAAAATTGTAGGTTGAATTCCTGCTATGAAGATGACATGCTTAAAATTAATAAGCCTTAAGTGTGACTTGACATCAGAAGGTACATGTTTTTTTAAGAGCACTGTACATATGGAATAGACATCCAGCCAGTGTGGAATGGAGGACGCTATCTCAGAAAAGAACTAAAACCTCATCTATGATATCCCAAAATAGAAGGGTACATCTTGGGTCTGAATCAAGAACTATGTCAGATGGCTTTCAGGTATTTTGTCCATTAACATGAATGGAGCACTGCCAATAGAGATATACTGTTCAATCCTTTTTGATCCAAAACAAAATCAAAAATGTGTTTTCAGTTTAGGTTTTAGAATTAAATTGTGCCATCTAAAGGTTTAATTCATAAAGTCTGGGATGATGTATTGGTGATGATATATTGCAGTGAATTAAAGAACATCTAGAGAGAAACTAGTAATGGCTAACAGTAAATGGAAACTGGCTGGGAATTAGTGTGGTAAAACTGGGACTATTGTACTGATGATGATATGTCCATTTTATTCATGATGGAAACTGTAACTAGTTTAATAATGCATGACAAATCCAAGCATACTTAATAATGTCAGGAAAGACTCATAGATTTATAATGAGGTGGAATTTTTGCTGTTGATTCGTTGATATCATTATCTCAAGAAACTTTCCTTGGTCAAATTTGCTATGAAATTCTGTCAGGTCGGATTTCTTGGATGCTTGCAAACATTCCCAAAGCATTATTTCAAAGAAGAGCAGATGAGTGATACCTAATGCCTATGCCAATGTTTTCCCTTCACTCAATGTCACCAAGATAAATCAGACACAGGGGAATCTGCTGATGCTGGAAATCTTGAGCAATACACAGAATGCTGGAGAAATTCAGAATCAGATTTAATATCACTGGCATATGTCATGAAATTTGTTATTTTGTATCCACGGTATATTGTAATACGTAACAATAAAAACTGTAAATTACAGTAAGGTATATATATAATATATAAAAAAGTGGTGCAAAAAGAGAATAAAGAAGTATTGAGATAGTGTTCATGATTTCAGTGCCCATTCAGAAATCTAAGGACGAAAGGGAAGAAGCTATTCAATAGGTCAGGCAGCATCTATGGAGGGCTATTGTCGATGTTGAGTCCTAATGAAGGGTTTCGGCCTGAATTGTTGACTGTTTATTTCCCACCACAGATGCTGCCTGACCTGCTTACTTCCCCTGGCATATTTTTTTTGTGTTAACTAAAATAAATTATCAGGACATTATCATGATATTACTTCTGGGAATTCGCTATATGTAGCATAGCTCCTGAACTTATATTTCACTAACAATTTAAAATACTGGCTATAACATACTTCTGCACAAATGTTTCCCTCCCTCTTTATCACATTATTTGATTAGTATGCATGATTAAAGCACGTGAGGATAATATGCTGGTGTGGATTGAAAATTGGTTGATATACAAGAGTCAAGGAGAAGACATGAATGGCTTTTTTTGGGTAGCAATTGGAGTGCAATTCTGGGTTGTTGGGAGGAAACAAAGACATCAGCACTGCCATTTGCAACTGGATCATTGACTTCCTTACTAACAGACCACAATCAGTAAGGACAGACACAATACTCCAACCAGGATTATCCCCAATACCCTTTCTTACTCCTTATATGCGCACAACAGTGTGGCTGAATTTTACTCTAACTCAAATAATGATGAGTCAGAGTACAGCAAAGAGATAGAGAGTACAGAAACATGGTGTCATGATAACAATCTTCCCCTCAATGTCAACAAAACAACGGAGATACGGTAGGTATTGACTTCTGGAAGGGGATGGAGAACATGCTCCTGTTTACATCGATGGTGTTGAGGTTGAGAGGGTTGAGACCTTCAAGCTCCAAGGAGTAGACGTCACCAGGAGCATGAGCTGGTGTAATTGTGTTAACACCACGGTCATAAAATCTCACCAGTGCAATCTCACTGTGTGGCGTGCCACTCCTCACACAGACATTTTCACAGTATTTTTCCCTTTATTTTATGAGGTCGAGTTGCAGTCTAGACACTCAACCTGGCACGGATGGAAAGCGTACTCGAGACCAGAGCCAACTAGACCCGAACTCGGGAACCTCCACTCCCTGGTCCGGCGCCGATGTCCTTGCGCCACCAGCCGGCCCCTGTCCACACTTCTCAATGTCTCGGTAAACCAGCTAACATAATTAAAGAACCCACCAATCCCATGCATTCTCTTGTCTCCTCCCTTCCATCTGCAAGAAGATACAAAATCCTGGAAGCATCACCATCAGGCTTAAGGACAGTTTCTTATCCCGTTGTTATGAGACTGCTGAATATTTCCCTAGTATGTTAAGGTGAACGCCTTTCCTCACAGTCTACCTTGTAGCACACTGGCTACCTACACAGCACTTTCTCTACACTGCAAAACTTTAGTCGACACTCCGCTATTGCTTTACCTTGGAGTTGGACTACCTCAATGCAAAGATGTAATGAATTGATCTGTATGAAAGGTATGCAGACAAGTTTTGCATTGTCCCTTGGGACATGTGAGAATAATAAACCAAAGGAATTTAGTAATTTATCAAGTGTTTTCAAGGTGATTTAAACATGCTGGGTAACCTCATGGTTAATGCAATATAATGTGAAATTATATAATTCAATAGGAAAACAAGAAAGGCAAAATGTTATATGAATAATGATAGATTGGGAAATGTTATCATACAAAAGTGACTGGGTGTCCTAGTGTACCAGTCACTGGAAGCAGGTATGCAGGTTTAGCAAGCCATTAGAAAGCCAGATGACATATTCTGCTTATGGGAGGATTTGAAAATGGGAATAAAGATCTCTCTTTGTAATTATATCGGGATTTGGTGAGACTCAAAGTGGAACATTATGTAAAACTTTGCAAAAGATGGCATATGCATTTGCAACTTATTGGTATGGCCTTGTAGCATGTAAGAACTGGAATTGTGATTGGAAACCCTTTACGAAATTATAATCTTTTTCAAAAACATTCCACAAAATGCATGTGTTTCATTTCAACTAAAGTAAGTGTGTTTAATCGACCTTGTTTGCTGGAAGTATCTTCAATTTGGGATGGGGAATTCACCACTCAAAATAGTGATTATTGGCAGCTATACCTATTCATAAAAGAGAATAAAGTAGTCAAGTAATTTCATTTTTGAATTACAGATTTCTATCTTCCTAAAGCACGTATAGATATTTTCAGCTATAAATCATAAGGTTTTAGGAACTTATTGAATATTGAATGGCCTAGATAGAGTGCAAATAAAGAGGATGTTTCACATCATGGGGGTGTCTAGGATGTCAGAATACAAGAATAATCCTTTAGAACGGAGATGAGAAGGAATTTCCTTAGCTAGAGGAAGGTGAATATGTTGAAATCATTGCTACAGATGGTTGTGGAATCCAGGTCATTGGGTATATTTAAAGTAGAGGTTGATAGGTTCTTGATTAGTAAGAAGCATCAAAGGCTATGGGAAGAAGGCTGGAGAATGGGGTTGGGAGGGGTTATAAATCAGCCATGATGCAATGGTAGAGAAAACTTGATGGGCTGAATGGCCTAATTCCGCTCCTATGTCTTATGATCTTATAGTAAAATTTTGGGCTCAAAAACAAGTACATTCAATATCATCACAATCCAATCTGGTATGTTCTTAGGCCTGAGTTAGGGACTACATGGATTGAGGATGATTAAAACTGGGTGTGGATTTCTTAGCATGAGAGCAACGAGCTGTTTGATGTGAATGAAGTGTGAGAGTTGGATGGTACATGAAGCTAGGCAATTTGAGGATAGAGACAACTAAGAAAATTCTGAAAGAGAATTAGGAGATAATGGATACAAAATAGACAAGATAATTAAAACTACACTGATTACTCATACAAAGTAAATGTATCTGTTTTATTAAAACTACCATGCACATAGGTGTAGAGCTGAAAGAACATCAACAATAGGGTTTAAAACACAATTGGCAGGGCAGTAGAATTTGATTTATTTATTAATTGATGGCATGACACAGGGATGAAAAAAGAATTGATTCTTTTTTCTGAATTAGTTTGATTTAATGCAACAACTGGAAAATAGCAGATCAGGAATAGCTTATTTCATGAATTGGTTCATCATAATGATGAATGGTAGCTGAGGAAAGGATTGCTGAAGTGTTCATTATTTGTACTCAGCGGTCACTTTATTAGGCTATAAGACCATAAGACACGGGAGCAGAATTAGCCCACCTGGCCCATCGAGTCTGCTCTGCCATTCAGTCATGGCTGATCCTTTTAGGGGTACACCTGTAGACCTGCTTATTAATGCAAATATCCAATCAGCCAATCATGTGGCAGCAATGCAGTGCATAAAAGCAGGCAGGAATGGTTAAGAGGTTCGGTTGTTTTTCAGAACAAACATCAGAATGGGGAAGAAATGCAATCCTAGTGAATTTGACCGCGGAATGATTGTTGGTGCCAGATGGGACGGTTTGATTTTCACGCACAACAGTTTCTAAAGTTTATAGAGAATGGCTTAGAAAAAAAAATCCAGAGAACAGTTTTATGGGCAAAGATGCTTTATTAATGTGAGAAGTTGGAGAGGAATGGCCATACTGGTTCAAGCTGACAGGAATGCGATAGTAACTCAAATAACCACCTGTTACAATAGTGGTGTGCAGAAAAACATCTCAGAATGCACAACACATTGAACCTTGATGGGCTACAGCAGGAGAAGACCACAAACGTACACTCAATGGCTACTTTATTAGGTACAGGAGGTAGTTAATAAAGTGGCTACTGCAGGTACAGTTTAATTAAACACAGACACAAAAACATGATCAGCAAGTGATGATTTATTTAAGTATTCATTCTTGGGTTGTGTAACTCTGGCAAGGTTAACTTTAATCATCTATTTCTTATTAACATATCAACATTTTTGTTGGGCACACCATTGAATAAAGAGCTTAAGTGTTTCCACAGTTATGTTTGAAAAACAGAACTATTTATTATTTTATTGTTCTGTGTGGCGCATGGCCAAGTGGTTAAGGCATCGGTTTAGTGATCTGAAGGTTGCTAGTTCGAATCTCAGCTGAGGCAGCATGTTGTGTCCTTGAGCAAGGCACTTAACTACACATTGTTCTGCGATGCCACAGGTGCCAAGCTGTATCAGCCCGAGTGCTCTTCCCTTGGACAACATCGGTGGCGTGGAGAGCGGAGACTTGCAGCATGGGCAACTGCCGGTCTTCCATACAACCTTGCCCAGCCTGCGCCCTGGAAACCTTCCAAGGCGCAAATCCATGGTCTCACGAGACTAACGGATGCCTATATAAGAACTGGGCGTTCAGCCAATGTGCAAAACACAACAAACCATGCAAATACATAAAGTAAGAAATAATAATAATAAATAAATATCAATAACATGAGATGAAGAATCCTTGTAAGTGAGTCTATAGGTTGCGGGGACTGTTCAGTGATGGAGCAAATGAAGTTATCTCCTTTGGTTCAAGAACCTGATGGTTGAGGGATAATAACCATTCCTGAACCTGATGGTGTGAGTCCTGAGGCACTGGTAACTTCTTCCTGATGGCAGCAGCCAGAAGAGAGCATGACCTGGGTGGTAGGGGTCCCTGAGGATGGACCCTGCTTTCCTGCAATAATGCTCTGTGTAGATGTTCTCAGTAGTGGGGAGGGTTTTACCCATGATGTTCTGGGACATATCCATTACTTTTTGGAGAATTTTCCATTGAAGGGCATTGGCATTTCCATACCAGGCTATGATGCAGCCTGCCAAGAATCTCTCCACCACACATCTATGGAAGTTTGTTAAAGTTTTAGATGTCATGCTGAATCTTTGCAAACTCCTAAGGAAGTAGAGGTGCTGGCTTGCTTTCTTCATAATTACACCTATGTGCTGGGCTCAGGGTAGGTCCTCTGAAGTGTTAACACTGAGGAATTTAGAGTTGCTGACACTCTCTACCTCAGATCATCTAATGAGGACTGGCTCATAGACCTCTGATTTCCTCCATCTGAAGCCAATAATCAGTTAGGTCTTGCTGATATTGAGTAAGAGGTTGTTTTTATGGCACCACTCAACTAAATTTTCAATCTCCCTCCTATATGCTGATTTATCACCACTTTTGTTTTGTCTAGGACAGTGGTGTTGTCAGCAAACTTGAATAAGGTACCTGAGCTATGCTTAGTCATAAGTGTAGAGAGAACAGAGGGAGATAAGCACACAGCCTTGTGGTGCACCTGTGGTGATGGAGATCATGGAGGAGACGATGTTGCCAATCTGAATTAACTAGCACCCGCAAGTGAGGAAATTGAGAACCCAATTGCACAAGGAGGTATTAAGGCCAAGGTCTTGAAGCTTATTACAGCTAAGCTATAGTCGATGAACAGTATCTAAGCAAAAAGTGCAAAAGAGGAATAGTAAGGTAGTGTTCCCAAGTCCATGGACCATTCAGAAATCTGATGACTGAGGGGAAGAAGCTTTTCTGAAATCAATTAGTGGGCACCTTTGGGCTCCTGATATTCATTTAAAGAAATGTGCAGAACAACAAGAAAATTTTCATTCATATATTACTTAAGTATAAGAAGCAAGAGAGTTTTGAAGAGACGATGGTAGTCATAGAAGCTGTAGTCGATAAAAAAAATCCTGATAAATGATCCTGATCTTTGATATCCAGATGTTCCAGGGTTAAGTGAAGAACCAAAAAGGTGGCACCTGCTGTGGACCTGTTGCACCGGTAGGCAAATTGGAATGGATCCAAGTTGCTTCTCAGGCAAGAATTGATATGTTTCATCACCAATCTCTCAAAACACTTCATCCACTCAGGAACTTGAAACCGCTCACTCTCCACTTCTGATCCCTCTATGAAAATTGGTTTGTGTTCCTTCGTCTTACCCTTCCTGAAGTTCACAATCAGCTCTTTGTCTTACTGATGTTGAATGCAAGGTTGTTGCTGTAACACCACTCCACTCATTGGTATATCTCGCTCCTGTACGCCTTCTCGTCTCCATCTGAGATTCTATCAACAATGGTTGTATCAACAGCAAATTTACAGGTGGTATTTGAGCTATGCCTAGCCACACAGTCATGGGTATAGAGCGTAGAGCAGTGGGCTAAACACACACACCCTGAGGTGCACCAGTGTTGATCAACAGCGAGGAGGAGATATTATCACCAAGCCACGCAGATTGTAGTCTTCCGCTTAGGAAGCTGAGGATCCAATTGCAGAGGGAGGTACAGAGGCCTAGGTTCTGTAACTTATCAATCAGGATTGTGGGAATGATGGTGCTAAGTGCTGAGCTATAGTTGCAGGCAGCATCGAAATAAAAAGTAAAACCAATAAATAGTGCAAAGGAGGAATAGTGAGGTAGTGTTCCCGAGTCCATAGACCATTCAGAAATCTGATGATCGAGGGGGAGAAGCTTTTCCAAAATCAATGAGTGTGCATCCTCAGGCTCCTGATATTCATTTATAGAAATGTGCAGCACAATAAGAAAATTTTCATTTATATATTACTTAATTACAAGAAACAAGAGACTTGAAGAAAGTACAACACTCTAGAGAAATAATGGTAAAAGTATATGAAACGTTGATTAGGTGGAGTATCAGAGAACTGTGTGCAGTTTGTCCCTGCTATTATGAGAATATTAAGGAAAATTGTGAAAGCTGGCGGAAAACTCGGAAAAGTTTGGGTACAATTAATAACCTTACGAGACTGAATAGAAACGGATCATTTTGTTTAAATGGGGAATTGGAAAGAAGGTTTCAACAATTTAAGTTCAAAGTTCAAAATATGTAAATGTCACCATTTATTACCTTGAAGGTTAATTTCAGGCATTCATATTCCTAAGGGCTTCTATAGGTATGTTAAGACCAAAAGGATTGTAAGGGACAAAATTGGTTCTCTGGTAGATCAGAATGGTAATCCACGTGTGGAGCTAAAAGAGATGGTGGAGATCTTAAGTACATTTTTTGCATCTGTATTTACTCAGAAGATGGGCACAGAGACAATAGAAGTGAGAAAAAGCAGCATCAACTTCATGGACTCTGTACAGATTACAGAGGAGGAGGTGTTTGCTATCCTGAGGCAAGTCAGGGTGGATAAATCTCCAGGGCCTGACAAGGTGTTCCCTCGGAAACTAGGGGAGGCAAGAGCAGAAATTATCTAGCAGAGACATTTAAATTATCCTTGGCAACAGAAAGGGTACCAGAGGATTGGAAGATAGCCAATTTTCCACTGTTTATGAAAGGCTGTAAACATAAACTAGGAAATTATAGACTGGTGTGTCTGACATCAGTCGTGGGAAAGTTATTGGAAGGTATTCTAAGGAACTGGATATATAAGTATTTGGGCTGATTAAGGATAGTCAGCATGGCTTTGTGTGTGATAGGTCATGTCTAACCACTCTTCGAGTGTGTTTTTGCGGAAGTTACCGGGAAAGTGGATGAAGGCAAGGCAGTGGATATTGTCCACATGGACCTCAGTAAGGTTTGACAAGGTTCTGCATGGAAGGTTGGTCAAGAAAGTTCAGTCACTCGACATTCAAGATGAGATAGTAAATTGGATTAGACAGTCTGTGACTAGCGGAGTGCCGCAGGGTCCCCTGTTTATCATCCAGATCGTTGATGTAGATGACAACGTGGTTTAACTGGATAATGGGAATAAAGATCTCTCTTTGTAATTATATCGGGATTTGGTGAGACTCAAAGTGGAACATTATGTAAAACTTTGCAAAAGATGGCATATGCATTTGCAACTTATTGGTATGGCCTTGTAGCATGTAAGAACTGGAATTGTGATTGGAAACCCTTTACGAAATTATAATCTTTTTCAAAAACATTCCACAAAATGCATGTGTTTCATTTCAACTAAAGTAAGTGTGTTTAATCGACCTTGTTTGCTGGAAGTATCTTCAATTTGGGATGGGGAATTCACCACTCAAAATAGTGATTATTGGCAGCTATACCTATTCATAAAAGAGAATAAAGTAGTCAAGTAATTTCATTTTTGAATTACAGATTTCTATCTTCCTAAAGCACGTATAGATATTTTCAGCTATAAATCATAAGGTTTTAGGAACTTATTGAATATTGAATGGCCTAGATAGAGTGCAAATAAAGAGGATGTTTCACATCATGGGGGTGTCTAGGATGTCAGAATACAAGAATAATCCTTTAGAACGGAGATGAGAAGGAATTTCCTTAGCTAGAGGAAGGTGAATATGTTGAAATCATTGCTACAGATGGTTGTGGAATCCAGGTCATTGGGTATATTTAAAGTAGAGGTTGATAGGTTCTTGATTAGTAAGAAGCATCAAAGGCTATGGGAAGAAGGCTGGAGAATGGGGTTGGGAGGGGTTATAAATCAGCCATGATGCAATGGTAGAGAAAACTTGATGGGCTGAATGGCCTAATTCCGCTCCTATGTCTTATGATCTTATAGTAAAATTTTGGGCTCAAAAACAAGTACATTCAATATCATCACAATCCAATCTGGTATGTTCTTAGGCCTGAGTTAGGGACTACATGGATTGAGGATGATTAAAACTGGGTGTGGATTTCTTAGCATGAGAGCAACGAGCTGTTTGATGTGAATGAAGTGTGAGAGTTGGATGGTACATGAAGCTAGGCAATTTGAGGATAGAGACAACTAAGAAAATTCTGAAAGAGAATTAGGAGATAATGGATACAAAATAGACAAGATAATTAAAACTACACTGATTACTCATACAAAGTAAATGTATCTGTTTTATTAAAACTACCATGCACATAGGTGTAGAGCTGAAAGAACATCAACAATAGGGTTTAAAACACAATTGGCAGGGCAGTAGAATTTGATTTATTTATTAATTGATGGCATGACACAGGGATGAAAAAAGAATTGATTCTTTTTTCTGAATTAGTTTGATTTAATGCAACAACTGGAAAATAGCAGATCAGGAATAGCTTATTTCATGAATTGGTTCATCATAATGATGAATGGTAGCTGAGGAAAGGATTGCTGAAGTGTTCATTATTTGTACTCAGCGGTCACTTTATTAGGCTATAAGACCATAAGACACGGGAGCAGAATTAGCCCACCTGGCCCATCGAGTCTGCTCTGCCATTCAGTCATGGCTGATCCTTTTAGGGGTACACCTGTAGACCTGCTTATTAATGCAAATATCCAATCAGCCAATCATGTGGCAGCAATGCAGTGCATAAAAGCAGGCAGGAATGGTTAAGAGGTTCGGTTGTTTTTCAGAACAAACATCAGAATGGGGAAGAAATGCAATCCTAGTGAATTTGACCGCGGAATGATTGTTGGTGCCAGATGGGACGGTTTGATTTTCACGCACAACAGTTTCTAAAGTTTATAGAGAATGGCTTAGAAAAAAAAATCCAGAGAACAGTTTTATGGGCAAAGATGCTTTATTAATGTGAGAAGTTGGAGAGGAATGGCCATACTGGTTCAAGCTGACAGGAATGCGATAGTAACTCAAATAACCACCTGTTACAATAGTGGTGTGCAGAAAAACATCTCAGAATGCACAACACATTGAACCTTGATGGGCTACAGCAGGAGAAGACCACAAACGTACACTCAATGGCTACTTTATTAGGTACAGGAGGTAGTTAATAAAGTGGCTACTGCAGGTACAGTTTAATTAAACACAGACACAAAAACATGATCAGCAAGTGATGATTTATTTAAGTATTCATTCTTGGGTTGTGTAACTCTGGCAAGGTTAACTTTAATCATCTATTTCTTATTAACATATCAACATTTTTGTTGGGCACACCATTGAATAAAGAGCTTAAGTGTTTCCACAGTTATGTTTGAAAAACAGAACTATTTATTATTTTATTGTTCTGTGTGGCGCATGGCCAAGTGGTTAAGGCATCGGTTTAGTGATCTGAAGGTTGCTAGTTCGAATCTCAGCTGAGGCAGCATGTTGTGTCCTTGAGCAAGGCACTTAACTACACATTGTTCTGCGATGCCACAGGTGCCAAGCTGTATCAGCCCGAGTGCTCTTCCCTTGGACAACATCGGTGGCGTGGAGAGCGGAGACTTGCAGCATGGGCAACTGCCGGTCTTCCATACAACCTTGCCCAGCCTGCGCCCTGGAAACCTTCCAAGGCGCAAATCCATGGTCTCACGAGACTAACGGATGCCTATATAAGAACTGGGCGTTCAGCCAATGTGCAAAACACAACAAACCATGCAAATACATAAAGTAAGAAATAATAATAATAAATAAATATCAATAACATGAGATGAAGAATCCTTGTAAGTGAGTCTATAGGTTGCGGGGACTGTTCAGTGATGGAGCAAATGAAGTTATCTCCTTTGGTTCAAGAACCTGATGGTTGAGGGATAATAACCATTCCTGAACCTGATGGTGTGAGTCCTGAGGCACTGGTAACTTCTTCCTGATGGCAGCAGCCAGAAGAGAGCATGACCTGGGTGGTAGGGGTCCCTGAGGATGGACCCTGCTTTCCTGCAATAATGCTCTGTGTAGATGTTCTCAGTAGTGGGGAGGGTTTTACCCATGATGTTCTGGGACATATCCATTACTTTTTGGAGAATTTTCCATTGAAGGGCATTGGCATTTCCATACCAGGCTATGATGCAGCCTGCCAAGAATCTCTCCACCACACATCTATGGAAGTTTGTTAAAGTTTTAGATGTCATGCTGAATCTTTGCAAACTCCTAAGGAAGTAGAGGTGCTGGCTTGCTTTCTTCATAATTACACCTATGGGCTGGGCTCAGGGTAGGTCCTCTGAAGTGTTAACACTGAGGAATTTAGAGTTGCTGACACTCTCTACCTCAGATCATCTAATGAGGACTGGCTCATAGACCTCTGATTTCCTCCATCTGAAGCCAATAATCAGTTAGGTCTTGCTGATATTGAGTAAGAGGTTGTTTTTATGGCACCACTCAACTAAATTTTCAATCTCCCTCCTATATGCTGATTTATCACCACTTTTGTTTTGTCTAGGACAGTGGTGTTGTCAGCAAACTTGAATAAGGTACCTGAGCTATGCTTAGTCATAAGTGTAGAGAGAACAGAGGGAGATAAGCACACAGCCTTGTGGTGCACCTGTGGTGATGGAGATCATGGAGGAGACGATGTTGCCAATCTGAATTAACTAGCACCCGCAAGTGAGGAAATTGAGAACCCAATTGCACAAGGAGGTATTAAGGCCAAGGTCTTGAAGCTTATTACAGCTAAGCTATAGTCGATGAACAGTATCTAAGCAAAAAGTGCAAAAGAGGAATAGTAAGGTAGTGTTCCCAAGTCCATGGACCATTCAGAAATCTGATGACTGAGGGGAAGAAGCTTTTCTGAAATCAATTAGTGGGCACCTTTGGGCTCCTGATATTCATTTAAAGAAATGTGCAGAACAACAAGAAAATTTTCATTCATATATTACTTAAGTATAAGAAGCAAGAGAGTTTTGAAGAGACGATGGTAGTCATAGAAGCTGTAGTCGATAAAAAAAATCCTGATAAATGATCCTGATCTTTGATATCCAGATGTTCCAGGGTTAAGTGAAGAACCAAAAAGGTGGCACCTGCTGTGGACCTGTTGCACCGGTAGGCAAATTGGAATGGATCCAAGTTGCTTCTCAGGCAAGAATTGATATGTTTCATCACCAATCTCTCAAAACACTTCATCCACTCAGGAACTTGAAACCGCTCACTCTCCACTTCTGATCCCTCTATGAAAATTGGTTTGTGTTCCTTCGTCTTACCCTTCCTGAAGTTCACAATCAGCTCTTTGTCTTACTGATGTTGAATGCAAGGTTGTTGCTGTAACACCACTCCACTCATTGGTATATCTCGCTCCTGTACGCCTTCTCGTCTCCATCTGAGATTCTATCAACAATGGTTGTATCAACAGCAAATTTACAGGTGGTATTTGAGCTATGCCTAGCCACACAGTCATGGGTATAGAGCGTAGAGCAGTGGGCTAAACACACACACCCTGAGGTGCACCAGTGTTGATCAACAGCGAGGAGGAGATATTATCACCAAGCCACGCAGATTGTAGTCTTCCGCTTAGGAAGCTGAGGATCCAATTGCAGAGGGAGGTACAGAGGCCTAGGTTCTGTAACTTATCAATCAGGATTGTGGGAATGATGGTGCTAAGTGCTGAGCTATAGTTGCAGGCAGCATCGAAATAAAAAGTAAAACCAATAAATAGTGCAAAGGAGGAATAGTGAGGTAGTGTTCCCGAGTCCATAGACCATTCAGAAATCTGATGATCGAGGGGGAGAAGCTTTTCCAAAATCAATGAGTGTGCATCCTCAGGCTCCTGATATTCATTTATAGAAATGTGCAGCACAATAAGAAAATTTTCATTTATATATTACTTAATTACAAGAAACAAGAGACTTGAAGAAAGTACAACACTCTAGAGAAATAATGGTAAAAGTATATGAAACGTTGATTAGGTGGAGTATCAGAGAACTGTGTGCAGTTTGTCCCTGCTATTATGAGAATATTAAGGAAAATTGTGAAAGCTGGCGGAAAACTCGGAAAAGTTTGGGTACAATTAATAACCTTACGAGACTGAATAGAAACGGATCATTTTGTTTAAATGGGGAATTGGAAAGAAGGTTTCAACAATTTAAGTTCAAAGTTCAAAATATGTAAATGTCACCATTTATTACCTTGAAGGTTAATTTCAGGCATTCATATTCCTAAGGGCTTCTATAGGTATGTTAAGACCAAAAGGATTGTAAGGGACAAAATTGGTTCTCTGGTAGATCAGAATGGTAATCCACGTGTGGAGCTAAAAGAGATGGTGGAGATCTTAAGTACATTTTTTGCATCTGTATTTACTCAGAAGATGGGCACAGAGACAATAGAAGTGAGAAAAAGCAGCATCAACTTCATGGACTCTGTACAGATTACAGAGGAGGAGGTGTTTGCTATCCTGAGGCAAGTCAGGGTGGATAAATCTCCAGGGCCTGACAAGGTGTTCCCTCGGAAACTAGGGGAGGCAAGAGCAGAAATTATCTAGCAGAGACATTTAAATTATCCTTGGCAACAGAAAGGGTACCAGAGGATTGGAAGATAGCCAATTTTCCACTGTTTATGAAAGGCTGTAAACATAAACTAGGAAATTATAGACTGGTGTGTCTGACATCAGTCGTGGGAAAGTTATTGGAAGGTATTCTAAGGAACTGGATATATAAGTATTTGGGCTGATTAAGGATAGTCAGCATGGCTTTGTGTGTGATAGGTCATGTCTAACCACTCTTCGAGTGTGTTTTTGCGGAAGTTACCGGGAAAGTGGATGAAGGCAAGGCAGTGGATATTGTCCACATGGACCTCAGTAAGGTTTGACAAGGTTCTGCATGGAAGGTTGGTCAAGAAAGTTCAGTCACTCGACATTCAAGATGAGATAGTAAATTGGATTAGACAGTCTGTGACTAGCGGAGTGCCGCAGGGTCCCCTGTTTATCATCCAGATCGTTGATGTAGATGACAACGTGGTTTAACTGGATAAGCAAATTCACGAGTGACACTAAGATTCGGGGTGTAGTGGACAGCGAAGAATGCTATGATGGTTTGCAGAGGGATCTGGATCATTCGGGAAAATGGGCTGAAAAATGGCAGATGGAATTTAATGCAGATAACTGTGAGGTGTTGCTCTGTGGTAGAAGCAACTAGAATTGACTGTGTAGGTCTTGCACAGTGAGTTGGAAGGCACTAAGGAGTGTGGTAGAACAAAGGGATCTGGGAATACAAGTCCATAATTCATTGAAAGTGGCATCACTAGTAAACAGGGTCATAAAGTAAGTTTTTGGCACATTGGCCATCATAAATCTAAGTATTGAGTACAGGAGATGGGATGTTATGTTGAAGTTGTGTAAGACATTAGTGAGGCCTAATTTGGAGTATTGTGTGCAGTTTTGGTCACTTACCTACAGGAAAGATATAAATAAGTTTGAAAGCATACAGAGAAAACTTACAAGGATGTTGCTGGGTCTGGAGGGCCAGAGTTATAAGAAAGAATTTAATAGGTTAGGACTTTATTCCTTAGAATGTAGAAGATTGAGAGGAAATTTGATAAAGATACACAAAATTATGAGGGGTAAAGCTAGAGTAAATGCAAGCAGGCTTTTTCCACTGGGATTGGGTGGAACTACAATCGGAGGTTATGGGTTAAGGTTGAAAGGCGAAAAGTTAAAGGGAATCATGAGGGGAAGCTTCTTCACTCAGAGGGTTGTGAGAGTGTGGGACAAGCTGCCAGCACAAGTGGTGCATTTGAGTTCAGTTTCAACATTTAAGAGTTTTTGGATAAGTACATGGATGGTAGAGGTATGAAAGCCCTGGCACTGGTGCAGGTTGATGGGAGTAGGCAGTTTAAAGGGTTTCAGCATGGACTAGATGGGCCAAAGGCCTGTTTCTGCGCTGTACTTTTCTGTAACAGAGAAATGGAATAGAATCTATGAAAAATTACAAAGATTGACGAATGACAAATATGTAAAAGAAAACAAACAATGCAAATAAAAAAAGTAAGTAAGTAAAAAAAATACAGAGAACATGAGTTGTAGAGTTCTTTAAAGTGACTCCATAGATAGTGGAATCTATAGGAATCACCCTCTATGTGACTCTCTTGTCCACTTGTTCCACCTGACCAATCTCCCTCCCAGTGCTTATCCCTGCAAGTGTGGCGAGTGTTAGACCACCTCTCTTGCCATCATTCAGGCCTCAAATAGTCCTTTCAGGTGAGGTGACACTCCACTTTCAAGTCTGTCAGGGTCTTCTATTGTATCTAGTGATTCTAGTGTGGCCTCCTCTACATCAGTGAGACCCGACACAGATTAAAGACTGCTTTTTCAAGGAACTTCACTGTGTCTGCCACAAAAGGCAGGATCTCCGAGTGGCCACTCACTTAATTTCAACTTACAAGGGATGATTGATAAGTTCGTGGCCTAAGGTAGAAGGAGTCAATTTTAGAAAACCTAGCACATTTATTTTTCCTACATTTACACACTTAGTCCAGCGGTTGTGGACCATACGGATCCCTTCTTTGTAGAAGTCGGAGTCTTGGACCTCCAGAAGTGGTCCACAGCAGGGGTGATTGATAAGTTTGTGGCCTAGGGTAGACGGAGATGAGGAGAATCTTCAAACCTTCTGCATTTTCACTCAAAGAGTTGAACTGCACGTACATGTAACAAGAGCTGTATAACTCATCTCCTTCTACCATAGGCCGCGAACTTATCAATCACCCCTGCTGTGGACCACCTGGAGGTCCAGGACGCTCTTGTTACATGCAAGTGCAGTTCAACTCTTTGAGTGATAATGCATAAAGTTTGAAGTTAATAACTCATCTCCTTCTACCTTAGGCCACAAACTTATAAATCACCCCTGCTGTGGACCGCTTCTACAAAGAAGGGATTCGTATGCTTCATGACTGCTGGACTAAGTGTGTACATGTAGGAGGAGACTATGTTGAAAAATAAATGTGCTAGGTTTTCCAAAATTGACTCTTTCTATCTTGGGCCACGAACTTATCAATCACCCCTCGTAATATTCTGACATATCTGTTCATGGCCTACTCTCCTGCCATGATGAGGCTAAACTCAGGTAGGAGGAGCAACACCTCATATTCCATTTGGGTAGCCTCCAGCCTAATTGCACGAACATCAATTTCTCTAACTTTCAGTAGTTGATTTCCCATCACTCCACCTCTCCTTTTCCATTCCATACTTTAGTTCCCCTCTCATCCCTTTACTTCTCCTCACCTGCCTGTCACTTCCTTCTGGTTCCCCACCTCCTTCCTTTCTTCACAGTCCACTCTTCTCTCCTGTAAGATTCCTTCTTCTTTAGCTCTTTACCTCTTCCACTTGTCACCTCCCAGCTTCTTACTTCATAAGCCACTACCACCCACCCACTTTTTCCTTCACCTGGTCTTACCTATCACCTGCCAACTAGTACTCTTCCCCCTTCCCCCACCTTCTTTGAATTGAATTGAATTGAATTGAATGGTCTTTATTGTCATTATACAGAGGTACGATGAAACTCTGTTTGGCTTCCTCTCGGTCAATTAAATAAAGCAGTAGATAAAACAAGACAGTAATGGAAAAACAGTGTTAAATAGATAAGTAGCAGAAAATAAGTTGCAGCAGCACCAGAATATCACAGAAATGCACAAAGTGCCAATAGTGCAAGTATTTGAGTCCTTGTGTGTGCATGTGTGTGCTCACAGTTTCAGTCATTGTTTCTGTGGGAGTGGTGTGATGGAGGCCACAGCTCTGGGATAGAAGCTGTTCCTCAGTCTCTTTGTTCTGGCTTTTAGTGTCCTGAACCTTTTGCTGGACGGCAGCGGGTCAAACAGGGAGTGGCCGGGGTGTGTGGTGTCTCTGGTTATGCTGATTGCTTTCCTCCTGAGTCTGCTGGAATAGATGGTGTCCAGGCCTGGGAGCTCCATCCTTTCTTATTCTGGATTTTGTCCCCTTCCTTTCCAGCAATGATGAAAGGTCTCAGTCTAAAACATCAAGTGTTTTCTTCCTGAGCTGCTGAGTTCCTCCGGTATTTTCTGTGTGTTGCTCAAGACTTCCAGCACCTGCCGAATCTCTTGTGTTTCTTTCTAATCCTGGCTGCTTGCCTGCCACTGGAAGCTGACAGTAGTGGATGATGACACCACCACTGTCTCATTAATGCTGAAAGCAGGACTGGTGCCAAATGCCAAGGGGCAGGTTGTTGTCTACTTAGAATAGACATTGGCAGATGAGATAAGCACAGTTCGATGGTCATCCATTTGTGGGAACGCATCTGCAAAATTTAAGTAAAAATTTGTAAAAATACATGCCTTGCATCCTTCATTTGTTCTTGTCAGTTTGTGGAAAAGAAGTTATCCCTAAATTAGTTCAGATTGTTTTAAACACAAGGGATTATTTCAGATTGAGCAAAGCTATTGGGCTGAAGGGCCTTTTCCTATGCTGTACTATTCTATGTCTTATCTTATATGTTTATTCAAAGGAGTTCAGCAAGATTAAGCTAGGATCGTGTCATTCTATTTTTCCCACTTCAGTCTCTGGAGTTAACTATGTAGACTCCCTCCTGCTCTCATTCCAAACCAAATCCCTCATAAATTTATATAACAAAATGAATGACTGCAAATGCGTGCGATATAAAAGCTGATCAATTTTTCTCAAAGGTACAATAAGACTAGTGAGTACTCTAGTTACATGCACACCACGCAAAATCTATTTGGAATACTCAGCTTATCTATACTTGGACTGTGGTGAAAGAACACAAGAAATAGAAGGAATAGGCCTACAAGATCACGGTAGTCTTTAGCCTCAGCACCACTTTCAGAATCAGAATTAGAATCATGTATATTATCACTGACATAGGTTGTGAAA
Organism: Mobula birostris; assembly: GCF_030028105.1. Taxonomy (NCBI): domain Eukaryota; kingdom Metazoa; phylum Chordata; class Chondrichthyes; order Myliobatiformes; family Myliobatidae; genus Mobula; species Mobula birostris. Next base: position 23,532,480 of record NC_092373.1, on the reverse strand, counting down.
TTTGTTGTTTTGCAGCAGCAGTACAGTGCAGCATAAAATATACTTTAAATTATAAAAACAAATATATATTAAAAATTAAATTGTCATACAAAAATGGTGAGGCAGTGTTCAAGGTTCCTGTACATGGTTCTAACTCCATAATCAAGTTCGCAGACGACCCCACGGTGGTTGGTCTGATCAGAGGAGGTGACGAGACGGCCTACAGGGACGAGGTCCAGCACCTGGCCGCGTGGTGTGCCGACAGCCATATGGCCTTTAACACCCAGAAGACCAAGGAGATCATTGTGGACTTTAGGCATGCCAGCAGTCACACTCACGTCCCCATCTACATCAACGGAACTGTAGTGGAGCGTGTATCAAGTTTCAAATTCCTTGGTGTCCACATTTCCGAGGATCTCACCTGGTTCCTGAACTCCTCCATCCTGATCAAAAAGGTGCAACAGCGCCTTTATTTCCTGCGGAGCATCAAGAAAGCTCACCTCTGCCCCAGGATACTGACGGACTTCTACTGCTGTACCATTGAGAGCATACTCACCAACTGCATCTCAGTGTGGTATGGAAACTGTCCCGTATCAGACCGCAAAGCACTCCAGCGTGTGGTGAAAACTGCCCAGCGGATTATCGGCACCCAATTGCCTATCATTGAGAACATCTACCATAAACACTGCCTGGGCAGGGTGAAAAGCATTATCAGAGATACATCTCACCCTAACCATGGACTTTTTACTCTCCTCCCAACTGGTAGGCACTACAGGAGCCTCCGCTCCTGCACCAGCAGGCACAGGAAGAGCTTCTTCCCTGAGGCTGTGACACTGCTGAACCTCTCATCACAGCACTAAGCAGTATTGCACCCATATTGTACTGTCTCAGTACTTTTATATTTGTGTGCTGTAGCACTTTTTTTTATTCACAGTTATTTTGTAAATAACACTATTCTTTGCATTTCTGGTCAGATGCTAAATGCACTTCATTGGCTTTGTATCTGTTCTCGGTACAATGACAATAAAGTTGAATCTATTCTAATCTAATCTAAAAGGTTATTGTCTGTTCGGTAATCTAATAGTTGAGGAGAAGTAGCTCTTCCTAAAACATTGAGTACCAGTCTTCAGGCTCCTGTACCTTCTCTCTGATGGTAGTAATGAGCAAAGGGCATGCCTGGGTAGAGGGGGTCCTTAATGATGACCATAAGACTATAAGACGATGGAGCAGAAGTAGGCCATTCGGCCCATCGAGTCTGCTCCGCCATTTTATCATGAGCTGATCCATTTTATCCTATTTAGTCCCACTGCCCCGCCTTCTCACCATAACCTTTGATGCCCTGGCTACTCAGATACCTATCAATCTCTGCCTTAAATACGCCCAATGACTTGGCCTCCACTGCTGCCCGTGGCAACACATTCCAGATTCACCACCCTCTGACTAAAAAAATTTCTTCGCATTTCTGTTCTGAAAGGGCGCCCTTCCATGCCCTCTCGTACTAGACTCCCCCATCATGGGAAACAACTTTGCCACATCCACTCTGTCCATGCCTTTTAACATTCGAAATGTTTCTATGAGGTCTCCCCTCATTCTTCTAAACTCCAAGGAATACAGTCCAAGAGCGGACAAACGTTCCTCATATGTTAACCCTCTCGTTCCCGGAATCATTCTCGTGAATCTTCTCTGTATCCTCTCCAATGTCAGCATATCCTTTCTTAAATAAGGAGACCAAAACTGCCCACAGTACTCCAAGTGAGGTCTCACCAGCGCCTTATAGAGCCTCAACATCACATCCCTGCTCCTATACTCTATTCCTCTAGAAATGAATGCCAACATTGCATTCGCCTTCTTCACTACTGACTCAACCTGGAGGTTAACTTTAAGAGAATCCTGTACGAGGACTCCCAAGTCCCATTGCATCTCAGAACTTTGAATTCTTTCCCCATTTAAATAATAGTCTGCCCGTTTATTTTTTCTGCCAAAGTGCATAACCATACACTTTCCAACATTGTACTTCATTTGCCACTTCTCTGTCCATTCTTCCAATCTATCCAAGTCTCTCTGCAGACTCTCCGTTTCCTCAGCACTACCGGCCCCTCCACCTATCTTCGTATCGTCAGCAAACGTAGCCACAAAGCCATCTATTCCATAATCCAGATCGTTGATGTACAATGTAAAAAGAAGCGGCCCCAACGCTGATCCCTGTGGAACACCACTGGTAACCGGCAGCCAACCAGAATAGGATCCCTTTATTCCCACTCTCTGTTTCCTGCCAATCAGCCAATGCTCTATCCACGTATGTAACTTTCCCGTAATTCCATGGGCTCTTATCTTGTTAAGTAGCCTCATGTGTGGCACCTTGTCAAATGAATATCATCCTGGTGAGGCATCACTTTTGAAAAGATCCTCAATGCTCAAGAGGTTTGTGCCCATAATGGAGCCCATCTTCCTGCACCAACTTCATATTCCTTGACTTACTTCATATCCAAAGATCTGTCATGCACATAATGTTTGAATTGCCCCTTCTAGTTAATCAGGTAGCAGTAAAGGCCATGCAGTCTTCAACACAGATAGCCTACGTGCTACAAGCCAAGAAAATCTGTTGCCAGCAAGGAGACAAAATATTTTATGCCAGGAGAACTGAAGTGTTTAAAGTAAGGTTAGCAAAGGAATTTTGGGAACTTGATACATTTTATCTATCAAACTGCAATAAAATTTCCATTAATCACTCTTGCTAATGGATCAGATAGAAACATGATAAATTAAAAACATATACACTCAGTAGGCATATTATTATGTACCTCAGGTACCTAATAAAGTGGCCACTGAGCATAGGTTTGCGGTCTTCTGCTGCTGTAGAGCATCCACTTCAATATTCAGTGTCTTGTGCGTTTAGAGATGCTCTTCTACACACCACTGTTATAACGCATGATTATTTGAATTACTGTTGCCTTCCTGTCACAATGAATCATTCTCCTCTGACATCTCTCATTAACAAGGCATTTTTTGCTCTTAGGATAGCTGCTCCCCAGATGTTCTTTTTTTGTTTATCGTGCCATTCTTAATAAACACTAGAGACTATCATGCGTGAAAATCCAAGGAGATCAGCAACTTCTGAGATACTCAAACTGCCCCGTCTGGCACCAACAGTCAAAGTCACTTAGATCACCTTTCTTCACCATTCTGATGTTTGACTCGAACAACAACTGAACCTCTTGACCATGTCTGTATGCTTTAATGCATTGAGTTGCAGTGACCTGATTGGCTGATTAGATAATATTAGTTATTTGTGTTAGCAAGCAGGGGTACAGGTGTACCTAATAAAATGGCTAATGAGAGCACATCAAACTGCGATAAAATATCCATTACTCATTCCTGTTGGTGAATCAGATATAAAAGTAATAACAAAAAAGTATATTTATATATATTCTACAAATATATGTTCTTCCGAGTCAATGTTTCAAGGTTTTGCTTCTGTTTTCAGCATTTGCTTCAGTTCCTGCTCATGTAATCAGATCAAGAAGTGGTTTTCTATTGAAGCTTTCTGTATTGTTCAGGATTAGATACCTTTATTTCAATTTGTGCACAGTGATATGTTATTAATCATGCCTTTTGACTTCCTATTAGTGTGAATGCACTGGTATAAAATTGATGTAAACACCCCAACCTTACCCATGACTGGATTTCCTTATCATTGTGTTTATAGATGATGGGTTTCTAAGAACCATTCCACAAGAAAATATTTAAAAGGTGACCCAGACCGTGAAAGTTTTGAATAATGCTATTTCATATGGACTAAACTGATGGGACAGACCTAAATATTGCCCGTGCTTTTAAACTAATGATCACTGGTCCTCCGTGTCTTTACTAAGGTATTAATAATTACTTCCATACACTCTGCTTTTGAAAAATAGAAAGTAAAAACCACAGTTACTCTTTTGTGTGAAAATAAATTCTGCTCCCACTGCCGTGAAACATCGAGAGGAGTTTTGTAAAGATGTTACCAAGGCTGAAGACCGTGGTTATAAACATAGAAAGGATAAACAGTACAGAAAATATAGTCCAGTCGCTCCTTCAGATCTGTCAACCAATGTGATCATGGCTGGTCACCCAAATTCATTGCCACCTTTCTTCCAATATCGCTTGGTCTCTCTAATCCTAAGAACAGTATCTAACTCTGCCTTTATTGTACTTATTGATTTGTGGTGGAGATGTCCACATGCTCACCATGCTCTTGGAGAATAAATTTGACCTAATTTCAGTATTAAATTGCTTACCACCTATCCTTACCACCTATTGTCCTGGACTCCCCAGCCGTTGGGGACATCCATACTGTATCTAATCTGTCCAGTCCATGAGAATTCTGAGGCTTTGGGGCCTTTATCTAAGAAAGGATGTGCTGACATTGAGGAGGATCCAGTGGAGGCTCAGAAAAATGATCCCTGGGAATGAAAGGATGAAAGTATGAGGAGTGTTTGATGGCACCGGGCCTGTGCTTGTCGGAGTTTAGAAGAATGATGGGACATCCAATTGAGAACTACCAGACATTGAAAGGCCTAAATAAGGATGCCAAGAATGTTTCCTATAATGAGGTCATCTAGGATCAGAGGATACAACCTCAGAATACAGAGGGTGGTGAATCTGTGGAATTCATTGCCACAGATGGCTGTGGTGGCCAAGTCATTGGGTATATTTAAACTGGAAGTTGGTTGGATGGTGAAGAGAAAGGTGGGTAGGTGGGCAAGGGCTATAAAATGATAGGATCTTGATGAGTAAGGATGTCAAATGTTGTGGGAAGAAGGCAGGAAAACTGGGACTACAGAGGGCTATAGAGCTCTATAAGTCTATGATTCTAAAAAATCTCTTTGCCCAGAAATGTAGTGGAGATAAATAAAATTTCAGTCCTTATAGAATGAAGAAGGTGGTGAATGTGGTGAGAAGGTGGAATGAGCAGCTAGCGGAAGTGGTGGATATGGTTTTGATTCCAACACTTAACCGAAATTTTGATAAGTACAGAGGTTGGAGAGGTATGGAGAGCTTTGGTCCAGGTACTTGGATTTCCAGGAGGTGTTCGATAACGTGCCGCACAAGAGAGTTATAAATAAGATACGGATGCATGGAGTCGGAGGAAGAGTATTGGCATGGATAGTGGATTGGTTAACCAATAAAAGGCAGAGAGTTGGTATAAATGGGTATTTCTCCGGTTGGTAGTCTGGGGTGAGTGGGATGTCGCAGGGGTCAGTGTTGGGCCCACAGCTGTTTACCATTTACATTGATGATTTGCTGATGACACTAAACTGAGTGGAAAGCAAATTGTACAGAGGAGGTGGAGAGTCTACAGAGGGATATAGATAGGTTAAGTGAGTGGGCCAAGATCTGGCGGATGGAATACAATGTTAGTAAATGCGAGATCATCCACTTTGGAAGGAATAATAGAAGAGCAGATTATTATTTAAATGGTGAAAGATTGCAGCATGTTGTTGTGCAGAGGGACTTGGGAGTGCTTGTTCATGAATCACAAAATGTTGGCTTGCAGGTACAGGTTATTAAGAAGGCAAACGGAATGTTGGCCTTCATTGCTAGCGGGATTGAATTCAAGAGCAGGGAGCTCATGCTGCAACTATACAGGGTACTGGTGAGGCCGCACCTGGAGTACTGTGTGCAGTTCTGGTCTCCATACTTGAGGAAGGATATACTGGCTTTGGAGGCAGTGCAGAGGAGGTTCACCAGGTTGATCCAGAGATGAAGGGGTTAACCTATGAGGAGAGATTGAGTCGCCTGGGACTATACTCTCTGGAATTCAGAAGAATGAGAGGGGATTTTATAGAAACATACAAAATTTTGAAAGGGATAGATAAGGTAGGAGTAGGAAAGTTGTTTCCATTGATCAGTGAAACTAGAACTAGGGGACATTACCTCAATATTCAGGGGAGAAGATTTAGGACGGAGATGAGGAGAAACTGTTTTTCCCAGAGAGTGGTGAATCTGTGGAATTCTCTGCCCAGGGAAGCAGTTGAGACTTCTTCACTAAGTATATTTAAGGTACAGTCAGGTAGATTTTTACATAGTAAGGGAATTAAGGGTTATGGGGAAAAGGCAGGTAGATGGGGCTGAGTTTACGGACAGATCAGCCATGATCTTATTAAATGGTGGGGCAGGCTTGTTGGGCCGGATGGCCTAGTCCTGCTCTTATTTCTTATGTTCTTATGTTCATTTTGATTGTACTAAATAGAATACTAGTTTGACATGGAGAAGAATGGGTGAAAGGCCTGTTTTATTGTTATAGTGCTCTATGACTTAAAAAAAACTCTTTGCCCAGGAAGATGGTGGAGCTAAAAAGCTCACTCACTCTTGGTAATTACTAGATATGCAATTGACCAGATGTAACTGGCAGGGCGGAGGAGCAAAAGCTGGGAAGTCTGATTAACTAAAAATCGGCTTTTGGGCTGGCATGGTCATGATGTACCAAATGGCCTCCTCCTATGATTCCATGTCCAATGTGATTGGAGGGCAGATCATTCACCTACCAAATAGGATGGACTCCCCTCTCTCAGCACCAGGGTATCACCAAAGTACCGGTAATGATGGTAGTGTCATCCAGCCCATCAAATTGTTGCAGCAATTTGAGAACAAACACGACCTAGCAAAGGAAGAGGCATTTCCATTATTTTTAAAAAAAACTAACAATGCACAAGGTACAACTGAATCAGATCTAAAGAGAAACATGACATTATTGTCACATAAAATCAAATAGCAGCCCATAAAGTACACCACAGTTGGAAAGCTGTCGCTGCATCGACCTGACAGACTCCTTAGTCTATAAACCAAGGGCTGGTAATATATTCCTGTTCCTGATATATTTATGTATTTGTTTAAGAATCATTAAATAAATGTCATTTCCCTTGCTCCGGCATCAGTTATTACACACTGGTTTTACTTACTACACTCTGTATGACTCCCTTGAGTCTGTTTCACTGCACAAGAATGAACGCATTCTTCACTTATGGTCAGTGGGATGTGGTTAATTTGAAATCACTTAAACTATTATATCTGTCAAGCACAGTTATTTTATTTTCAATTCACATCAATGTTTCAAGAGGCACACTTGGTTACTGGGTCAAACTGGCAGTTTAATTTCACCCCGCTTTCAGTGGCAAAGCTTTTCATTCTTGCCTTTTATTTAGACGCTGCTGTGAAAAGTTAGTTATTTCCTCTGCAAGCATTCATTTCAGTTGAAGCACAACCCTAAATTTAGCAACGCAGCAATCTTACAAATTGCTGCCTCTCATTTAAAAAAATTATTAACTTTTGTTACAGATATCAGCCAAGATTTTTGTTTAAAAACAGCTCAGGATAATGTGGCTTCACAACTAGTGATTTTGCAGTAGTTTTGTGAATCAACTGCTTTAAAGCTTGCATTCAAATGTAAATATTTCTTTGTCTCTCTCCCTCTACCCAAATCTGTCACCCAAACCTACTTACAAAGAAATTCCATCTTCCTAAGCACCGACTCTCCAACTGAGAGTCTGACCTTAAGGCATGCTTCTGCCATGTTTGTGCATTCTCAGCTGCTGGGAGACATCCTCTGACTCTCCACAACAAGCCCACCCCATCTCTGAACCACCCCCTGTAACCCTCCCACCCCAGGGTTCTCAGATCTGCACAGTGCCTGTCTGTGCGGGTTAGCTGAGAACAGAAAGGCACCACAGTGAGCGGGATGTGTCCCAGCAGCTTGAGGTGTGTTGCCTCACACAGGAGTCCACCTTGTACCAGACATCAAATCAGGGCATGTAAGAGGAAATGTTTTGCTTGCTCTCTAAATTTCTAGTTTGACCTGCACATTGTACAAGCAGGAAGGCTTTGCAATTGGCAGTTCTCTGTGAGTAAGCTGTTAATGTGCATAACACTCTGTGCTTTGGTCCACCTCACTGCACCATTTGATGTTGTGGTGGTTGCCGAGCTTGGCAATTAGCTTGCAGGCGTTTCATCACCAGTCAAGGTGACATCCTCAGTACATAGTTGTTGGTGCTTTTCTGTGGGAGTGCTCATGTTCATGTAGGCTCCGTTCGCTTGCAGCAGTCCTAATTGGCTACACCTTCAGTTGACCTTTGAATTCTATTGACTCACATTTCCTTGGCTGATAAGGATGGTGTCCACTCCGATATGCTTGTTTACAGAGTTATCAGAGGCGAACCACACTTCTGAAAATTATCGTGCTTGCTTCGTGTTTGCTTGCGCGAGAACCTAAGGGATGTCCCTGTTACTGTGTTGTCCTTCTCTGTCTTCATGTTCCGAGATCAGTGACAGTGGTTCACGTCTCTGTACTGTCAGTTGCAGTATATTCCTATAAATGAGTTGAGAGTTTACGTCCTGCCCGGCCGATGCAGTTCTTGGTGCAGTCTCCACAGGCGATCCTGTACACCACATTGCATTTGTCGGGTGTGGAGCGATCGGGGCCTATATAAATGCGAACACTCCCAGAGAGAAACACCAACAACTGCTCACTGAGGACGTCACCTCGACTGCTGATGAAATGTCTGCAAGGTGACTGCCAAGCTCCATGAACCTTGCAATATCAAACGCCTCAACCTGAGCTACCGATATTCACCGCCATCTTATGCATCATTGTCCTACATTATGCACCTAACTGAAAATTCCCACTGAAAAGTCTGGTCAATTTCATTCCTTGTGACATTATTATAATGTTTCTATGTATTGAATTAAACAGAAAGGTCAATTATCCACTCTATTCTGAGCAGTTGTTTATGTGCATTGATCACCTTGATTAGCATGGACAACTTTGGGCCAAAGGACGTACTTCCATACCATATAGCTCTATGACTCCATCAGTACATTCTTCCATTTCTTATCAGCATCCCAAACATTCACAACCCTCATCATTTTCTCAACTAACTTCCCTTAGGGGAATTAAGGGTTGTGGGGAAAAGGCAGCTAGGTGGAGACCAGACCAGCCATGATCTTAATAAATGGCAGAGCAGGCTCGACGGGCCAGATGGCCTACTCCTGATCCTATTTCTTATATTCCTATATTCTTTACATAGACCTATTCTTGTCGCTCAGATTCACATTCATTCTGGTAGTGAGTTCTTAACTATGTTCACAGTTTGTACTCAATGGTAGAGAATTGAGTAAGGAGTACCTTTCAAGGATTTATCCTATTATAATCAACTTTCTACACTGCTAGTGTCTGGACTCGTAACGGGGTGAAATTAGATCTCTACCGAAGGAGGTGTAAGATGCTCCTTCCCTCCGCTAGCCTGCAAGTTACCCTTGGGCAAGGTGTAGCACCTACTTAGCCCTCTCCCCCACCTGATCAGCGTCACGTGAAGCCGTGGGAGCAAGCGGTAAATGGTCGTATGAGCAGCTGGTGCATATCACAAGTCCTGGTTATGTGACCACTGACAGCAGGCAGACAGTTTCTGAAGTGTGAGGATAATTGGGGGGGGGGAGGTGGTCACCCATCGTGTAAAGACACTGCCCAGAAGAAGGCAATGGCAAACCACTTCTGTAGAAAAATTTGCCAAGAGCGATCATCGTCACGGAAAAACTATGGTTGTCCATGACATACGACATGGCACATAATGAATGAACAAAGTGTATCAACGTTTAACTATTTTCCTACATTGATTCTATGGTGAAATACTTTGGATGGACTAAAAAAGGAAAGTGGGAGTGCAGGTGTCCCCCGCTTTTCGAACGTTCGGGTTACAAAACCTCGTTGTTACGAAAGACCTACATTGCCGATTGCGTCGCCTCTGATCTGGGCTGACATTTACGTGCCGGGCAGCACCTAATTAATTAGCTTGTTTATTTTGGCTTTTTTCTTAAAGATGTGCTGGGTGCGTTCCGGCTACCGCTGCATTCTCCGTGGATCGGTATCGGTTCACTGCCCGGAGGTTGGGGACTACTGCACCACCCCAACCTCCGACGGCTCAGCCTAACACATCGTGCTCAGCGCTATCTTCTTGATTCCGGTAAGTGATACTACATTTTACATACATTATTTCTACTTTATATAGGCTGTGTATTTTTATGTGTTATTTGGCATGATTTGGCAGCTTCGTAGCTTAATGGTTACTGGAGAGAGTGTTTCTACCGAGAGTGCTTGCGCTGAGTGTTTCACTGAGAGCGCTTGCGTGAGATTTTCGCTACGGAGAACAGTGCGGCAATGATTGTAGAAAAGTATTTCTACTTTATATAGGCTGTGTATTTATCATATCATTTCTGCTTTTACTATATGTTACTGTTATTTTAGGTTTTATGCGTTATTTGGCATGATTTGCTAGTTATTTTTTGTTCTGCGAACGCTCACAAATTTTTCCCATATAAATACATGGTAATTGCTTCTTCACTTTACGACATTCTGACTTACGAGCTGTTTCATAGGAATGCTTTACCTTCGGATGGTGGGGGAAACTTGTAATGTAAATGAGGGTAAATGATAGTGACTAGGTGGGCCAAAAGGCCTGTATCTGTGTTTTATCTCTCTGTGAATTCTTAAAGAATTAAATTAATGCCTGCTTTGGAGGAGGGTGTCATTAGTCAAATTATTTCAATCTCTCAAAGAGTCAGACAATAAGACAGAAAGCCAAATGAGTCAGGAACACTTCGGACAACAAAGGGCTCGGCCTTGGGAGGGGACGTGGGTAGTTGTGCTAATCAGAAACTGAAGGTGTTGCTGCAGGAGGTGTATACAGGGAGGACTGACAGTTGCAGCTCTCCTTAGAGAAGTGCGGAGACAAAAAATGATTAGTTACGTGACTAGGAAAAGTAAGGGAGCACTTGGGCCAGAGATCTTGAGTCTTCTCACCACTAAGTCACAGTTCATTGGACCACGACTTGGTTCTGTCAAGTCTGTGTTTGATAACTGGCCACTGCACATTAAAAGGATTCACACATAAGAATCTTTTGCAGCAGAAGATAAAATTTGCAGAGAAACTCCATCTCTACTCCAGAACCCAGGTTTGGGCGGCTGTACACAGATGATGTTCGCCTTCGTGCAAGGTTAGAGGTCAAAGCACCAAGTCATTTTCAACTCATTATAGAACATAGAACATTACAGAAACAGGCCCTTCAGCCCGTGATGTTGCTTCGAGCTAATTACGTTCATGACACTTAATCCCTCTGCTTGCATATGGTCCATATCCCAGGGGAGCCCTTCCCTTTCAAAGCCCACCACTGAACTTCCATCATAATAAGTTCAAAATTAGTCCACTGCCCAATGATTGTTGTTTTTTTTTTCTGTATTTATCCAGCAGAAGCTCAAATAGCCTTTGTCTCCTTGTGGGAAACAAGTCTTGGAAGTTCTGGAGAGGCAAGTTGCTAATAATGCTGGAGGGGAGCAGGTGAAGCTGAAATTAATTAATTTATTTAGTGGTACAGCACAGTAGCAGGCCCCTTGAGCCCAATGAGCCCACCCCAAGCAAATCACGCAGTCGTGGATAGAACACACAAACCCCTTACAGACAGTGGCCGGAATTGAATGCGGGTCGCTGACGCTGCCGTAATAGCATTACGCTATTACGCTACCATGCCGTTGCTTGTCATCACGTGCTGCAAGCTTTTCATCTGCCTCCACGTCTCTCCTCTAAACTATCGCTGTGAAATTCTGAGACACACCTACAAGGCGCGCTGCCGCAAGAAAGCAGCATCCACCATCCAGGTCATGCTCTCTTCTCGCGCTGAAGGGGTATGGAAGTAAGTTCGTGGGAAGGAGGTACGGGAGCCTTAGGACCCACCCCACAGGGATCAGGATTAGTTAATACCCTTCATTCAACAAGCTCCTGAACCTCAACACTTAACTGGTTCCACAACCTATGGACTCATTTTCAAGGACTCCACAACTCATGTATTTATTTACTTGTTCATTTGTTAATTATTATAATTACTTAGTTCTTTTTGTCTTTGCACAGTTTGTCTTCTTTTGCACATTGGTTGTTTATTCCGTCTTGGTTTGAGTGTAGTTTTTGTTGTATTTCCTTGTTCAACTGTAAATGCCTGCAAGAAAATGAACCTCAGGGCAGTATATAGTGACATATACGTGATAAATTGAACTTTGAGCTTGTCCCGCCTCTCTGAATAAGCTGCTGTTTTTCCCATCCTGAAACTTAAGAAACAATGAAAAGTAAGGAGGATTATTTATACCTTTAGCCTTCACTTCCTACTCACAGCATATCCCATGCACTATCATGTTCCATCTCTGGAAAGCATCATTCAGGATAAGGAGATTATGATGTTACCAGTCATAAAATAGCTGTTTGTGATGTACTGAGCAAGTGTTGGTGCAATGAAAATAGAAGTCATGGATGAAGAGTCAGTAGATATTTACACCCACCTGAAGAGATAGTTGTTCCATATCACTTAGTATTCAAAGCAATCACAGTCATATGGCGGCTCCTGTTAAGTGCCAGAAGGACCCACTATTCAGAATAACCCTACACCAACATAATAAAATGCATAGAATTTTCAATGTAGATATTGCACTGATCTATAACAGAGAATAAAATCAAAATACTACTGCATATCATTGCTACATAATTGAGCCCTGAAATATGATTTGAACCATTCATTCTGTTTTGCAAGTTTCAGTCAGATATTTAAAAGAAGTTAAAGATGTTGATCTGAGTTTTTTTTTAAGACAGAAAAAGATGAAAAACTTCAGAGCTCAAGATTTGACTACAGAGTGCGCTGCATCTCGATGAGTCTTAAAAATTGGCTGTATTGGTGTTCTCTGCTTATTGAAGGTAATGCATTAAATCTACAATGAAGTATGCGACTGGTGTTAATCCCGTCTAAAACATCCTCAATGCCCGGTCTATTTTCCTTAGGGCACACAGTCAGCATAAAAATTACCAATACTTGGGATGTAGGCTCCTTGATGTTTTGTTTGAATCTGAGGACCACTTCAAAACCTTTAGCGAGTTCGATATGATGTGCAGAATGCTGGATAAAAAGGAATAATTCTATAAACAAAATCAGATAAGGGGAAAGAGTTCTGTTTCTGCAGTAACACCATGTTACATAAACTAAAATTCAAATGCTATGAAGTCCTTGAGTTGCCTTTGATATTCTTTGTCAGAAGGATTCTTTTTTATTCTGTAATCAATAAAAAAATGCACAGCGCAAAAATCAGGGCAAGCAAGAAACAGAAAAGAAAAAAAAATCAGATTCATATCAACCCTTACAATTCACTGCAATTTTCAAGGACCTGTCCATCCTCTCTAAATACCAATCTCTGGAATTGTGCTACAGCGGAATAGCATTTTTTTTCTCTGTAACTACCTTTCAGCTGACATTGAAAGCTTAATTTTATTGCAGTAATCCTTAGACTGTCACCCAGCCCCCACACGAAAGCACAAGCCACACTTCTGATCGGGTTGTTTTTTTTGTCAAGAAGGTCACGCCATTTCCTCATCATTTAACCTTGATTTGAAGAGCCCTTCATCACTGACTGCAGTCGGCTGTGTCCAGTGCCAAATTTCTGGGCCTAGAGCAACATCAGGTTGCGAGTTTAATAAGAGTAATTTATTATTAGTGTCATTTTAATGACCTATTTACTCTTTACAAAGAAAAAAAATTGACAAACAGGAAATATTGTCCTTCTCCCTTCTTTCTCAGGAACAATACCCACAGCTACTAGTCTCTTATTTAAGGGGAATGAGAGTTATAACTGGTACTGACCTTCTTTCGAGGCTTGAATCAGTTCAAGGGGCCCATAATTATGCTGAAAGTAAACAGCTTTGTAGAAAAGATTGATTGCAATTTATTTTCACTGCCAACGGTAGCTGTCAGTCATTATTGACAATAAATGCTCCCTTTCCAATACTCACTTCCCCAAGAAATGTAATGATTACACAAGAATGGTTGGACTAGTGGTGCATACATCACTATCACTATGAGAAGTACCATTCAAGCCTCATGGCAAAGCCTCTTTTTCTCCTTTATTTCTTTGTCAGACGGAGGCCAGCCATCATAAGTCGCAGGGCTGGTTTGACAGTCCAGTCCATTACCTTTTTATTATTCATTTTCGGGATCTGGCAGTGCCAGCATTTATTACCATCCTTAAATGCCCTTGAGAAAGGTGGCAGTAATGTCAGGAAGGATGTGCTTGGCTGCTACCTGGATTGGAGAATTTTGCTTATAAGGAGAGATCTGGTTTAAGTTGGCACTGGCGATGCCCAGTAACTACTTATGGGTGGCAAAATACAAAGCAAAGAAAACTAATAAGCACCTTATTAATAACACTTTATTAGTAAGGTACAATGCTAACGATGGAGAGGTGAGTGGTGGCAGGGGTAGAGGTGCAGCGAAGGCATGGTCGAGGCAAGCAAGAGCAGAGGCAGCGTCGAAGCAGAGTCCAGGCAGATTTATGGTGTCCCCGAGAGCGAGGAAAGTACCGATGTCTGATCGCTTTAAGTGCTGGGCCAGATTGAAAAAGTTCGGGGTGCTGGGACTGGAGGCAAAGTAAGGGCCAGACTGGCCTGGTTCTGCTTACTGCTCCTCAACATTTACTCAGCTCTGTGCTGACCTGAGGCTGTGGCCTGCTCCTGGTGCACAGATACCTGGCTTCATGTCTGCGGCCTCACAATATTTACTCGGCTTTTCTATCAGCTCCAGCTGCAATGATGCCTTGCTTTGTGTCTTTCATAAAACTTCAGTTCTGAAGCCGTTTGCTTGCTTTTATAGTTTGCAAAATGTGTTTGTTTTTCTCTCTGTACATTGGGTGTTTGATAGTCTTCTTTTTTTAATGGGTTCTCTGAAGGTTTCTTTGTTTTGTGGCTGCCTGTAAGGAGAAAAATCTGAAGGTTGTATAAAGTATACATATTTTGATAACAAATATACTTTGAACTTTGAGATCAAATTGGCTAATGGGAGGGGAGGGTGACTTCACGGACATTTTCAAAATCATGAGGGGGATTGTTACATTAGAAAGTACAAAACCTTTATTTTCCCATGATGGGATGCCAAAGCATTGATATACAATGAGATGTGGAAAAGTTCAGAGGGGGATCTGAGAGGAAGTTTTTCACGTAGAGAATGGCTGCAATCTGCACTACCTGATGAAATAAGGGAGGCAGTTATTCTCAAACAGTTAAGGACATCTGGGCAAGTGTTTGAATCACCAAGCCATAAAGGAAATGGATTTAATTCAATTTCTTTACACCGATAGTAGTGGGTGCATGGAATGCCCCAATAGGGTTGGTGCTAGATGAGGATAAATTAGGAGCATTTAAGAAACTCTTAGGTAGGCATAAGGATGATTGAAAATTGTAGGGCAATGGAGAAGGGAAGGTTTACATTGACCTTAGATAGGTTACAGGGTTGGCACGGCATTATGGGCCAAAGGGTCTGTACTGTGCTGTAATGTTCTATGTTCTATACTCTATGTTCTAAATGGGATTGGTATAGATAGATGCAATGATTGGCAGAGCAGAGAGTCTGCATGACTCTGAAAAGATGTGAAAGTGCAGTACAGTATTTGAAAACCGATAGAATTGAACCTTTAACCTCATGCTTGTGTGGCTGAGGCAAGGGCTTCACCATATAGTACAAAAGCAGAAATATCCTGTGCAGCCCCAGTATTTGTCTGTGTAAGTCCTAGGTCTAAAATACAGTCCTCTTCTCTAAGTTACAGTAGGTGAATTTTCTAGTCACCTTGAGAAACTGTTGCGTAGCTGGAAGTACTGTATGTAACGAATGTCGTTTACCTATTCTGATTATCCCAATATGCATTCAACATTTCAGAGCATTATTCGAACGATAATAACAGCTCTGCATTATTATACCATAAGACCATAAGACATAAAAGCAGAATTAGGCCATTCAGCCCATTGAATGTACTCCACCATTCTATCATGGCCGATTTATTATCCCCCCCCCTCGACTCCATTCATCTGCCATCTCCCCATAATCTTTGACACCCTTACTAATCAAGAACCTAGTAAACTCCACTTTAAATGTACAGAATAACCTGGCCTCCACAGCCGTCTGTGGAATTCTGGTCAAAATTCTGCTTTACCATGCTCCTGGGATCCATGTTGTGTGAAGGGGGACAACTATGTTTGTTTGCATGCTGATGGCAATTGCACCTCCAGTTAATTCATTGCAGTTGAAAGGCAAGATAGGGTCTCAAAATATTCAACGTTAGCTTTCATTTTCAATCAAACAATGACCTGAAGGTTAAACAACGATGATAGAAATGATATTGCACTGATGTACGAATATCAATGTGTAAGATCTTGAGACAGTGTACCGGGATCGAAGTAAGCTGCAGAGAGTTGTAAACTTAGTCAGCTCCATTATGGGCACTAGCCTCCGTAGTATCCAGGACATCTTCAAGCAGCGATGCCTCAAAAAGGTGATGTCCGTCATTAAGGACCCTCATCACCCAGGTCATGTCCCGTTCTCATTGGAAGTACAGAAGCCTGAAGGCACACACACAGTGAGTCAGGAACAGCTTCTTTCTGTCTGCAATCCAATTTCTGAAAGGACGTTGAACCCATGAACACTAACTCACTACTTTTTAAAAATTTCAATTTTTGTACTGCTTATTTAATTTATCTAGTTAATATATAGTAAATGTACTCACTGGAATTCACTCAACACACATCAAAGTTGCTGGTGAACGCAGCAGGCCAAGCAGTATTGCATTGTGCTGCTGTCGCAAAGTGGGCAAATTTCACAACATGATATTAAACCTGATTCTAATTCTGATTCTGATTCTAACCTCTTCATAAAGAGCGAGATTTTGATTCATTGGGAAAGGAAAATGAGAGGGTATGAGATGGACCACTGCTCTGGTTTGTACTGCAGGTTGTTTATTTCCCTGGGGTGTGGTGAAGGGAAGAGGAAACATCTTTAAACTTGGTACTGACACTGAAGGACATGTTGGAGCAAGTTTTTTGTGAGAATGAAAGCCTCTGTTTGAGCTGACTAGGAATCATATAGGGGTATACTTCGCAGCTGACTGAGTCCAGGCCAGCCATTCACACTAATCCTACATAAAACCCGGAAGTCTCATCAGCTCCCCCTCCCACTAGATACTGGCACTCAGCTACATACTATGAGCGTTTTAAAGTGATCAATTAATCTAACAACCTGCATGTCTTTGGGAACTGGGGAGAAAGCAGGAGAAACATAGGGAATGTGCAAATTCCATGCAGATATCGCCTAAGGTCAGGGTTGAACCCAGTAGTTGTGACACATTGCACCTGGAAGTAGCCTCCGGTGCTCTGGGCATCCAGCATAGCTCAGTAGATGTAAGGACTTGGCCAGCAAGAGAAGCAATGGATGGAACTCCATACCTCAGCAGCAGGAGGATAAACAGTAGCATGTACCACCGCTTTAGAAAGTGATATAAGAGCAAATGATAAAACTGAATTGTTCCACAATATGATTTGAAAACCATTCCTTTATTTAAAAGATTAATTTTCACCTGACTGTTATAGGAGACGAATCTGTACCAGCACTAAATTGTTTACATATCTGGAGTGCAGTAAAATGAGTGTAAGTTAATTATAAAATTATAACGACATTGCCCAATTGGTATCAGAAATCATAAGACAGTGATACACCTTACTGTTTTCCAGACTAGTAGTCCTACTCTTATCTATTGCTAATCTAAGAATTTCTTGGTGAATATTGACATTAGAGGCCCAACTCCTGTTCATTCTTGGGCAGAGTTTCAGCGTACAATTGGCAGGTGGATCATTCCAGATCTGGGGGCAAATCTTCAAAGTGCTAGCGTTTCTGAAGCTTTGCAATGACGCTATGAGATCAAATCAGCATTCCAATGGCTATTCAGGTGTAAGGTCTCAAATGGAAAGATCCATTTCCCTCCACAGCTACTTCCTGACACATCGAGTTTCTCCAATAGTTTGCTTGTTACTGGAAAATGGAGTTTCTTGTGCTTTTAATGATTATGTTTGACGTAAGTCTCTCTCTTGTATAGATTTTTTTTAGATTAGATTAGATTATGAGGACACACAGTTCTCTTTTATTGTCATTTAGTAATGCATGCATTAAAAAATGATACAATGTTCCTCCAGGATGATATCACAGAAACACAAGAGAAACTACGACTAAAAAACTGACAAAAACCACGTAATTATAACATATAGTTACAACAGTGCAAAGCAATACCGTAATTTGATAAAGAACAGACCATGGCACGGTAAAAAAAAGTCTCAAAGTCTCTCGAAAGTCCCAGCATCTCACGCAGATGGTAGAAGGAAGAAAAACTCTCCCTACCATGAGCTTCCAGCGCCGCAAACTTGCCGATACAGCACCCTGGAAGCACCCGACCACAGCCGACTCTTGAGTCCGTCCGAAAACTTCGAGCCTCCGACCAGGCCTCTGACACCGAACACCGAGCACCACCTCTGCCAAGGGCTTCGACCCCAACCCCGACAACAGGCAATAGGCAAAGCCAAGGATTTGGGGTCTTCCCCTCCAGAGATTCTCGATTGCACAGTAGCAGCGGCAGCGAAGCGGGCATTTCAGAAGTTTCTCCAGGTGTTCCTCTGTGCTTCTCACGTCCGTCTCCATCAAATCAGGATTGTGCACAATACCTACTTACAAATACGATATCATTTCGGAGCAGCCACGTGTACTGCATCGCGCGGCCATCTTCTCCTCCCCTCCCCAGAGATTTGAAGCTCTTTCTCTTGTTGCCTTTGGTCCATTCGGCCAAACTAGCCTCCTGTATTCTTTCAGTGTCAATATTTGGTGTTCTCCTGCTTTCAGGTATATAATTTTGTCAATAGTTCTGGAGTCTTTGGAGTTCTCCCTTTTCAGACAGTTCTGGAGACTGGATATTGCAAATTCCCAAGACTGAGATAGATGCACTTTAGATAAGAAGAGCAAGCAGGAAAGGAGTACTAAAGCCAAGGTCAGATCTGCCTTGAACTTAATAAATGACAGAAGGGACTTATCGTGTACTACTGCACCAATGCCCTATGTTTCTGCTTAAGGGCATCCAGGACCAGAAGGTAAAGCCTCAGAATACAAGGACATCAATTTAGAATGGAGATGAGTTGGAATTTTTTCAGCCATATGGTGATGAATCTGTGAAATCCATTCCTCAGATGTTGAGCTATAAAGGCTAAGTCATTTGGTATATTTAAAACAGAGACTGCTATAAGTTCTTGATTAGAAAGGGTGTCAAAGGTTTCAGAATGGAGTTGAGAGGGATAATCAGCCTTCATGGAATGGTGGAGCAGACCCGATGGTTTAATTCTTCTATGTCCTATGGACCTATGGACTTACAGTCTTCTCTGAAGCCTTGCAGAAAAAAAAATCTCTTTATTCTAGGCTCAGGAATTCTAAGATAATATTGACCATTTAAAATATGAAAAATGAAAAGATCACGTGTTTCATCTTCATTTATTATAAATGGAGGGTTTGTTTGAATGAAAAGTACCATTGGCCTTCCTTGTTTCGTCTTCAACAGTCCATAGAAGTTTGCTCAATTGACAGAAATTGTCTTCTTTTCATATAATCCAAATTGTTATGCAAGTTCTTTACTGAGAATGGTGATTTTGCTGGAAATAGTGACAACTACCAGTCATGTTCATGATCCACCCCTTATAGCCACCAAGACAGAACCACCTCCCTAAATAATCCTCAAAAATTAAGCAGAAAATGCATTTTGTTAAATATTTTCTTCATCTTTCCAATCTATCATTAATCTGGTGAGTCTGATTAGAAATACAAATGGTTGTCAATATTTATGCAGGCATACTTTGAAAATAATCTAAGAGATCCTTTGGAATAGTAAACATCCCCAATAAGGCACTTGAAAAAACAACCCAAAGGCATTTCCAATGAATAATCCCACAGGGAACCTGTGCCTGTTTATGACCAAACCTCTCACAACAATAATTCTCAAGTTCAATTGACAGCCAGCAACAGAAAGGAGGTTAATTGAGAGCAGAGCATTAATTTATTGATCAATTTATTGACTCACAGTGTGGAACAGGCCTTACTGGACCTTTGAGGAACACCACCCAGCAATTCCACAATTTAATCTGAGCCTAATCATGGAACAATTTACAACGACCAATTAACCTATCAACCGGGAGATCTTTGGACTGCGGGAGGAAGCTACAGCACCTAGAGGAAACCCATGCTGTCACAGGAAGAAAGTACAGACTACTTACAGGCAGCAACAGGAAATGACTGTACTCTAAAGCGCTGTGCTAACCACTATGTCACCATGCTGCCTCTTGTGAGAGCCTTGAGGTGTCGGGAGAGCTGAAGTGGTGGGGAGGGATGGTTGGACCTTGGCAAGAAATGGAAGTATAATTAGACTGGGTTCCAGTAGGTGGGCTCTTTAACTACCTCAAGAGCTAGATACTGGAGTGGGATCATGCAGTAAGTAAGAAGTTTCCAGCTGTATATGCATTAGATTTAGCAGCCACAGATTGGGTAAGGCCTGGTGCCTTTAAAGAAATTTCAACAGCTGTGTTAAGGCTTGTTTCTGAGCTTGTGGTCCATAGACCACAGATCCACAGTTCGTCACAAATCAATGTCAATTTGCACGGTGGTTATTTGTTTCATTTTCCATATACAGTATATGAATGTTATCACAGTAGGGCCAGGAACAAATTTATCAAGCCACACAATTTTGTATTTCACGTTCAAGCTTATTGACATTCAACTGTATACATATATACCACCATACGAAACATCATTCCTCCAAACCAAGGTGCACAAAACTGTACATTTATGTAAGTCACACACATAACACATTAAGTAATATTACCACAAATAAAGGAACAAATTATAAGGTGCATTTACGACACAAGTTAACAAGTAAACACTTTAACACTACTATTTTCTCATATGTGATGAGACCTGCGTGGTGGCAGGAAGTTCTGTAGTCTTACGGCCTCGGGGAAGAAGCTGTTTCTCATCCAAACAGATCTTGTCCTAATGCTATGGTACATCTTGCCTGATGGTAGGGGTTTAAAGAGACTGTTGGGCAGATAGGGGGATCATTAATAATGCTGAGGGATCTGCATAGGGAGAATTCCTGATAAATATCTCCAATGGGAGGAAGAGAGACCCCTATGATCCTCTCAGCAGTCCTCACAATCCTTTGTAGGAACTTGCACTCAGATGCCGAGCAAGCCCTGAACCAGACGGTGATGCAGCCTGTCAGGACACTCATTGGTACGCCTGTAAAAATTGGCTAAAATGTAGGGGGAGCCTCTCTTGCGTCAATCTTCTCAGGAAGAGATGCTGTATTGCTTTCTTGACTAAAGACATTTGAAGAAGGAAGTCTGAGAATCGGAGCGGGAGTGCGGAGGAAGCCATTTTTGAATTTTTCGGGTTTTTTTTCCATCGGTGTTCAGAGAGGCGGGACTGCCCAGGCGTGTGACGTTGGGCAGTGAAGCGTGGAAGATTTAAAAGGAACAGAGACTTATACAGCGGGCAGCATAGTTTGCGGGCTGTGGAGTGAGCCGACAGCAGAGTGAAGGCTTAAGGGCTCCGGCTCAACGGGCTTAGGTGGAAACGGGCGAGGTGAGGAAGGTTTGGTATTCATTTTTTGTTGTTATTTGAGGAGGGGGCAGTATGCTCTCTACTCTGTCTTGTTAATGAGGCCAACCACTGTTGTATCATCCATGAACCTGATGATTCTGTTTGAACTGGATCTCGCAGAACAGTCATGCAGTCTCAGCATGAACAGCAGTGGGCTGAGCCTGCAAACCTGGGGAGCGCTGATACTCAGCGTGATGGAGCTAGAGATGTTTCTGACAACATGTAGTGCCGGTGGCCTTTCTGTCAAGAAGTCCAGGATCCAGTTGCAGAGAGAGAGTCTGAGACCCAACAAGCCCTGTTACCTACCAGCTTCTGAGGGATGATCGTATTCAATGCCAAGCTGAAGTCGATAAGCAGCGTCCTGGCATGGGAGGCACCATTTTCCAAATGGCGCAGCTGGAGTGGGATGTAGTGGTTATACCATCTACAGCGAATGGAATGTGCGATAAGCAAACCAGAAAGGGTCCAATGTAGCAGGAAGATGGGATTTTATGCGATCCATAACTAGATGCTTGAAACACTTCATTATTGTTGAGTTCTGTGCCACGGGACAATAGTCATTGAGGCAGATTACTGTCACCCTCTTGGGCATCAAAATGATGGTGGTCGCCTTGAAGCCTGAGGGGATAGTGGACTGTTCCAGAGAGATGTTGATGATGTCTGTCGGAACCTCTGTTAACTGGGCTGCACAGTCCCTCAACACCTGACCAGAGGTGTTGTCAGGCCCCGTCGCGTTACAGGATTGGGTCTTCCACACATTGGCTTTGGCCAGACAGACTTTCTTCTCCTTGAGATAAGGGAGGCCTTCATCGTCAGCACATCATCGTCAGCCCCAAACCAAGCGCAAAAGACATTCAGCCTATCAGGAAGAGAAGTATCACTGTCATTGGCTTACAAGGTGGACTTGTCCATCATGGTCTGAATAATCTGCCACATACGCCTCATGCTTCTGGTGTTACAGAAATGGCTGGTATTCTTTGTGAATAATCTTGTTGTGCCTTCCTGATGGTGTGAGAAAGCACAGCTCTTGCTGGCCTGAGAAAAGTCTTATCCCCCAATCTGACAACATCATCCCAATCACTCAACAGTGCCTGGACCTCTGCTGTCAGCTATGGCTTCTGACTGGTGCTCGCATTGATGTTTTTAACAATGTTGACATCCTGAATGCCAGTGTAGCCAGTGACAGATGTCGCATGTTCATTGATGTTAATATGATGGTCATATGTAGCTGCCTCCCTGACCATGTTCCAGTCTTTTTTCAAAACTGTCCCACAATGCTGAGGTTGCTCCTTCTGGCCAGGTCTTTATATCTCTTTGGAGTGGTTTAACTTGTTTAATCCGTGGTCTTCGATTAAATTCCACTCCATGTTGTACAAGAATTGTGAGCAGAGCAGAAGAACTATACAACTCAGGATTTTTCCAGCATCTTATTGTTTTTAATTCTATTTGACTCAAACCTCGACATTAATGGTAAACTGCTAAAGGCTCCAAGAACAACCTGCCTCCAATAATGGAGGGATCCAACATGCCAGAGCTAAAGACAAAAAGCTGAAGCAATCACAAATCCATTCAGCCAGAAGTACCATATAGATGGGAGTGGAGACAGATATATTAGGGGCATTTAAAGAATTCTTAGCTTGGCACTTGGATGAGTGAAACATAAAGAGCTATGTAGGTAGGAAGGGTTAGATTGATGTTAGTACTGGCATGTTGGACTTCGCTATTAGAGGGCCAAAGGACTTGTACTCTGCTGTGATGTTCTGTATTCTAACTCTGCTTCCTGCTTCCTACTGAGATCCCCACTGAGTCAGTGTTTAGTTAATTTTAAATAAACAATATAACATCGAGAAATGGCTGAGAACATTAGATACAGGATTAGACAACATCTCAGCTGCTGTACAGAAGACCCCATTTCAGAACCAGCAGCACTTCTAGCCAAGCTTTTCCATGGGTGGTACAACACAGCTGTCGATCCAATAAGATTATTAACGATCCTGCTCACAAAAAGCAGGGTTAATCCAATCTGACTAATTACGGCCCAATGACTAGTGAAGTGAAGGAAAATGTCATCAAGAGTGCCACCACAAGGCACATTACGCACCAATAGTCTGTTCCCCAATGCCATTTCAGATTGTACCAGCATCACTTGGCTCAAGGTATCATCAGAGCCCTGGACCAGAGAGCTGAACTCGAGAGGTGAGTTTAAGAGGATGTTTCCTGCTACTAGCCAACAAATGACTGTGACACCAAGGGCCTCTTGTAAATTTAAAGTCAATGGACATGGTTTGAGGCATAGTACTTTGCACAAAGGAAGATGGTTGTAGTTTTTAAACAGTAAGTTATCACTGCAGGAATTCTTTGGGGCCACGTCCTAGGCTCATTCACCATCAGATGCTTCATTAATAATCTTCCTTCCATTCTGCAGTCATCACAAGGATTCTTATTGCTGATCATCGTAAGGCCAGAATGGGAAGATTCACAGAGAATTGCTCAATATTCAATTCTACTCATGACTTCTCCGCATATGAAGCAGTCCATATGTGAAGTCAGTAACATCTAGACAACGTTCAGAAGTGTGATGATAGACAAGTAACATGTGAACTCTGGAACTTCCAAGCAACATCTCCAGTAAGGGAGAGTATAACCACCTATTTTTGACATTCAATGACATCACTATCAATGAGTCTCCCACCATCAACATCCTGAGGGATCACTATTCATTTAAAAGTCACATACAGTAAATACTCCAGCAGCAAAAGGTCTCCTGGAGGAGCTCAACCAGGGCGGTGTGGTGCGGCTCCAGTCTGGAGGCGCCACTGTTCCCTAGAGTTTACTCAGCAGGAGATAGGCTCGATTGTGGTCAACTGTGGAATGAGTGCGTGGGTCTTGGGACTCTTTTATTGCGTGATTGTGATACCATTCGTGCCTGCTATTTTGTGTGTACTTTATGGAAGTGTGACTGTTGGTACCACGTTTTGCACCTTGTCCTGGAGTAACACTGTCTTGTTTGGCTGTTTTCATGAGTATTCGTATATGGCTGAATGACAATTAAACCTGAATTGAATTGAACGGATCAAGCAGAATCTGTGGAGCAAAAGATATCGTCAATGTTTCGTGAAAACTCTGCACTAGATGCTGCTCAACCTAGTGAGTTCCTTGTGTCGATAGTTTGTTGCTCCTGACTCCAGCATCTGCAGCCTGATGTGTCTGCACAAATGCATAAATACAGCAGCTGCAAGAGCAGATCAGAATCAGGGTATCTGTTGGTGAATAACCCACATCCTGACTCTTCAGAAGCTTTCCTGCCATCCCCAGGGCGCAACTCGGAAGTGGAGTGGAGCACTCTTCACTTACATGGATTAGTGCACAACAACAACATCAAGAAGCTTGACGTCATGCAGGACAAAGCAGTCTGCTTGACTGAGACCATAAAACCATAAGACATAGGAGCACAATTAGGACAATCAGCCCATCAAGTCTGATTTTCTATTTATCCCTCTCAACCCCATTCTCTTGCCTTCTCCTTATAACCTTTGATATACTTCCTAATTAAGAACAAAAAACAACCTTCACTTTAAATATACCCAATGACCTGGTCTCCACAGCCTATCTGTGGCAATGAATTGCATGGATTCATCACCCTCTGGCTAAAGAAATTCCTTCCTGTCTATTTAAAAGGGAATTATTTTGTATTCTAATGCTATTTCCTCTGGTCTTAGACTTCCCCACTATTAGTCCGAAACATTGACAATCTATTAACTTCCATGGATGCTGCCTGACCTGTTGAGTTCCTCCAGCATTTTGTATGTGTTGCTTTGGATTTCCATTAGCTGCAACATTCTTGTCTTTATAACATCGTTTTCTTGTCCTCTCTATTTAGGCCTTTCAGTACTCAATAGGTTTCAATGAGATTCCCCCTCATTCTTCTAAACTCCAGTGAGTACAGGCCCAGAGCCATAAAACGCTTCTCATACATTAACCCTTTCATTTCCAGGATCATTTTGTGAACATCCTCTGGACAATTCTCCAATACCAGCATATCATTTCTTAGATCAGGGCTCCAAAACTGCTCAGAATGTGGTCTGGTCGATGCCTTATAAAGCCTCAGACTGTCGTCTAATCAAACAGCCTAAGCATTCATTCACAAACAAGAGAAAATCTGCAGATGCTGGAAATCTGAGCAGCACACAGTCAAACCGAAGGTTTTAGCCTGAAACGTTGACTGTACTTTTTTTCCGTAGATGCTGCCTGGCCTGCTGAGTTCCTCCAGCATTTTGTGTCTGTTGTAAGCATTCATTCCCTCCACCATTAATGCATGTATTGATATTATGCAACAGATGTACGACAGATTCATATTTACTCTACTCCAACAACACCTCCCAAAAATGTGATCTCTATCACTAAGAAGAGCAAGAGTAGCAGCATCATGGGACACAAAGACTCAATCCTTCTTGGTCTAGATCCTGTGCAATATGGTTGCCGCTGTAAATTCAACAGAAGGACAGCACTTGCTTAAAATAGGGATTCACGACGAGCTTCTCAAGGACACACAGGATGAGACAATAAAAACCTGGCTCATACCCTGGGAAAGAAATCAGTTACGGTAAATGCATCTTACCAGCACTTTCATCCACACCAACAGTTTTCATCAGTTTGTGATTCCTTTCTGCTTTTTTGGCAGACCCTTATGAAATAGCAGGCTGCTTCTGCTTTACAACATGAGAAACATTAGAAGTTTACAATGGAACCATCATTTAGAACCATATGGTAGCACTTGTGGAATTGACATTGGTTGATGAAAGCCTGCATCCAATCTATACGTTAATTTAGTTGTCTTTGCTCATGCTAACAATTTAAGTTTTTTTTTATTCGTAAGGAGAATGAAAGAAAGGACTTTCATTTATGAAGCTCCTTTAATGACCTTGACCAGCCACCTGCATTCCACACATTCAACACCCTCTGTCTAAAGAAATTCCTCCTCATTTCTGCTCTAAAAGACTGTCCTAGAAATCTGAGGCTGTGCCCTCTGGTCCTGGACTCTCTCGCAACTGGAAGCATCCTCTCCATGTCCATTCTATCTTGGCCTTTCAATATTCAATTGGTTGCAATGAGGTACTCCTTGTTAAGATTCAGACTTACATTTATTTATCATAGGTGCATCAATGCATTCAATAAAATGTGTTATTTGTGTTGAGAACCAGTACACCTAAGGATGTGGTGGAGCAGCCCACACATTCCGGCAGCAATGTAGCATGCCCACTATGCTCGCCAGAACATAACAAAATAGAAAATACCAAGCAACAAAGCAACAACTGTGAATCAAGCCCCATTCCTTCCTTCCTCCCACTTACCCACTCACGCACTCTAACCCCAGGACAGGTATGTATTCTTTGACCTTCCGCCTCCAGTGGACTCAGATTTGCAGACATTAGGCCTCCAGCTTCCCTTGCAGACTTGCAGAGATTCACAGAACCAGGCTCTGGCCATCAGACCTCAACTTCTAGATATCCGGTCGACCTTCTGTCTTCAACTTGGATGAGCACTTGAATCACTGGCACATTGAAAGCTACAGACCAAGTGCTGCTAAATAGGATCTGTATAGATGGGAGCCTGACGATCAGAATCGACTTGATGGCCATAGTTAAATTTTACATTCAGTAATCTGAGCACTGATCCTTGCAAAAATAATCTCCTACAAGCCGTAAAACAGATGGAGATGGCCTGCTGCACGTGCAGATTGTCAGGCAAACACAATGACATATCAAAATAATATTGTCAGAGAAGTGACTACTTGTGGTTAGCAGCTTGGTGCAGGGTCTACTTCTTGTTTGACAGTGAGCAATAAACCTGGGCCAAAGGTTGCAAACATGTTCCGAAGTTTAAATGCAAAATTTACAATTGCTGCTTTTGCATGCTGATGATACCATCAAATTCCGAATATGCTGAAGAATCAGAATTGGAATCTGGTTTATTATCACTGACAAACGTTATGAACTTTGTTGTTTTGTGGCAGCAGCACAGTGCAAGATATAAAAAAAACTACTATAAGCTACAATTAAATAAACAAATAATACAAAAGAGGAATAGCAAGGTAGTGTTTATGGCTCCATGGACCATTCGGAAATCTGGAGGCAAGGGGAAGAAACTATCCCTAAAATGTTGAGTGAAAGTCTTCAGGCTCCTCAACGTCAACCCTGATGGTAGAAATGAGGAGAGGGCATGACCCGGATGGTGACGGTCCTCAATGAGGTATCAGCTTTTGAATATGTCTTCAATGGCGGGCAAAATTGAGCCTATCATTTAACTGGCTGAGTCCGCAACCCTCTGCAGCCTCTTTTGATCCTGTGCATTGGAGCCTTCATGCGAGATGGTGATGCAACCAGTCAGAATGCTGTCCGCTGCACATCTGCAGAAATTTGCTGGAGTCTTTGGTACCATACCTAATCTCCTCAAGCCCCTAATGAAGTATAGCTGTTGGTGTGCCTTCTTCATGATTTTTCACGTCAATTTATAAGGAGTGTCAGGTCCTGGTTTCCTACGTGTGAGACAACAATCAGAAATGGGTGCAAATATATTAGATAGCACACAAGAGATTGTGATGAACGGGTGCAAGTATATACAGGGAATGAATGCTCAGAACAAAAGAGAATCACTTTAAGATCAGAAGCAAGGGATTTAGAAGGGAGATCAGGGCTGTTTCCTCCTGGAAAGGGCGGTGCATGTCTACAATGAGCTGACGGAAATAGGTGGGTATATTAACAACATTTAAAAGCCATCTAGATGCAGTACATATGGGGACAGCAGAAGAATAAAAAGCTATGGGCCAAACATAGTTAGATGGTTAGTCCTGATGAAGGGTCTCGGCCCGAAACGTCGACTGTACCTCTTCCTAGAGATGCTGCCTGGCCTGCTGCATTCACCAGCAGCTTTGATGTGTGTTGCTTGAATTTCCAGCATCTGCAGAATTCCTTGTGTTTGCATAGTTAGATGGGTCTAGTTTGCTGGGCAATGCAGTCCACATGGACAACGCAGTCTACATGGCAAGATGAACTGAAAGGCCTGTTTCCATGCTGTATGACTTAATGTGTGCATACCTATGCTTAAATTGTCCAATACCTGAGCATCTGATTACACAAGGTCAACACAATATAAACTTCAGAACAATAATGCAACATGAGAATTGGAGCAGCAAATTTGTAAGGAGATAGCAGATATTTGCAGTAAGCACAAGGTTGTGATTATGGGAGATTTTAATTTTCCATACATAGACTGGGAAGCCCATACTGTAAAAGGGCTGGATGGTTTAGAGTTTGTAAAATGTGTGCAGGATAGTTTTTTGCAACAATACATAGAGGTACCAACTAGAGAAGGGGTAGTGTTGGATCTTCTGTCAGGGAATGAGATAGGTCAGGTGATGGAGGTTTGTAGAAACATAGAAATATAGAAAATAGGTGCAGGAGTAGGCCATTCAGCCCTTCGAGCCTGCAACGCCATTCAGTATGATCATGGCTGATCATCCAACTCAGAACCCTGTACCAGCCTTCCCTCCATACCCCCTGATCCCTTTAGCCACAAGGGCCATATCTAACTCCCTCTTAAATATAGCCAATGAACTGGCCTCAACTGTTTCCTGTGGCAGAGAATTCCACAGATTCACCACTCTCTGTGTGAAGAAGTTTTTCCTAATCTTGGTCCTAAAAGTCTTCCCCTTTATCCTCAAACTGTGACCCCTCGTTCTGGACTTCCCCAACATCGGGAACAATCTTCCTGCATCTAGCCTGTCCAATCCCTTTAGGATTTTATACATTTCAATAAGATCCCCCCTCAATCTTCTAAATTCCAATGAGTATCAGTCTTTCATCATATGAAAGTTCTGCCATCACAGGAATCAATCTGGTGTACCTTCTTTGTACTTCTATGGCAAGGATGTCTTTCCTCAGATTAGGGGACCAAAACTGCACACAATACTCCAGGTGTGGTCTCACCAAGGCCTTGTACAACTGCAGTAGAACCTCCCTGCTCCTGTACTCGAATCCTCTTGCTATGAATGCCAGCATACCATTCGCCTTTTTCACCGCCTGCTGTACCTGCATGCCCACTTTCAATGACTGGTGTATAATGACACCCAGGTCTCGTTGCACCTCCCTTTTCCTAATCGGCCACCATTAAGATAATAATCTGTTTTCCTGTTTTTGCCACCAAAGTGGATAACTTCACATTTATCCAGATTAAATTGCATCTACCATGAATTTGCCCACTCACCTAACCTATCCATGTCACCCTGCATCCTCTTAGCATCCTCCTCACAGCTAACACTGCCGCCCAGCTTCGTGTCATCCGCAAACTTGGAGATGCTGCATTTAATTCCCTCATCCAAGTCATTAATATATATTGTAAACAACTGGGGTCCCAGCACTGAGCCTTGCGGTACCCCACTAGTCACTGCCTGCCATTCTGAAAAGGTCCCGTTTATTCCCACTCTTTGCTTCCTGTCTGCCAAACAATTCTCTATCCACATCAATACCTTACCCCCAATACCACGTGCTTTAAATTTGCACACTAATCTCCTGTGTGGGACCTTGTCAAAAGCCTTTTGAAAATCCAAATATACCACATCCACTGGTTCTCCCCTATCCACTCTACTAGTTGCATCCTCAAAAAATTCTATGAGATTCGTCAGACATGATTTTCCTTTCACAAATCCATGCTGACTTTGTCCGATGACTTCACCGCTTTCCAAGTGTGCTGTTATCACATCTTTGATAACTGACTCCAGCAGTTTCCCCACCACCGATGTCAGGCTAACCGGTCTATAGTTCCCTGGTTTCTCTCTCCCTCCTTTTTAAAAAAAAGTGGGGTTACATTAGCCACCCTCCAATTCTCAGGAACTAGTCCAGAATCTAACGAGTTTTGAAAAATTATCACTAATGCATCCACTATTTCTTGGGCTACTTCCTTAAGCACTCTGGGATGCAGACCATCTGGCCCTAGGGATTTATCTGCCTTTAATCCCTTCAATTTACCTAACGCCACTTCCCTACTAACATGTATTTCCCTCAGTTCCTCCATCTCACTGGACCCTCTGTCCCCTACTATTTCCGGAAGATTATTTATGTCCTCCTTAGTGAAGGCAGAACCAAAGTAATTATTCAATTGGTCTGCCATGTCCTTGCTCCCCATAATCAATTCACCTGTTTCTGTCTGTAGGGGACCTACATTTGTCTTAACCAATCTTTTTCTTTTCACATATCTATAAAAGCTTTTACAGTCAGTTTTTATGTTCCCTGCCAGTTTTCTCTCATAATCTTTTTTCCCCTTCCTTATTAAGCCCTTTGTCCTCCTCTGCTGAACTCTGAATTTCTCCCAGTCCTCAGGTGAGCCACTTTTCCTGGCTAATTTGTATGCTTCTTCTTTGGAATTGATACTATCCCTAATTTCCCTTGTCAGCCATGGGTGCACTACCTTCCTTGATTTATTCTTTTGCCAAACTGGGATGAACAATTGTTGTAGTTCATCCATGCGATCTTTAAATGCTTGCCATTGCATATCCACCGTCAACCCTTTAAGTGTCATTTGCCAGTCTATCTTAGCTAATTCACGCCTCATACCTTCAAAGTTACCCTTCTTTAAGTTCAGAACCTTTGTTTCTGAATTAACTATGTCACTCTCCATCTTAATGAAGAATTCCACCATATTATGGTCACTCTTACCCAAGGGGCCTCTCACAACAAGATTGCTAATTAACCCTTCCTCATTGCTCAATACCCAGTCTAGAATAGCCTGCTCTCTAGTTGGTTCCTCGACATGTTGGTTCCAAAAACCATCCCGCATGCATTCCAAGAAATCCTCTTCCTCAGCATCCTTACCAATTTGGTTCACCCAATCTATATGTAGGTTGAAGTCACCCATTATAACTGCTGTTCCGTTATTGCACACATTTCTAATTTCCTGTTTAATACCATCCCCAACCTCACTACTACTGTTAGGTGGCCTGTACACAACTCCCACCAGCGTTTTCTGCCCCTTGGTGTTATGCAGCTCTACCCATATCGATTCCACATCCTCCCGGCTAATGTCCTTCCTTTCTATTGCGTTAATCTCCTCTCTAACCAGCAATGCTACCCCATCTCTTTTTCTTTCATGTCTATCCCTCCTGAATATTGAATATCCCTGAATGTTGAGCTCCTATCCTTGGTCACCCTGGAGCCATGTCTCTGTGATCCCAACTGTATCATATTCATTAATAACATTCTGCACTTTTAATTCATCCACCTTGTTACGAATGCTCCTTGCATTGACACACAAAGCCTTCAGGCTTGCTTTTGCAACTCTCTTAGCCCTTATACAATTATGTTGAAAAGTGGCCCTTTTTGATTTTTTGCCCTGGATTTGCCGGCCTGCCACTTTTACTTTTCACCTTACTACATTTTGCTTCTGCCCTCATTTTACACCCCTCTGTCTCTGCACTGGTTCCCATCTCCCTGTTGTGAACTAACCTCCTCTCTCTTAGTCTCTTTAATTTGATTCCCACCCCCCCCCAACCATTCTAGTTTAAAGTTACCTCAGCAGCCCTCGCAAATCTCCCCGCCAGGATATTGGTCCCCCTAGGATTCAAGTGCAACCCGTCCTTTTTGTACAGGTCACGCCTGCGCCAAAAGAGGTCCCAATGATCCAAAAACTTGGATTCCTGCCCCCTGCTCCAATCCCTCAGCCACACATTTATCCTCCACCTCATTGCATTCCTACTCTCACTGTCGCGTGGCACAGGCAGTAATCGCGAGATTACTACCTTTGCGGTCCTTTTTCTCAACTCCCTTTCTAACTCCCTATATTCTCCTTTCTGGACCTCTTCCCTTTTCCTACCTATGTCATCGGTACCTATATGTACCACGACCTCTGGCTCCTCACCCTCCCACTTCAGGATATCTTGGACACGATCAGAAATATTCCGGACCCTGGCACCAGGGAGACAAACTACCGTCAGGGTCTCTGGGCTGCATCCACAGAATCTCCTATCTGACCCCCTTACTATCGAGTCCCCTATTACAACTGCCCTCCTCTTCCTTTCCCTACCCTTCTGAGCTATAGGGCCGGACTCTGTGTCGGACGCACGGCCACTGTCGCTCACCCCAGGTAAGCTGTCCCCCCCAACAGTACTCAAACAGGAGTACCTATTGTCAAGGGGCACAGCCACCGGGGTACTCTGTATTACCTGGCTCTTCCTCTTTCCCCTCCTAACTGTGACCCACTTGTCTGTCTCCCGTGGCCCCAGTGTGACCACCTGCCTGTAACTCCTCTCTATCAACTCCTCACTCTCCCTGATCAGACGAAGGTCATCGAGTGGAGCTCCAGTTCCCTAACGCGGTCCCTTAGGAGCTGCATCTCGGTGCACCTGGCGCAGATGTGGACAGGCTTGGAGACTCCAGGGCCTCCCATGTCCGGCACCGAGAACAACAAACTGCCCTCACACTCATATTGCCCCTCTCCTCAAATAACAACAAAAAATAAGTACCAAACCTTCCTCGCCTCGCCTGTTACTGCCTAAGCCCGTTGAGCCGAAGTCCTTAAGCCCTCACTCTGCTCCCGGCTCACTCCGCAGCCCACAAACTACGCTGCCCACTGTATGAGGCTCTGTTCCTTTTAAATCTTCCGCGCTTCACTGCCCGATGTCAGTCCCGCCTCTCTGAATGCCGATGGAAAAAAAAACGAAAAATTCAAAAATGGCTTACTCCGCACTCCCGCTCCGATTCTCAGACTTCCTTCTTCGAATTAGGGGAGCACTTCGGGTCCAGTGATCACAATGCTATTAGTTTCAATACAATTATGGAGAAGGATAGATCTGGACCGAGGGTTGAGATTTTTGATTGGAGAAGGGCTAACTTTGAGGAGATGCAAAAGGATTTAGAAGGAGTGAATTGGGACAATTTGTTCTATGGGAAGAATGTAATAGAGAAATGGAGGTCATTTAAAGGTGAAATTTTGAGGGTACAGAATCTTTATGTTCCTGTTACGTTGAAAGGAAAGGTTAAAAGTTTGAGAGAGCCATGGTTTTCAAGGGACATTGGAAACTTGGTTTGGAAAAAGAGAGATATCTACAATAAATATAGGCAGCATGGAGTAAATGAGGTGCTCGAGGAATATAAAGAATATAAAAAAAATCTTAAGAAAGAAATTAGAAAAGCTAAAAGAAGATATGAGGTTGCTTTGGCAAGTAAGGTGAAAATAAATCCCAAGGGTTTCTACCATTATATTAATAGCAAAAGGATAGTGAGGGATAAAATTGGTCCCTTAGAGAATCAGAGTGGACAGCTATGTGTGGAGCCAAAAGAGATGAGGGAGATTCTGAACAATTTCTTTTCTTCGGTATTCACTAAGGAGAAGGATATTGAATTGTGTAAGATAAGGGAAACAGGTAGGGAAGTTATGAAAATTATGATGATTAAAGAAGAGGAAGTACTGGAGCTTTTAAGGAGTATAAAAGTGGATAAGTCTCCGGGTCCTGACAGGATATTCCCTAGGAACTTGAGATTCAAGATTCAAGATTCAAAAAACTTTATTGTCATTCTAACCATACATCAGCTCTGCAGGGCAGAATGAGACAGCGTTCCTCAGGGGCAAGGCAATCATAACATAACAAATGCAACACTAAATAATAAACATAACAATAAATAGTAAAACACAGCAGCCACATATCAGTTAAATCAGTTATAAGTGTCCAGTGCAAGTTAAAAGTGTCCAAAGCAGAGTCAGGTGGAGCAGCTATTTAGCAGACTGACTGCCTGTGGGAGGATGCTGTTTAGTAGCCTTGTGATTTTAGTTTTGATGCTCCTGTAATGTTTGCCTGATGGCAGAAGAACAAACAGTTCATGGAGAGGGTGTGAGGGGTCTTTTATGATGTACTGTGTCTTCTGGAGGCATCGACTCTGAATTGAGGTCTTGGACAGAAGGTAGGGAGACCCCAATAACCTTCTCTGCTCCCCTAACCACCCTCTGCAAGGCTTTTTTGTCGACAGCACTGCAGCTGGAGTACCAGGTTGTGATGCAAAAGGTCAGCACACTCTCAACCACGCCTCTGTAGAATGTAGTTAAGATGTTAGTGGGTAGTGATGCTTGTTTAAGCTTCCTCAGAAAGTGCAATCTCTGCTGGGCCCGTTTCACAATCTCAGTGGTGTTCCTGGACCAGGTGAGATTGTCCGAGATCTGCACCCCAAAGAACTTGATGTTTTCCACTCTCTCCACTGTGGAGCCGCTGATGCTGAGCGGTATGTGCTCGGGCTGAGACCGTCTGAAATTGACGATCATCTCCTTGGTTTTGGTGACATTAAGCATCAAGTTGTTATCCCTGCACCAGCTCTCTAGGTGTTTGACCTCCTCCCTGTACATAGTTTCATCATTTTTGCTGATGAGCCCCACCACTGTGGTATCGTCTGCAAATTTAATAATCAGGTTCTCCTTGAATCTGGCTGCACAGTCATGTGTTAGCAATGTAAACAGCAATGGGCTAAGCACACAGCCTTGTGGGGATGCAGTGCTCAGTGTGGAAGTTAGTGTGGAAATAGCAGGGGCTCTGACAGAAATATTTCAAATGTCATTAGAAATGGGGATGGTGCTGGAGGATTGGCATATTGCTCATGTTGTTCCACTGTTTGAAAAGTGTTCTAAGAGTAAACCTAGCAATTATCGGCCTGTGAGTTTGACGTCAGTGGTGGGTAAGTTGATGGAAAGTATTCTTAGAGATGGTATATATAATTTTCTGGATAGACAGAGTCTGAATAGGAACAGTCAACATGGATTTGTGCATGGAAGGTCATGTTTGACAAATCTTATTGAATTTTTTGAAGTGGTTACTAGGAAAGTTGACGAGGGTAAAGCGGTGGATGTTGTCTATATGGACTTCAGTAAGGCCTTTGACAAGATTCTACATGGAAGGTTGGTTATGAAGGTTCAATCGTTAGGTATTAATATTGAAGAGGTAAAATGGATTCAGCAAGTGGCTGGATGTGAGATGCCAGAGAGTGATGGTGGATAACTGTTTGTCAGATTGGAGGCCGGTGACTAGTCGTGTGCCTCAGGGATCTGTACTGGGTCAAATGTTGTTTGTCATATACATTAATGATCTGGATGATGGGGTGGTAAATTGGATGAGTAAGTATGCAGTTGATACTAAGATAGGTGGAGTTATGGATAATGAAGTAGGTTTTCAAAGCTTGCAGAGAGATTTAGACCACTTAGAAGAGTGGTTTGAAAGATGGCAGATGGAGTTTAATGCTGATAAATGTGAGGTGCTACATTTTGGTAGGACTAATCAATATAGGACATACATGGTAAATGGTAGGGCATTGAAGAATGTAGTAGAACAGAGGGATCTAGGAATAATGGTGCATAGTTCCCTGAAGATGGAATCGCATGTGGATAGGGTGGTGAAGAAAGCTTTTGGTATGCTGGCCTTTATTAATCAGAGCATTGAGTATAGGAGTTGAGATGTAATGTTGAAATTGTACAAGGCATTGGTGAGGCCAAATTTGGAGTATTGTGTTCAGTTCTTGTCACTGAATTACAGGAAAGGTGTCAACAAAATAGAGAGAGTACAGAGAAGATTTACTAGAATGTTACCTGGGTTTCATCACCTAAGTTACAGAGAAAGGTTGAACAAGTTGGGTTTTTATTCTTTGGAACATAGAAGGTTGAGGGGAGACTTGATAGAGGTATTTAAAATTATGAGGGGGATAGATAGAGTTGACGTGGATAGGCATTTTCATTGAGAATGGGGGAGATTCAAACAAGAGCACATGAGTTAAAAGTTAAAGGGCAGAAGTTTAGGGGTAATATGAGGGGGAACTTCTCTACTCAGAGAGTGGTAGCTGTGTGGAACGAGCTTCCAGCAGAAGTGGTTGAGGCAGGTTCAATGTTGTCGTTTAAAGTTAAATTGGACAGCTATATGGACAGGAAAGGAATGGAGGGTTATGGGCTGAGTGCAGGTCGGTGGGACTAGGTGGGAGTAAAAGTTCGGCATGGACTAGAAGGGCTGAGATGGCCTGTTTCTGTGCTGTAATTGTTATATGGTTTATATGGTTAAATGGAATAAAATTGCACTTCATTGTGTCTTTAGTAAGGCAATTAGGGATGGGCTGATGGCCATATTCTGTGCTTACTTTTCTTTGCCCCATTGTCCATAAATTTGATGGTGGTAACAGTAATTATCTTCTGCACGTAACTACAGACACTGTTTCAGCTGCAAAAAAGCATTGCTATATCCTGGTTAACATCTGTACCATATGACGTTTCTGAATAAATTGCCACTGTCTTGCATTTTCCATTTGGCAACCACTTTGCCATAACATATGGTTCGCTTCTGTGACGGTTGATTTATGCAGGTTATAAATCTTTATTTTAAATTTGAGATATTGTTCCAAGAGTGCAAAGATACACATGTGCCTGCCAATTTAGGTCCACATTTCTCACTCTGCCACCACAAACCAGATGACTAGCTCACCGAACAGTTAAGAAATGATTGACTCTCCGAAGCAATAAAAGCAGCTCACTTACAAGTAACTATAGTCCAGTAACACTTAGAAAAAATGCCACAGGCTGCTTTTTTTCTAAAACCAGAGCTTTACAAATGAACTCAAAATGACACTCCCAGCTGAAAATGTACATAAGCATCACCACCAACTGCAAACCAAATATGTCAGTGCTCTGCTCTCCCGTGCGTTTTATTTATTCATTAATTTAATTTAATTTAAGTTTATTTTCAGGATATACCACAGAATAGGACCTTCCAGCCCATTGAGCCACGCCGCCCAGCAATCCAGCCTAATCACAGGACAATTTACAATGGCCAATTAACCTACCAACCAGTACGTCTTTGGACTGTGGGAGGAAACTGGAGCAGCTGGGGAAAACCTAAGCATTCCATGGGGAGGTCATACAAACTCCTTATGGATCACTTCAGAATTGAACTCTGAACTCCGACGTCCTAAGAGGTAATAACATCACACTAACCGCTGGTGCCCCTGATTTCAAGTTACCAGTTTCTTTATCTTCATAGGTCCTTCATTTATAACTTATTTGTCCCTTGCTCCTAGCCTAAAGCTACAAAATCACTGGAGGGAGGAGAAGATGGCGATGCGACGCAGTGCGCGCAGCCTTTCCGAATGAATATCGTATGTGTAACTAGGGGCCGTGCACAATCCGGATTTGATGAAGACAGCCGTGAGAAGCACGGAGGAACACCTGGAGAAACTTCTGAAATGCCTGCTTCGCTGCCGCTGCTACTGTGCGATCGAGAATCTCCGGAGACGAAGGCCCCAAATCCTCAGCTTTGCCTATTGTCTGTTGCCGGGGCCAGGGTTGAAGCACTCAGCAGAGTTGGTGCTCGGTGTCGGAGAGCTGGTCGGAGGCTCGGAGTTTTCGGACGCACTCGGAGTCGGATTGTGGTCGGATGCTTCCAGGATGCTGCATCGGCAAGTTTGCGGCGCTGGAGGTTCACCGTCTGCGTGAGATGATGGGACTTTCGAGAGACTTTGAGACTTTTACCGTGCCATGACCTGTTCTTATCAAATTACGGTATTGCTTTGCACTGTTGTACCTATATGTTATAATTATGTGGTTTTTGTTACTATTTAAGTCGGTTTTTCATGTGTTTCCGTGATATCATTCTGGAAAAACATTGTATCATTTCTTAATGCATGCATTACTAAATGACAATAAGAAAGGACTGCGTGTCCTCATGATCATAATTATAAGTCATGCCTATCGCATTTAAATGAATTTATGCATTGGATTCCGTCACATCACCAAATGTGTGGGCTTCCCTTAGAAAGTCACATAGAACAGACAAAGAATGCTTTAAGCAAACAGTTTGGCAAATGTTATAAGGAAATCTGGTCCATTCACCTTACACTGTTCAAAGATTATTTCTTTATGTCAGGCCTGTCACAAATTATTATGCGATAGTCATATTAACATATGATTGCGATTTCACTTTGCAATTACAAATACACTCAGTAGCCTCTTTATTAGGTGCAGGAGTGAACCCCATGTGGTCTCCTGCTGCTGCAGCTCATCACTTCAAGGTTGGATCTGCTGTGCGTTCAGAGATACTCTTCTGCACACCACTCTGGTTATTTGAGTTACAATTGTTTTGCTTGTCAGCTTGAACCAAGCCGGTGATTTTCTTCTGACCTCTCTCATTAACAAGGCATTTTTGCTCGCAGAACTGCTGCTCACTGAATGCTGTTTTGGTTTTCACACCATCTTTGTAAATTCTAGAGACAGCTGTGCATGAAGGTCCCAAGGGATCAGCCATTTCTGAGTTAATTCTCCTTTCAGATGTTTGGGCTGAACAACAACTGAACCTTTTGACCATGTCCGCATGCTTTGATGCACTGAGTGCTGCCACATGATTGGCTGATTAGATATTTGCATTAATAAGCACTGAGTGTATATTTGTATGACAATACTTTGCCCCATTTCAATAATGATGTTCACCTACTTAATTTACAATGTGTGGCTTTTAATAATGCATGTTCTGCAATTCATGTGCCACATATTTCTGACTACTTATTCATTCATGAACATCATGAACAAAGCAGATGAGCTTAGAGCGTGGATCAGTACTTGGAGCTATGATTTTGTGGCCATTACAGAGACTTGGATGGCTCAGGGGCAGGACTGGTTACTCAGAGTGCCAGGCTTTAGATGTTTCAGAAAGGACAGGGAGGGAGGCAAAAGAGGTGGGGGCGTGGCACTGCTGATCAGAGATAGTGTCACGGCTGCAGAAAAGGAGGAAGATATGGAGGGATTTTCTACTGAGTCTCTGTGGGTGGAAATTAGAAAATAGAAAGGGTCAAAAACTCTACCGGGTGTTTTTTATAGACCACCCAATAGTAACAGGGACATCGAGGAGCGGATTCTGGAAAGGTGTAATAATAACAGGGTTGTCATGGTGGAAGATCTTAATTTCCCAAATATTGATTGCCATTTCCCCACACCGAGGGGTTTAGATGGGGTGGAGTTTGTTAGATGTGTTCAGGAAGGTTTCCTGACACAATATGTAGATAAGCCTACAAGAGGAGAGGCTGTACTTGATCTGGTATTGGGAAGTGAACCTGGTTAGGTGTCAGGTATCTCAGTGGGACGGCATTTTGGAGATAGTGATCACAATTCTATCTCCTTTACCAGAGCATTGGAAAGGGATAGGAACAGCCAAGTTAGGAAAGTGCTTATTTGGAGTAAGGGGAAGTATAAAGGTATCAGGCAGGAACTTGGAAGCATAAATTGGGAACAGGTGTTCTCAGGGAACTGTACGGCAGAAATATGACAAATGTTCAGGCGATATTTGCGTGGTGTTCCGCATAGGTACGTTCCCATGAGACAGGAAAAGGATGGTAGGGTATAGGAATCGTGGTGTACAAAGGCTGTTGGAAATCTAGTCCAGAAGAAAAGAAAAGCTTATGAAAGGTTCAAAAAACTAGGTAACGATAGAGATCTAGAAGATTATAAGGATAGCAGGAATGAGTTTAAGAATGAAATTAGGAGAGCCAGAAGGGGTCATGAGAAGGCCTTGGCGAGCAGGATTAAGAAAAATCCCAAGATATTCTACAAGTATGTGAAGAGCAAGAGGATAAGATGTGAGAGAAAAGGACCAATTAAGTGCTAGAGTGAAACAGTGTGTATGGAACCGGAGGAGATAGCAGAGATACTTAATGAATACTTTGCTTCAGTATTCACTACAGATAGGATCTTGGCAATTGTAGGGATGAGTTACAGCAGATTGAAAAGCTTGAACATATGGACATTAAGAAAGAGAATGTGCTGGAGCTTTCGGAAAGCATCAAGTTCGATAAGTCTCCGGGACTGGATGAGACGTACCCCAGACTACTATGGGAGGCAAAGGAGGAGATTGCTGTGCCTCTGGCAATGATCTTTGCATCATCAATGGGGATAGAAGAGGTTCTGGAGGACTGGAGGGTTGCAGATGTTGTTCCCTTATTCAAGAAAGGGAGTAGAGATAGCCCAGGAGATTATAGACCAATGAGCCTTACTTCAGTGGTTGGTAAGTTGATGGAAAAGATCTTGAGAGGCAGGAATTATGAAAATTTGGAGAGGCATAATATGACTTGGAATAGTCAGCATGGCTTTGTCAAAGGCAGGTCGTGCCTTACGAGCCTGATTGAATTTTTTGAGGATGTGATTAAAACACATTGATAAAGGTAGAGCAGTAGATGTAGTGTATATGGATTTCAGCAAGGCATTTGATATGGTGCCCCATGCATGACTTATTGAGAGAGTAAGGAGGCATGGGATCAAAGGCGACCTTGCTTTGAGGATCTATAATTAGCTTGCTCACAGAAGGTAAAGAGTGGTTGCAGACAGGTCATATTCTGCATGGAGGTTAGTGACCAGTGGTGTCCCTCAGTGGAGGGCTGTCAGAGGTTACAGCGGGACATTGATAAGATGCAAAACTGGGCTGAGAAATGGCAGGTGGAGTTCAACCCAGTTAAGTGTGAGGTGGTTCATTTTGGTAGTTCAAATACGATGGCAGAATATCGCATTCATGATAAGACCCTTGGCAATGTGGAGGATCAGAGGGATCTTGGGTCTGAGTCCATAGGACACTCGAAGCTGCTGTGCAAGTTGATCCTGTGGTTAAGAAGGCATATGGTGCATTGGCCTTCATCAACCATGGGATTGAGTTCAAGAGCCAAGAGGTAATGTTACAGCTATATAGGACCTTGGTCAGAGCCCACTTGGAGTACTGTGCTCAGTCCTGGTCGCCTCACTACAGGAAGGATGTGGAAGCTATAGAAAGGGTGCAGAGGAGATTTACAAGGATGATGCCTGGATTGGGGAGCATGCCTTATGAGAATAAGTTGAGTGAACTAGGCCTTTTTTTCTTTGGAGCGGCGGAGGATAAGAGGTGACCTGATAGAGGTGTATAAGATGATGAGAGGCATTGATTGTGTGGATAGTCAGAGGCTTTTTCCCAGGGCTGAAATGGCTAACATGAGAGGGCACAGTTTTAAGGTGCTTGGAATTAGGAACAGAGGAGATGTCAGGGGTAAATTTTTTACGCAGAGAGTAGTGAGTGCATGGAATGGGCTGCCAGTGATGGTGGTGGAGGCAAATACGATAGGAACAGTGCTGCCAGGATAATCAAGGACATGACCCACCAGCCAACAGACTTTTGGTCCCTCTTCCCTCCGGGAGAAGGCTCAGGAGCTTGAAGACTTGTACAGCCAGATTTGGGAACAGCTTCTCTGCAACTGTGATAAGACTGCTGAATGGATCCTGACCCACATCTGGGCCATACCCTTCAAATATCCGGGCCTGCCTCTCAGTTTTTTTTGCACTACCTTACTTTCCATTTTTCTGTTTTCTATTTATGATTTATAATTTAAATTTTTAATATTTACTATTGACTTTTAATCCAGGGAGCGGGAAGCATAGAATCAAATATCGCTATGATGATTGTACATTCTAGTATCAATTGTTTGGCGACAATAAAGTATAAAGTATAATTTCTAAAGTAAGTACATGTTCGGCACAGCATTGTAGGCTGAATGGCCTGTATTGTGCTGTAGGTTTTCTATGTTTTTATGATTCCAAATGTAAGGTTAAAAATTTCACATTGGGCTTCAAAATATCAAATCTTGGAAATAATACGTAGTTGGTAGTTGGTTTTCATTCACAAAAATATGTCAGTGAGGTTTCTATAGATAATTTTACCATTTGAAAAGTCACATGTTACTTATAACCCTAAGCTTTGTTCTTTTATTAAACTGAATTTTTCCAGACTAAATTATGTGTTTTCAAATATTTCACCCAAAGCTACAATAACAGGGTTTGCTGTTCATTGGTTTGACTTCATGGGTGAATAGCCTGATTCATATCTTGCGTGATTTATCTTCCCTTCAATCAGAACATATGCATTCATGCCAATAGAGAGAATTGCATAGACTTTGTCTTTAAAGTGATACTTTCAAATTCTGTTGCATTTGTTCCACCCTAAAACTCATTTCATTACAATGAACTTAATCCACATTTGCTATTTTGTAAAGCAAATAAATGCAGGGCTGGTTGGAGGTCTGGGAAATTATTTGAAGGAGTTTGTATACGATGGAAATACTGCAGAAGAGTGGATGGGAATCATACCGTGGGGATAGTCTTTATGAACAGTTGTTTGGTCGCAAACCTCTTTATAATTGCAATATCATCTTTTTCTGCATGATGCAATAAATGGGAGATCATGCACATAGTGCTCCACATCTAGATGAGGGACAGGTAGCTAACAATGATTCATGAACTGTGTCCTACAATTGCTACCTTCACTTCCAATTTAACAATGACGGCTTAGTGGTGGAGATGACTAATTTATACACACAGCTTAAGTGAACTCAGTGCAGCTAACCTCTCAGTAGCACACTGGCAACAGAAGCCTGAATTTTTTACTTAATAGTATTCACAAAGGATTGTGTA
Source organism: Mobula birostris (assembly GCF_030028105.1). NCBI lineage: Eukaryota > Metazoa > Chordata > Chondrichthyes > Myliobatiformes > Myliobatidae > Mobula > Mobula birostris. The sequence continues at coordinate 23,489,457 of NC_092373.1, read as the reverse complement.
TCATTTTCGATCATGTGGTAAATGATCCTGAAGAAAGGTGTCAGCCTGCAAAGTCGACTGTTTACTCTTTTCCATAGATGCTGCCTGGCCTGCTGAGTTCCTCCAGCACTTTGTGGGTGTTGCTTAGCACTTCCAGCATCTGCAGGTTTTCTGTTGTTTGTGATGTGGTTAACATAAATGCTTTACCCTCTGGGTGGCAGATTGCTCAGATACCCAAAACACCCTTTTCCCACATTACAACTGGATAATAATCCAGCAGTGAGAACTTGAAGGGCGCCGCTTTCTCCCGGAGTGTGGTACAGGTATGGAGGGAGCTGCCAGAGGAAGCTACACTGAAGCATTTAAATGACACTTGGACAGGTACGTGGATGGGAAAGGTTAGAGGAAAATGGGATAAGGATGAGCGTATGGGACTAGTATAGATGTGCATCTTGATTAGCATGGCCCTGTTGGGTCGAGGGGCCTATTCCTCTGCAGTATGATACAAAGTGGCAAACAATTTTAAAAAAAGCTCCATTAGCTAATTGTTATTTAACAGCAATAACGCTGTGTGATACTTAAAACATTACTGTAAGTTATAATAAGAAATAAATAACATATAAATAGAGCATAACAGGAACAAAATAGTGAGGTGGTGTTCATGGGTTTATGGACTGTTCAGAAACTGTTGATGGAAGGCTAGAAGCTGTTCAGAAGAAGGGTTAGGGCACATTATTTTATTTTTTTTAAATTTAGAGATGTATCACCCCAAAACCCACCTACTTAACTCCAGTCTAATCAAAATTAACCATAGCCTCGGATAATTTACAATGAGCAATTAACCCACCAACTGGTATGTCTTTGGACTGTGGGTGGAAACCGTAGCATCTGGAGGAAGCCCGCACGGTCATGAGAAGAACGTCCAAACTCCTTACAGATGGCCGCTGGAATTGAACTCCAAACTCTGATGCTCCGGGCTGTAATAGTGTCGAGCTATCTGCTACAACTGGAGTGGTGGAGATGGTAGTACGGATAATAAAGCGTAGGTTCTAGTGAGGGAAAGGCCAGAGAAACCCATGCGCCTTTCAGTGGGATGGGCAATGACATTGCAGGTAACAGCTCTTTCACACTGTTAGTGAACTCGGTCGCATCTTGCATGTGTTTTCTCCTGGATGCATGAACGTCATGCCATGCCCAAAGATATACGAGTTAGACTAATGAGGTACTTAATCTCATGTAGGTGTCTTGTGGAAATATCAAGAGTGCATTAATCTGCATGTGAGAGAAAATAGGTTACAACATGATAAATGGGGGAATAGTATTTTTCTGAGAGTCAGCACTTACTCAATGGCCAAATTGCCTCCTTCTATGTCAAAGAGACAGAGGAGTGAAAGGGCACGGGATACAGAGCCTCAGTGGGTGAAAGGTGTGTGGGTATTGACATCCATTCTGTAACAGGAGCATGAGAAGCCATGGTAAGGAAATAGGGTCATGGATGACAGAATCCTGATCAGGTAGCACAGTCAGATGGTTTAAAAAAAAGAGTAAGCATTTCAGATAAGGAAACAGTAAGTAAGTGAACAGTAATATCTTAGGTATAGTTGTTGTTAATCGATTTACTCTAATAAAAAGAGGCATGGTAGTGTGTCTCAGATATCATCATGGGTATCTCTGAGGAGTCCACATCCTTTGCCAATTTGGAATTTAGGGAAGCTTGCCTCCATAGGTGTGAACTTTGATCTGCAGCTGATATTACTATCACACTTTCACAAGGTTGAATGTTTTGTACACAGCACATTTTAAGAGGGCGTCAGCCCACAGCTCCAGACTAAAGTAGGCTGTCAGCCAACAAATGCCTAGAAAAATGAGGCAGATACGTACACTGGAGCATAAGAAATAGAGGCATGGTTTATCTTTTACCTCAGCATCACTTATCTGGCTCTCTAAACATTTATGAATACTGATGGGGGTGGAGGGAGAGATTTTTTTCTCTGGGAATGTAATCACTAAACCATGGGTGGCTGAGCTGTAGAGGGAGAAGCGAGAGGTCAAGAAGCAAAGGTCTTTGGGCAGAGGCTATCCAAGGTTACCTATGGTTAGAGCACTATAGAAGATTTCCAGAGAATTTGTAGAGGTATGTAGGAGCCATATAATAGTGATAATGGGGCTTTAACTATCCAAATGCAGAATACAGTAGCAATAGCTTAATTGGAAGTCCGGGAGGGGTTTCTGAAGTAGGTTCAGAATCATTTTGATCAACATGTTTCTTGGCCAACAAAGAAGGACTTGTTCGACTTGCTTCTGGGATATGAGACAAGCCAAGTGGTTGGAGTATCAATGGAGAAACATTTAGGAAACAGAAAACACAATATATTTATGTTTACGATGGCTATAGAAAATATAATGAACCATCTCAAAAAATGAAATAGCCAATTTGATATTCGGATAAGAATACAAATTAATTTTTTCCTCTTTCCACAGAAGTCTGAGGAGTGTTTCCAGCAATTTCTGTTTTGTTTGTACTTGCACCTGGCTTATACCTCTCTTAGGTATGAGGATAAACTACATCCGGCGGTGGAGCATTTGCTTTGGGTAATGAGGTTACCATTAACCACAGCTACCTCCTGGTCACCCTTATGCAAGGTGTAGCACCTGTTAACCTCCCTACTTGGGTTACAGTGAAGCCACGGAATGCAGGTGGTGGATGAAGCAGAAGGCAAGTTCCTGCTTCTCAGATGCTGAGCAGTAGATCCTTTTAGTAGGACAATGTTCAGGGTCACCCGTCTTGTAAAGACACTGCATCGGAAGCAAGCAAGGGGAAGCTACTTCTTGTATTTTATCCCTAGTACAACCATGGTTAATAAATAATAATAATAATAAAGGCATCCGTTAGTCTTGCGAGACCATGGATCTGTGCCTGCAAAATCTTCACTCTCCAGGGCGCAGGCCTGGGCAAGGTTGTATGGAAGACCAGCAGTTGCCCATGCTGCAAGTCTCCCCTCTCCATGACACCAATGTTGTCCAAGAGAAGGAACCATACAGTGTCGTCGCAGAGCAATGTGTGATTAAGTGCCTTGCTCAAGGACACAACACGTTGCCTCGGCTAGGGCTTGAACTCACGACCTTCAGGTTGCTAGTCCAATGCCTTAACCACTTGGCCACGTGCCCATACATACACAAATATTAATACATACACAAATGTAAAAGGAAATAGCGTAAATGGCAGCCCATTTCCAAATAGTGCGGACACCTCACTCGGTACGGGATATCATGTAAACAGACAGGTGAGACCGGATCATTATACCACTACTGTCTGCAAGAACAAGAGACTGTGAATTGCCACTTGGAATGTTCGAACCCTGCACCAAGCTGGTAAGCTAGAAAACGTAAAATTAGAAATGAAGAGGCTAGAAGTCAGCATCCTAGGCCTAAGTGAAATAAGATGGGAAGGCACTGGAGTATTCCAATCAGACGACTACAGGATGATATACTCTGGTGGAGATAAACATGAAAAGGGTGTTGCAATCATCTTAGACAAAGAAACATCCAAGAGCCTGCTAGGATACTGGCATATCTCATACAGAATGATGCTAATCAAACTAAAAGGACAACAAAACAACATCTCTATCATCCAAGTATATGCACCTACAATGGCAAGCTCAGAGGAAGAAACTGATGCCTTCTACCACTCCCTAGACAAAGCACTAGAAGAATGCAAATCACAAGAAGCCATCATAGTCATGGGCAACATCAATGCAAAATTTGGTGAGGGAAGAGAAGACCATATTGTTGGAGACCAGGGATTGGGAGAAAGAAATGAAAGAGGAGAAAAACTTACATCATGGTGTAAAACAAACAATCAGATAATCACCAACACTTGGATTAAACAACATCCAAGAAGGAAATGGACATGGAGAAGCCCAGATGGGAACAACAAAAATCAAATCGACTACATAGCAATCAATAACAGATTCAAAAACTCGGTAACTCAGTCTAAAAGCTACCCTGGAGCAGACTGTGGAAGCGACCACACACCAGTCATTTGCAAAGTGAAAATAAAGATGAGAAAATTAACAAAACCAAAAAGATCAGAACCACTGGATTATCAACAGCTACAAAACAACCCTCATCTGAAAACAGAATACACAATCAAGGTGAAAAACCGTTTTCAATTGCTGCAGGATGAAGGAGGCAAATCTTCCTGGGACAAACTGAAGGAATCCATGGTTGTAGCTGCTAAAGAAACCATCCCACGAAAAGAACGGAAAAGTAAGAAGAAATGGATAACTGAAGATATAATGCAATTGATGCAACAAAAACAGACCATCAAACTAAGAGACAGCAAGGAATACAAACAACTTGATAAGACAATAAAAAGAAAATGCAGAGAAGCTAAAGACAGATGGCTAAATGAGAAATGCTCAGAGATAGAAATGCTACAAACCCATAACCCCGGAACAAAGTTGGTGCACAATAACATTAAAGAACTAACGGGGAAATTACCTTGCTCAGCAAGTGGATGAATCAAGGCAAAAGATGACAGCTTAATTATGAACAAAGAGGAAATCCTAAACAGATGGACAGAATATATAAAATAACTTTTTGAAGACCAAAGAGGAGAAAAACCGAACATAGAAGAATCTTGAAGGACCTAACATTCTAAAATCAGAAATTTGAGCAGCCATAAATAAAACAAAACATAACAGAGCAACTGGTCCAGACAACATCGCTGTTGAAATGATACTGGCCTTAGAATATTTTGGAATAGAGAAAATAACAGAAATAGCAAATGAAATCTATGATCATGGGGAGATACCTGATGATTTAAGTAAATCAGTGTTCATCACACCTCCAAAGAAAGAGGGAGCAACAGAATGTGAGTTACATCGTACAATAAGCCTGATGAGCCACGTGGCAAAAATTACTCTCAGAGTAATCATGATGAGAGCAAGACGCTGTATAAAACCAGAAATCAGTAAAGAACAGTGCGGCTTTGTGGAAAACACTGGAACCAGAAATGCAATTTTCATGCTACGGATGATCTGTGAACGAGCCATCCAGGTACAAAAAGACATCTACCTATGTTTCATTGACTATACGAAAGCTTTTGACACTGTCAGACAGCAAGATCTTCTGGAAATGCTTCAAGATCTTGACATAGATGGGAAAGATATACGTTTCTTAAGAAGCTTATACTGGGACCAGACAGCGTCCATCAGAATAGAAGGAGAAGTGAGTGAGTATGTGAATATCATGAGAGGAGTCAGGCAAGGTTGTGTATTTTCACCAGACTTATTCAACCTGTATAGCGAAAATATCTTGAGAAGTACCAAAGACATCAAAGGATTCACAATTGGAGGCCATAATGAAAATAACATCAGATATGCTGATGACATTGTACTAATAGCTGACTCAGAAACAAAACTTCAAGAACTACTCACTATAGTGGCAGCAGAAAGTAATCGCCGAGGCCTCTCAATCAACACCAAGAAGACAGAAAGCATGGCCATCTCCAGAAAGACAAACATCTCACAATGTGTGATCAAGATCAGAAATACAAACATCAAACAAGTCAACAAATTCAAATATCTTGGCAGCCTAATAACAAGTAATGGCAGGTGCGACACAGATATCAAATACAGAATAGCAATGGCAAAAGAAGCTTTCCAAAAAATGAAGACCATATTAACAGACAGAAAGATGAGCACGTACACTAAAAACAGAATACTGCAGTGCTACATTCATTCTATCCTGACTTGTGGAAGTGAATGCTGGACCATTTCTCCAGCAATGGAGAAGAGACTAGAAGCAGCTGAATTATGGTTCTACAGGAGAATGTTAAAAATACCATGGACCACACACACATCAAATGAAGAAGTTCTCAGAAGAGCCCAAGCAGTTCAATCACTCATACCGACAATAAGAGAAAGACAACTCAGATTCCTAGGACACATCACGTGGAAAGATGAACTAGGAAAACTCACACTCTCTGGAAAGATTGAGGGGAGTAAACCTAGAGGAAGACCTCGGCTTATGTACATCAAAAGCATGACCAGGTGGCTACACATTGAGGAAATGGAGGTCATCCAAAAAACGAAGGATAGATTTATATGGAAAACCATGGTCACCAAAGTCCGCATCGGATATGGTACCTAGACAGGCAGACAGACCTGTATTATACAAACTTGATGGACTGAATGGCCTCCTTACATTCCTTTTCCCCTGTGATGTGTCTTTTTTTTTTTTGGCTACAGTTTGGAGTATGAAGCAGAATATGCATCTAAGGTCATCCTTGTTGAATGCCAGGTGAGGACAAAGCTAACGTTAGCCATGATGTACTCTTGATGCACCTGGTTGGAAAACTGAGCCTGCTGGGCCTGAACACCTCCCTGTGCAACTGGATTCTAGACTTCCTGACTGGGAGACCTCAGTCAGTACGGATCAGGAGCAGCATCTCCAACACCATCACACTGAGCACGGGGGCCCCCCAGTGCTGTGTGCTCAGTCCACTGCTGTTCACTCTGCTGACCCACGACTGTGCAGCAATACACAGCTCGAATTACATCATCAAGTTTGCCGATGACATGACCGTGGTGGGTCTCTTCTGCAAGAATGATGAGTCAGCATTCATCTGCAAGAACGAGAGGTGCGGTGGCTAATGGACTGGTGCACAGCCAACAACCTGTATCTGAATGTGAACAAAACAAAAGAGATGGTTGTTGACTTCAGGAGAGCACGGAGTGACCACTCTCCATTGAACATCAACAGCTCCTCTGTAGAGATCGTTAAGAGCACCAAACTTCTTGGTGTTCACCTGATGGAGAATCTCACCTGGTCCCTCAACACCAGTTCCATAGTCAAGAAAGCCCCGCAACATCTCTACTTTCTGCGAAGGCTGAGAAAAGCCCATCTCCCACCCTCCATCCTCACCACATTCTACAGAGGATGTATTGAGAGCATCCTGAGCAGCTGCTTTATTGCCTGGTTCAGAAATTGCACCGTCTCGGATTGCAAGACCCTGCAGCGGATAGTGAGGTCAGCTGAAGGGATCATTAGGGTCTTTCTTCCCGCCTTTACAGACATTTACACCACACGCTGCATCCGCAAAGCTAACAACATTGTGAAAGACCCCACGTACCCCTCATACAAACTCTTCTCTCTCCTGCCATCTGGCAAAAGGTACCGAAGCATTCGGGCTCTCACGACCAGACTCTGTAACAGTTTCTTCCTCCAAGCCATCAGACTCCTCAATTCCCAGAGTCTAGTATGACACCAACCTACACACACACACACACACACACACACTCAACTGAACACCACTCCACTCTCTTTGCAATTTTTGCTCATTTCTTTCTCAATTCCTGCTAAAACATTGTTTACATTTACACTTACAGCATTTATTATTATATAGTAATTTATCCTTTACTGTGCCTATTGTCTTGTTTATTAATTATTGTACTGTCTTGCACTGTTTTGTGCACTTTATGTAGTCCTGTGTAGGTCTGAAGTCTAATGTAGTTTTGTGTTGTTCCATGGAGCACCATGGTCCTGGAGAAACACTGTTTCATTTTTACTGTGTACTGTACCAGCAGTTATGGTTGAAATGACAATAAAAGCGACTTGACTTGACTTGACTTGACTTGACTTGATGTGAATGAGAATCCAGACTTTTTCCTCTCCTTTCTTTAATTTACACATTCAGTGATCACTTTATTAAGTACACCTGTTCATTAATGCAAATATTTAAATCAGCTAATCAAGTGACAGCAACTCAATACATAAAAACATCCAGACATGGTCAAGAGGTTCAGTTGTTGTTCAGACAAAAAACTCGAATGGGGAAGACGTGATCTAAGAGACTTTGACCGTGGAATGATTGTTGGTGCCAGACAGGGTGGTTTGAATATCCAGAAACTGCTCATCTCCGGGGATTTTCATGCACAGCAGTCTCTAGAGTTTGCAGAAGATGGTGCAAAAATAAAAAAAAATCCAGTTCTCTGTGCAAAAGTTTGTTGTTAATGAGAGAGGTCAGAGGAGAATGGCCAGACTGGTTCAAACAGACAGGAAGGGTGCAGTAACTCAAATAACCATGCATTACAGTGGTGTGCAGACAAATATCTCTGAATGCACAACACATCAAAACTTGGAGTGATTGGTCTACAGCAGCAGAAGACCGCACCAGATTCCACTATTGTACCCAATAAAGTGGCCACTGAGTGTAGGTCAGTATCAAAGGTGCCTTGGTTCTCACTTGATGTGACCATTCCTCTTATATGTGCACAGATTGTAAGCACTGGCAAGGCATTACACGACAAAAGAATCGCCAGTAAATACAACACACGTACTACCAACAGAGGTCTTTAAAATCACAGACTCTTAGTAAGAAAAGTTACTGGGAGGAAAACTGATGTGGATGAGAGAAAAGGGAGATGAGTTTTGTGTCCAGATGAGGTAGGAGAGTATAACAACTCATAGTATTAATAAATTAGATATGGTGTTATGATTCTTTTTAACATCATGAAGATTTGCTTTCCATGAATAATAATCTAAAGGCATTCTTCAACTCGACCTAATTTCCATATTAATCATGAAAGTATATGATGCTTTGAATAGCATGTTGGATGTGATTTATTCTGCTTTTGAAGCCTAGTGTTGTTGACACCAGGCTGCAGCCCAAGCTGGAGATGTTAAGTATTCTTTAAAACAATACAACATACTTCTGAGTGTTGAAACCAGACACTGGACTGCACGGCAGGAAATCTAAAGATACTTCATTCTGTCATTAGACCCAACAATACCCTGCATTAATAAAGCCACTCGTGTGTGCATATAAATGGTTAATTAACTGGGGCAGCAACACAAACAAGTCATTTCTGTTATTTCCCTATCAAAGCTTTCATTTTAGCAATTGCTAGGCAGCGTGCTAGTGGCAAAAATGATGCTGTAATGGAAAGGCTTTTTATTCTACAGTTCAGAACAGAGGGGGTTGCTGAACTACTGCAACACCAAGTATTCCAAGCCGACATCAAAGGAGAAAATCAGTTGAAATGACAGCAGCAGCTGCAGCATCTGCCTTTAAATTAGGCTGCGACTCAAAGACTGGACTCAGCTGCTAAGCAGCATAGAGACCCAGGAGGAAGGCAGTGCAAGAAAAGAGTTTGCTTTCCACCATAGCACATCAAAGTGGATGCCGAGGATACGGGGCAGTAAACATGCGCACAGCAAGTGCCCACGTGCTGTCTAATTGTATAAAAGGCGTGAAACGTATATAAAAAAATCTTTGCATTATGTCTAATTTTGAGAGCTTCTTGTATGGGGGGGGAAGAAGCAAGTGACATAAATGTATGGTCTGATAAGAGGTTGGCTTTGTAATGGAACTGAGTTCAGCTTCAAAAGATGTTCTGTTTTGAAGTCATCAAAGATCTCGAAACCTACCAATCCTTCAAGACTGTTGCAAAATGCAAAGCTCCACTACGATGGTTAATCCTAGCAATTGAACAAAACATGCAAAATATAAATTTGTGATGACATTGAGCGTCAGAGATATTTTTTGAAAAAAGAATTACAGGACACATTTTATTACAGATCTGGGTAATATTCTGCTTCAGTTCTATCCAAAGAAAGATGTACAGCTGTGCCTTCTGAATCTTTTAATAATTGAATATTCTATTAATAATTGAAATAGTTGAATATTAAACCACTGCAATAATGATACAATTTCATGGTTAAAGGATCCTATTCACCCAGAAAAAGCCAACTAGTTTAACCTCAGAGATTACTGAAAACTCTGCAAGTTTCATAATAATATTGGAGGATGTGTTCAAACCACTCGAATTAGATATGTTCAACTTTAGCTTACACAATAAATCTTTTATTTTGGAAAAATCCTTATAATTGCTATTCTTTACAAGGGGCCACTTTTGAAAAAAGTAGTGATATCTTATATCTATGTCCCTCTAAGTTTCCAAAACATTTTCATGTCTTATTTATTATATTGGAGAACAGTTTTTAATTAATTAATTAATTAATTAATGGGACGGCTTAACACAGCAAGAAAGGCCGAGAATACATCAGCAAATAGCTTTTGTTAAAGCAAAATTTTATAAAACGTGCCATGCTTTCTTTTGTGCCTTTGTTCATTTCTGTTGATCTTTTCTCTTTCATGATAACTTTTTTTTAAAGTGGTGAATGTTGAATGCATCATCACTTTGAATCGCCTTTAGGCAGTAGCTGAGCTCAACAGTATAAGAGACCTGAATTAACAATAAGAGACAAAATGGCATAACCAAATGCATTCTGGGTTAATTGGTCCTTTTCTATGAATGGAAATTCACACTCTTTTATTACAATGCATACAGCTAATCGGACAGTTCGCCAGAGTACATTGACTTCTTCACATAACGTACGGTACATCCAGACATGATTCTACTAAAATAAACAGTCAAAGTGAATTCGGCTGGTTTTGATAATGGATTCTTGAACAACATCATCAGTTTTAGCTCTAGTGGTAAATAAAAATCCAGCTCAGTACTTTTTATTAATGACAGCCCATGTTAGCACCCCCGAATTTCCACAATTGGCTAACCTCCAGTGTTTTCTGTTCCCTCAAGAAACTGTCATTGTTACAAATCTGGGGCAATATCTTGCATCAGTTCTTCTCATGGCTTTGAGTTTTACATTGGTTGCCCCTACAGCTGAAGAAATAGTTCACGGATCTTGCTCAATACTGTGCAGTCCTAAACCATGATTGAGTGTGCATATGCTTTTCCTACATCAATGTGTCATTGCCCTGTATATACAGATGTACAATGCTGTGGAAACAATTAGCCTATTCAATATAAAATGATAACTCACAGCAAACTACAGTCCCATATTTGCTAGGCTGGTGAACGTGGTCATAGAGTTATAGGGTCTTAGAACACTACAGCAGAGCAATAGGCCATTCATCTCATCTCATCCATGCCGAACTATTAATTTGTCTAGTCCCATCAACCTGCACCCAGGCTATAGCCCTCTGTACCCCTCACCCATCCATGTACCCATCCAAATTTCTCTTAAATATTGAAAGCAAACCCACATCCACTACTTGTGCTGGCAGCTCGTTCCACACTCTCAGCACACTCCGAGTGAAGAAGTTCCCCATCATGTTCCCCTTAAATATTTCACCTTTTACTTTTAACCCACGACCACTGGTTCCAGTGTCCAGTTCATTAACTTGTTACCAGTATTGCTTTCTCCAAGGATCATCATCTTGTGGTGGTGGAGTGGCTCTGAGTTCCCGAGATCCTGAGAATGATGCTGTCTGGAGTTTAGCCACCTGGCACTTGGTTCCTGCTAGGGTCGCCCCCGATGGTAAGGTCAAGGAGGAGGTTCCAGACAAAGAACGATGCAGCGAAAATCTCGGTAGTGAAGCTGGCCGTAGGTGATGACACATTACAATGACAGTAAGGGTGGGGGAAGGCTGCCGCAGTGAAATGTCTCCTGTCACTTTGCATTCCATGTCACAGGATCTTCACCCTGACCTGTTAAGGACCTATGGAGGTGCTGGCCCGTGGATCAGCTTTCCAAGTTCAACAAAGTCACGCACAGGTGTTTGTCATTAAGGAATCCACCCCCCCCCCCCGAAAACAACATTCCCGATTAAGTTCCGTGGTGATCAGCAAGTGGCAAAAGGGGGCAGGATTGTGAAGTCTGGAAGCCCCGAGTTATGAGCTGACAACAACAAAAAGACGCAGCCATTAATCACCATCACCGCACACTCTTGCCTACACTGCACTAGAATATACGGACTCTGGTCCTGGGTCGGCCTTTGTTATCGTGTGACGACTCACCAATAGACAACCTCTTAGGAGAACGTCATACTCAACTTGAGAGATTGCACAAGCACTACTAATATTTCCAGTACACAAGTGTAAGGGCAAAAAAACCCACAATGATTAAAAAAACACAATAAATAAAAATATACAGATTGATTTTATATCTTTAAAGTGATACTAGGCACAGAAGTGTCTGTACATAATGTGACTCGGACTGAAAATGATAAAGTAGTGGGTGGGGTGGGGTAGATTAATGGGTGGAGGCATTGGTTAGCTCTACTGCTAGGGGGAAATAGCTGTTTTTGAGTCTAGTGACCCTGGTGTGGATGCTATGTACTCTCCTCCCTGATGGGAATGGGAAAAATAGTCCACTAGCAGGGTGGGTAGGATCGTTTTGCAGATGCTAAGCAGTATTGCGCCCATATTGTACTGTCTCTGTACTTTTATATTTGTGTGCTGTAGCACTTACTTTTTATTCACAGTTATTTTGTAACTAATATTTTCTTTGCATTTCTGGTTAGGTGCTAACTGCATTTCATTGGCTTTGTATCTGTACTCGGCACAATGATGATAAAGTTGAATCTAATCTAATCTAATGATGTTGCCGGCCTTCTCTCTGTCACCTTTCTGTGTATGTGTCCTTGATGGTGGGCAGGCTGGTGCTGATGATATCTTGGGCAGTTTATACGCACAGAGTCTTCCTGTCCACAGTGCCGTGTCCGTGTCATGCAGTGATGGAGCATGCTAGGATGCTCTCTAACCATGCATCTGTGAGTATTGATGTGTATAGTCCAGCTTCCTTCAGCCTCCTGAGAAAGTTGAGGTGTTGGTGAACTTTCTTGATTGTGTAAGATGTATTCTGTGATCATGAGGAGTTGTGCAAGATGTGTATTCCAAGGAGTTTTAAACTGCTCACAGCATCCAAGGGTGCACGGTGGTAGTTCCCTATATCTGATGACCATGTACTTCCTGACATGGTATTCCATCTGCCATTTCTTTGCCCATTCACCTAATTTGTCCAAGTCCTTCTGTAGCCTGTCTGCTCCCTCAAAACTACCTGCCCCTCCACCTAACTTTGAATCATCTGCAAACTTTGCAATAATGCCAAAAATTCCATCATTCAAATCACTGACATATAACATGAAAAGAATCGGTCCCAACAATGACCCTTGTGGATCACCACTAGTCACCGGCCAGCCAGCCAGAAAAGGCTCCTTTATTTCCACTCTTTGCCTCCTGCCAATCAGCCACTACTTTATCCATACTAGAATCTTACCTGTAATATCATGGACTCATAGCTTGTTAAGCAGCCTCATGTGTGGCACCCTGTCAAAGGCCTTCTGAAAATCCAAGAATGTATCATCAACCAGTTCTCCTCTGTTTATCCTGCTTGTTTCTTCAGAGAACTCCAACAAGTTTGTCAGGCAAGATTTTCTCCTGAGGAAACCATGCTGACTATTTTATCATGTACCTCCAAGAACCCTGAGACCCTGTTCCTAATAGTCGACTCCAACATCTTCCCAACCACAGAGGTCAGACTAACTGGCCTATAGTTTCCTTTCTTCTGCCTCTCTCCCTTTTCAAATAGTGGAGAGATTTTTGCAATTTTACAGTCTTGTGGAACATTCCAGAATCTAGTGCTTCTTGAAAGATCATTACTGATGCCTCCATAATCTCTTCAACCACCTCTTTCAGAATACTGCGGTGTACGCCATCTGGTCCAGGTGACTTATCTACCTTCAGACCTTTGAGTTTTCCAAGAACCTTCTCTCTAGTAATGGTAACTTCCACACTTCATGACTGCTGACACCTGGAACTTCCACCAAACTGCTGGCATCTTCCACAGTGAAGACTGAAGCAAAATACCTATTCAGTATGTCCGCCATTTCCTTGTCCTCTGTTACTACCTCTCCAGCATTTTTTTCCCATGGTCTGATATCCACTCTCACTTCTCTTTTGCTCTTTATGTATCTGAAGAAACTTTTGGTATCCTCTTTTATATTATTGGCAAACTTACTTTCTTATTCATTTTATACATTCTTAATAACTTTTCAGTTGCCTTCAATTGTTTTTTAAAAGCTTCCCAAGTCTCTAACTCCCCACTAATCTTTGCTCATTTCTTAATGCATGCATTACTAAATGACAATAAAAGAGGACTGTGTGTCTTCATAATCTAATCTCTAATCTATTATATTTTGTCCCTTTGGTTTTTATGTTGGCTTTGACTTCTCTTGTTACCCACAGTTGTGTCATCTTCCTCTTTGGGATGGATATATCTTGTACCTTCCGAATTGCTTCCAGAAACTCCAGCCATTGCTGCTTTGCTGTCATCCCTGCCATTGTTCTTTTCCAATCAATTCCGGCCAGTTCCTCTCTCATGCCTCTGTAATTCTCTTTACTCCACTGTAATACTGATACACCTGACTTTAGCTTCTTCTTCTCAAATTTCAAGGTGAATTCAATCATATTATGATCACTTAAGACCATAAGACCATAAAATATAGCAGCAGAAGTAGGCCATTCAGCCCATCGAACCTTCTCCGCCATTCAATCATGGGCTGATCCAATTCTTCCAGTCATCCTCACTTGCCTGCCTTCTCCCCATACCCTTTGATACCCTGGTTAATCAAGAATCTATCTACCTCTGCCTTAAATACACCGGATGACTTGGCCTCCACAGCCGCTTGTGGCAACAATTCCATAAACTTACCACCCTCTGACTAAAGTAATTTCTCTGCATCGCTATTCTAAATAGATGTCCTCCAATCCTGAAATCATGCCCTCTTGTCCTGAACTCCCCTACCATGGGAAATAATTTTGCCATATCTAATCTGTTCAGGCCTTTTAACATTTGGAATATTTCTATGACATCACCCCTCATTCTCCTGAACTCCAGGGAATACAGTCCAAGAGCTGCCAGACGTTCCTCATATGGTAACCCTTTCATTCCTGGAATCATTCTTGTGGATCTTCTCTGAACCCTTTCCAATGTCAGTGTATCCTTTCTAAAATAAGGAGCCGAAAACTGCACACAATACTCCAAGTGTGGTCTCACGAGTGCCTTATGGAGCCTTACTTGTCCCTAAGGGTTCTTTTACCTGAAGCTCCCTAGTCATTTCTGATTTACTGAACAACACCTAATCCAGATTAGCTGATCCCCTCCCTAGTGGGCGCAACCATGAGCTGCTCTAAAAAGCCATCTTGTAGGCACTACAGAAAGTTCCCCTCCTGGAATCCAGCACCAACCTGATTTTCCCAATCGACTTGTAAGTTGAAGTCCCCCATTTCTGATTAAAACGTATAAGATCCTTAAGGGATTGGACAGGCTAGATGTAGGAAGATTGTTCCCGATGTTGGGGAAGTCCAGAACGAGGGGTCACAGTTTGAGGATAGAGGGGAAGCCTTTTAGGACCGAGATTAGGAAAAACTTCTTCACACAGAGAGTGGTGAATCTGTGGAATTCTCTGCCACAGGAAACAGTTGAGGCCAGTTCATTGGCTATATTTAAGAGGGAGTTAGATATGGCCCTTGTGGCTACGGGGGTCAGGGGGTATGGAGGGAAGGCTGGGGCGGTGTTCTGAGTTGGATGATCAGCCATGATCATAATAAATGGCTGTGCAGGCTTGAAGGGCCGAATGGCCTACTCCTGCACCTATTTTCTATGTTTTCTATGTCTATGTTTTCTATGACTATTGTAACATCACTCTTTTGGCATGTATTTTCTATTTCTCATTGTAACTTGCAGGCTACATTCTTTCTACTGCTTGGGAGTCTGTATACAACTGCCAGCAGGGATTGTTTTTCACCCTTATAATTATATCAGTGCATTGAGGTGGCGGAAAGGAAAACAATAACAGAAATCATAGCGAGGGTATGAGAAGAATAATAAATCAGCCATGATTGAATAATGAGCAGACTTGATGGGCTGAATGGTCTGATTCTGCTTTGGCCTCATGGTCTAATACAGTTACAGAGAATGTGCAGTGTAGGCAGTCAAGTAGCTGCAAGAACATAATGAGGTAGCTGTTGGAGGAAGTGGTCGAGACAGGTAGAATTGGATAGGTACATGAAGCGGTAGAGCTCAGAGGGAAATGGACCAAATGCAGGAAGTTAGGATCTGTTGGGGTGAACAATGTGACTGGCACAGACTGATGGGCGGAAGGGTGTTTAGTCAGGCTGTATTGCCCTGTGACTCTATGACTCGATAACATCAGGGTGGTAGCTGCCCATGAACCGGGTGGTACATGCTTTGAGGCTTTCGAATCTTCTTCGCAATGGGGAGGAAGAGAGAATGTCTGAGATGGGTGGGGTTTCTGATTATGTTGGCTACTTCACTGGGGCAGTGAGGTTTGTGGACAGACGACGTTGCCATTTGTTGGAACAGTGATTTATTTTGGGAAATGCAAACAAAACCTTTGAAAAATGAGCCTGCATGGGAAAATAGTAAACACAATTATCTAACACTTGCCAATATAGCTTTACTCAATAATATTCCAAACAAACCTAGAGCGGAACCCATTTTTCAATGGCAATCTGTAATAGAATCTTAGAGCCATACAGCATGGAGACAGGACATGTGACCCACTGTGGCCAGGCTGACTAATGAGCAGCCATCAATACTAATCTTATTTTCCAGTACTTCCCAAGGCAATTCAATTGCTCATGAAAACACCTTTTAAATTCCGTCAGCATCTCTACTCCCATCACATTCTCAGGCAGAGTATTCCAGCTAAATCAATGCCTCCTAGCTTTATTTACCTCTGATTTGGAAAAAGATTCAAAGTTCAAAGTAAAATTTAATATCAGAGTACATGCGTGTCACCACATACAACCCTGAGGTTCTTTTTCTGAGGGCATACTGAGCAAATCTGAACACTAGACCTTCTGTATGAGAATGTAAAGGATGCATACAGTTCCCCTACCCTTCCCCCACTTGGCAGATCTGACCTCAACCTGGTCCTGCTGATACCCAGGTACGTGCTTCTTGTCCAGTGGCAGCCTGTGTCAACAAGGATTGTAAGGAGGTGGCAACACACATCAAAGTTGCTGGTGAACGCAGCGGGCCAGGCAGCATCTATAGGAAGAGGTACAGTCGACGTTTCGGGCCGAGACCCTTCGTCAGATCTAACTGAAAGAACAGCTAGTAAGAGATTTGAAAGTGGGAGGGGGAGGGGGAGATCTAAAATGATAAGAGAAGACAGGAGGGGGAAGGATAGAGCCAAGAGCTGGACAGTGGATTGGCAAAAGGGATATGAGAGGATCATGGGACGGGAGGCCTAAGGAGAAAGACCCCTTCTCCTATCTTCAACCCTCCTCCTCTTCATGGACACCCCGCTCTGGTCTTCTGCCTGCTCTGGATCTTTTTATTGCTAACTGCCGATGGGATATCAACCGTCTCGACTTCATCGCACCTTGATCCCATTCCAACCTCACTCCTTCCGAACACTCTGCTCTCCACTCCCTCCGCACCAATCCTAACCTTACTATAAAACCCGGCGATAAGGTGGGTGCTGTTGTAGTCTGGCGTACTGACCTCTACCTTGCCGAGGCACAGCGACAACTCACGGATACCTCCTCTTATTTACCCCTCGATCATGACCCCACTAAGGTGTACCAGACCATTGTCTCCCACAGTATCACCAGCTTTATCCACTCAGGGGATCTCCCATCCACTGCTACCAACCTTATAGTTCCCTCACCCTGCACTTCCCGTTTCTACCTCCTACCCAAGATCCACGAACCTGCCTGTCCAGGTAGACCCATTGTCTCAGCTTGCTCCTGCCCCACCGAACTCATTTCTGCATACCTCAACACGGTTTTATCCCCCCTTGTTCAATCCCTTCCTACCTATGTTTGTGACACTTCTCACACTTCGAAATTTTTCGATGATTTTAAGTTCCCTGGCCCCCACCACTTTATTTTCACCATGGATGTCCAGACCCTATATACTTCCATCCCCTATCAGGAAGGTCTCAAAGGCCTCCGCTTCTTTTTGGATTCTAGACCTAACAAGTTTCCCTCTACTACCACTCTGCTCTGTCTAGCGGAATTAGTCCTTACTCTTAATAATTTCTCCTTTGGCTCCTGCCACTTCCTCCAAACTACAGGTGTAGCCATGGGCACCCGTATGGGTCCCAGCTATGCCTGCCTTTTTGTTGGGTTTGTGGAACAATCCATGTTCCAAAACTATACTGGTATCTGTCCCCCACTTTTCCTTCGCTACATCGATGACTGCATTGGCGCTGCTTCCTGCAAACATGTTGAGCTCGTTGACTTCATTAACTTTGCCTCCAACTTTCACCCTGCCCTCAAGTTTACCTGGTCTATTTCTGACACCTCCCTCCCCTTTCTAGTTCTTTCTGTCTCTATCTCTGGAGACAGCTTACCTACTGATGTCTACTATAAGCCTACGGACTCTCACAGCTATCTGGACTATTCCTCTTCTCACCCTGTCTCTTGCAAAAATGCCATCCCCTTCTCGCAATTCCTCCGTCTCCACCGCATCTGCTGTCAGGATGAGGCTTTTCATTCCAGGATGAAGGAGATGTCCTCCTTTTTCAAAGAAAGGGGCTTCCCTTCCTCCACCATCAACTCTGCTCTCAAACGCGTCTCCCCCATTTCACGCACATCTGCTCTCACCTCATCCTCCCACCACCCCACTAGGAATAGGGTTCCCCTTGTCCTCACCTACCACCCCACCAGCCTCTGGGTCCAACATATAATTCTCTGTAACTTCCGCCACCTCCAACGGGATCCCACCACTAAGCAGATCTTTCCCTCCCCCACTTTCTGCTTTCCGCAGGGGATCACTCCCTTTGCGACTCCCTTGTCCATTTGTCCCCCCCATCCCTCCCCACCGATCTCCCTCACGGCACTTATCCGTGTAAGCGGAACAAGTGCTACACATGCCCATACACTTCCTCCCTCACCACCATTCAGGGCTCCAGACAGTCCTTCCAGGTGAGGTGACACTTCACCTGTGAGTCGTCTGGGGTGATATACTGCAACCGGTGCTCCTGATGCGACCTTCTATATATTGGCGAGACCCGACGCAGACTGGGAGACCATTTCGCTGAACACCTACGCTCTGTCCACCAGAGAAAGCAGGATCTCCTGGTGGCCCCATCCCTCCCCCTTCTGTCTTCTCCTATCATCTCGGATCTCCCCCTCCCCCTCCCACTTTCAAATCTCTTACTAGCTCTTCTCTCAGTCTTGGCCCGAAATGTCGACTGTACCTCTTCCTATAGATGCTGCCTGGCCTGCTGCATTCACCAGCAACTTTTAGGTGTGTTGCTTGAAATTCCAGCATGTGCAGATTTCCTTATGTTTGCGTTTGTAAGGAGGTGGACTCAGGATTTTAATGAGGCACTGCGGGAATGCATTGAGAGGACAGACTGGGATATGTTATGTGAGCCACACAGGGGGGACATTAACAAAATGACTGGTTGTATCACAGACTACATCAAGCTCTGCGAGAACACCATCTTGCCAGCCAGGACTGTATGCTCTTCTCCAACAACAAGCCCTGAATCACCAGTGACCCGAAAGAACTTTTGAATACAAGAAGAAAGCCTTCAGGTCTGGAGATAGCCAGGTACTGAGTTGAGCACATAGTGAACTGAGGGTGAGGCTGAGGGAGTGCAAAGAATCCGACAAGAGGAAGCTGGAGTACACGTTCCAGCAGAATAGCATAAGAGACACGTGGTTGGGCATGAAGCAGATCACTGGCTTCAAGGTTAAGGAAAGCAAGATCGAGGGCTGCCAATGAATTGAACTTGGTTTTCAACAGGTTCAACACGGGAACTCCTTCTGTCCCCTCCCCAACTTTCCAGACCACACACCCTTCCTGTCCCTGAAGCCTTCTCCCTCCACCTCTCCCTCCGCTCCAGACACCCCCCCCCCCCAACTTTGGAGTATCCTGCCTCCATGGGGATGACCGCCCTCCCCTGTCTGACTGTGACTGCAGGTCAGGTTAGGAGACAATTGGAGAGACTACATCAAGACAAGGCTGCTGGCCCGGATGCTATCAGCCCCAGGGTACTGAAGGCCTGTGCGAGCCAGCTGTCTGGTATTTTGCAACACCTTTACAACCCGAGTCTGAGTCAGGAAAAGATACTGGTGCTATGGAAGATTTCCTGCTTTGTTCCTATACCCAAGAAGGTGACTCCATCTGAACTTAATGACTACATGACTACAGACCAATTGTCCTCACATCTCATGTGATGAAGATGCTGGTCCTGACTTACCTTGGACCTCTGGAAATGTCTTCATTGGACCCTCTACAGTTTTCCTACCAATCTCATTTGGGAGTGGATGATGCCATCATCTACCTGTGGCAGAGTGCTCACTCCCACCTGGAAGATGCTGGTGGCATTGTGAGAATCACTTTTTTTGATTTCTCTAGTGCCTTCAATACAATCCAGCCAATTCTTCTGAGCAAGAAGCTGTGAAGGATGGGCATAGACAAATCCACTATCTCACGGATTACTGACTACCTGACAGATAGAGCCCAGTTTGTACGGCTGGGTAGTTCTCTGCCTGAGATGGTGGAGAGTGGCACTGGAGCACCACAAGAGACTGCCCTGTCTCCGTTTCTGTTCAAACTGTACACCTCGGACTTTCAGTACAACTCTGAGTCTTGCCACTTGCAGAAGTTCTCTGATGACTCTGCTGTGGTTAGGTGTATCAGAGATGGGCAGGAGTAGGGGTACAGAGGACTGGTGGACAAGTTTGTGGAATGGTGCAGGAGGAATTACCTATCGTGTATATGACCAAAACCAGGGAGATGGTGATTGATTTAAGGAGGAAGAGGACTGTGACAAGTCCTGTATACATTCTGGGAGAAAAGTTTGCAGTGGTGGAGGAGTACAAATACTTGGATGTTCACCTCAACAATAGATTTGACTGGAAAACCAACACCATGGCTATTTACAAGAGGGGATGAGCAGACTCTCCTTTCTAAGGAAGCTGAGATCCTTCAATGTGTGCAGCAGGATGCTGGAGATCTTTAACCAGTCTGTTGTAGTGAATGCGGTCTTCTTTGGTGCTTCATGATGGGGGAGCAGCATTGGTGCTGGTGATGCAAAAGCAAACTCATCAGAAAGGCTGGCTCCATCCTTGGCCACAACCTGGACTCTTTTAAATTAGTGGCAGAGAGAAGGTCACCAAACAAACTGTTATCCATTATGGACAGTCTGGCACATCCTCTCTATGACCTGCTGAATAAGCAGCGGACCACCCTTTTGAACAGGCTCATTCAGCTCCACTGTCTCAAGGATCAGTACAAAAAATCTTTCCCACCAAATGCAATAAGCATGTACAACAGTTTATCTCTGTGTGATAGGAGAACACACATCATAGTACAATAGTCTCTGTTTTATTATTTCATACATTATTATTGCACATTGGTAAATTATTATTGTCTATATTATTATTCTGTAAGCTAGAACATAGAACATACACAATCTACAGCATATTCCAGGCCCTTTGGCCCACAATTTATGCTGACCATGTAACCTACTCTAGAACCTGCCTAGAATTTCCCTACAGCATAGCCCTCTATTTTACTAAGCTCCATGTACCTATCTAAGAGTCTCCTAAAGACCCTATTATTATTCACCTATACCAGCATCACTGGCAGTGCGTTCCACACACATTCTCACAGTGTGAAAAACCTACCTCTGTACTTACCCCTCTTATCTACTTCCAAGCACCTTAAAACTATGCCCCCTCATGTTAGCCATTTTAGCCCTGGGAAAAAGCCTCTGACTATCCACACGATCAATGCCTCTCATCATCTTATACACCTCTATCAGGTCACCTCTCATCCTCCGTCGCTCCAAGGAGAAAAGGCCAAGTTCACTCAACCCTTTTTCATAAAGCATGCTCTCCAATCCAGGCAACATCCTTGTAAATCTCCTCTGCACTCTCTCTGTAGCATCCACATCCTTCCTGTAAAGTGACTAGAACTGAACACAGGATTCCAAGTGGGGTCTAACTAAGGTCTTATATAGCTGTAACATTACTTCATGGTTCTTGAACTCAAACCCATAGTTGACGAAGGCCAACACACCACTTGCCCTCTTCACAACACTGTCAACCTGTGCAGCAGCTTTGAGTGTCCTATGGGCATAGACCTCAAGATCCTTGCCCCTTGCACACCCTTAGGTGTGTTGGTTGCTAATGCCAAGTGCTGTGTATTTAATATTTCAGTAGTGTTTCAGTAATCATGTACATACAGTATATATATAGTTTGATTCAGTACTCTTGTTTATTTAAATAATTCATTACGGGTGATATGTACAAATTATGTGAATTGCATGCATCATTAAGTGCGTGCCTCGCTTAAATACAAACTAAGAGTGGCATCTCTCGGCCATCTTGTTTTCCTTTGAATTAGTTGAAAAGTTTGAAGTTACAGAACATAACATAAACAGCACATTTCACTGTTTGTTTGGACGTACATGTGATAAATAAATCTGATTCACACACACATAAACGCACACAAACACACGTGCGCGCACACACACACACACACACACACACACAAACACAAACACACACACATGCTCTCACACAGAAACAGAAAAAACTATGCATGTTCCATGGTTAAACATATATATCAGTAGAGTAGTATCCGAGCCCTGGACTTTTGATCTAAGGACAAGAGCCTAAATCTGACATATGGCATTTAAATTCAAGAGAGAAAACAAATTTTGAAATAGTGGTAATTAAATCACTGAGTTGTCATAAACCAAACATCTGGTTTGCAATTGTTACTTGGAGAAATAAATCAACCACTTGGAGTTGGTCCAGCCTACATTTGTTCCTGCACCCATAGCAATGAGGCAGCCCTTTCTCCAGGTAATGGCCCAGCCAGCTGTCAGACACCTATTTCAGTGGCAACTTGGGTTAACATTGAATGCTAGTCTTCCCAGCAGCTCGATTCTCCACTTTAGATATTGGAGTAGCAGAGATATGGAGGATATGTTAAACTGTAGTTCACTAAATAGGGAAAGAATTTCCTGCACTGCCAGTCAGAAATATTAACTCCCAATGCAAGGTTTCGATCCATTATGCCAATAATTCCTTCCCACCCCCATCCGCTGCTGATGCTGATCAACCGATTTGCTTCAGCAGACTGTTTGTTGCTCCAGATTCCAGCATCTGCAGTCTCAACAATAATTACGACAACGTTGTCATTTGGAAAATGACAGCTGGCAGAGATTTGTTAAAGATGCAATTTGACTGACTGGATGAAGTAACAGTGGAGTCTGATGAAAGTCGCATCTGAAAAAATACCACACAACAGACATTTTTAAAAAATGACACCCATTGGATTAAAAACACAGTGAACACAAATTAAGCTAAGGAACAAATGAACACAAATAAGCTAATGAAAACAGAGCCTGTGTTTTTAACACAATGAAGGGAGATTATACCAGTAGAATATAGAGCACAGAACATTACAGTGGAGTACAGCTCTTTGGACACAAATATGTGCCAAGCTTTAAACCTACTCTAACCCTTTCTTCCTACATAGTCGTCCATTTTTCCATCATCCAAAGACAAACAAGAGAAAATTTTCAGATGCTGGAAATCCAAACAGCACAAACAAAATACTGGAGAAATTCAGCAGATCTGGCAGCATCCATGAAAAAGAGTAAACAGTCGACGTTTTGGGCGGCCCAAAACATCAACTGTACTCTATTCCATAGATGCTGCCTGGCCTGCTGAGTTCCTCCAGCATTTTGTGTTTCTTAAATGCCTCTTATACCTATGCTCTACCACTATCCCAGAAATGCATTCCACACACTCACCACTCTTTGTGTAAAAAAACTTACCTCTAACATCCCCCTATACTTTCCTCCACACACCTTAAAATGATGTCCCTTTGCATTAGTTCTTTCTGCCCTGGGAAAAAGTCTGGCTATCCACCTTATCTATGCTTCTTATCTTCTTATATACCTTTATTAAGTCATCTCCCACCCAGCTTGGCTCCAGAGAGAAAAGCCCTAGCTCACTCAATCTATTGTCATAAGACATGCTCTCTAATCCAGGCAGTATCCTTTAAATCTCCTCTGCACCCTCTTTGAAGTTTCCATATTCTTCCTATAATGAGCTGACCAGAAATGAACACAATATTCGAAGTGTATTCTAACCAGGGTTTTATAGATCTGCAACATTACCTCATGGCTCTTGAACTCAATCTCCTGTCAAATGAAGGCCAACATATCATATATCTTTTTAACAGCCCTTTCAACTTGCATGGCAACTCTAAGGACGTGGACTCCAAGATCCCTCTGTTCCTCCACATTGCTAAGAATCCTTCCATTAACTTTGTTTTCTGCCTTCAGAATCAGGTTTAGAATCACTGGCTTACATTGTGAAATATGTTGTTATGCAACAGCAGTATGATGCAATAATTAATAATAAAAGCTTTGTTATTGTAAGTTTAAGTAAGAAATACATATATTTTAAAAAGTTGAATTAAAAAAGTAGTGCAAAAAGTGGAAATAAAGAGTAGTGAGGTAGTGTTCATGGATTCAATGTCCATTTAGAAATCTGCTGGCAGAGGGGAAGGTGCTATTCCTGAATTGTTGAGTATGTGCCTTTAGGCTCCTGTACCTCCTCCCTGATGGTAGCAATGAGAAGAAAGCATGTTCTGGGTGATTCTGGTCATTAATAATGGATGCCGCTTTTTTGATGCTTCACTCCTTGAAGACGTCCTGAATGCTGGGAAGGCTGGTGCTCATGATGGAGCTGAATGAGTTTACAATGTTCTGCAGATTATTTCAATCCTTTGCAGTGCCCATGCCCGCCCCCATACCAGACGGTGATGCAGCCAGTTAGAAAACTCTCAATTGTCTATCTGTAGAAATTTGCAAGTGTCTTTAGTGACTTACCAAATTTCCTCAAACTCCTAATGAAATATAGCTACTGTTGTGCCTTCTTTCTAACTGCATTGATATGTTTGGTCCAAGATAGATTGTCAGAGATATTGATTCCCAGGAATTTGAAATTCCTCACCTTTCCACCTCTGAACCTTCAATGAGGACTAATATGTGTTCCCTTGTCCTACACTTTCTGAAGTCCACAATCAGTCCTTTGGTCTTACTGATGTTGAGTGCAAGGTTGTGGGCGCGAAATGAGCCAACCAGCTGATCTATCTTAGTCCTGTATGCCTTCTCATCACCATCTAAAGTTCTGCCAAGAATAACTGTGCCACCAGCAAATTTATAGATGGCATTTGAACTGTGTAGAGAAAGTAGAGCAGTAGGCTAAACACATTTCCTTGAGGTGCACAAGTGTTGATGATCAGCGAGGTGGAGGTGTTATTTCTGATTCACATTAACTATGGTTTTCCAGTGAAGTTGTCGAAGATCCATTTGCAGAGGGAATAAAGACCCAGATTTTGGAGCTTTTTGATCAGAACTGTAGGAATATTTATGATAAATGCTGAGCTGTAGTCAATAAACAGCAGTGTGACGTAAGTATTAATATCGTCCAGGTGATCCAAGGTCACAGCAGACCCAATGAGAACGCATCTGCTGTAGACCTATTGTGGCAGCAGACAAATTGCAGTGTATCCAGGTCCTTGCTTAGGCAGGAGTTGATTCTAGTCATAACCAACCTTTCAAATCACTTCATCAGCACAGATGTGAGTGCTACTGGTTGATAGTTGTTACGGCAGCTCACCATGCTCTTCTTGGGCGCTGGTATAATTGCTGCTCTTTTGAAGCAGATGAGAACTTTCAACTGGAGCAAAGAGAGATTTCAAATTTGACCTCCCAAAGTGAATCATTTCACACTTTTCCTATTGAATTTAATGTTCACTAACAATCAGCATTTAGACAACTATATTGTTTTCTATATTAATGCCTCAAGCTTGAGTTAATAAGACCATAAGATCAAAAGACATAGGTGTAGAATTAGGCTATTAGGCCCATCGAGTCTGCCCTGCCATTTCATCAAGGCTGATTTGTTATCCCTCTCAACCCCATTCTCCTGCCTTTCCCCTGTAATTTTCAACACCCAGCCTTGTCAAGAACCTATCAATCTCTGCCTTAAATTTACTCAATGACTTGACTTCCACAGCAATGAATTCCACAAATGCACTACCATCTGCATAAAGAAATTCTTCTTCATCTCTGTGATAACTGGACATCACTCCATTCTGAAGCTGTGCTCTTTAGTCCGAGACTCACCACTACAGGAAATATCCCCTCCATGGCTGCTCCACGTTACTAGATCTTTCAATATTCAGTGTTTCAATGAGATGTCTCCTCATTCTTCTAAACTCCAGTGAGCACAGACCCAAACCCATCAAACACTCCTTCTACATTAACCCTTTCATTCCGAGAATGATTCTTGTGAACCTCCTCTGGAACTTCTCCAATGACAGCACAACATTTCTTAGATTAGAGGCCCAAAGCTACTCATAATATTCCAAGTGCGGTCTGACCAATGTCTAATAAAGCTTCAGCAATACATCCTTGCTCTTGTGTTCAAGTCCTCTTGAAACGAATGCTAACATTGCATTTGCCTTTCTTATCACAGACTCTCTCTACCAGTTAATCTTTAGCAATCTTGCACAAGGACTCCCAAGTACCTTTGCACCTCTGATTTTTGAATGTTCTTCCTGTTTAGAAAATAGTCTATACTTTTATTCCTTCTACCAAAGTCATGACCATATCCTTCCCTACACTATATTCCATCTTCCACTTCTTTACTCATTCTCCCAATCTGTCTAGGCCTTTCTGTAGACTACCTGCTTCCTCAACACGACCTGTTCCTCCATCGATCCTCAGATGTGGCCACAAATCCATTAATTCCATCATCCAAATGATTGACGTAGAATGTGAAAAGAAGCAGTCCTAACACCAAGCTGTGCAGAGCACCACTAGTCACTGTCAGCAAAGCATTAAAGACCTCCTTTATTCCCATATGTTGCAACCTGCCAGTCAGCCAATCTTCTATCCATGGTAGTTTTTTTTTCTGTGATACCATGGGCTCTTGTTAATCAGCCTTATGTGCTGCATTTTATCAAAATCCTTCTGAAAATCCAAATAAACTCCACTGACTCTTGTTTGTCTATTTTGCCTGTTATTTCCCCGAAGAATTCCAAAAGACTTACCAGGCAAATTTTTCTTTAAGGAAACAATGCTGACATTGGCCTATTCTATCATGTGCCGCCATGTACACCAAAATTTTATGCTTAGTAATAGACTCCAACATCTTTCCAACCACTGAAGTCAGGTTAATTGGCCTATCATTTCCTTTCTTCTCCCTCCCTCCCTTCTTAAAGAGTGAAGTGACATTTACAATTTTCCAGTCCTCTGGAACCATTCCAGAATAATTTTTTTTCTTGGAAGAACATTACCAATACCTCCACAATCTCCTCAGCTACTTCTTTCAAAACTCTGTGGTGTATTTCATCTGGTTCACGTGACTTATATACCTTTAGATCTTTCATTTTCCAAAGCACGTTCTTCTCAGTACAAGCAACTTCTGCTCCCTGACACTCTCAATTTTCTAGCGTACTAGTAATGTATTCCATAATGAAGACTGACGCAAAATACTTAGTAAGTTCATCTGCCATTTCTTTGTTCCCCTTTACTGGCTCTCCAGTGTCATTTTCAGTAGTCCAATATCCATTTTCACCTCTCTTTTACTCTTTATATTATATATCTGAAAAAAGTTTTGGTATCCTCTTTTATATTATTCACTAGATTAACTTCATATGTCAGCTTTTCTTTAGTTACCTTCTGTTAGTTCTTAAAAGCTTCCTATTCCCCTAACTTCCCACTAATTGTTGCAATGTTATGTCCCTTTTCTTTTCCTTCTATGTTTTCTTTGATTTCCCTTGTCAGCCATGGTTGCCCCATACTCCCTTCAGAATGAACTTTGTGATGTATCTATCCCTTACAAATTGCTCGCAGAAGCTCCAGCCATTGCTGCTCTGCCATCATCCCTGCTAGTGTCCCCTTACAATCAACTTGCACAAGCTCCTCTCTAATGCATCCGTAATTCCCTTTAATCCACTATAATATGACTGTCTTCTCCCTTTCAAATTGCAAGGTGAATTCTATCATATTATGATCACTCTGTCCTAAGGTTTCCCTTACCTTAATCTCCCTAATCAAGACTCGTAAATTACACAAAACCCAATCCAGAATTAACTTTCTCCTACTGAGCTCAATCACAAACTGCTCGAAAAAGCCATCTTGGGTACATCCTAGAAAATTCTCTTGCTTAGGATCTAGCACTAATCTAATTTTCCCAATCTACCTGCATATTGAAATTCCCCATGATTTTTGTATTGCCCTTATTACATGCCTTTTCCATCTCCCATTGTAATTTATATCCCACATTCTGTCTACAGTTTGGTAGCCTCTTTCTAAGGATTTGATTTAATTTTTACCAATAGAACCAATGGATCAATATTTACCAATGGATCTAAGAATAGTGGTGCACAGTTCCCTGAAGGTGGAATCTCATGTGGATAGGGTGGTGAAGAAAGCTTTTGGTATGCTGGCCTTTATAAATCAGAGCATTGAGTATAGGAGTTGGAATGTAATGTTGAAATTGTACAAGGCATTGGTAAGGCCAAATTTGGAGTATTGTGTACAGTTTTGGTCACCGAATTATAGGAAAGATTTCAACAAAATAGAAAGAGTACAGAGAAGATTTACTAGAATGTTACCTGGGTTTCATCACCTAAGTTACAGAGAAAGGTTGAACAAGTTGGGTCTTAGGAACGTAGAAGGTTGAGGGGGGACTTAATAGAGGTATTTAAAATTATGAGGGGATAGATAGAGTTGACGTGGATAGGCATTTTCCATTGAGAGTGGGGGAGATTCAAACAAGAGGACATGAGTTGAGAGTTAAAGGGCAAAAGTTTAGGGGTAACATGAGGGGGAACTTCTTTACTCAGAGAGTGGTAGCTGTGTGGAACAAGCTTCCAGCAGAAGTGGTTGAGGCAGGTTCGATGTTGTCGTTTAAACTGGACAGCTGTATGGACAGGAAAGGAATGGAGGGTTATGAGCTGAGTGCACGTTGGTGGGACTAGGTGAGAGTAAGAATTCGGCATGGACTAGAGGGGCCGAGATGGCCTGTTTCCATGCTGTAATTGTTATATGGTTATATGGTTAACCACACCAGCTCCTCTGCATAACTGCTTGCCCTTTGATACAATGTGTATTCTTGGATGCTAAGATCTCAACTATGATCTTCTTTCAGCCATGACTCAGTGATCCCAACAACATCATGCCTGTGTCCATTGAAATATAACGTCATCAATCCTGTAGTCATCACCCTTTCTGATTGTTCCCCCATGTTACACTTCAACCCATCCCACTGACTGCTATTTTGCCATATCATCTGTCTGCCCTTCCTCACAGTCTCAATACACACTGCATCACCTGTATACCAACTGCCCCAACCTCAGCCCTATCACTTTGGTTCCGATCCCCATAGCTTGATTAATATGGCTGAATTTGAAAGACTGCAGATGATTTGAAATTTGCAGAAGGTTATGAATAGTCACAATCGTAACAAACTTCTGGAGCACTCTGAGAAACTGGAATCAGAGGCAGACGTATGGCAGTTGCAATTTAAGACAAGAAATTTTGTGGTAATGCAATTGGATAATGAATGAGGAATTCATGAGTTAAACTGTACAAATTTGAAAGTGTTTCAGGAACAGAAAGATCTGAGTGCATTTGTGGAGAAAGCTTTAAATGTTTGAGGACAGGCGAGCAATCTTTTTGCAAAAACATGCATATAATTCAGAAAATTATAAAACTGTGTAGAATGAAACAGGCCACTCAGCCTAGCACATTCACTCTGACCAGTGGGCTCCTTTCCATATTAACCTTATTACCTAGTACTTGGCCCATAGTCCTCCTTGCAAAGGTAACTCACATACTGATTCAGACACTTATGAAGTTCTTTCAGCATCCTGCCCCCTGCTTCAATCTCTCTCTTACTCTGGGTACCTACGCATATCCCTCTAGGTCTCTTCCTTCCTACCTTATATAATATGTCATTTCATTTTAGCTAACTCTGATAGAGGAAAAACCTTTCTGCAATCTAGCCTATTTGTACCCTCATAATTTTACATATGTCATTCATATCTCCTCTACCCTCTTCCACACCAAATACAACAGACCTTCAGGACTGTGCAAAAGTCTAAAGCACATATACAGTATATAGCCAAAAACTTTTACGCAGTACTATATTAATTTTATGTGTTGCACTGTAAAGCTGCTTCTGCTGCAAAAAAACATATTTCATGGCAGATGTGAGTGATGATAAACCTGATTCTGATATGGGTCCCCATTGTGGACTGAAAGTGAGAAAGGGGCAGGGAGAGGGGAATCGTGCTTGGGAAAAGGGGAAGAGCAAGGGAAGGGAGCGAGAAGCACCAGAGATGCATACACCCACGCCAACTGCCCCCCACCCCATACTTGGCACTCCTACTCTGCTACCTGTCCAATACCACTCCCCTCTTTGGCACTCCATCCTCACCATTCACAGCAGGCTTGTCTCCTGCCGGATTTATGAATACTCTTTCTACTCCATGTTGACAAATATAATACTGTGCAATAGTCTTAGGCAACCTAGCTATATATGTGTGGCTAAGATATTTGCACAGTAACTTCTCATGACTGAGTCTCTCCTCATAACTGGAAAGCTCCACCCCAGGCAATATACCTATTACCTTGCTGACTGGAACTGTGTGCATTACTCCAGCTAAGGTCTGACCAAGGATTTTATAATGGCAGAACATAACCTCCTTACTATTTTTTTCAATGCACTGACCAATGAAGGCTGCTATGCTGTGCATCTTCTTAACTACATTACCATTGTTTGTTGCCATCTTTGGATCTATAGACTTTTACTCCTCTTTTTCCATAATACTCCCATATTGTGGTATGTCTGAGCCTCATTGATACCTCCAAAAGGTATCACCTCATGTTCTCTAGATTGAACTCTGCTATTTTTTGGTTCATTTCATCCATGTCTGAATATCTCTCTGCAGCCTAAGACTACATTCTATTCTATCAACAACTTTGACAATCTTTGTGACATCTGCAAACTTACCAATCTCATCTCTCACATCTTCACCCAAATCACTTATGTCCAACTTGCTCTGGATCCCATGGGCCCTAATTTTTCTTTTGAACAAGTCTCACAAGTGGGGCCTTGTCAAAGATTTTACTGAGGTGTATGTAAGTCACATCTACTGCCTTTTACTCATCAATGTATTTTCTTACCTCTGCAAAGAATTCAATCTAATTGGCCAGGTAGGATCTGCCCTTGACTGAGCCCTGTTGGTTTTCTCTGATTAGTCCTTAACTTTCCATGTAATTAGTTATCCCATCACTCAGAATTTCTCCCTAGATTTTCCCTATCATTGATATTAGAATCACAGACCTGTAGTTACAGGCTTTTCCTGTTTTATTTGAAAGGGTGCGATGGGGGAGGGGGGAAATACACATTTTCAGCCATTCAGCCATATAGGATTATTTGCTTTAGAACAGAGTACAAGTGAGACAGGTTATGCTAAATATTTATTAATTCTTAATTGGTTCCCATCTAGATTTCTATGTTCCATTTTGAATACCTGAATACCTCACTGTGAAATATCTCAAAGTCAGGAACTAAAATTCAGGGTATTCACGAGAAGGGTACTCTGTATGTCGGATTCATTTGAATAGACTAGATAAATTGGTGTTAAAATCAGCTGAGGACAGGGTGAGACTTAGAAGAATTCATTACCAAGGAAGATATTGATTGCATAAATAAAGAATAACTTTATCCAACAGCAAAAGACTTGTCAATGAAAGTATCTACGGAAGTAATGTAATGGCATCTGATAGATCTTTTAACATCAGAATCAGCTAAATGGCCTCCTCCTGTGCTTTAACATTTTTAATTTATTGATGCAATAAGGAATAAATGATACTAAGATTTTTTTATTATGGTTCTTTGGATATGGTCCTTTTGATGAAACAGTCCTCAATACTGATACCTGACACTTGAAAACATCCTGTAATTCAAGTCAAACCGAAGTCTTTAGTTCAGTTTAGTTAAGTTTACCCAGTTTTATTTCACAGTGTTTATTCTGCAAGTTGTCCCAAAAAATATTCTTCTGTGAGACATGGACAGTGACCTTAGTCAAATATTTTCAGTTGTTTAAAGTTCAAGGTACATTTGTTATCAAAGTATGTATGACTTATGCAATCTTGATATTTGTCTCCTTACAGGCAGCCACAAACCAAGAAACCCAAAAGTTACCATTAAAAAAAGGCCATCAAACACCCAATGGCAGAGAGAGAAAGACTCAAATTGTGCCAACAATAAAAGCCAGCAACAGCGTTCAGAACAAAAGTGAGTCTATAGACACGAATCCCAGAGCTAACCCACAGCAGAGCTCGCAGACACGAAGCCCGGAGCAGTCGGAGCAGGGCGTCAGTGCAGCAGAGAGCGGAGCTAACATCGAAGAGCAGCGAGCAGAACTGTTCCGAGCCTCGCCTCCGGTCCTGACACCCTACCTTTCCAATCCATCCGGCCCAGCGTTTAACCCGTCCAAACACCAGGTCATTCCCCACGTTAGGACTCAACTCTATCGCATGGATACATTCTGGGGCTGGACTCCACCGCCACGATTCCAAATCCCTGATTCTGCCTTGACCTCACTCCAGCTACTTCTCCTCAAACATGCCCTCGACCTTGCTCCGACTTTGCATTATACCTGCATGCCTCGACCCTCAAGTCAGCTTCACCTTCACTCACCTCTTCATTGTTTGCAGTGCATTTTTTACCACAGAATAGTGTTAAAGTACTGAATTTACTTGTATTTCTGGCTTTATGAACCACCAGTAAATTGTTCCCCATCTTCAGTAGCGCCATCTTAAACTGGAAGTCACCTTCCTTCCATTATAAGAGTAGAAGTGTGCATGTTTGCTGGTGACTGCATACTGTTTAATTCCATTGGTACTTTTTCAATAATTGAAGCAGGCTTTGCATACATACAGCAAAGCTCTGATAAGAGTCAGAAATGGGTTGATAAAGGACAAGTAACATTCATAGAAAAGACCATCTCCAACAAGAGGATGTCTGACAACCAACCTCTGATATTCAATGCTGTACTAAGCAGAGTCCTCCATTATCAACATCCTTAGGGTGACCATTGATCAAAAAATCAAATGGTCCAAACTCATAAATCCTCTTGATAAAAGAACAGTCAGAGATGGGTGGGTAAGTGAGTGATTCTATCTTCTGAAACTTCACAGCTTCTCCACCACAGTTCAGAGGAGTACAATTCAATTGCAACTCAAATAGCACTCAGGAAGTTTCACATCGTTCAGGAAGAAAAGCCTCCTATGCTCTTACCCTATTTCCATGCACTCATTCCTCCACCACCAGTACACCGTGGCCACGGTATGTACTTATCGACTTACGCACCTTGACTACTCTCGTATCACCTCCCAATCCCATGAAATCTGGCACTAAGTGTCTTCTGATCACACACTTCCTGACTGCAATCATTGCTGGGACAGCATGCTGGTGTAGTGATTAGTGTAATGCTATAAGATTAGGGTTCAGTTCCTGCACTGTCTGTAAGAAGTTTGTACGTTCCCCCTGTGACCGAGTAGGTTTCCTCCAGGTGCTCTGGTTTCCTCCCACATTCCAAAGACATACAGTTTGGGTTAGTGAATTGTGGGCCTGCTACAGTACTGTGCAAAAGCCTTAGGCACATATATATAGCTAGAATGCCTAAGATTTTACACGGTGCCATAGTAATTTTATGCATTGCACTGTACTGCTTCTGTAAAAATAATATTCATGACATGTGTGAGTAATGGTAAAACTGATTCTGATATGGGTCTCTATAGTGGACTGAGAGTAGGAAGGGGGTAGGGAGAGGGGAATCATAGTTGGGAAAAATAGAAGGGAGAGCGAAGGAGAGGGAAGCACCAGAGAACCATCCTGTAATGATCAACTAACCAATTGTTTGGAATGAAATGACCTTGCTTGGTGTCTCAGGGCTGGGTGCATCTGTACCTGTGCCAACCACTGCCTGGTACTCCTTTTCTGCCAGCTGTCCCACACCCATCCCGTGATGCTCCACCATCACCATTCCCAACATCTTTTGCTCCTGCTAGATTTGCATACTTGCTCTCCACTCCACCATATTATATGTTGGTGCTGTGTACTTTAAATTCGATTGTGTCTTTTTTTTAATGTCCCCCTGTATTAGCAATGCCATTTACAATATTGCCTGACCCACTGAGTTTCTCCAGCACCTTTGTGTGTTGATTCAGTACAACCTAGAGCTCAGCCCAGTATCTAGGTTGGTGATGTTTGTCTACAAATTCTGAAAAGTGGACACAAATCTAGGTGTGCCTCATGTTCCCACATAACATTAAAGCATTTCAATACTGAACAAACTTGTTTTCCATTTGTGGCAATATTTGATTATTGCTTTTAATTATTAATCCATTCTTCCTAGCACTCCATTGTAGCAGATGCATTTGCTAAGATAAAGACCAAGGTTAAGAACATCTGCTCACCCCATGTCCACTCAATCCAGCATTTTTTATGGAGTATAAATATTGGAAGTGCTATCAACAATGGACTTGAGCTGCTGGAGACATCAAATGCTGGGGCCCAAAAACAATATTGTATTGAGATTTTAAGGGGATGCAGCAGATAATAGTAATTGGACATTGCAGATAAACTGCTCAGACCAATACATCAACAAGATTAATTCTCTGACTAAGTGGGACATTTTATTAATTTGCCTGTGGATAATGGTTGCATTCTTACAAAGCAAAAGACTGCCAATCCTACTTGCATCTTTTTCCTCATCTTCCGCTAATTGAGTGAAGCTTCCACCAGTGATAATTCCGCATTGTGTGACAATGCTTGTTGGACTGATGGCAGTTGAAAAATAAATTCCAAATATTTAGTGGCTTATTATGTACCCGGGGCATCTCAATGCATTTTATAATCAAAAGCACTATTGCTGCTTGCGAATAGCATCCACAAATAGCAAAACGCTATCTGTTTTTGGTAGTGGTGTTGAGAAACTTTAACCAGGACACTGGCTGAATTACAATGATCTGTTCTGAAAAGTGTCATGGGATTTTTTTCTCATACATCTGAACAAACATATTCAAGCTTTGCTTAACATTTCACCTGAATATGCCGCACTTCCTCAAGTCTACAGTGAAGTGTCAGCCTTTGCTTTGCATTGAATTCTCTAGTGGGCTGAGATGTAAACCACAGCTGACAATGCATCTGACTCTGGCAAGACAATAACACCAAGTGAATTGGACTGACAGTAAGCTGAAGTTGCTCATGGAGATGATCTTTGTCTTGAATGACATGCATTTATGCACCACTCTGCACAACTTCCCACAGTGTTTTACAGTCAGCAAAGTACTTATGATGTTGTTATTAAAAAAACACTAATTTATACACAGCAAGCTGGCACAGCCACGGTGTGAAAGTGAATGAATAATTTTATTGGTATTGAGTGGGGCTAAACGTTGATAGGGCCACTGGGGACCCGATTGCTCTTCTTTCAAATAGTGTCAAGTTCACCTGAGAGAGCAGAAGAATTTCAGTTTAATGTTCCATTCATAAGGCAGTGCCTCTGAGAGTGCAGGTGTTACTCGGATGTAGAACAATGTGTCAGCCTGGAGTTTTTGTGCTCACTCTATCGACATGGGACTTGAAATTATTACTGTCTGAATCAGACACGCTGTGCTACCAAATGAGCCAAGGATGGTGTCCAATTGCATATTGTCTGGATTATGTCTGTTCTGAATTGCCATCAGCATGCAGGCCCAAAACTGATCCTGCCATGGCATCCCAGTGATCCACAGTGCTTGGGGCCCTCCTGCCGCGATCCAAGAGGCTGTAAATGTCAGCCAAGCCTAGGCCGCAGAACTTGGAACTTTGTTCTTACCATTTTCTTGATGACCTTTGACAGCTTGTTGCTGCTAAAGACATATCCCCTATCTTTAATTAGCTCTGATATTCCATGACATGTAAACCCAATTTAAATAGATGAAAACATTATGAATAGACTCTTTTCAGGCTTCCAGTCGAGTACAGGTATCGATTTTAAACGAAGTTTTGATGACATCCTCTGCCATCTTCATTAGTTAGAGGTACTTTGAACTATTGCAAATAAATTAAAAACATAAATTTAAGTTAAAAAAATTAACCCGAACTTAGTATTATAATGAAGGCTAGTGATCTATTTGAATAACTGGGTCACTGGTGCAAAGCAGATGCAAAGAGCTTCTCAGCTCAGCTCAGAATGATTCGAATCCATGCTGGCTTCAGTGGTGAGCCCAGCAGTGAAGCGAGAACTCAGATGCATTGGGTATCTCTGGCACATCTCTGTCTTCTGTAGTGCAGAGCTTTGACATGGAAGCTGAAAAGCAGGTGGACATCTTTCCCATTTTCCTACAGTGCCTATAAAAAGTATTCACACCCTCCCCCCACCCTCGGAAGTCTTCATGCTTTATTGTTTTACAACATTGATTCACAGTGGATTTGATTTGGCTTTGCTTGACACAGATCTACAGAAAAAAGACTCTTTCAATAAGCAAAAGTAATAAGGAAGTATTCCTGGGTTTATTGTGCATTCAGAAATCAGATGGCAGCGGATGGCATAGAGGAAGAAGCTGTTTTGAAAGCAGAGTGTGCGTCTTCAGTCTCCTGTCCCTCCTCCCTGGCGGTACTAACCCTGGGTGGTGAAGGTCCTAAATGATGGATGCAGCCTTTCTAAGGCATCGCCTTTTGAAGATCTCTCAAAAACGGTCAAGATCAGTATAGAGTTCTGAAGAATCACTGAAGCCCAATAACAACATTTAAGTTTCCACCTGGGAAAAAAAATTAGGCTCTCAGAACTCAATATTGAATTCAACAATTTCAGAAAACCAGTTTTTCCTGTTTGTGACAGAGCTGGCCAAGTGTGAGGCAAGATTATCAACATACTCTTCATTTTCTCTGTCCCCAGATGCTACCTCAACTATTTTGTGTTTGTAAGACTTCCTACTTCTGTTTTATATCATACGCTTAAGCTTCTTGAATAGTACGTAGTTTAGCTATATTCCAGCTCAATTTGGAAATTGTTACCACCGATATCTAAAGAGCAGTTTCTCCTAGCTTGCATTTACGTATCTATGCTTTTAAATCTTAGACCAAAATATCTAGGAGCAGAATTGGGTTATTTGGCTCATCGGGTCTGTTTCGCCATTTCATCAAGGCTGGACAATTTTTCCTCTCAGCCCCAAACTCCTGCCTTCCTCCCATATCGCTACATGCCCTGACCAAGAATCTATCAACATCTATCTTAAATATACATAAAGACTTGGCCTCCACAGCCACCTGTGGCAATAAATTCCACAGATTCACCACTCTCTGGCTAAAGAAATTCCTCCTCATCTCTATTCTAAAAGGACACCCCCTTATTCTGAAGCTGTGTCCTCTGGTCCTAGACTGTCCCACCACAGGAAACATTCTCTCCACATCTACTCTATCGAGATCTTTCAATGTAATGTAAATATTTTGGTGAGGTGTAAGTAAAATAACCACTATATTATAGTGCATAAATCATCATAATAATATCACAAATTGCACTTCTTTGGACACCAAGGAATTTACTTAACTTTCCAATTAATCCAATAAGTTCAGTGATTTCTTCCTATTGCTACACAATTAATTTATGTATGAAATTTAGATGATTTTGAACTCTTTGGGCAATTTTAATTTCATGTGAAGATAATTGTTCAAGATGTATCATAGCTGGCTGATGGAAATTCTCCCATTTTGGATGATCATCAAAAGTTGAGATGATCTCCTTTGATTTTTTTTTCCTCTGTCTCAGGGTAATTGCATGATAGAATCTTTTTAATATGGCCTGCCATTTACTCTACATCTTGAATTTATGCGTCATCTCAAATGCACTGAAATGACACAGCAGCAGTCACAGTATTGCATTGTCCAGCACAAGTAACACAGCCAGAAGCACAGGTGGACAGCTAGAAGTCTCATGAAAATCATAATCAGTATTATCAAAATTATTAAGAATTTGATCTTAACAGACGGCGGCTTGTTTGCTGGGATTTATTACTTTGACGGCATCCTATTTTTGCTCTTTCTGGCTTGACCATGTATTAATGATGAGGTAAATAATTAACTCATCAAATGCTTATTCTCCTGGGGATTTCATTAACATTTTACTGTGTATTAAACAGTTTTATTGTATCTTTTTCACAAATCTAATTAACACTGAATCCCTTTGAACGGATTTCAAGTTGACACATGCATTAAACCATGTTGTAACAGGCCATTTGGGACAGAATCACATTAAGATCAATAGTGGCTGCCAATAAGGGCAACAAGAGCTGGAATATTATCCTGAGAGTTAGTCAAGTGCTTGGCAATATCCAATTATAATGCGACTAATATAAGAATAACTGTATTGAGGAAAGACCAGTTGGTTGATCAAGCCTGTTCTCTGCACATTTTATACAAACACTTGACTCATTTATTTGCTGTAAGAAAATTTTGCACATCCTGTCACCATACCGAACCCAGAGTATTCATTAAGTCATCGATAATTAAGCTTTGCCTAAATTCCTCTTGCCAGTATTATTCTATTAGGCGCTGACGTTGCAATGAATTAGAGTGAGCATGTTGGGACTGGTTTTGTAAGAATGAGTATTTTGGGATATAGGAATCTGGGTGATTATATAGTTCACAATGCTGATGTCAGGATGGGATGGATCACTGCGAGGATATTAGATTTTCGCTGATTATCGTGACGATGGTGGAATTGGACTGAGCAAGGTTTTGGGGCTCCAATGATCATGCTGAGCAAAGGTCAAGGTGAGAATGTTGGAATTGTATCAATCAGTGCGAGATAATAATGGTCCGGGCGTGATTGCATATTGGAAATGCAAAGGTCAGGGTGAATAGAGTACAATATGGTTCAGGATGAGTTCAAAGTTCAACATAGATTTATTATCAAAGTATGTATGGTATAGCATGTACAACCCTGTTATTCATTTTCTTGCAGGCACCCACAGGAAAATAAAGAAATGTGAAACCATGCATAACAAAGCGAGTCTACAGGTTGTGTAGTTAGTTCAGCACTGAGGCAAGTGAAACCATTCATGCCATTTCAGGAGCCCAGTGGTTCTAGAGCAACAACTGTTCCTGAACCTGGTGGTGTCAGACCCAAGACTTCTGCACCTCTCACCTCATGGTAGTAGCGAGAAGAAAGAGAGACGGGTCAAATGCATGCAGGTGGGATGAGCTCAGGTTGGGAATCTTGGCTGGTACAGAGTGGTGGAGCTGAACACAGGTTTGTTTTTTGCTCTTGAGCTTTGACGCATTAATCTGGATTGAAGACCACCCTGGCAATGGGTGACCATCGTCTACTTCAAGATGCGGTACCTACATTCCTGAAAGTCAAGTTCACCGAGTCCTTCAGGAGATCGTAAAAAAAAACTGTGTAGACAGTTCAAAGGTATGTTACTTAAAGGGAAATTGCAGGCTGCAGATTGCAGTGATCATTGTTCAGAATATAATTGGTAGAATATCTGGTAGATTTGTAAGCTGCCTACCATATGTCTTGGCTGGTGTTCTTGAGACTGCAGGGGATGAGCATGGAGATGATGGAATAGAATTGACGTTGCAATTGCACGGTCAGGATGAGAATGTTAATGATGAATTGATCCAGTTGAGGATATTGGGAATGAAATATTGTGTCTAGCAATATTGTGTCTGGCTGACTGGCTATTCCTGTTATCCTCTTGATGAAGAATTACAGTACTCTGCAAAAGTCTTTGGCATAAACAATGCCTATAAAAAGTATTTACCCCCTTGGAATTTTTCTTGTTTTATTGTTTTACAACATTGTATCACAGTGGATGAGATTTGGCTTTTTTTGACACTGATCAACAGAAACAGACTTTTTCTTTGTGTCAAAGTGAAAACAGATATCTACAAAGTGATCTAAATTAATTACAAATATAAAACACACCTCTGGCACACTGCTCATGCCTTCTCCAGTGAAGACTCATGTAAAGTACCCATTAAATTCACCTGCTAGTTCTTTGTCCCCATTACTTCCTCACCAACATCATTTTCCAGTGGTCCAATACCAATTGTCACCTCCCTTTTATTCCTTATATAACTGAAAATGCTTTTGCTATCCTGATTTAAATTATTGGCTAGTTTCCCTCATATTTTGTCTTTTCCCTTCTTATAGCTTTTTTTTGTTGCCTTATGTTGAACTTTAAAAGTTTCCCAATCATCCAAAATCCCACTAACTTTTGCTACCTTATAATGCCCTCTCCTTGGTTTTCTTGTGTGCGTAGTCCTTAGCTAACCCTTGTCGGCCATGGTTACCTGTACCTGCCATTTGAAAACCACTTCTTCTGTGGGACATATCTACCCTGCACCTTGTGAACTATATGAAGATATTTCAGCCATCTCTGCTCTGCTGTCATTCCTGCCACAATCCTGCAATGTAATTGGCAAGCTCCTCTCTCATACCTCTGTAATTCCCTCTATTTCATTGTGATACTGATACATGTGACTTAAGCTTCTCAATCTCAAATTGCAGTATGAATTCAATCATATTATGATCACTGCCTCCTAAGGGTTCCTTTACATTAAGCTCCTTGATAAGATCTGGGTTATTACACAACACTCAATCTAAGATGGCCTTCCCCAAGTAGGCTCAAGCACAAACTCTTCTAAAAAGCCAACTCATAGGCATTGAACAAATTCCCTCTCTTGTGATCTGACACCAACCTGTTTTTCCCAATTCTCTTGCTTATTGAATCCCCATTACAAATGTGACACTACCCTTATTATATGCCTTTTTCAGTTCCTTTTGCAATCTCCACCCCACATCATGGCTACTATTTGGAAGCCTACATATGATTCCCATGATGTTTTTTTTTTACCCTTGCAGTTTCTTAACTCCACCCACAAAGACTGAAGATTCTCTGACCCTATGTCACCTCTTCCTACAGATGCAATTCCATCTCTTACCAACAGAACCACATAAACACCTATGCCTTCCTGCTTATCTTTTTGTTACAAAGTATATCCTTTGATGTTAAGTGCTCAACTATGGCCGCCTTTCAGCTATGACTCAATGATGCCCACAAAGTCATACTGACCAATCTCCAATTACACCATGAGTTTCTCCACCTGATTCTGAATGCTACATGCATTTAAATACAACACCTTCAGTCCTGTATTCTTGGCCCTTTTGAACTTTGCCTCTGTGGTATAATTTAACTCTTTTCTGTCTGCATTTGTATCCAATCATTGGCTTGTCTTTCCTTACAATATTACATCCACCATCTATTTGTAAACCTGCCAGCTCATCCTCAGCTCTATCATACTGTTTCCCATCCCCCTGCCATATTAATTTAAACCACTCCTAACAGCTCTAATTATTTGGTAAAGAATTCCACCATTTATAGACTTTCTATAAAATTTTGAGAGACTTTGAGACTTTTTTTTACTGTGACCATGGTCTGTTCTTTATCAAATTACGGTATTGCTTTGCACTGTTGTAACTATGTGTTTTTTGTCAGTTTTTTTAGTCTTGGTTTGTCTTGTGTTTCTGTGATATCACATTGGAGGAACATTGTATCATTTCTTAATGCATGCATTACTAAATGACAATAAAAGAGGACTGCGTGTCCTCATAATCTAATCTAATCTAATCAAATCTAGTGCAAATATTACATTTTGCACAATTCACAAATCTGTGGTTAATTCAAAAGATATAAGAAAATTCCAAAATACAGTTAAAGTATGTTTGTAGTATACAACCCTGAGTTTCGTCTTCCCCATAGACAGCCACAAAACAAAGTAAGCCATGGGACTTGTTCAAAGAAAAAAAACCAAAACCTCAGCCATGCACAAAAAAAAAAGAAACCGCACAAACGGGAACACAAAAAAGTGTGAAACAATAAATAAGATATAAAATCAAAAGAGTCCAGGTCAAGGTTCATTATCTGCAGGCCGTCCCAATCAAATCTGTCCAAAATAGCAACTAAAAGAAAAGTGACCTGAAACCAGAAACACATCAGAATGTGAACCGCAGAGTTCAGCCCACAAACTGCACCGATTAAACCTCGCCCAAGATCTAGAACCCTGGCACCAACTTCCGACAGATTTGAGAGAGAGAGAGGGAGAGAGACCACATTGATGTGTCTTCATTCAATCCATGTCAACAATGATTTTTTTCATACAGCTCTTCCCATTCTGCTGTTAGTACTGACTAAACAAAATACTTCCCATGTTTGTTCAAAAAACACTTTTGTATGTCTTCATTCAATCTACTTCAGTAATTTTGGTATCACGTACTCTCTTATGAAGTATCTCTTCCCAGTCTGCAATTAGCATTTACTAAGTTAAGTACGTTAAACTTTTATAAAACTGGATTTCAGTACACAAAGTTACTGTAAGCATAGCATTGTTTAAATTTCTTGATCTTAAAGTTCAATGAAACACGACAATTAAAATAAATAGTAAGTAGTAAGAAAATAGGTCTTTCAGGTTGACTGGGTTTACAAGCAGAAGTGATTGTTATACCTCTGGAACATCCATTAGTATTGTCAGGCATCATATGACAGAAAAGTGAGAGGCCTTAGGCAGTGTTAGACCGAATACATGTTGCACAACTACACATCTCTGCAAGATCCTGCTGTTACAGTGTGTGAGTTAATGTGCGATTGAGCTGATCTGAGGAGAGAGTAGGGAAGAAGACCATTGTGGGGTAAGAGAGTATATAAGGGGCTGCTAAGAGATTCACAGGTTAACTAGGATTGAGAATATTGGTTGAATATTTGGAGAGAAGATCAGAGGAAGGCCCAACCACAACGTCACCTAGATTGGAATAGTGTGGAATTGATCACAATAAAAGTATGAATACTCCGAAAGAGATCAGCCATTGGACTTCATTGTAGAAGCCCAACTATTGTTTCCTGAGATCATCATAGGGAATTTAACTGAGATCTTTAGCCTTTTATGTGGCTTGGTGACAAATTTTGATTGAAATCACTCCTGAGAAACAATTCATAAAGATGTAAATGCAACTTGTTTTTATAGATGACGCAGAATTATCTATGGAATTGGACAGTATTGTAATTCACAAATGCGTTGCTACCTATATTGGGCCCTACTGTGATGTCAAAACTGGATGGCAGTGGTAAGTCTCAGCCCAAAATGTTGACTTTTTAGTGTTGACTACGAAGAAATTAAAATAAGGAAGAAAACATCAAACTCGAATGAGTCAAGGACGGAAGTAGACAAAACAATTGTCTTTG
Organism: Mobula birostris; assembly: GCF_030028105.1. Classification (NCBI taxonomy): domain Eukaryota; kingdom Metazoa; phylum Chordata; class Chondrichthyes; order Myliobatiformes; family Myliobatidae; genus Mobula; species Mobula birostris. Next base: position 23,446,268 of record NC_092373.1, on the reverse strand, counting down.
TTCTTGCCATGTGCTTGAAGGAACAGAGGCTGCCATTTTATGAAACTGCTCTGAAACCTCCATTTTGTGAACTGTTTGATGAACTGATTCTTGCTCTGGGATAACTTAATCAGAACAATTGAGCACGGGCACAAGGAGTTTGTTCTATTGATTTGCTAGACCCAAGGTTGTTCTTAGATAAGTTGTTTATTGTGTACAATGACAGGTTTGTAGAAATAATCTTATTATTTCAGCCCTGTACCTGGGTGGCCCAGTTTGACTGGTTTGAAACAGGGTTGAACAGAACGAAATAAGCCACAAAGTTGTGTAGCCATTGGCTACATCCAATGGGAATCTGACACAGGGTCAGTTAGATGACCTTGAGCCAAAGAGATTTAAAGGCAACATTTGAGTGGATGAGGAAAGTGTATAAGAAAGAAGGATTTTAAATACAAAGAGGCAAGGACTCCAAAGACTGACTGTCACAAGGAAGTACCCCATGCCAGGAACTGGGAGAGAAAAAGAATCAATCGTCTGACCAACAGGAGATGTTCTATATCAGTGTTATAAATTGGAGAAGTGGTCTGAGTGAGTATTGATACAAAGGGAACAGTAGAATTCATATTTTAAGTTGTCAGCCTGGGGTCAACATGGCTATGTTGTTGCTTGTGCAGAGACAATACAGTGTGAGCTTTGACTAATTAAGAGTTGCACAGGGAGATGTCTAACCTAGATCAGTAGATGAATAGTCAATATTCCTTCCTTTTCATAGATACTGCCTGACCGGCTGAGTTCCTCCAGCAATTTATGTGAGTTACTCCAGATTTCCAGCATCGTCAGAATCTCTTATGTTTATGGCATTTTAAAGTTATTCTCCATTATACAGAGCTCATGAAATATACATTTTATAATTAAAATAGTTTATCTTTGGTTCACCTGTATTTTTAAAAAAATTAAAGCTCTTATGTCTCCTCAAACCCTTTATCTTGATTAAAATGCAGGAAGAATGGTCAAAATAATGCACTTGATGGCACCATACACAGCTTGTTCATCCCTTTGGTTGCTTCCCTGTTTTTAACAGTTCACTTAACCAGTTTCAGCAAGTTCCCTGTAGATTTAATAGGTTGTTTTTTTTCTCCCCTTGCAACCTCGTGTAGTCTATTTTCATTCACAATTCCAGATTCAGTTACCTTAATTATCCTTTATGGATGTGATCAAACACTGGAAATTTAAATCCCTGTTCAAAGCATTGTTAGAAAGTTTGCAAACTGCTATAAGTTATAAACACTAGAGATTCAAGATTCAAGATTCAAGATTCAAAAAACTTTATTGTCATTCTAACCGTACATCAGCTCTGCAGGGCAGAATGAGACAGCGTTTCTCAGGAGCAGTGCAATCATAACATAACAAACGCAACACTAAATAATAAACATCACAATAAATAGTAAAACACAACAGCCACATGTCAGTCAAAATCAAGTTATAAGTGTCCAGTGCAAGTTAAAAGTGTCCAAAGCAGAGTCAGGTAGAGCAGCTATTTAGCAGTCTGACAGCCTGTGGGAGGAAGCTGTTTAGTAGCCTTGTGGTTTTAGTTTTGATGCTCCTGTAACGTTTGCCTGATGGCAGAAGAACAAACAGTTCATGGAGAGGGTCTGAGGGGGTCTTTTATGATGTACCATGTCTTCTGGAGGCATCGACTCTGAAAGAGGTCTTGGACAGAAGGTAGGGAGACCCCAATAACCTTCTCTGCTCCCCTAACCACCCTCTGCAAGGCTTTTTTGTTGACAGCACTGCAGCTGGAGTACCAGGTTGTAATGCAAAAGGTCAGCACACTCTCAACCACGCCTCTGTAGAATGTAGTTAAGATCACTGGAGATTTAGGATTCTGAAAATCCTGAGTAACACATACAAAATGCTGGAGGAACTTGGCAGGTTAGGCAGCACCTACAGAAAGGAACAAAAAGTCCATATTTTGGTCCAAAACCCTTCATCAGTACTGCTGCCCCGTGATGAAATATAAAATTGGAAAGCAATGTATGAGTGGATGTGTAACTTTCCAGAGAGGGGCATGTGCAGAGATAAGCGGAAAAGGATGAAGTCCCATCCTCTAACGGTCCAGTGGATTAGAAATGTAGGCATTGATGTGTACGTACTTAACAGGCCTTTGTTCAGCACAGTTTTCCAAAAGCAATCAAGTTTAACGTCTCTGAACGAGCCTGCTCCTTCCTCCCAAAACTTTGCTATCTCCTTCTTCAGAGACAATTCCGAGATTGTGGAATTACTGGCCAAGGTTGCAATATTTTAACAGGAGGAACATAAAGAAAATCAATAAATAGCTGCCAATGTATCAAAAGAGCAAATTTATAAGAAATTTCTATAGTCAGAGGTTGTAGAGTGTGGAACTCTTTATAGACAGATGCACTTAAGTAGGAGCGGATTAAGCATCTGAAGATGAAGAGAAATGATATTGTTACCTGAGGATTCATACAAGGAAGGAGAAGAAGATGATTGTGCTCCTGTAATGTCCTGTTTTTGCATTACATTTTTACATACATTTATGTAACTTAAAATGGAAGTCAATCAGGCTGCATATTGCTTGTGATTTCATTTACTCCTAATCATGACTTTTTTTCCTTTACCCCCCACTAAGTTCTTGCTCCTGACTTGGCAGATAGGATATCTCAGGACTTCCACCTCATCAGTGCTGTTTATAATCTTAAACACCTGAGTCATATTCATTTCTCGCCCATTCTCCTTTCCTCTAATGAGGACAAATTGAGCTGTCTGGACTTCACAACTTTGAACCCTGAGATCACCAACCAGTGTTATCTTTTTTTTTGTCATTACTTTGCCAAATCAATCCACACCTCCCAATTTAACTAAATCTTCCTCCGTCCTTTTACCAAGGATCCATAAAAACATTGGAAAAATCCTTGCTGGAAGAATCTACTTGAGCCCAGAATGGAACTGTTTGAGAGCACTGACTGTAGAAAGAATTTCAGACAGTTGCACAGCCAGAAGAGGGAGAGTGCACCAGTAAAAGAAAGGAGACACCAAACACTTATTCTGTATGTGTGAAGGTGTTGACAAGCGAACCTGGGGAAGAAACAGAACTTTTAAAGTATGTTTTTCTTTAATCTATTATGCCAATAATTTTTTTTGATGAAATACACAGTCAAAGGGTGTATCCTTTATAAATAAATAATATGTTCAAAGTAACTACATTGGCTTTAAGGGCTGAGAATTTAAACAATAAAGGGTGAAATTCATCATCAAAATACTTTTCAAATAAGAACAAATTTTGCAAACATTTGCAGTTGGAAGAAAATATAGCAATTAAAGCTTGAGTTTTTAGTCCTTTTATCTTGCTTATTTGGTCTTGATATATAAGGTACAGTGCCACGATTTAAAAGCCTGGTGTCCTACTTCAATCCTGATCTCAGGTACTGTGTATGTAGAGTTTGCATATTCTCTCTATGACTATGGTTTTTCCAGGTCCTCCAGCTATCTCCCACATTCCAAAGGCATGTGGGCTGATTGACCACAGTAAATTGTCCCTAATGGTTAGATGAATGGTGGGATCCAGCAAGAGATGATGGGATCTGGGAGAATAAAATGGAATTTGTGTCAGATCAACATAAATGGATGCTTGATAGTCTGCCCCAACTCAGTGGGCTGAAAGGCCTGTTTCTACCCTGCATGACGATACTGTGTAAACATATATTTGCACTTTGATACACTATGTATGGTAAATCGTGAACGTAGTTTAATTCAAACTGTGCTTATCGCTGTTATGTGGCGAAACGCAGCGACCAATTTGCACACGGAATCGTCCCTCAAATAACAAGAAATACCCACTGTCATTTCATCCGCTGCAAAGAGCAGGATCTCTCCATGGCTACCTTTTCTAATTTGACTTCCCTTTCCAATTCTGACATGTCACTTCACTCTTTAAGAAGGGAGGAAGGCAAAAGAAAGGAAATTGTAGGCCAATTAGTCTAACTTCAGTGGTTGGGAAAGTGTTGGAGTCTATTATTAAGAATGAGGTTTCGGGTACTTGGAGACTAGAGATAAAATAAGTCAATTTCTGCGTGGTTTCTCTCAAGGGAAATCTTGCTTGACAAATCCGCTTGAGTTCTTGGAGGAAGTAACCAGCAGGGTGGACAAAGGAGAGGTTGTGGATGTCACTTACTTGGATTTGATAAGATGCCACACATGAGGCTGTTTAACGTGATAAGATCCTATGGCGATACAGCAAAGATACTGGCATTGATAGAGGAATTAAAGCTTTAGTTTTTAGTCCTTTTATCTTGCTTATTTGGTCTTGATATATAAGGCACAGTGCCACGATTTAAAAACCTTGTGTCCTACTTCAATCTTGATCTCAGGTACTGTGTATGTGGAGTTTGCATATTCTCTCTCTGACTATGGTTTTTCCAGGTCCTCCAGCTATCCCTGACATCTCCTCTGTACCTACTTCCAAGCACCTTAAAACTCTGTCCTCTTGTGTTAGCCATTTTAGCCCTGGGAAAAAGCCTCTGGCTACCCACATGATCAATGCCTCTCACCACCTTATACACCTCTACATCAGGACACCTCTCATCCTCCTCCACTCCAAGGAGAAAAGGCTGAGTTCACTCAAACTATTCTCATAAGGCATTCTCCTCAATACAGGCAACATCCTTGTAAATCTCCTCTGCACCCTTTCTATAGTTGCCACATTCTTCCTGTAGTGAGACAACGAGAACTGAGCACAGTACTCCAAGTGGGGTCTGACTAGGGTCCTATATCGTTGTATCATTACCTCTGGGCTATTAAACTCATTCCCATGGTTGATGAAGGCCAATGCACCGTATGCCTTCTTAAGCACAGAGTCAGCCTGTGCAGCTGCTTTGAGTGTCCTATGGACTCGGACCCCAAGATCCCTCTGATCCTCCACACTGCCAACAGTCTTACCATTAATACTATATTCTGCCATCATATTTGACCTACCAAAATGAACCACCTCACATTTATCTGGGTTGAACTCCATCTGCCACTTCTCAGCCCAGTTTTGCATCCTATCAATGTCCCGCTCTAACCTCTGACAGCCCTCCATACTATCCACAGCACCCTCAACCTTTGTGTCATCAGCAAATTTACTAACTCATCCATCCACTTCTTCATCCAGGTCATTTATAAAAATCACGAAGAGAAGGGGTCCCACAACAGATCCCTGAGGCACACCACTGGTCACTGACCTCCAGGCAGAATATGACCCATCTACAGCCACTCTTTCCCTTCTGTGAGCAAGCCAGTACTGGATCGACAAAGCAATGTCCTCTTGGATCCCATGCCACCTTACTTTCTCGAATGAGGTACCTTATCAAATGTCTTGCTGAAATCCATATACACCATATCTACTACTCCTCCTTCATCAATGTGTTTAGTCACATCCTCAAAAAATTCAGTCAGGCTCGTAAGGCACGACCTGCCTTTGACAACGCCATGCTAACTATTCCTAATCATATTATACCTCTCCAAATGTTCATAAATCCTGCCTCTCAGGATCTTTTCGATCAACTTACCAACCACTGAAGTAAGACTCACTGGTCTATAATTTCCTGGGCTATCTGTACTCCCTTTCTTGAATCAGGGAACAGTATCTGTAACCTTCCAATCCTCCAGAACCTCTCCCGTCCCCATTGATGATGCAAAGATCATTGCCAGAGGCTCAGTAATCTCCTCCCTCGCCTCTTATAGTAGCCTGGGGTACTTCTCGTCCAGTCTCAGAGACTTATCCAACTTGATGCTTTCCAAAAGCTCCAGCACGTCCTCTTTCTTAATGTCTATATGCTCAAGCTGTTCAATCTGCTGTAAGTCATCTCTATAATTGCACAAGATCCTTTTCCATAGTGAATACTGAAGCAAAGTATTCATTAAGTATCTCTGCTATCTCCTCCGGTTTCATACACACTTTCCCACTGTCACACTTGCTTGGTCCTATTCTCTCACATCTTATCTTCTTGCTCTTCACATACTTGTAGACTGCCTTGGGGTTTCTCTTAATCCTGCTCACCATAGCCTACTCATGGTCCCTTCTGGCTCTCCTAATTTCATTCTTCATCTCCTTCCTGCTAGCCTTATAATCTTCGAGATCTCTATCATTACCTAGCTTTTTGAACCTCTTTTAATCTTTTCTTTTCTTCTTGACTAGATTTTCAATAGCCTTTGTACACCACGGTTCCTGTACCCTACCATCCTTTCCCTGTCTCATTATAGTAATTGTTATGTCTCTGGACTATACTGCTTCCACAAGACAACAAATTTTATGCCATTGATAAGCACCTTGATTCTAATTCTTATTTTGTTAATGACCTAAGCTACTCCGGGACATAAAAAATGACAATAACCGTTGGCTTTGTAAGCACTGCTCATATTAAATCTGTTAAATCAGAGACTGTATGACTAGTATTAACATAGTACCTCACCATACTGGAAGAGAGACATACTTATGTACTGTATATCATAACTTTATGATCTTAGGGAGTGGCCACATTGTTTTATGGCTGGTTCTATGTGAGAAAGTGCTATAGCTGTTGTAAGGGAAGAAACAAACAGTACTCTTTTTCCTACCCAAGATTCACATGTGTGCATTCTATTTCCTGAGCTCCTGGATTGCAATCAGAAGCAAGGACCTCTCCATCGTCACATGCATGTTAAGGTTATCAATAATGCTTCCTATGATTTTAACATGTGTCAATTTATTCAGTTGTCTCTATTTATGGATGAATTTAAATCCTGAACCACTTTTTTTCTAAAATCAGCTTTGAAACAGCTCTCCAAAGCTGTAAAACATCCATAGTGCTTGAAGTTGAGACAGTCATAGAAAACTACAGTACAGAAATAGGCCCTTCAGACCATCCAGTCTGTGCCAAACCACTCAACCTTCCTAGTCCATTGTCCTGCACCTGGACCACAGGCCTCCATTTTTTTCTGTTATAAGTTTAAGTTAATTCGTACACTTTCCTGACGAAGGGTCTCGGCCTTAAGTGTCAACTGTTCGTTTCTTTCCATCGATGCTTCCTGACATGCTGAGTTCCTCAAGTGTGTGTTACAAAAGAACTGTAGTGGTGGTTAGCTGCTGGGATGTAAGGGAGGGAAGAGCAGCCGTCAGGTAAGTATTTATTCATGCAGTCTGGAATGTACTTCCCAGATGTGTGGTGGGGACACATCATAACCATGATTGCTTCATTGGTGAACAGGTTAAACACAATTGTACTTTAACATGTGGTAACACTGATGTGGTCAACTAGTCCCTCAATAGACCAGAATTTAAATCACTGGCTTTTCAAAAAAATATTGGATTCGCTGGAAATTTTATATCTCAAACTTCCAGTAATGCCTCTCCCCCCCTTTCAACATTTCCCATCTCCTTGTCCCTCTCTCATGTTATCTCCTTGTTCACCCATTACCTCCCTCTGGTGCTCCCATCATTCTTCCGTGGTCTTCTGTCTCTTTCATCAATCAACTTTCTAGCTCTTTGCTTCATCCCTCCCTCTCTGAGTTTCACCTATCACCTGATGTTTCTCTCTCCCCTCCTCTCACCTTTCAAATCTACTCCTCAGCTTTTTTCTCCAGTCCTGCGGAAGGGTTTCTGCCCAAAACATTGACTGTACTTTTTTTCCATAGATGCTGCCTGGCCTGCTGAGTTCCTCCAGCATCTTGTGTGTGTTGCTCGGATTTCCAGCATCTGCAAATTTTCTCTTGTTTGTGAAATGTTATATCTTGTCATTTTTAGACCATAAGACATAGGAGTAGAATTCAGCCACTCAGTCCATTAAGTCTCCTCCACCATTCCATCATGGTTAATTAATAATCACTCTCAGCCCATCCTCTGCCTTCTCCCTGTAACTTTAGACAGCCTGACGAACTGAGAATGTATCAACCTCTGTTTTAAATATATGCAATGACTTGGCCTCCATAGCTGTCCGTGGCAATGAATTCTACAGATTCACTACCATTTGGCTAAAGAAATTCCTCGTCATCTCTGTTCTAAATGGACATCCCTCTATTTTAAGGCCAGGTCCACTAGTTCTAGACTCACCCGCTATAGGAAACATCCTCTGCAAATACACTCTATCTAGGCTTTTCAATATTTGGTGGGTTTCATTGTGATCCTCCCTCATTCTTTTAAACTCCATCAAGTACAGGCCCAGGGCCATCAAATATGCCTCATACATTAACTCTTGAATTCCCAGAATCATACTGATGAACCTCTTTTGGACTCTCTCCAATGTCAGCACATCATTTCTTAGATATGAGGCCCAAAACTACTCCAAGTGTGGTCTGACCAATCCAAAGTCTCAGCATCACATCCTTGCTTTCATATTCTAGTCCGCTGGAAATGCACGCGAATATTGGATTTGCCTACTTTACCATTGGGTAAACCTGTAAGTTATCTCAGGGAATCTTGACAGGACTCTCAAATCGCTTTGCACCTCTGAATTTTGAATTTTCTCCTCATTTAGAAAATAGTCTACACCCTTATTCCTTCTACCAAAATGCTTGACCATACACTTCCTTACACCATATTCCATCTATCATTTCTTTGCCTACTCTCTCAATCAGTCCAACTCCTTCTGTACACTTCCTGCTTCATCAACACTACCTGCCCCTCCACCTGTCTTTGTATTGTCCGCAAACTTGGCCACAAAGCCATCATTTCCATCATCTAAATCACTGACGTATAATGAGAAATGAACAGTCCCAATACCGACCTCTGTGGAACATCACTTGTCTGGCAGCCAAGCAGAATAGGCCCCCTTTATTCTGACTCTTTGCCGCTTGCCAGTCAGCCAATCTTCTATCCATGCTAGTATCTTTTGTGTAATACCATTGGATCATATCTTGTTAAGCAGTCTCATGCATGGCACCTTATCAAGGGCCTTCTGAAAATCCAAGTAAACAACATCCACTGACTCTCCTTTGTCTGTCCTACCTGTTATTTTCTCAAATAATTCCAGCAGATTTGTGAGGCAAAATTTCACCTAAGGAAAACATACTGATTTGGCCTATTTTATAATCTGCCTCTAATTAACCCAGAATCTCATCCTTAATAAAGGACTTCAACTTCTTTCTAACCACTGAGGTTGGGCTAACTGGCCTATAATTTTCTTTCCTCTGCCTCCCTCCCTTCATAAGTAGATGAACATCTAATCCTCCCGAACAATTCCAAAATCTAATGATGATGGAATCATTACTAATGCCTCCAAATCTCTTCAGCTACCTCTTTCAGAACAATGGGGTAAAGTCCATCTGGTCCAGATGACTTATAGACATTCAGAGCTTTCAGCTTCCCAAGCACTTTACCCTTAGTAATAACAAATACACACATTTCTTTCTTGCATACCGCTCGTGTCTTCCACAATGAAGACTGATGCAAAATGCTTATTATATTTGTCCACTATTTCTGTATCCCCATTACTACCTTTTTAGCATCATTTTCCAGTGTCCAATATCTATTCTCGCCTTTCTTTTACTGTTTATGTATCTGAAAAATCTTTATGTATCCTCTTTGATATTGTTGGCCAGCTTACCTTCATATTTCATCTTTTCTCTCCATATGGACTTTTTAGTTGCCTTCTGCTGATTTTTGTAAAAACCTCCCAAACCTTGAACTTCCCACTAATTTTTGCTATATTATATGCCCTCTTGACGCAACATCAATAACTCCAAAAGACTGGAAGTAGAGTAAATACTGAAAGGCTTTTGTTAGCAGTAAAATCTGACCTCCTTCATGCTGAGTATCTGCCCCTGGACTGAGAAGGAGGAGCAATGGCGTAATCACCTTTATTCAGGGTCTGTGGGAGGAGCCACAGGGGCAGTCAGCAGAGGGGTGTGTCCAGACAGGTAACCCAGTTACAACATATATATATATGGTTTACCACACCTCTCTTTGGCTTTTATTCTGCCTTTGAATTCACTTGTTACCTATGCTTCATCCTTCTTTTAAAATACTTCTTTATCTTTATATTTTTATAACTGTATTACCCATTTTAAATATATATTTTAGAATACTGGAACCCTCGGAGTTTTCAGTAGCTTGGATCTTCTGCCTAGTGCTGAACCAATAGCACAAGACAATAGGAGCAGGAGTATGCTGACCATCACCTCTACTCTGCTCTGCCATTCAGTATGACTGTGACTGATCTGCCCGGGACCTTGGCTTCCCTTCTGAATGAGTTCTCCACAACCCTCAATTCCCTGACATTTCAAAAAAAGTATTTATCTCCCTTTACCTCCATTGATTTAGCCTTCACAACCCATTGGGTGAAAGTATTCCAGAGACTTGCCAGTGGAGAATGCGTTGACCTCACTTTCAAATAACTGCTAGTTATCTTGTAACTATGTGTCATTTTCCAATACTCTCCCAGCAGTCAAAACATATTTATTGAATAAGTTCATCCTTCATTTCTCTATACTCCAAAGAATGCCAGTTCAGTTTTCCCCAGTTCATGAAAGGACAACTCTCTTTTCTCAGTGAATTTCTTCCAGTGCTAAAATATCCACTGTTTTTTTAAATAAGGCAGCCAAAACTCCCTACTGGACATCAGTGGCTTCTCTGGGTTTTCTGGTGTGCACATTACTGGTGATTTCACTTGGTCCCTCAATAACACCTCTTTAGCCAAGTGATCACAGCAGTGCCTCTACTTCCTGAGGATACTGACGCAAGTGAGGCTCCCCTCCCCCATTCTCCCCAGATTCTATCGGAGAACCATCTAGAATGCTCCGACCAGCTTCACCACTGTCTGGTATGGGAACTGCAAGGCATCAGGTCACAAGACCCTGCAACAGGTAGTGACGACTGCTGATACATCATGGGGGTCTCTCCGCCACCCCCCTCAGAGCATATATCAGGAGCATTACATATACAGTGCCTCCAGCATTGTCAAAGACCCCTCCCCTCACTCCCACAATCCCTTTGACCTCCTGCCATCGGGCAGAAGGTACTGTGGCATAAGAAGCAGAACGATCAGGCAAGGTAGCAGCTTCTACCCCCAGGATGTTAGACTTCTTAACAACTTGCGGCCACCCAAACAAACGTACACCCACTCTGAATCCCTGTACACCCCCCACCCGCCCCTATTCTCCAACTCACAAACACACTCTCAACCTGTACTAGCCACTTCTCATCTTTTGTTCCTGCTGTTTCACATATTCATACAGCTGTTTATTCTATTATAAAATCATGCCAGTAACATTATACAGTCTGGCATAAACATCCCCTTCAGCATTTATGTGAACCTGTCAGCCTTCAAGTCATGCCCCTCAGGGACCTGCGTCTGCTGGATCATAACTCAATGTGCTGTGTGTGACTATACGTACACTGTTGTGCACATTAGCCTTTGAGGAATGATGTTTTGTTTGGCCGTAAACGTGTACAGTTGAATGACAATACAGTTGAAGGTCGGTCACCAGTGGTGTGCCTCAGGGATCTGTTCTGGGACCCCTTCTCTTTGTGATTTTTATAAATGGTGTGGATGAAGAAGTGGAGGGATGGGATAGTAAATTTGCTGATGACACAAAAGTTGGAGGTGTTGTGGGTCGTGTGGAGGCCTGTCAAAGGTTACAACGGGACATTGATAGGATGCAAAACTGGGCTGAGAAGTGGCAGATGGAGTTCAACCCAGTTAAGTGTGAGTTGGTTCATTTTGGTAGGTCAAATATGATGTCAGAATATAGTATTAATGGTAAGACTCTTGGCAGTGTGGAGGATCAGAGGGATCTTGGAGCCCCAGTCCATAGGACAGTCAAAGCTGCTGCGCAGGTTGACTCTGTGGTTATGAAGACATGTAATGTATTGGCCTTCATCAATGGTGGGATTGAATTTAGGAGCCGAGAGGTAATGTTGGAGCTATATAGGACACTGGTCAGACATCACTTGGAGTACTGTGCTCACTTCTGGTTGCCTTACTATAGGAAGGACGTGGAAACCATAGAAAAGGTGCAGAGGAGATTTACAAGGATATTGACTGGATTGGGGAGCATGCCTTATGAGAATAGGTTGAGTGAACTCGGCCTTTTTTCCTTGGTGTGACAGAGGATGAGAGGTGACCTGATAAAGGTGTGTAAGATGATGAGAGGCACTGATCGTGTGGATAGTCAGAAGCTTTTTCCCAGGGTTGAAATGGCTTGCACAAAAGGGCACATTTTTAAGGTACTTGGAAGCAGGTACAGAGGAGATGTCGGGGTAAGGGTTTTTTGCAGAGGGTGGTGAGTGCGTGGGATGGGCTGCTGGCAAAGGTGGTGGAGGCGGGTACGATAGGGTCTTTTAAGAGACTCCTAGACAGGTACATGGAGCTCAGAAAAATAGAGGGCTATTTCTATTTGCCCTAGGAAATTTCTAAGGTAAGGACATGTTCGGCACAGCTTTGTGGGCCGAAAAGCCTGTATTGTGCTATAGGTTTTCTATGTTTCTCTATGACAATAAACTTGAACCTGAAACTATACACAATACTACAGGTGCAGCCTCATCTGCAACCTATATAGATGTAACATGATTTAAAAATGAACTTGAACTCTACAGCCATGAAGGTCAATATGCCATTTGCATTTGTGATGACTTTATGTTGTCCATGCACAAATAGTCATAGTCATACTTTATTGATCCCGGGGGAAATTGGTTTTCATTACAGTTGCCTATAAATAATAAATAGTAATAGAACCATAAATAGTTAAATAGTAATATGTAAATTATGCCAGTAAATTATGAAATAAGTCCAGGACCAGCCTATCGGTTCAGGGTGTCTGACCCTCCAAGGGAGGAGTTGTAAAGTTTGATGGCCACAGGCAGGAATGACTTCCTATGACGCTCTGTGCTGCATCTCGGAGGAATGAGTCTCTGGCTGAATGTAATCCTGTGCCCACCCAGTACATTATGTAGTGGATGGGAGACATTGACCAAGATGGCATGCAACTTAGACAGCATCCTCTTTTCAGATACCACCGTCAGAGAGTCCAGTTCCATCCCCACAACATCACTGGCCTTACAAATGAGTTTGTTGATTCTTTTGGTGTCTGCTACCCTCAGCCTGCTGCCCCAGCACACAACAGCAAACATGATAACACTGGCCACCACAGACTCGTAGAACATCCTCAGCATCGTCCGGCAGATATTAAAGGACCTCAGTCTCCTTAGGAAATAGAGACGGCTCTGACCCTTCTTGTAGACAGCGTCAGTGTTCTTAGACCAGTCCAGATTATTGTCAATTCATATCCCCAGGTATTTGTAATCCTCCACCATGTCCACACTGACCCCCTGAATGGAAACAGGGGTCACCGGTACCTTAGCTCTCCTCAGGTCTACCACCAGCTCCTTAGTCTTTTTCACATTAAGCTGCAGATAATTCTGCTCACACCATGTGACAAAGTTTCCTACTGTAACCCTGTACTCAACCTCATCTCCCTTGCTGATACAAGAATACCACCCCCTTCGCTCAATTCCTCCATCTCCACTGCATCTGCTCTGAGGGTGAGGCTTTTCATTCTAGAACGAAGGAGATGTCCTCCTTTTTCAAAGAAAGGGGCTTCCTTTCCTCCATCATCAATGCTGCCCTCAATGACATCTCTTCCATTTTACACATATCTGTTCTTACTCCATCCTCCCACCACCCTGCCAGGGATAGGGTTCCTCTTGTCCTCACCCACCACCTCACCAGCCTTCACATCCAGAAATTTCCGCCATCTCCAACAGGATCCCACCACCATGCATATCTTTCCCTACCCCCAGCCCCCTACGTTCTGTTTTCCGCAGGGATTGCTCCCCACGTGACTCCCTTGTCCATTTGTCCCTGCCCACTGATCTCCCTCCTGGCACCTATTCTTGCAAGCAGAACAAGTGCTACACCTGCCTCTACACCTCCCCCTCACTACCAAGCCCTGAATAGTCCTTCCAAGTGAGGCGAGACTTCAAGTGAGTCTGTTGGGGTCATACACTGTGTCTGGAGCTCCTGGTGTGGCCTCCTGTATATCAGAGAGAGCCGACGTAGATAGGGAGACCGCTTTGCTGAGCACCAACACTCCGTCCGCCAGAAAAAGTGGGATCTCCCAATGGCCACTCATTTGATTCCACTTCCCATTCCCATTCTGAGATGTCTATCCATGGCCTCCTCCACTGCTGTGATGAGGCCATACCTAGGTGGGAGGAACAACACCTTATATTCCTTCTGGGTAGCATCTTACCTGATGGCATGACCATTGACTTCTCAAACTTTCTGTAATGTCCCCACCTCTCCTCTCCTTCACCATTTCCCATCCCCTTTTCCCTTTCTCACCTTATCTTCTTGCCCACCCATCACCACCCTCTGGTGCTCCTCCCTCCTTTTCTTTCTTCCATGGCCTTCTGTCTCTTTCAGCAATCAACCTCCCAGCTCTTTACTTCATCTCTTCCCCCATCAGGTTTCACCTATCAACTGGTGTTTCTCTCTCCCCTGCCCCCACCTTTTAAATCTACTCCTGGGCTTTTTTTCTCCAGTCCTGCCAAAGGATGTCATCCAGAATCATCGACAGTACTCTTTTCCACAGATGCTTCCTGGCCCACTGAGTTCCTCGAGCATCTTGTGTGTGTTACCAAGATCCAAAGCCCTGTCCCATTTCTTACTTGATAGACAATAGCCCACCTTTTGATTCCTCCTTCTCAAGTGTGTGACGTCACACTTTTATTTGTTAGTTAAGAGTAGCAAAAGTTACACACACAGAATGCCTGGGAAGCTTATGCAAGCAGCGACTTGGAGCTTCAGGTGAGAGCTAAGTGTCTAGTGGGATCAAAAGCTGAGTGAACTGCCCCAGATGGACACAACAAGCCCTTTCACCAGAGATGCTACCCTTCCCTGGTCACTCTGGTGTATAATAATAATCAAAGAAACCTCAATTTCATTTTCACTCCAATACATTTTGTACAAGGTTGTTCACAGAAGCCTTCAGGAGATTAATCTTGTCTCCTGGAAAGTACTGGAGGGCTGGATAATGTGGCTGAAATACAATATTTTGAAGTTCCTTTTTTAAGTCACATCAAATAGAACTCTACAACTCATTTATGACACTATGTCCTGCTGCTTCTGCAGAAACAGTGTTTAAAATATTAAGGCAGCCCTTTGTAAAATAACATGCTGGTAAAACCATTTTCCAGTGCCTCTCTATAACTAGCCGCCAGCAAGTCAAAATTGTGTCCTGATATAGCTTGCAATCCAATTTAGCTTTCCACGAATTTGAGGGACTGGATCCTGGATATTTCCCTTGATGGTCTAACCAGGATTGAAACACTTTGGTACAGGAAATTACAGAATATGTGATAATGATTCCTAAAATGTGAGAAGCTCAGAGCTGAAATGGAAAAGAGAGATTCAGTTGCCCGTGTACTGGAATCAGTAGTAACCACCAATCAGCTGGGGGAGGGGGGGGGTTAAATCAGCAGGTTGAGCAGCATCTGTTGGGAGGGGAAAAAGTCAAAACCCTGCATCACGACTTTGACCTGAAATGTTGACAGTTTGCCACCCCACAGATGCTGCTCAACGCAATGAGTTCACCCAGCGCACTGTTTGCTGTTCCAGATTCTGACTTCTGCAGTCCCGTGGGTCGCAATAGACAGGTACAGAATGTAATTAAAAGGATGAATGGAAGTTACCTCACAGGAGCAGGAATGCAGAAGTGGACCTATGCTTAAGTAATGTGAGCTCTGATTGGACTGTAGTTGGAACCCTGTATTCATTCCTGGGGATCATCCCTTAGAGTTTGCCCTGGAGAGCGTTTGCATATCAGGGCTATAACTTCAAATTATGAGGAAAGTATGCATAGATCAGGTCTGAATTAACCTAAGACAGGGGTTCCCAACCTTTCTTATGCCATGAAACCTTACCATTAACTGAGGGGTCCATGGACCCAAAGTTGGAAACCCTTGCCCTAAGAGGAGACATTTTCCCCTGGTTGAGAGGTGTCATCAGGGAGGTGTATAAAATCACGAGGGGCACAGATAAGACCGATAGTCACATTCTTTCCTTGCATTGTAGGGGAGTCAGAAACTAGAGGACATAGATTTAAAGTGAGTGGAAACACTTAAAAGGGACCCAAGGAACAGCTATCCTATGCAGAGGGTGGTGAATAAACGGAACAAGCTGCCAGTGGAAGCTGTAGATGCGGAAATTACAACATTTAAGAAACATTTGGACAGACACATGGATAGGAAAAAAGCCTAGAGGCTAAATTCAGACAAATGGGAACAACTCATATAGACATCTTGATCGGCAGAGACAAGTTGGGCCAAAGGGTCTGGTTCATGCTGTATAACTCGATGGCTCTAATAGGATTGGGGTGATTTCAATTGTAGAAGTTAGAATGATTAAAGGATTCAGTAGTGTAGTGTGACAGGTTCCAAGAAAAAGGGGTATAATCTTACAAATGGAGCTGAGGGTAATGTCAAAGAAAAGCTTAGGTACACAGGTCTGATGCAAATCCAGAAAACTGTCTCTTAAAAAGCTGATGAAGATAATTTATTGGACAGTGAGGCAAAAGGGCCACTCCTGGAACAGGGAGGGAATTTATCCTCACTATTATGTATGAGATGCAATCACTCACATACATTGTGCTCCCAAAATGTGATGCAATCCTAAGGGAAGAAAGGGGTAATATTGATCAAGGATGTTCTACTAGGAGGGGAGAGGTTGATATGATGTTCATAGATGGAGCTGAAAAACATGAGAGGGTAAGTAAGTAAGCTTACGTCAGCTAGCTTTTCAACACTGGACAGGGATTCTGTTCAGGAAGTCCCTTTTGAATATGTTACTGTATTTTGACCTATGTGGGGGCCAAGAAAGCCCAGAAACAAGCAGGCTTCAGAGTTTAGTGAACTAATTTCTGTTGGCAGCCCACTAAAGGAGTATTTTATATGGAATTACATCATTGTTCATGCATTCAGGGCAATAAAAACATCATCAGCAAAAGCGTGATTTGTGACCGGAACAACACTGTTGAATTTCTGGAATTCCTGAATCAGTCCCAAAACCATTGTAAAAAGGAAATTGCTAAGTGGTCAAGTTTTGAGACACAATGATCCCTTATGTGTCATTCAGGAAATGGCCACTAGGGGTCATGCAGAAGTAAATCTCACCAGCCTGATTCCTTTGATGCCCTGCCCACTGCAGATTCACAAACAAATTTGATTTGGCACTGTAACCTTTAACCTGTTGAACAACTAAACGTCATTTGTTGAACACATGGCATCGGTGCATTCATGAAACATTTGTCAAAATTCAAAGCAATTTTCTATAAATGTTTTCAATAAAGCCCAGAAATTGTTGTTGATGATGTTAGCAAGGAAACATTTTATTTTTTCAAATCATATTGCTATTAATATTGGCAGCTAGCTGTGATTCCTAGTCTTAAAGTGAGCGCATTAATAAAGCAGCAGAATTGATCGAGAGTAACAGAGTTCTGGTAATACCATTATCAATTGCAAGCTTGGTTTATTTTAATATTTGTAAAATTTTGAAGGATTGATAACATATTTCTGAAAGTACATATTAATCAGTTTTATCATAATTCACAGCCAATGATGGAAAATGTTCATTTATTATTAAGAGTTAAGTCTTTCCTCCATCCCATATAAATTGCCACGATGTTATTCCTAAAGCCAAAACAATCATCCACCTCTCATTCCTACCATATCTGACATCCCCCACAGTTAAGCACTACATTAACGTGAGACCTCGATCAAACAAATGTCACTGATAGTCATTCTATTCTGTAAGTCATTCATCTAATTTCTGCTTATTCACTATTAAGGCTATATTGAAAATAATTAAATAGATAGCCCTTCAGTTTGCGAATTATAACAGAATCTGTAAAAAGTAACAGTCGCAGCTCATTTAGCCTCTTCAGCTGTAGTGCTTGCTACTGCAGGACTGTGGTTCCATTTGGTAGGTCTCTTTAATATTCATGACTCACTAACAAGCCAACCGAAAGTGATAATGCTTTGATGGCAATTTAGGAATGGCAGTGTAAGAGAACTTGATTAACAATATACTAATCATTGCTACCATTGACCTGATTCAAGAATCTTTTAAATTCTCACATTCACATTTCCTATATGGCAATTGATTGCAATGCCTGCCTGAGCTTTTTAACCTAAAAAAAACACCCCATGCATTCGTAACACCATCAAGCATCTTGTCTGAGAAGGGGGTTGTGTGGTTTCTCAATATGCCCTGGCACCAGGTTTGTTAGTATTAAGAGAATTAGCATGGAAACTGGCCAATCACATTTCAACAACACATGGCTTGGTATATCTTAAATAATCTATCATAAAGCACATCAATTACCATAATACCCCGGAGGGGTGGCATGGTAGCATAGTGGTTAGCACAACGCTTTACAGTACAGGTAAGCAGGGTTCATTTCCCATCGCTGTCTGTAAGGGGTTTGTTCATTTTCCCCTTAACCACATGGGTTTCCTCCAACAGTCCAAAGACATATTGGTTAGTAGGCTAATTGGCCATTGTAAATTGTACCGTGACTAGGCTAGCGTTAAAACGGGGGATTGCTGGGCAGTGTGGTTCAAAGGACTGGAGGGCCTACTCCACGGTGTATCTCAATAAATAATCAATAAATAAAGTGAGTTCCAAGCAAGAGATGCAACTAGACCTTCTGAATTTAGTATGGGTATCGTGCAGACATGTTCACAAGCTACAGTATGTCAATGCTTGATGAGTGCAAGTAAATAAAACAACTGCACTTTTAAATATCGCTATATTCCAAAACTTCCTGGTGTTTCCAGTTTTAGTCTTGAACAACATGACAGTTCTCTGGAAATGGTACCTCTGTACCGAAGCATCAAAACCTTTAAAGCATCGTTTTGATATTCCTCTCTGCTTCTCCACTAATGCATAATGAATGGGCTAACACATGCGTTACACTAGTGGAGGAAGATCTCTAACAATTCTTTCACGTTTATATGCTGCTGTGGCATTGTGCAGTTTCTGGTCTTATGGAACAAGATATACAAAGACAGCTTTTTCAGGTTTTCTCAAGCAATGATCATCATATTTGCGTCAATCCTATGCAATTACATAAATTACAGTGATCACTTGAGATTGCAAATCATACAGACTCTGACTGATCTCAACTAGATTACCAGTGAAGGGAAATTTTTACCCAGCTCATTAACTTTTTTTCCTTCTGGGAATGAAATTCTTACATGATATCGTATGTTTTGGAGTAGGAAAAAGCCATTTCCTTCTGTCATTGATTGCTGTAGAAAGGGAGACTTGCATTTAAGCAGAATTTATTTAGTGTCTTCACAACCCCAACACACCCTGGAGCATTTCAGAACCAAAAGTACACCTTCTGAAACCGGTGACTGCTGTAATATGGAGCACAAATTTATTTCATGTAGGTTCATTTCATAATAGAGAATGTATACGGTATACAACCTGAAATTTGTACTCTCCACAGACATCCACAAAACAAGACACTCCATAGAATGAATGATAAAACATTGAAAGCCCACCGTCACCCCACAAATGCTCTGAAGGTAACACTGAGGAGAATAATGTCATTCTTAACACTTAAATATATACTTGATTTTA